>NC_090446.1:1065419315-1066083690 GCF_031143425.1 Pleurodeles waltl | reverse complement strand
GGGGTCTATCATAGACTGAGCACCCACTGCCACAAGAAATGGGAGGACCTGCACTGCTGGAGTAAGAAGACGTCTGAGGCCCAGCTGGGGATGGCCTCCCAACGTGGAAGGGGTGTCCGTCGCACCATGACCCCCCTGATATTCCGGATCCTGGGGGTGGCATATCCGGAGTTGGATGGGCGCTTGAGGTCATCACAGCAGCCACAAGGGGGTGGGTACAGTCGCATTCAGCTGACTCTGCACGCTTTACGGGGTGTCTGGGTGGGGGAGGTAGGCTGTGGGTTCAACTAGGCCAGGGTGAACTTGCTAGGGTAGGTCCCTTGTTAGGCAGGCTCTGTGGCACTCCAAACCCAACAGTGGTAGTGGCCATCTACACCTAGTCAGGCTCCTGTGGGTTCCAGGTGTGCAGCAAATGGGCTTAGGCATAGTCCCCCATGGGCCGGTGTTTTTCCCACTAACTCCTAGTGCATGGGCTAGTGCATAGGGCTACTTCCTGTGTGTAGTGTCCGCCGAGGGTAGTGGTGTTGCTGGCATTGACCATGTGTCTCCTCTGTTCCCCCCCCCTTTTTGTTTTGTCACCCTGCCCTTGTGTACATTAGCATCATCTGGCGGAGGAGCAGTGGCACTGGAGCAGGAGGGAGCTGCAACCCACATGGCCCAGGAGGGTGAATGTACGGAGTCTGAATGCACCAGTGGGAAGGAGGACGAGGGGAGCTCCACGACGGGGACAGGAGGGGACACCAGCAACAGCGACTCCTCCTCTGATGGGAGCTCACTTGCGGTGGTGGGAACATCTATGCCCACCGCAACAACAGGTACAGCCGCCACCCTCCCTACCAGCACCGACCTCCCAGCAGCCCCTCAGCGTGTTTCCCGTGCCCGCTCACCCAGGAGGGTGGGCATCTCCTTCGCCCCAGGCACCTCAGGCCTTGCCCCAGTCAGCCCTGCTACCCTCAGTTAGTAGGCTATTGACCTCCTGAGATAACTCACTGTTGGGAAGTCAACCATTTTGAATGCCATCCAGGGTGTCGAGAGGCATTTGCAGCGAACAAGTGCATAACTGGAGGGCATTCATTCTGGCGTGACAGCCCAACAGAGAGCATTTCAGGCGCTGGACTCAGCACTGATGGCAGCCATTGTCCCTGTGTTCTGCATCCCCCCTCCAACCTCCACTACCCCGACCCAATCCCCTCTACCCTAGCCTATCCCAAGCACACCATCAGACCAGCATGCACAAACATCAACACACAAAAGTGGCTCTGGCAAACATAAGCACCACACATCCCACAGGCACTCACACAAGCACCATACCCATGCAGATACAACATCATCCACTGCCTCCACTGTGTCCCCCTCCTCCACGTCGTCCACCTCCCTCCCAGTCTTGTCTCCACTCACACCTGCATGCACTACATCCTCATCCACCACCTCCATTACCAGCACGCCCATCACCACACACCGCTCACGTGCAATCACCACCCCCACTACCATGCACACGTCCCCTGTGTCCTCTTCCAGTGTGTCTGTGAGCCCTCCTCCCAAAGTACACAAACGCCGGCACACACCCACTCAACAGCCATTCACCTCACAACAGCCTCCAGCCCATGTACCATCACCCAAACTCAGCAGACGTACACCTCCTACAACCACTACCACTACCTCTTCCTCCACTCCCAAACCCCCACCATCTTCCCATCCCAATGTGTCTAAAAAACTTTTCCTAGCTACTATTGACCTCTCCCTTACACCTCCCCCCGTCCTTCCCCAAGGGCCAGGATGTCTAGATCGCAGCCCAGCACCTCAATCACCAAATCCTCGTTCAGTGTCATCCCTGCAAGTCTGGGAACATCGAAGGCGGAACCCATCAGGGCTGCCAGTGTACCACCTAGTAAGGCCAAAGTCCACCCTATTCCGCCACCTGCCAAGGTAAAGAAGGGACCAGCATGCCGAAGAGAAAAGCTGCACCAACCACCCAGCAAGGCCTCTTCCAGAACCAAAGAGGACAGTGCCAAGGTCCCAGCAGTGACTTCCAAGGTGGGGAAGGGACACAAGGGCAAAGGGAAGTCAGCTCAGGGCATGGAGCCTCCGAGTGAGGGACTGGTGTCACCCCTTTTGCAAGACAGACCAGCAACCTGTACGACGGTGGCCACCGCCGCAACGGCCGCCACCTGCACCGCCACCTGCACCGCCATCTGCACAGGCACCTGCACCGCCATACACACCGCCACCTGCACGTCTGCTGCCTCTATTACAGTCACCAGCATCATCTCCAGTGGGCACCCTTCCAAGACTGCAGGAGACGGCCTGGTGTCTCCTTCCACAAGTGCAGACACCTGCACCACCGGCAGCATCTCCGCTGCAGACACCGCCACTGCCACCGCCACCTGCCCCGCGATGTGCCCAGCCAGTGCCACTACAGCGGACATCAGCAGCATCCCCAGTGGGCAGCCTTCCAAGGCTGCAGGAGATGTCCTGCACCCTGCACACACTATAGGAGGCACCACCACTGGCACTACCAGCAGTTTGCAGGCTAAGTTGCCACAGGGTGGAGTGTGGCTCTGCCTCCATGGAGTATCATCCTACCTGTTCCCTGAAAATCTTGTGGCTCAGACACCCAGGTGAGGGAATGGGAACTGCCACACCCCAGGTGCAGCATCACTGGACACCATGCCAACTCCAGAACCAGTGGAGAGATGCATCCACTCCCCCTATCCTTGGCAGGATGAAGCACTCTGGGCACAAAGCCCCCTCCAGAACCAGTGGAGAACAGCATCCACTACCCCTATCCTTGGCAGGATGAAGCACTCTGGGCACCATGCCCCCTCCAGAACCAGTGGAGAACAGCATCCACTACCCAGTCCTTGGCAGGATAAAGCACTCTGGGGACAAAGCCCCCTCCAGAACCAGTGGAGAACAGCATCTGCTATAGAGACTGTGGCTGTGCACTACCCTGGAACAAGCAGTGGGCAAACCACCCACTTGAGAGACTGCGGCTTTGTACTCCCCAGGAACAAGCGGTGGGCAAACCACCCACTTGTGAGACTGTGGCTTTGTACTCCCCAGGAACAACCAGTGTGAAAACCACCCACTTGAGAGACTGTGGCTTTGCACTCCCCAGGAACAAGCAGTGGGCACACCACCCACTTGAAAGACTGTGGCTTTGTACTCCCCAGGAACAAGCAGTGGGAATGGAGCCCCCTCGAGGAGCAGTGGCCTCGTCCCATCATCCGACTGAGGTGCCCCCCCCTCCCTTTCCTCCTGAGGTGCCTGTGTATTTTCGGACCTGATGCCCCTGCAGTGTTCTCTCCGTTTTGAGGCAGGTGTCATGTGTGGGCTTTGTCCATGCTTTTTAGGACCACTAGTCCACGGACATTTAATGGGACAATATACGGACGTGTGTACTTGCTGTAAATATTTGTATATACTGTTGATTTCAATTTATCTTGGCCTATCTGAATTTTCGATTATTACACTTGTTAAAAACATTTTATTTGGTCCTTGCCTTCTTCCAAGGGGTGACGGGGTGTTTCTGTGATGTAATTGGATGTGTGTGTGTGTGTATGTTGTTGTGAGTGGGGGGTGGGGGTGTTGAGTGTTGCGTGTGTGTGTCACTCTCTTTTTCCTCCCCCCCTCCCCTGTGTGCTAGGTGCAGAATTCACAGTGATCGTCACCGCTGTCTTTGATGTTCCTGGTAGATGAGGAGGTAAACCAACATGGGCATGACCTGTAACTCGGGCTCCATGGCATCCTGGTTCCTCGTTAGGTGTCATGAGGTGAGTGGTTTCCGTTCCAAAGACTGTTTCTGCCGTGCTTTTGATGGCATTGGTACTGCCCCGGAAAAGCTGGCGGATTGGTGCCTTGTAATAGTGTGGGTGGCACATTGTCTTCCGCCTGTCTGTTGGCGGTTACCGCCGCGTTGTTTGTTGCTATCGCCGTGGTGGTCGGAGTGTTAAAGTGGCTGTCTGTGTTGGCGGTTTCCGCCCTGGTCGTGATTCCTTTTTTTTTTCGCTGGCCTGTTGGCGGTATTACTGCCAATTTATCACTGACCGCCAGGGTTTGTAATGAGGGCCTAAATCTGAAGGTAGAAATCTGCACTGGGTGAAGGAGCAAATAGTAACTGGCCAGTGAGGGACAGTCTCTGGAAGTGAAATTCAAATTTCTCTAACTCAGCTATCTATCAATATGGAGCCCTTTTTATCCACAGCCTGCTGCCTTGCCTTACTTAGGACTTTTGACTTCCATTCCAGAGAGTAAGTACAATGGTAAAACCTTTCACTGAAACAAACCTGCTTCCTCTATCCAACCCGCACTCGATCACTATCAGCCTTAAACCATACCGTTGTCCCAAACAAACACAATCCAAAGTAGCTAGCACGTAACGCTTTTTGGCATTATTTTGAACCTTAGATGTTAAAAATTCATATCTCCCTTTGCACTGATTGGATTTTTGTCTTTGCTGTGTAATTTTATTTAACCACATTTATTCTATTTTTTTTAATTGGTTTGGGATTTTTGTTGTGTTGTGTTTTCACATTATTACTTTTTGAATAGTGCATAAATATTTTAGACATTGCCTCTAAGTTAAGTTTGATTACTTTGTGCCAAGCTACCAGAGGAATAAGCACAGGTTTATTTACTGACCTTTATGGTTCGCCCTGATGAGGATTATGTTTATTATTTGAGGAGCGTTCTCACCATCTCCCCCAACTAATACTTCAATCTCTTACACTCTTGCTTAGTGTATACTGTGAACTTACTCACCTCTGAGTGTCTGGGTGAGTTCAGGGTGTGAAAAAGTGCTCATGTTGAAAATGATTTAGAGTTTTGGAGTGAAGTATGAAAGCAGTGAAAGTATCTCACAGTGCTTGGCCGTAGGTGATGTGGTGTTCAGACTAAGGCCCTCACGGGCAACGGAAGCACCGCCAACAGGCTGGCGGTGCTTCAGTGCCCATTCTGACCGCGGCGATAAAGCCGCGGTCAGAAAAGGGGATCCGGTGGTTTCCTGGCGGATTTCCCCTGGGCCAGAGAATCCTCCATGGCGGCGCTGCTTGCAGCGCCGCCATGGGGATTCCGACCCCCTTCCCGCCATCCTGTTTCTGGCGGTAAAACCCGCCAGGAACAGGATGCCGGGAACGGGTGTCGTGGGGCCCCCTAACAGGGCCCCACAAAGATTTTCACTGTCTGCTATGCAGACAGTGAAAATCGCGACGGGTGCTACTGCACCCGTCGCAACCCTGCAACTCCGCCGGCTCCATTCGGAGCCGGCTTCCTCATTGCAGGGGCTTTCCCGCTGGGCCGGCAGGCGATCTTCTGGCGATCGCCCGCCGGCCCAGCGGGAAAGTCAAAATGACCCCTGCGGTCTATTGACCGCGGTGTGGTCTTTCGGCGGTTTCCGCCCGGCGGGCGGTGCCCGCCGCCCGCCGGGCTCAGAATGAGCCCCTAAATGCTCATACAATCTCTGGTCTCCCTGCAACGTACAGAGATAGATGGTAACATATATGCCAATTCTAATTACCATTCCATAACATAGGCCCTCATAATAATAGTGGTAAAAACGCCTACCACCGCGGTGTTGGCTGCCAAAATACTGTCACTGCGGCTACCATCCGTCCGCCATATCATGATCACTGCCAGACTTCCGCCACAAGAAGGGTGAAAATCCAGCAGTCTTCATGGTGGTGGACAGTGGTAGGCTGGCACTGCTACCACCAGCACTACATTGCCAGTTGAATGCCGCCAGCCGTATCATGGCCTGTGATACGGCTTGTCGGTGTTCTGCTGCCAGATGACCTCCTCAACCAAGGTAAGTCGGGCTTCGGACAGGGGAGCGGGGGTGTTGTGTGTGTGTGTGTCTGGCTGTGTGCATGAATGTGTGAGTGTGTGTGTGAATGCGTCTGTGTGTGTTGTGTTGTTTGCGTGGTTGTATGCGTGTGAGTGAATGCATGTAAGAATGGTGAAGTGAGTGTGTGTCTGCATGTCAGCGACATTGTGTGTAAGAATGTGTGTGAGAATGTCTGGAAGTATGTGTGTATGAATGCATAAATGCCAGTGTGAGTGAATGGGTGTATGCGTGGTGCGTGTTTGCAGGTGTGTGCCTGTATAGGAGGTGGGGGGAGTGTGAGGATCAGAGGGGTGGGGGAGTTTGGATGGAGGGGGTGGGGGGTGTCAGGTGTGTGGTGGGGGGTGGGGGAGCTGCCTACTGTGACAGGGAAGGTATTCCCTGTCACCGGTAGGGCCTACTCCTGTGGTTTTCGGAGCGTTGCTAACACCACGAAAACCATGGTGATAGGCAGGCTCATAATGCCACCGACGGTACTATGCCACCCGCCGTGCTGGAGATTGACATCTCCGGCCCGGCAGCTGATACCGCCATGGCTGTATGAGTGGAGAAGTGGCAGGTTGGCTGCAGCCAACCCGCCATCTCATAATGTGGTGGTATGTACCGCCAGCCTGTTGGTGGTACTACTGCCACATTACCACTCAGCATTAGGGTCATAATGACCCCCGTAATGTGTGAAAAAGGTATAACCGTCTCTTTAAATATTTACTAAAAGAACAGGTGTGTCACCTAAGTGACTTTGTATCCTATCTAACATATACCTTTAAAGTGAAGGGTAACTTTCAAAGTATGTCAACTGCAATTCATCAATAAGTGGTTTACCCTGCCTATTATCAAGAAACTTTCAAAAACTTTTACTATATTATTATATTTTTCAATACTAAAATCAAAAAAGAATAATTCAGGGCTTTTAAAACGCACACACATATGTACGTCCTTTGACAGAAAAAAAACGTATAAATATGTGACACATATATGTAAATCTGTTTAAGAAACACAGGCCTTCATTATGACCCTGGCAGTCTTCTGACTGCCAGGGTCACGGTGGTGGTTTCACTGCCGTCAGGGTTGCGGTGAAGACCGTCTACGGGCTGGCGGTGAAGACTGCCACATTATTAGTGTGACGGATTGGCCTCTGCCAACCCGCCTCATCCCACCTGTACTGCTGTCTCTGATCTGGTGGTCCAATGAAGACTGCTGGCGGTATTAGGAGTCATCTTTCCACCAGGGTTTCCAAAGTGGCAGCACCGCCACAAAAACCCTGGTGGAAAGGCTACTGTTGACAGGAAATTTATTTCCTGTCACCGGCAGACAACTACCCCACCCCCAGCAAGCCTAATACCCCCCATGTCCCCCCTTCCATACCAGAACCCCCACCCCATGACCAGAACTGCACCCCCTGCCATCGCCAGCACTACTACTGGAGGGTTTCCATCCAAAATGTGGCAGAAATTTTTGAGTACTCGTGACATGGTGGGCGGAAGACCGCCAGCATTGGCAGTCTTCTGGCACCCGCGGCTTTGGCGGTCTTGTGAAAAGATTGCCAAAGTCGTAATGAGGGCCACAGAGTCCATAAAGTTAGCATATTTTGGATCAGCACTCAAAATGTATGCAATAGGATGCCGACGGCACACTGACGTTTCAATCTTGGGTTGCCATGTGTACATAAGATCATCTTTGGGTGGGAAGAAGCTTTTTTCAAAATGGTAGACACAAAACATTGTATAAATAGCGATAAGAAATATAGGGACAAGTAAACAACAAAATTCTGCAGCAGATATAAACATAACACTATATCAACAATAGTTTGTGTGTGAAACTGCCTCTGATATGTATCAGATCACATGTATACATTAAAAAATCTTACACAAAAAATGTAGCTTCATTAAACTATTACAACAAACAATAATAATGCTTAGTGATCAGAGGTAGAGTGCACCATGTTAATTGGAGTGGAAGGTCAAAAGAAAACATACAGCTTGATTGGGTGATGTTGATTGAAACACTAATCACTTTGACAATTATCAGATACAACAAAGAACCAAATGCACTGTACTAAAATGGTAAAACATTTTTTACCACCAAAAGACTACTACATCAGCATGTAATGTGATCAGTATGTCAATAAACAATCCTGTATGAATAATATTAATGAATGTCGTGGTAAGATAGGTCAGGTACGACCAACAGAGTCCTCAATCAAAACAATTGTTAAATGTAAAGGAAGACTTACAAAAATGGCCAGTGTGATAGATATCATAGGTCCCAAAAATGAGCCACACTTGGTCATGCACTGCTACTGATAGATATATGTATGAGAACATAAATCCGAATTGTGTGCAAAGACTAGCAAATGTAAAGCAGAAAGCCATATACTTACCTAACAAGTATACAAGAGGAAAGCAGGAAGCAAGCATTGTCACCCAGAGCTTTAAATATAGATTATAGGGGACAATCAACTTAAAGAGGATATGAAGAATTCCAGAGTCCACAAAGGGCCTATAATGCAATGCAGAGTATGCTAGTAACTTTACACGATCTCAACAAAACATACAACCAGACTGATTCTATGTTGAAATTTATTTACCAAGCAAAAATTATGTTATACCGGTGGGGACAATCCAGAGACGCCAAGGGACCAAAACTTCATGAACTGGAACCGGATTTGGCTCACGTTAGGAAACAGACAAGGCATCAACGGGGGCAGCTGCTTAATAATCTGTAGCATACTAGAAAGTAGTGAAAGAATAAGCAACCGCCTCCTTGGGAGTACGAAGTCCTCAATGTGAGTTTAAACAATGCAAATATCTGGTAAAAATACTGCTGTAAACTAATAAAGATACCAAAACATTTTTAATAGCATCAAAAATGATCTAAACACTTGCCAACATGGAAAGGGGATTGAATATAACATGAGAGTAAAATATTCACAGTGCTTAAAGGAAAGAAAAAAAGATAGGGGGAAAAATGGGATGGTGAAGGTGAGGCAACTTAAGAAAGTACATGCAAATGGGGGGTCCTAGGAGACGTTTGTTGCACACTAGTCTTCTACTGGGATTCTTCATGAGGGGGAAACAAAGGACAGATTTGAAGGGTGGTGGGTGGGGGTGTGGTTGAGATCGCTATGGTATTTATGGAGCCGGAAGAGGAAGAGAGGACCTCTTCCGGCTCCATACGTGCCACCAGGGACGTTCACATAGTTTGGTTGCTGCGTTGTGCAAAGTTGTCTGCTGTGTTTGCAGGCATTCAGGATGGCAGGCCTTGAGGCTGTGGATGCAGTGTGTGAGGTGAGCCTGCCGACCTGCCACCCTGATAAGTCCTGGAGTGCTAGCCCCGGTCAGGGTCGGGATGGTGCACCTGACGTGGGCTATGTCAGGTGGTGTTGCGGCTGTGGTGGTGGCATGCATGACGCCTAAGGGCAAAGGAAGAGGTAAGGGTTGGGCGGGGGAGAGGCAGAACTGCTTCCCCTGTGGAACTGTCCAAAAAGGCTGCAAGGATTTGCAGGAGCCTCCCTGCCAGCAGTTACTAGGAGGCCTCAGGCAGAAGTGTGCCCCTGGTTCCCGAATCAGAAGGAATCAGGCTTAACATGCAGCAACCTAGTGGGGGGGATAGTTCTATGCTGGGGCCCTGGTGCCAACCAAGCTTCTCCTTCTTGAAGCACCTTTGGACTTCTCCATGAATCTAGCCCAGAAGGCTATTAAGGGATCTAGTGACAAGAGGCTCAGCTTGGGGGGCAAGAGGAAACAGACTGGGGACACCAGTGGGGGGGTTAGGGGGATCAGGGGTCAGGGGCTGGTGCCTTGGAAGATGCACACAAGGGAGGAGTGGACAGCAGCAGGGCTGCATTGAATTTGGGTCCAACACAACTGGATTACAGGCTGGCAGGTGGTGACAGGAAAGGGGGGTTGGGGAGTGGGCATACCAGCAGGTAGCAGGATTTTGATCTGGAGGCAAGGATCAGGGAACAGCATAGAGCAGTCGTGGAGATGGAAGCCCTTTGGGAGCACTTATGCAGGTATAGGGAGTTGGGACAGACCAATATATCAGACGAAGAAGGCCAAATGGGTGTCAGCTAGCCAAGAGTCAGGGTTGTGGTGGGTGGACAGGGTGCAAAAGGACATTGGTTGTGGGTACATGGGGAGACTGTGGACGGGGGCAGGCTTGGTGAGCTAGTGCAGCTAGAGGTGGTGGAGGCCCTCCAGGATGTAGCGGCATAGCGGCAACAGTTGAGGTTGGCAGACAAATGGTGACACCAATGGGGAGTATAATGCCCCTGGATGTTGGTCTGAAGGACTAGACGGGTCATCTGCAGCTCGCTCTATGATGAGGGAACATCCATGCAGCATAAGAGATTGCTCTTATGATGATTTTGAAGTGGCTTTGTTACGTTTGTGTATGAGATGGATGTTTCTTGGGGCATTCAGGGTGTCTGAGTTATTGAGGGTAGGACGTGAGAGTGGGGTATGGCATGATAAAGTCTTTTGATGGTGTTTTGTATCAAGGATAGTAACAGGATCATGGTTTTTCAACTCTTGATGGTGATGCACAGGGCTTTAGCTCCTTATCCTGTTAATTTTGGGACTAACTAACTCCTGATTTGGGCAGCATCAGCGGCTGTACATTTGGGGTGGAGTGCGACTCAGATTTGCAGGATCGGGAGGTGGAAATCGAGGTGCTGTAAATGGTACAATGTGAAATGAGTGAGGAGTGTGTGCGGTATGGGGATCTGCAGAGGAGATGTAATTTTTGTGATTTGGGATGCTAATCTACTCTTTTTCCTGTAGGGTGCGTGAATGGCTCAGGGAGCCGTAAGGCGGTGACATGAATAGTGGTGCATTTGTTCAGCCATTGGGCAGCCATATATGCTGAGCGACAGATATACGGACAGAACCTTGGATTGCATTGCAGCAGGCATGAGGTGCTGAATGTGGGGGAAGAGTGGGATGAGATGCGGCAGTCTGTTGCAGCTTCTAGCTACCATGGAGCCAAAATAGGGTTTTCTAGAGATGCTGGTGTTAAACTTGGGAGAGAATGATTTGGTACAACTGTCAGGACTGACACTACTGTAACACATGCAAAGGGACTTGGAAGCATTGAAACACAACATGGCAGGAAACTGTTTGGTATGGTGAAAACTTGTGCTTCATAGGAAATAGAAGGGAGCAGTCAAGCCTGGGGCTATTGGCAAGGCGCAAAGGAAACTCAACACAGCGATGAGGGTTTTTTGTTTGGAGAAAGACATTAAGGTGGTGGCATACGGGGGCATCAAGGAAGGAGAAGGGGGGCTTTTCCGTTCTGATAGGGTACATCTCTCCAATCTGGGTTATGCTTATTGTGTATGGGAGCCAAGGGATTTGTTGGGGGTTTTGTGGAATGAAGAGGATTTGGTGTGGTAAGAATGATCGTGAGTGAATGTGTTATCGTAGTCATGAGTGGGGGCAGTAAAATACCCTGCAGGGTTTTCCTGGGTGGCAGTACTTGAGGGGGTGGAGAGTCAGATGGGGCAGATCCACCCCTCAGGGAGGAATAAGGGGGTATAGGTGAAGGAAAATGTTTGAGTGGGATGCCTGGGGCAGGAGAAGGAGGCTGTATTTGGAGGATGTTTGAAAAATGAAGAGAAGAAATCATTGGGGATGGAAGGAGGTGGTTGGGTGTATGGAATGGGTGAGGCGATATGATGAGCAAATGGTGGGGTGGACAATGACGGAACACGTTTAATATGTTTATAGTTATCAGAAAATGTTGTTTTGGTTACATGTTGCAATGTTCATACAATCCTGCCCTAATAAATGGCCTTTTGCACAAAGCATGGGAGTCCGGAGTGTGATTGCCTCACGAAGGGCAGAGTGAAAGGTCTGTGATAAGGGAAATGAAACGTGAGATATATAAATGGAGGAAATTCAAAACGAGATGAGGGAAGAAAAAAGTTATAAGTTAAGTGAAAGCTTGCAGAGGAAAGTGATGTGAAGAGAAGAACATGAGTGATGTAGACACTCATAAGACTAGCCCTTTCCACAGATATTCTAATGTGTAATTCACATCCCATATTTTCAGAATTAATCATTTTCAGTTTTAAATATTTACAACCATATCGTTATTGTCACTCATTCAGTTTCTACTGAATAAAACAATGCTGACACGCATTGGTAAAGCCAAAAAATCAGGCTTGATTTACGTGTATGTGCACGTCTTTGTGTGGCATGTCTGGATGTACAAACATAAATAGTTCAAAGAGAGGCGCCTAAATATTGCTCAGGTGGCATTCTGTGTCAAGCACAGGATTTTAGTTCACATATTGAAGGCCCTTAGTTTCACTTCTTTGGTCATGCCAATTTTGAGAAGCCTCCTGTGTCCTCTTTTCAACCCACTCAAAACACTGTTACAACTAAGTCGTGAATGGCTTTTTCCAATACTGTTGCAAAATCAAACAAGTATTGGCAAAGCCAGTAGGTCTGGCCTTAGCATGGAGCCTCTTCTTTTGTTTTGTCCCAATTTTTCAAAACATTTATTGCTGTTGACTATCTGCAATAAAAAATAAAAGCATTGGATTGAAGCCAAAGTAATCCCAGGCACTTGGGGAAACTACTTTCCCTGTGGATGTGCTCCCTGATAATGAGCAGAATGGCATCACTTGCAGTGATGTTAGCCAATAGCTGAAGTGCAATGGGACAATTCACATAATGTATGCTTTAGTGGGTGGAAGAAAAATGTGTATGACACAAAAATAAACTAATGGGTGAAGAGGACTGGCTGAAAGCCAGAGTAAGTGTTAAATGTACTTAATTTTAGTAAACTTGAAAGGTCTTGTTTAATACCAGACCTAATATAAAACTTATTATTGATTCTGAGGAACACTGATAAACATAAAAAGTCCAGCAGTGGATATACCTGCAGGCATCATCAAGCATGTGTATGTATGTGCTATAACACTGTGGCGGCCCCCAAGACACCACACAAGCTTGCTCATGCATCATGATGTGGCAGACATTTTGTTTTTTATTTGAATTTACTCTTTCAAGATGGTGGACACACCAAAAAAGATCAAAACAATTTAAGAAAGATCAATATATGAAAGGGTGAGCAACGGTGGAGCAGGTGGGGGTGGATTAAGCGGTGGGAGTGGAACAATGGAGAAGCTTTTTTTTAAAACAGACAATATCAAGAGGGCCAGGGTGTGCTGCCAAGGGAAGCAACAGAAAAACTGGGTGAAGAGTGGCCAACATTGATATATATATATATATGTATATATATATATATATATATATATATATGTATTTACAAATATACATATTTATATTTATATATTACCTAGTGGCAGTCGCCACTAGGTATATATAGTTAGGACTGAGTTTCTATAGAAAAAGCGTTTTTTGCTTTGCTAATAACTTTGGCACCGTTTGATGAATCTTCACAAACTTTTCCAAGAAAATATGATGATCACTTCAGCGTCTGTCTGGAAAGTTTTGGGGTGATCCGTGAAGCGGGGGCCAAGAAAAATTGGGGTTAAAAAATGCTTGTTTCCCATTCATTTTTCCATAGGGATTTTGAACAGCTATAGCGCCAGAACCACTGGACGGAATTTCACCAAATTTGTCAGAAAGGTAGTTTTTGGTCCAAATCTGTTCATTAGTTTTAGAGCAATTAAACAAAATCCAAATTTGTATATATTGGGCTGCAAAGGAATCGCAACCCCTCCCAGTCTCGTGCTGAGATCTGATTGGCTGCCAACACTTCAACAAGGGAGTGTTGGCAGTCATCTTGGGACTCGGTTTGAGCCGAGTCCCAGAAAAAAGGGTAAGAATTAAGAAAAGGGGCCAGGGTACAGACATCCTGACCCCTTAGCTCTGGTGGTGGGGTCCTAGAGGGACCCCTCCAGGGCTAAAAGCACTTTTTAAAAAGCATTTTGCAGCAAATTTGTGACAGGGTCATGAATCTGGGCAAAAATAAAATAAAAAAGCTAAGCACAGGCTCCTGCGCTTTGTTATTCGTAAGCCTCCAGGTGGGCCAAGTCCCAGGGGCATTAATATTTGTAATATGGGGGGTGCCCCTGCCACAGCCCCGGGGACCAAACCATCCACGGGCTCAAGTCAAATTTCATGCGGGGCTAGGTGGCCCCCCTGCAGCCCCAGGGACCACCACTTCCCTGAGGCTTAAATCCAATTCAATACGGGGGCTGTGCACCCCCCGCAGCCTCCGAGACCGCCACCTTCCCAGGGCTATTGTCCAATTCAATGTGGGGGGCTATGCAGCCCTCTCACAGCCCCGGGGACCACCACCTCGCTGGGGGTATCATGCATTTCAATGCAGGGGGCCAGGCAGCACCAGGGACTGCCACCTAACTGGGGCTTTCATGCAATTCAATGTTGAGGGGGCACACGGCCATACCACAGCCCCGTGACTTACTCGGCCTCCCTTGAGGAGCCACAGATTGCCCTGGGGACATGTCCTCTGTCTCCCATGAAACATTGTTCTCACAGAGAGGGAGCTGCTCTAGCAGCTCCTTCTCTTTGACAGCAATGTTGGCTTACACAGGAGGTGGGGAGCTAGTTGGGACCGTGGGGGCCTTAAGGCTCCCCCCACAGTCCCCAACATTGAGATTGGGTGCCCTGAGGGACACCCAGGTCACATGGCCGGACACTGGGGGATGGGGTCCCCGGGGTGAGATCGACACTGGGGAGGAAGGCCACATATTCATAACATCTTTAATAACATCACTGATAATGTACCTGTAACATCTGCAGTAAAATTATTAATCAGATAACTGTGCAAGTTATGGTTTTTAAAATTCTGTTTCCGAACTATAACATCCCTGTAACCTTTGATTTTTTCAGTGAATATATACAAATAGACTGTGATCAAGACCGGGAAGGTCGAAACGCGTTGGTCTTAGTTGATGGGGTTTTCTTGTACCGAATAAAAGAAGATTGATGGAATCCTGTGAGTGCGGCATCTTTAACTTTAGTGTTAAACTGGTATTAAAATTAATGGGAATAGGTCCTTCCCTGATGCCGGGACCGATGTTGAGCGCGCCTCTTTCTGGGACCTGGTGGAGTTGAAATATATATATATATATATATATATAGATATATACACAAACACACACACATATGTTACCTAGTAGCGGTTGTGCCACTAAGTAGTTATAATTAGGACCTATTGCTTATAGAAGAAGCATTTTATGTTTTGCTAATAACCGTTTGATGAACCTTCACAACATTTTCCAGAAAACAACAGACTTCACTTCAGTTGCTATCTGGAAAGTTTCTGTCTGGTCTGCAAAGTGGGGGCCAAGAAAATGAGGGGGACCCATTCATTTTTCCATAGGGATTTTGAACTGTGATAGCGCTGAAACCCCAGGACTGAATTACACCAAATTTGGCAGAAATGTAGCTCTTGGTCCAGAAAGAGACCTTATTGCTATTTGGTGTAAATCTCTTCAGCAGTTTTAGAGAAATTAATGGAAATTTAAAATTGTATATATAGGGACGCGAAGGATTTGCGACCCCTCCCAATCTCGTGCTGAGATCTGATTGGCTGATAACACTTCAACAAGGAATTGTTGTGAGCCATTGTTGGGACTCAGGTGCAGCTGAGTCCCAGAAAAAAATAATTGAAAACAAAACAGGCCAGGATAGAGTCACCCTGCCCCTTAACTCTGGTGCTTTAAATTTTTTGCAGCAGAAGCGTGAAAGGGTCATGAATCGGCAGGATATTTTTTTTTTTTAAAGTGAAGCACGGGCTCCTGCGCTTTGTTATTGATAGTCCCCGGGTGGGCTGGATTCAGGGGACATTTAGATTTTAATGGGGGGGCTGCTTGGCCCTCTCTCACTGCCTCAGGGGAAGCTGTATGTTAAAATTACTATATGTTAAAAAAACATAAATTCACTGAAAGAACCAAATGTTACAGAGACATTATAGTTCAGAAATATAATTTTAAAAAACATAGAAATTCACTTAAATTCACTTAAAAAAAAAAAAACACAGGTTACAGGGTGATTATAGATAGGCTCATATTTTAAACGTACCAAATCATAGAAATTCACAAGTTATATTTAGAGCTATCGAAGTAACTATAACTTGTGCCCTCAGGTAACTATAACTTGTGCCCTTTCCATGCACTGCTAATTACCCCACAAATTATGCCACTCATGACATCTTAGGGCACAAGCTACAGTTACCTGAGATAACTCTAACTATAACTGATGAATTTCTATGGTTCAGTACATTTTAAATATGAACCTAACAATAATATCTCTGTAACCTTTTTTTTTTTAAGTGAAAATGTATATATATATATATATATATATATATATATATATATAAAATGTATGAGATCCATCCAATCCAATGAAACAGGATGATGCACACCCTAGAATGCTGTGTAAGAACTGCTACTTTATGACAGCAAGCAAAGAGAAAACACCCTTTGCATTTCGGCCCCACAGCTTTGATCACAAGTACATGTTCAACAACGTGTCTGCTTGGATGCCAAGTGAAAGTGCTTTAAACACAGAGAAAAGACTAATAAGTGTCAGTTTCTCTTAAAAATTGTGGGCACCATCTTAGGCTGCTTTAACAAATCCAAAATCAATAATATTGCAGCATCACGTATCTTTTCATCAAATTGAAAGTAAATGCTAATGGCAGCGTCACATAGCCCAGCAACAAGAAACTCTTCATTAAATGTGATGAAATTATAATGTAATACAAATATGAGGAATTGCAGTTTACCTCCATCTGAGAAAATCTAGTAAATAATTCACCACAGTAAATACCTATAATCAAACGTATAATAACCTGAGAATGCTGTACAACATAATAAATCAGAGCTGGTGTAGATATTTAAATTAATGTAAAATATATTTTCTAGATTAAGCCCTAGTGGGCATAAATCCACAATTGATTTGATGTCTTAGTAATTGTGGCAAATATCAACATACAGCCCAAGTGAGCATTTATCCACCCTCAGTTATCCACAATTGCCTATAAGATAGATAATCACATTAGATGTTTTATTCACGAACAAAGCATATATGGTCTGACTTTAAAATCATATTGCAAAAACCCATCAGTTCCATGCTCAATGAATAAATAACATGATTATTCTAAGGTTCACAAAATAAATCCCTTCCTCGTCTTCATAACCTGTGTGAAAAAATATGGAACAGTTAAGATCATTCTAAAATATGTGTATGAACTACAAGATAATAGGTCTACATGTCATTACTTCCCCCAAATGAATACTCAATTCCTTCTCTGTGTTGAGACCACAGGGAAACTTAGGGCCTGATTTAAAGTTTGGCGGATGGGGTTACTCAGTCACAAACAGATTATAGCCTATGGAAATCATAATACGGTGGACCGGATATCCTTCATATTTGTGATGGAGTAATGCATCCTCAAAACTCTAAATAAGGCCCTAGTGTCTAACAACACAAGTTAGGAGCTCTCTAATCTCATCAGAAGTAGCTCACAGTCTACTCTTCTCAGCCATTTTGGAATACAGTCAATCCCAAAAACCATCATTACATTGCAATTACTCTTGTTCACAACAGGAATTATGACTCTGACTACAGTCTATGATTTCAGTATTATATTTTTTGTGTGTTAATTGCACAATGTATCTTCCAGTGATCTCCTTCTTTCGATGTGTCTCTTGCTAGGGAGTTGGGAACCACCAGGAAGGAATGTGCCCTTCGGAGGAAGGACAAGGGTCACAGGTAAGAGGACACGTGAGGGTTAATAATTTCACTCCTTTTATGGAATGGGGTTAAGTGAGGGATTAACATTAACTTCTAACTTCAAGCCACTGTCCCCATCATTGAGTGTTTGTAAAGATATATGTTCAAAGTTTCTCTCCACCTTGTTGTGGTTGGGGAATGTTATCATTCCACACATAAAAAAGGAAGAAGAAAGAAAAACTATAAGGAAACCCATCAACCTCACTAGGTCAGTAAAGAAAACAGATCCGTTTCCCCTTCTTTTACAAACAGAGGGTAAAATTAGATATATAATGAAAACCCACCATGTTTGCTCATACAGTGACATGAACAAGCAAGGCTACTTATGAAATGCTGTGTGCTTCTCTGTCCCTTTCCATTCCCCCATCCACCCCTCATGTCCACCTAGGAGATGAGCCCGTACTTGGGAAAGCCATGCTCCTCCAGGAGTGTGGCCGGGTGCTCCGTTTTGCCAGTTGCCTCCTAGCTTCTCCGCGTCCCCTTCTCCAGATATGGACACCTTCCTTCTGAGCAGAACTATCTGAGCGTCGACCTCTCCAGGGGCATGCGGCGCTGCTCTTCTGTCGGTGCAAACAGCTGTTCTCAGCATTTCTCCGTTCTCCGCCTCTTCCATCTCTGACCTTGTGGGGAATCCTACCTCTTCTTCAGCGTCAGGACTGTGACTTGCCTCAAGTTTGATTTTAAAGGGACCACATCTCATACCATTGGCGGCAGGTTCCGCCCACTTCCAATCAGGAAATGAAATGAAGTGACTTCCGGATGTCCCTGTCGATGTTGCCTGACCTTGGGTTGTTTGCTGCACACAAAGAACAGGAGGATGAACGTTTGGGGCAACATCATCCATAACGTGCCAGGTTCATTTGTCCACAATATTTTCTGTATCCCTTCCATCTCGACAACATCCTTAAACTTAAAATTGCCATCTACTGATACACCTAAAATGCCCTTCATAGATACCATTCAGGATTTGGTTGGGTTTGAGCTTAAGAAATTGAGGAGTTCAAACTGTAAAGTCACGTCCAATTTAAGTGGGAGTCAACACAGAGCAATATATGATCTATGTAATGCTGATGACATGACATCAGCTATGACATCACTGATAAACATCACTGCAACATCTGAAATTGATAACAAGACTGTGTGCATAGCGGGGTCGCAAGTTATAGTTAATTTAGGGCTTAAGTTATAGTTAGTAGAGCTAACTATAACTAGTTAATTTCTGTGTTTATGTGTTAGTTTAAACTTTAAGCAGAATTCAAAGCAGTACTACATTTACTAATAATACTTCTACTTCCAGGACTTCTGACTCACTTGGAGAACCAATCATTGATACTAAAACTGTGGTTGCCATGGACAATGTTCAAAATGCACAGGACCAGTTTGAAAAGGATATACATAACTGAGATAACGTAGTATCTCTATTAAATAGTGAACAACTAGAAATTGACAAATATATCAAAGAATTAGTAGATCATGGACTTCATCAAGAAAAAGAAATATATGACTGTGCAACTTATAAACCTCCATTACAATATATAATTGGACAAGCAGTCATGGGGAAACGCATTCTTATTAAAGTAATTACTGCTTATGTGCATGTAGTTACTATTTCTGATTTATCTTGTGGGTCACTGCTCCTGCTGGCCTAGCAGCACATAACATCAATGGAATTACCTGACATGGTCCACTCTTATTACCTGTGGACCATGACAGCGAAGTGGAATACTTCAAATTAAACACAGACACATGCCAAGAACGTGGTAGAGTCCTTAGAAATTAAAAGTTTATGTTGTCTGAAAACACATAAATTGAGAATGAATGGCTTTGTGTTATGTTTATTACATACATTCAGATATTACTCTAGTAACAGTCTATTATTAACATACAATCTACTATGAAGCCATCACAAGTTATATATTAAACTTACCTCACACTTACCATTTATCTCCCTATAAATTACAATTCAGTATTTCTGACTTCTGAGAAAATATGGTTAATTGGTGGAAGGTATCTTTTGAGGAATTTGGTTTGTTCTGAAAATATATTTTCTTCTTTTTTTTTATTTTTTTTCTGGAAGTTTTCGTTTTTTTACAAGGTCAACATAACCAACTAAAACAATAGGTTAAAGAGGAAAAAGGAGGGGATCAAATAAAAAAAAACTAAGGCTGTTGAGGAGGACGGTGGTGATCCATGACAAGCTCATGAATATTGGTCATATCCCTCGCTCCTGTAACAATGACAGCATAGCAGACGGGACAGTATATTGCAGACATAGCAGACATAGCAGACAGGCCATGTACAATTTCATGGTTCTTCCTCAAAAGAAGTATTGGCATTGTGATACAGGAGCAGACACAGGTGGAGGGACAGATACACTAGGTATTGCTGGAGGGGCGAAGAAACCAGAAGGAGTATACAGAGCTACTGGAGGGATAGATGCAGCAGGTGGTTGAGGTGTTGCTGCAGCAGAAGAAGTCAAAGGTAATGGAGTAATGGCCATTTCTGATCTTCCTGCTTCTGGCTCTTCTATTTATTTCTGATAGTTTCTTTCTGTGCGTGCCAAACTGGTAGAATGAATTGGCTGAGAAATTTGTTTTCTCATTCCGAGGATATTGAAGTGTTTAATGTTCCCACAGGGAATAACTTTGTTACTTAGGTTGCATGTAACAAGTTTTCAATCAACTTTTTTCCTCCAGGTGCCAAAGAAAAAAAAATCCCATAATATGGAATCCTTCAATTTCTTCATTTGTGCCACCTCTTCTTTCTCCTCTTGCAACAGCATAGGATCCTCTTCTACAGCTATTGCAGTTCTCCAAAATCTCCAAGGTGAATTCTGTACAGAAGATTTCCCCTCTTGTAAAGAGCACAAACTTCGCTTTGAAGATATCAATTAAAATGGGGATCAGGGGTATACACTTCCTGTTTCCTCCAACTGACAGAGTTCTAAGTGAATGAAAAGCTGTTTTACAAATGTGAACGTAACTCAGTAGTATGTCAATAGTATCACAGTACCCTTATAGTTCAAAAACACAACCTACAGTTACAATACTAACACATAAGATTAACACACAACATTAAAAAACAAAACTAGCCATCAAACTCTGGATCCATATTTTAATTAAAAAATCTTTGGTGTATATATCATTTTAAAATTTTAATGTGGTACCACAGCACTTTGGAGGAATGGCTATTGAAAGCAAGCTGATCAAATACATGACACTGTCATTTATAGTGAACTTTGATCTACCTCAAAAGTACTGTGAAACCAAAACAAGAAATACAAATAATTATTAGCATAATATACAACCGTGTTTTAATAGAAAATATTTTTAAAATACAACATCAATAAAAAAATAAGATTAGTTATAATTATGAAACCTTAATGTATTATTTCAATCAAAAACCAACTTAAATTACACAAACCTTAGAAATTCTAAAGTTATAGTTATAACATAAAGTTATAATTTGCCCCCATGCAAAACGTACAACTCGTGCACCACCATACACAGTGTAGTGAACTTGCTAGCCCGACCAAATTAATTATAACTCTGCCCTCTACCATGCACAGCCTTCTCATAGATGATGTCATTTTAGATGTCATGAGTGTCGTTGTGACTGCTATGATTTAACATGCTATGATTGAGGTAATGTGAAAGGATAATAAAAGGTGCATGGGGAAGGCAGGAGTTGTAGTTAATACCCTGCTCTCCTAGGCCTGGCCTTGACTGGTGGATCTGCAAATCTGCAGCAAAATAAAACAAAAAGTGTGGGCTCCCTCCTTTGAAAAATAAATACCTCAATGGTGGGCCAGATGGGGGTCAGATTTAAATATTATGGGAAGGTGGGGCATGTGGCCCCCCTCGCAAAACCTTAAAAGGCTGTCAGGTGCTTATCCCCTAGGGCTGAATACAAAATGAAGGGGAGGAGATACACAATACACCTCCCAGAACCTCAAACGTACCAAGCCACCATGCCGTTAGGCCGGCTCACTCATTGTGTCCTGGGAAGCCCAACCATGGGACACAGCAATTTCCCAGCCCATGAGAGTGCGGGCAAGGAACACTTGACTGCTCCCATCCAGTACAAGCTTAAAAATGCTACAGCGGGGTGGAAGGAGATGGATATTTCCCTATCTGTGCTATTTTGGGCAGGGAAACTCAGATTGCTGCCAGTCAGCAGGAGCAGTGAAAAAAGGGATGGATGAATTTGATGACCCGGTGGGGCCACAGGGGCTCCGGTGATCACCCCACAGTCCTCAACATAGTGTCTGTAGGTGCCCCAGTGTGCACCTGAGCCCACACTTATCGCCCCGTGGATGCGGTTTCCAGGACAACTGTTGGCTCAGGGAAGGGAGCTGTATTCCCCCTCCCTTTTAAAAAAGCATCCAGGGGATGGGGTCTCTCTGGCTGTAAAGGCTTAGGGAGGGGGCTGCACAACCTCAAACCCTTAAAATAAAAAGGCACCGGTGATGAGGTTACTGGGGTTATAAAAGCTCTGGGATGTGGGCTCTGAACCCTGCTCCCCATAAAAAAGTAACGCAGCTCTAGATGATGGGTCCCCGGGGCCTGTAAAGGCTAGGGAGGTACACATGCACCTTTCCATAAAATAGCAATACGGCCCTGAGGAATGGGGTTCTTGGGGCCTGAATCCCCCTGGCACCCAGGATGAGTCCTGGCAGGGCTGCCAGCGGGCCTTGTGTGCCCTGGGGCTCCCCCTTCAGCCCCATGGGGTTGTTTGCCACCAGGCCCTAAGTCCACCCCGTGCTTGGATGAAGGGTGTGTGTAGATTGGGTTGGGTGCCTGTGGGTTGGGTGCAGGGCCTGGCTGCAGTACCTGCCAAAGTGGGGTTGGCATTTTATGTTAAAAAAAAACTAGAAATTCACTGAAAGAAACAAAGGTTAAAGTGACTTTGTTGTTAGGAATTGTAATTATAGCTTATTTTACATTGAAAAAATTTGTACAAATTCACTGAAAAACCCCAAAGGATAAAGGAATGTTATAGTTAGGTGAAACTGTCAGGTAAAACAACATTTTTAAACAACAAAGTCACTGAAATTCACCAGTTATATGTATGTCAAATAACTGTAACTCGAGTCCTAAGGTAACTATAACTCATACCCTCACCCCCACTGCTAATTACCTCACATATTACATCACTTGCATCATGTTCTATGTCATCACTGATAACATGACTGAAATATCTGAAATCACAGCATTATTGATGACACTCTACATGGCAAGCAGTACATGCATAAGCAGTTTTAAGAATTTTCATTTGTGGATTGGGAGCCAGTGAAACCTTGAGGTACGGGGTGATGTGAGTGCAGGGTGGGAGGTCGAGGGTAAGACTGGCAGCAGAGTTTTGTATAATCTGGAGTCTACTTGTCAGTTGAGCTTTGGTTCCAGTATCAAGTGTGTTGCCGTAGTCCACCTTGAGGTGATGGGGGCTTTGGTGACGGTTCTGTGAGTGTTGGTGGGGAGCCAATTGTATAAGCCTGCTTCATGCTTTGTGGGCTTGGAATAATTCAACAAATTAAAAATTAGACCAACCCTTTTAAAATATGTAAAAGATAAAGGATAATATTTTTTGCTATCATGCAACAGGGATTCCATATGTCAAATCACCCACTTTTAGTGAATTTCAACCTCTTTTAACGTGTATTCACTTGTCTAAGAAACAGATAGCATCTATATATTTTAATGGGTATTCATTATTAATTCACATTAATTGGAACACTCATGAAAACAATTCACAGGGCTCACAATTTGCAATCAAAAGGTGGCATGTATGCATTAGTTACTGAGAAACCACCTCTAGCAAAGTTCAATTGACAGGCCTCCATTATTTTGTAAACTTCACTACACACCTTGCTGAGATTAACAAAATGACATAAAACTTTAAAGCCAAGATTAAAATCACACTGTTAGTTGAAACATATGTCAGATGCCACTCCTAGATTATACATTATTGAACAATGTGAAAGTGCACAAAAAGACCGGGAACGTTCTACATCTAGGGGTGAACGGCATGCCCCTGTCATGGAGTTGGCCCCCAGTGAAACATGCTGAATGTGTCCCGGTGTAACTGGGACACATTCAGCAGTGCCTGCATGTTGTCTGCTTTCTGTTCTAAGCAGCACAGTGCAGCCGGCAATGGGCTTTCTTATCTGAGAGTCCAGCTGGGCCCATAACAAAGGCCCAGTTTAAGGGGTCATCATCCCTCCTTTTGTTCCCAAAGTAACCTGGCTGAGGGCTATCTGGGGCCTAACATCTAAATGCCTATGCAATGGAGAGGAAACAATCACACAACTTATCGCTTTATAAGTACTTATAGAAAACTACATCTTTTCAGCCCCTGAATACAACTGAAATGCAGGCACTGTGAGTATTTCAGATGTACCAGTCTGTGTGAGTATTTAACCAAATTACAATTTTAATATCACTATTTTTATAATTGTTTTCTTTTATATCGCTACACATCCAATGTTTTATCTTCAGCTACAACAACTTTGCGAGAATGACAAGCTCATGTAGGGAAATGCACAGCTCTGATTTGCTGCCAACATTTAAACCAAGAAGTGTTAGCTGTCATCTTGAGATTTAGGTTCAGCTGAGTCCCACAAATAAAGTAAAAAAATAACACAAGAGGCCAGAATAGAATCACTCTGACCCCTTAGCTCTGGTGCTGGGGTCCCAATGGGACCCACAGGGCTAAAACATTTGGTGCGATTTCACAATGTTACAAATTCACGTGAATTTTATTTTTTAAAGTGCAGGCTTCCGTGCTATTTTTTAAGAAGCCCGGTATCCTCCCAACCCCTCTGCAGCCTCGGGGACTCCACCCACAGGGCTAATATTTGATGAGATGCGGGGGACGCACCCCCCCACAGCCCCCTCACCTTCCTAAGGCACAATTTAAATAATAAAGGGGTCCTTTTCGGACTGCTGGCCCTGGGGACCACCACCTCAATGGGGTGAAAATATAGAAATGTAGATGTGTGCAAGGGGGCTGTGTGCCCCCCCGCTGCCCTGGGAACCAGCACCTCTCCAGGGCAAATATTAGTTCTGTGTGGGGGAACCACACAGCCCCCCTACAGGACACAGGACCACCACCTCCCTGGGGCTGAAATACAATAATGAGGGGGGTCCATTTCAGACCCCTGACCCTGGGGACTGCCACCTTCCCGGGGCCAATATGATATGTTAGGTAGGAGGCACCAACTCCCAAGGGCAATACCCATTGGAGGGGAGCCACACAGCCCCCTTGTGGAGCCACAGGTGGACCTCTGGACCCCCCAGGGCCAGCTCCTGCTCTGTCCCAGGGTGCCCCCCCACAGCCCTGGGGAACACCACCTCCCCAGGGATAAAATACACTTGAGGGGGGTCTGTTTCAGAACCCCGACCCCGGGGACCGCCACCTTCCCGGGACCAATGTCATATGTTATGCAGGGTACAACAACTCCCCAGGGCAATAATCACTGGAGGCACAGATGGCCCTGGGGACTGCTATCCCCCAGGGCCAGCTCCTGCTATGTCCCGGGTGCCCACCCCTGGGACATAGCTGTTGCTCTGACTTGGCAAAGCTTTGTCAGCTCCCACCAAGTCAGAGCAAAGACTTCACTTTCTGCAAGTGAGAACTGTCAAACAGAAAGTGAATTTTTCAACTGTTTCTCTGCATGAAAAGATGATGAAAACATTGCTCCTGAAAGCAGGGAGCAGATATTAAAAGCAACTCCCTGCTTGTGGGAGCAATACTGGCTAGGACCACGGAGGTCTTGAGGCTCCCCTCCCCCCATGGTCCTGTCACTCTCTTCCATCCCATAATGGGATGAAAAAGAGAGAGCGAGAGATTGTTATTATCGAATGACTTCAGAGAGTCAGACTAGCAAGATGTTTGGTACAAATGTTATAGTTTTGTTTGTATGTAAAGCAGAACAGTGTCATTTCTGGCCTAATGGTCAAGGTCTTGTGCTGTCAATCAGTAAGCTGAAGGTTCAAATCCTAGTATCACATGGCAGTGTGTCTGTCTGCTTTTTTGTATTTCACTGTTAATCATTTCCAGTGATGGAACATTGAAGTCTTTTTCCCTCAAAATCGAAGGCCGTGCGCACCGTGGGGTTGGGTGGTTGTAGGGGTTGGCTGCAGGCCAGGCCCGGCGACCAACCCCTGCTGTGCATGGCCCAGCACGTGGTTAGGTTGTTATATGAGTGGGCCGCAGGGCCAGGATGCAGGTCAGGCCCTCCGTCCAACTGCCACCGTGCACAGCCAAAGGATGTGCACAGCGGTGGTTGGATTAACTGATAGTAATGAAAATTACTTTACATTAAAGAAACACTAGGGGATTCACTTAAAAAAACAATGGTTACAGGGGTGTTATAGTTAGGCTCACATTTTAAACATATAAAACCATAGGCATTCACCTGTTATAATTAGAGTTATTTCAAGTAACTATAATTCGCACCTTAAGATAACTATAACTTGCACCCTCACAATGCACTGCTAATTACCCCACAAATTACATCATTGATAATTTCACTGTAACATCTGCAGTAAAACTATTGATCGGGTAACTGTGAATGGTGGGCGCGAGTTATAGATACCTTAGGGCAAGAGTTATAGTTACTTGCAATAACTCTATCTATAACAGGTGAATTTCTGCATTTTTGTAAAGTATGAGATTAACAGTAAAGTCCCTATAATCTTAGTTTTTTTATGTTTATATCTATCTATATATATATACATATATATATATAGATATATATATCTATATATATATATATGTAGATAAACAAACATATATATATAGATATATAAAATACTAAGGTTAAACCGTTTATAATTATTATTTCTATACAAAAAAAACTTAAACTACACAAATTTTAGAAATTCTAAACATACTCATCCATCATATGTATAAGTTATGCAACACTTTCAAATTATCATGTAATTCCCCTCTGTGCACAGTGTTGTCACCTCACTTGCCACACTACATTAACTGTAACTCCCAACTCTACTATTCACTGTGATTTGTGATGTTGTAAGTGTTGTTATCAAAGCTATGATTGCACATGGTATAAGTGATGTAATATGCAATTGTATAACAAGTGCAAGGAGAAGGTGCTAGGTATAGTTAACGTAGCTAGGTGACAACACTCTGGGTCCTATTATAAGTTTGGTGGATGGGAAAGGCCGTCCGTCAAACTCCTAACAGGGTGGCCACCGCCTACGCAGTAACCTCCCCGCTGATGTTATTAAGAGTTTCCTGCTAGGTCAATGGGCGGAAACCTGAGTTTCCACCCACTGGCCTAGCGGGAAACAGGCTACAGCATTGTCTCCAGCTCATAATCGAGCCGGCGGCAATGCTGTAGCCTGCAGGGTGCACCAGCACCCTCGCAATGTTCACTGTCTGCAAAGCAGACAGTAACATTGAGATGGTGCTGGCCAGGGGGGCTCTTGGCATGGGCAGTGCAGGGCCCCCCTTGGGGCCCCCTGCACCCATTCTCTGCCAGCCTTTTCATGGCAGTGCTAGCACCATGACACTGCTGGGGGAGAAGGGAGTCATAATCCCCAGGACAGCACTGCTTGCAGTGCCGCCCTGGCAGATTAGGGCTGCCACCAACCTCCAGACTGCTGGGAAATGAGATTCTGGTGGAGCTGGCATTTCCCTGGTGGCCCAACTGCCAGGGTTGTAATGTGGCTGTAATGTGGCAGTTGGACTGCTGCATTGGCGGTGGTCCAGACCGCCACTGCGAGTGAGGCGGTCTAGAGACCACCACAATCGTAATTGGGCCCTGTGTATTGAGGTGCTCGACCTATAGTAATTTGAAGGTGTTGCATAAATTGTAAATATAAGTATAGAATTTCTACATGTGGGGTCTTTTAAGTCTTGTTTGTATAAAAGAATAAATAAAGTTACAGTAATTTAAAGGTGGTGTGCTAATTATAAATGTAAGGTATAATCATACCTTTAGCATTTCTAATGTTTGTGAACTTTAAGTTTGGTTTGTATAGAAAGAATAAAGAACCTTTTTTTCACTGAATTTGATTTTTTGTTTAATAAAAAAATTATTCTGAATCATATAATCCAGTGTTATCAAATGAAAGATTGTTAAAGGGAGTGTTGTATAGTAGAGTGGAGAAAAGTTAAGTATAGTGTTGTGTCATAGATCGTAGTGTTGTATAGTTGAGTAGATTGGAGTGTCGTAGCATACAGTGGAATAAAGCGTCATAGAGTGGAGTGGCGTGTTGTATAGTACAGTGGCCTTGAGTGCATTAGAGTGGATAGGCATAGCATAGAGTTGAGTAAAGTGTTATAAATTGGAGTGGTGTGTTGTACAGTGCGGTAGAGTGATGTGTTGTGGAGTGTTGGAAAGTGTTGTAGAGTGGAGTAGAGTGTTTTACAGTGAAGTGTAGTGGCATAAAGTGGATTAAGGAGTTGTACAGTGTAGTGTGGGACATAGAGTGGAGTACAGTGCGGTATAGTGGCACAGAGTAGTAGTTTTGTAGAGTAGAGTTGTATAGAGTGGAGTAGAGTGTGGTAGGGTGGAATGGTGTAGAGTGAAATGTTGTACAGTGCCATAGAGTGCGCTAAAGTGTTGTGTAGTGGAGAAGGGTGGAGTGGAGTCCACTGGAATGGTGTAGCATTTTGTGGATTTGCATGTTGTAGAATAGAGTGATGAAGAGTGGTGTGGGGTGGACTGGCACAGCATACAGCAGAGTAAAGTGTTGTAGAGTGTAGTGGTTTGTGGTACAGTGGAGTGGACTGGCATGCTATAGAATGTTGGAAACTGTCTTAGTGTGAAGTTGAGTGCACAAGTTGGATTTCAATGTTGTACAGTAGAGTGGTGTGATGTGGAGTACAGTGTGGTACGGTATGGCAGTGAATTGGCATAGACTATTGTAGATTTGAGTTGCATAGAGTAGCATACAGTGGAGTGCAGGCATTAAGTAGACTGTCAGAGTGGAGTAGAGTGTTGTACAGTGGTATACAATAAATTAGCATGCTGTACACTGGCATTTACAGGAGTACATTGTTGTGCAGTGTAGTGCTATAGAATGGAGAATAGTTTGGAAGAGTGTAGGAGAGTAGGCTGTTGATAAGTTTTGTTCAGAGGAGTCCAGTGGTGTATAGTGGAATTGCATTGAGTGAAACTGCCTACAGCTGAGTGGCATACAGTGAGGAAGAGTGGAGAGGTGTAGAGTCGAATAGTGTAGAATTAAGTGGTGTGGAGTGTAGTTGAGAGCAATGAAACAGCATTTAGTAGAGTGAAATAGAGTGGAGTGGGGTACAGTGGAGTGTGGTAGAGGTGTACAGTTGAGAGGAGTAGACTGGAATAACATACAGTAGAGTGTTGAAGAGTGGAGTGGCATACAGTGTAGTGGCATAGAGTGAAGTTGCTTACAGGTGAATAGCATAGAGTGGAGTAGTGTTGAGTGGAATACTGTATAGTGGAGTGGCGTAGAATGGAGTGGCAGAAAGTAGAGTGTCATAGTGGAATAGTGTAGACTTAAATAGCATATAGTGGAGTGTTGTGCAGCGAAGTGGTGTACAGTGGAGTGGCATAGAGTGGAATAGCGTAGAGAGGATAGGCATACAGTGGAGTTGTGTTAGAAATGGGGTCTTTGGTTTGCAGTCAGGTTACCCCCTGTCCAAGCAAGGACCCTCACTCTAGTCAGGGTAAGTCACACACAATCCAAATTATCCTGTGCCCGCCCGCTGGTAGCTTGGCACTGAGCAGTCAGGCTTAACTTTGAAGGCAAAGTGTAAAGTATTTGTGCAATAAATCATGCAATAACACAGTATAAGACCACAAAAATACACCACAAAGTGTTTAGAAAAATATATAGGGGGTCATTACAACATTGGCGGTAAAAGCCGCTTACCGCCGTGCAGAAGACCGCCAATACAACGGCGCGGCCACGGTAGACCGCCACAGCAATTATGACACACATCACGGCATCCGCCGAAATTCAGACACCCACACAACACCGCCACACCAAAGGTCAGCGATAAACATGCGGAAACAAATCCTCCACCTCCACACCAACAGAAACACGCCCATGCTATTACGACCCACGAATCCACGCGGCGGTCATTCAACCGCGTTATTCCATTGGCGGTACACACCGCTGCACTCAAAATACACACACAGCTCCAAAACACCGCCACATTGGACAATTACAAATACACACACCTGATACACATACACACACCACTCCCACACACCCAACACAATATAAAACACACACCCACATCACCCACAAACCCCTACAACCAGAAATTCTGAGAGAAGGCAAGAGAGAGAGCACAGCTATTAACAACCCCATCACACAGAGGCACACAACACCATCACCCACACAACATCCACGCACAAAACACCACATACCACTACACTCACCACACTCATCACCACATACACCACCCCACACTCACACACACCACCCCATGTCACGCCAAAGACACCCCCGCTTCTCCGAGGAGGAGCTCAGGGTCATGGTGGAGGAAATCGTCCGGGTAGAGCCACAGCTATTTGGATCACAGGTACAGCACACATCAATAGCCAGGAAGATGGAGTTATGGCGCAGAATAGTGGACAGGGTCAACGCCGTGGGACAGCACCCAAGAAATAGGGAGGACATCAGGAAGAGGTGGAACGACCTACGGGGGAAGGTGCGTTCCACGGTCTCCAGGCACAACATCGTGGTGCAGCGGACTGGCGGCAGACCCCCACCTCCTCCCCCACAACTAACAACAAGGGAGGAGCAATTCTTGACCATCTTGCATCCTGAGGGCCTCAGAGGAGTTGGTGGAGGATGGGACACTGGTAAGTCAAATCTTAACTATCACATCCCCCACCCTACCTACATGCTATCACACACCCCCACCCTCACACCCTCACCTATCACCCCAAATCCTCACTAATCTACCCATAACACAAACCACCCATCCCAACACCAAGCCCTGCATGACACAACTAAGCATGGTCACCCCTCACTAAAGCATGCTCACTGCACATACCCAGAACACCCCCCCAACCATCATCACACAAGCCCCCACACAGGAATGCTTGCACTGGGGTACACGCACACCCACCCATTGCACACCATGACACACACACATGCAATAATCATGTACTTATACCCCTGCAGGAATCCGAAGGTCCGTCACCACACCAGAGGGTCCAGACAACACCACTCCACCCCCAGAAGAGGCCCACAGTGACGACAGCAGCTCTGCCCCACTGGATCTTGATGACCAGCCCGGACCATCGTGGGCCTCAGGACAGTCGATTCCCCTTGCCCAGCCACAGCCTAACACCGAGCTTCCACCCTCTGGTAACACCAGCACAACACCCACTCTGCGGGCCCAAACCTCCCTACCCAGGTCAGGTCTATCAGCGGTGTGTCCACCACTACAGGGCACCCAGGCTAACCCACCACCCCAACAACAACAGGGACCTGGGGGCAGTGGTAGTGGGCACACGGTCCAGGGGACGGAGGCACAGGAACACCGGGGAACTGGGAGGGCTGCTGTGCGACAGAGGGAGGACAGGCCAAGGGAACCAACTCTCCACGAGGCCCTCTCTTCCATCATGGGAGCCTACCACCACTCCCAGGAGACGATGGCGACGGTCCTGGACAAGTTGCAGGAGACCCTGCGTCTGCAGGAGGAGCAGTATTTGGGGTTCAGGGATGAGCTCAGGACCATCGGCTCCGCCCTGGGCACCATCGTAGGGGTGCTGACGGACATTCAAAAGACCTTGAGGGACACCGTGGCACTCCAAGGGGCCCCTGACACTAGCCAGGACGATGAACTGCCCACCACCTCCGCCGGCGCTAGTGGACAGGAGGCATCGCCACAGGACCACCACACCAGCACCCCACCCCCTGCAGACGGACAACCACCACGCAAGCGGTTCCTGAGATCCAGGAACAGGACAGAGCAAGATGGCAAGACCCCCACCAGGAAATAAGACCACCCTGATTGTCCCCCCACTGTCCCACTTTGTTACCCTGTCCATATTCGAACTGCCCCAGCTCCACTTCCAAAGCCCAGATGGCCAGTGCACCTGTGAGACTAATGGACTGGACTCTGCCATGGACATTCCTCCACCATCACCCATCACCATTTTACAACCCCCCAACATTTTATGAGCACTTAAATAAACACCCTTGAAACACCAAAAAATCTAGAGTCAGTCTATGATTTGGTACTTTGTATTATCAATCACAGTGTCATAATGGGTTACCCATTGTAAGGCTAACATACCTATGTCACACATCACAAGCCCTTGAAGGATGCAAGCAGTTGACACGTAGGTTACCACACTTGTGAAACTGAAATGGAAGGGTACAACTCAATTAACAAATAGTGAGTGAAATGTAGGTACAGGATAGAGGTGGACGTGTGAAAGTTAATGTAATGTCAAACCAGAAAATGTTCTCACCTGTGTGTCACTGGAAATATTGCTGTATGACTGTTGTTGTTTTCTTCTTCCTCAGCTTCATCCTCATCACTGTCCACAGGCTCCACAGGCTCCTCAGCTGCTACAACACCGTCATATGGATCATCCTCCTGCAGAAAAGGCACCTGGCGTCGCATTGCCAAATTGAGGAGCATGGAGCTGGAGACGATGATGTTGCACACCTTCTTCGGTGAGTAGAATAGGGATTCACCTGTCATATGGAGGCACCTGAACCTGGCCTTAAGGAGGCCGAAGGTGCGTTCGATCACCCTCCTAGTCCACCCATGGGCATCATTGTACCGTTCCTCTGCCCTGGTCCTGGGATTCCTCACTGGGGTCAATAGCCAGGAAAGGTTGGGGTAACCAGAGTCCCCCAATAGCCATACACGGTGCCTCTGGAGTTGACCCATCATATCAGGGATGCTGCTATTCCGCAGGATGTAGGCGTCATGCACAGAGCCAGGGAACATAGCATTTACCTGCGAGATGTACTGGTCAGCCAAACAGACCATATGGACATTCATGGAATGATAACTCTTCCTGTTCCTGTACACCTGTTCACTCCTGCGGGGGGGGACCAGAGCTACATGGGTCCCATCAATGGCACCTATGACGTTGGGGATATGTCCAAGGGCATAGAAGTCACCTTTCACTGTAGGTAAATCCTCCACCTGAGGGAATATGATGTATCTCCTTACGTGTTTCAGCAGGGCAGACAACACTCTGTACAAGACGTTGGAAAACATAGGCTGGGACATCCCTGATGCCATGGCCACTGTTGTCTGAAATTACCCACTTGCAAGGAAATGGAGCACTGACAGCACCTGCACGTCAGGGGGGATTCCAGTCGGATGGCGGATCGGTGACATCAGGTCTGGCTCCATCTGGGTACATAGTTCCTGGATATTGGCACGGTCAAACCTGTAGGTGACAATGACATGTCTTTCTTCCATTGTCAACAGGTCCACCAGCGGTCGGTACACCGGAGGATTCCGCCATCTTCTCATATGTCCCAGCTGACGTGCATACGAAGGACAACAGCAAAGAACCAGTCACTATTCCTCCAGGTATGTACCCACAGTTACACACAAGACTACACCAGACACAAAACCCTTCCTGTATGTGTGTTGAGTGTAGGCCTAGCTACGTGTGATGCTGTAGTAAATGAAGCAATGTGGGCCCCTGAAATGGCAGCTGCATGACCTCTAAACTGGGACAATGGGATTGTGGGGTAACTGCGCTGGCGTTGCACACCGTCGCGGTAGGCGGTCGGAGACCGCGGCGCAATGCTGCATTGGTTAACATTGGACCCTATGGGTCCCAGGAGCCAAAGAACAGGTGCGCCGGCGGTGATGATGCGCACCGCCGCGGACGTCACCGACATTTTCTATCTCTTCAATCACTAGATACCTGACCTTCGACAGGAGAGGACCTACACTGCAAGTGCTGCTGTGACCTCGGTCTGGAAGCGACGATGGCTGCTGAGTCTGGGGAAAGGGCCAATGCCTTCACTGCCCAGGAGTTGGAGAAACTTGTGGATGGGGTCCTCCCCCAGTACACGCTACTCTACGGTCCTCCAGACCAACAGGTTAGTACACAGGGAGCATGTCGTATGGGCTAGGCCTGGGTGGAGAGGGCTGGGTGGAAGAGGGAAGGGGGCAGAGTTCATAGAACATTTATGCATGGTAAAGAATGGGCCACATGGCCAGAGTGGGGAGGGGGCACTCACATCGACGGTGTAGTTGGTAATGACTGTTCCTCTTTCCTTGTGCATGTCATGTAGGTCAGCGCCCACCAGAAGAGGGACATTTGGCGTGCCATCGCCAAGGAGGTCCGGACCCTGGGGGCCCACCAGAGACGGGGCACCCACTGCCGGAAGAGATGGGAGGACATTCGCTGCTGCAGCAAGAAGACGGCGGCGGCTCAGCTGGGGATGGCCTCCCAACGTGGGAGGGGTGCCCGTCGCACCCCTGATGTTCCGGATCCTGGCGGTGGCCTACCCGGAGTTGGATGGGCGCTTGAGGACATCACAGCAGACACAAGGGGGTGAGTAGAACCTCATTCTGCGGACTTTGCGTGCAGTGGAGGTGTCTGGGTGGGGGAGGTGGGCTGTGGGTGTCCCTATGCCAGGGCGAATTCGGTAGGCAAGGCCCCTACGTAATGTAGGCCATGTGGCACTCAACCCCACCTCAGCAGAGTGCCATGTTGAGGTATAGTTGCCCCTGTGGCATCCATGTGCGCAGATGTCCACCATTGCCATGTAGGCCATATCCCAGAAATTGCATGTGCAGAGGGCAGGAGCACGGCGTTATGCAGGGGGCTGCTGCGTCTGTCTTGTCCGCCAACGGTAGTGGAATCCCATGCACTAAAACTCTCTTTCTTCTGTCTCCCCCCCTTTTCCTGCTCTCCCTGTCCTCTTGTACATCAGCATGATCAGGCGGAGGTACAGTGGCACCGGAGGACGAGGGAGCTGCATCCCACATGGCCATGGATGGCCACACCACATACTCTGAATGCACCAGTGGGACGGAGGGCGAGGGGAGCTTCACATCGGCCACCGGATCATCAACCAGCGACACGGACTCGTCCGCCGATGGGAGCTCCCCTGTGGTGGCGGCACCATCGGTGCGCCCCACTTCTACAGGTACAGCCGCCACCTCCCCTACCAGCACCGCCCTCCCAGCAGCCCCTCATCGTTCGCCCCGTGCCCGCTCACCCAGGAGGGTGGGCATCACCTTCGCTCCAAGCACCTCAGGCCCTGCCCCAGTCACCACTGCTGCCCTCAGTGAGGAGGCCATTGACCTCCTCAGGTCACTCACTGTTGGGCAGTCTACCATTGTGAATGCCATCCAGGGTGTAGAACGAGAGTTGCAACATGGTAATGCATTCCTGGAGGGCATTCATTCTGGTCAGGCTGTCCTTCAGCGAATTCTGCAATCTCTGGCCTCAGCACTGATGGCAGCCATTGTCCCTGTGTCCAGCCTCACCCCTCCAACTTCCTCCACCCAGACCCAATCCCCTGTACCCCAGCCCATCCCATGCACACCTACAGACCAGCATGCACACAAGTCAACACACACAAGTAGCTCAAGCAAACATAGGCACCACACACACCACAGGCACTCATGCAAGCCTCACCCACATACAGACACAGCAACATCCACTGTCTCCACTGTGTCCCCCTCCTCCTCTTCTCCCTCCTCCCTCCCAGTCTCGTCTACACACACACCTGCATGCACCACATCTACAGGCACTAGGACTCGCACCAGGACACCCAGCACCACAAGCCACCCACCTGCACTCACCACCTCCACTGCCATTTACACGTCCCCTGTGTCCTCTCCCAGTGTATCTGTGACGCCCCCTCCCAAAGTACCCAAACGCCGGCAATCACTCACTCAACACCCATCCACCTCACGACAGCCTCCAGTACCTGCACCTGCACCCAAAACACCTAAAGTGACACCTCCTACAACCACCTCCTCTTCCTCCACTCCCAGACCCCCTCCAGCTACCCATCCCAGTGTCCGTCAGAAACTGTCCCTATGTCAAATTGACCTTTTTGCCCCCACCCCCCTCCAATTCATCAGTCCTGTCATAGCGCCTCAGCCAAAAAGCCTCCAATACCAGTGGTGCGTGTTCAAGGATTGTGGAGTGCACCGGCCACCAGGGCAGGCAGTAGGACCCGGAGCCAAGGCACTGGCAGCCCACCCCCTGTAAAGGCTCTTAAATTGGAGAGTGGCCGACGGGACCGTGTTAAGACTCCTGGTGGGAAAACAAGTGACATGGGTTCGAAGGGGATTGGTGAGTCAGCTGTAACTCCAACAAAGGTGGGGAAGGTCCAGAGGAAGTCTGCCCAGCCAGTTGTGAGTGTCACGGCGGAGAAGTGCGCCATCATTTCCGGCAGTCCAGACACAACCGCCAGCACCGTCGTCACTGGTCCAGAGACCACCGCCACCGCCGGAGTCACAGCCCAGGAGGGCCCAAGTATCGTCACTGGTCCAGAAACCACCGCCGGAGTCACAGCCCAGGAGGGCCCAAGTATCGTCACTGGTCCAGAAACCACCGCCGGAGTCACAGACCAGGAGGGCCCAAGTATCGTTACTGGTCAGGAGACCACCGCCGGAGTCACAGCCCAGGAGGGCCCAAGTATCGTTACTGGTCAGGAGACCACCGCCGGAGTCACAGCCCAGGAGGGGCCCGGATGCCACAGCCCCGCTGGGCAATGATGGAACGTCATGCCACCCACCAATGCCCATTGTAGAGAACGTCATGCCACACACCAATGTCCGTATCAGAACCGCCATGTCAAAGCACCGCTGAACAGTCCTGAACCGCCATGTCAAAGCACCGCTGAACAGGGCAAAGACCGCCATGGCAAAGCACCGCTGAACAGTCCAGAACCGCCATGGCAAAGCACCGCTGAACAGGGCAAAGACCGCCATGGCAAAGCACCACTGAACAGTCCAGAACCGCCATGTGACAGCACCGCTGAACAGTCCTAAACCGCCATGGCAAAGCACCGCTGAACAGGGCAAAGACCGCCATGGCAAAGCACCGCTGAACAGGGCAAAGACCGCCATGGCAAAGCACAGCTGAACAGTCCTGAACCGCCATGGCAAAGCACCGCTGAACAGGGCAAAGACCGCCATGGCAAAGCACCGCTGAACAGGGCAAAGACCGCCATGGCAAAGCACCGCTGAACAGTCCAGAACCGCCATGTCAAAGCACCGCTGAACAGGGCAAAGACCGCCATGGCAAAGCACCGCTGAACAGGGCAAAGACCGCCATGGCAAAGCACCGCTGAACAGGGCATCCACCGTGTAGGAATGAAGAGGCCGCCACATCAGGCATCCTTCTCCCATGTGCAGCTGGGACAGTGACAGGACATGAACTTTCACGGGGAGACTCATCCAGTCTGGGCCCCGGCAGTGTTCTCCGATTTTGGTCAGGTATAGTTTGTGGGCCTCGCCCATGCATTTTTGGACTGTTGGTGCACGGACATTGTTGTGTACATAGATTTTGAGATATATATATATCTGTATATTTTTGTATGACATGTATATTGCCACATTACAATGTTTGCACGAAATTTGCTTTGTGTTTTCATTCTTCCGGGGGGATTGTGGGTTGTTACTGTGATTTTTGTGAATGCATTGGTGTGTATGTTGTAATATGCGAAGGTGGGGGAGGGGGTGTTTGTTGGGTGTCCCCCTAACTTTTGCCTCCCCCCTGTGTCGTAGGTGTAGTACTCACCGGTGTCTTCGGCGCCTACGTAGCTGTTGGTCATAGAGGAGCAGAAAGACAAGGGCAGGTAGGATTTGTAATTCGGGCTCCATGGTGTCCTCCTTCCTCGTGGGATGTGTTCAGGTGAGCGTTTTCCCATAGCAAAAGCTGTTTCCGCCGTGTTTTTATCCACGGTGAATCTGCCCCGGAAAAGGTGGCGGATTGGCGGGTTGTAATTTTGTGGGCGGTACATTGTCTCCCGCCTGTCTGTTGGCGGTATCCGCCGCGCTGCTTGTCTGTACCGCCGTGTGTTAAAGTGGCTGTCTTTGTTGGTGGCTACCGCCAGGGTCATATTTCCCTTTTTTTGTCCGCCGGCCTGTTTGCGGTATTTACGCAGCTTTAACACCGTCCGCCAGGGTTGTAATGACCGCCATAATATTTATCTGATAAGATGCAGGTCAAAACGATCAAATGCAATAAGTATACATTGAAATATCACTGTAAAAATGATATAAAGTGTCTTTAGTCTTTTAAAAGCAACAAATGTCTCTTGCAAGCACAAAGTACCTGGTTTGAGTTCAAATTCTCCACAAGGGACCACAGAGGAGGAGATGCATGGAAAACGGGGAGGTGTGCATCGATTTTCTGGCGCACACAGATGATGCATCATTGAGTTTTTACACAGGGCAGGCTTTGTGTAGATTTCTGGCACATAGACTGGGATCCTCTTCGGGTTGGGGGGTTTTCGGATGCCTCGGAGACGATGCATTGAAATCTGGCACTTGCAGGACGAAGTAACAGGGGCTACGTAGATCCGGTGGGTGATGCGTGGACATTTCTACTGCACAGCAGGCGCTGCGTCGATTCCTCTCAGGAAGTCATACTGCGTCGTTCAGGCTCAGCTTTGCGTCGATCCAGTGAGCCGTGCGTTGAATTTCCAGTCGCAACGCTGGCGCTGCGTTGATCTTCTCCCTGCGAAGTCGGGATGTGTCATTCCGGTTTGGTGTGCGGTGATTTTCTTACCGTGATGCAGGCTGTCCATTTTTTCCTGCAGGCTGTGCATTGATTTCTGCTGCACAAGGAGTTATTTAGCAGGAATGAAGTCTTTTTGGTCCTGAGAATTCAAAGGAACAGGAGGCAAGCTCTATCTAAGCCTTTGGAGAGCACTTCTCAGCACAGCCAGAGAGCAGCAAGGCAGCAGGGCAACAGCAAGGCAGCAGTCCTTCTCAGAAAAGCTGTCAGGTGAGTCCTTTGGGCAGCCAGGCAGTTCTTCTTGGTAGGTTGCAGGTTCTGGTTCAGGTTTTCTTCTCCAGGAAGTGTCTTGATGAAGATGAGTGTCCACCTCAGAAGTGTCTAAATTGTGGGGGAAATTCCCCTGTACTTATACTCAGTTCTACAAAGCATTTTCAATGAGGAGGAGAGGGGGTTGAAACCAGTTATAATGGTTCTAGGAGTGTCCCTTCTCTCCTCCAGCACAGGCTCCAAACATCAGTTGGGGGTAAACAACCCTATTGTGGGAGGCCAGGGTGCATAATGAGTGCCCCGCCTCTCCCTTCTCTCATCCCAGGAAGTCTGTTCAGTATGTAGATGCACCTCTGTGACACCTCCACCCTCCCTGTGTACTGGCTGTCTGAAAAGTATGCAAAAAGCCCAACTGTCACTCTGCCCAGACGTGGATTGGAGTCAAGCTGCAAAACACCAGAGTCCTAAGCACAGAGAAATGCTCACTTTCTAGCAGTGGCATTTCTGTAATGATAATAAAAAATCCACCTACACCAGTAAGCAGCATTTCTCACTACCATTACAACCATACCAAACATGCCTATGTTACCCCTCATAAATCAGACAATACCCCTTACACTTAAGGCAGGGCATTTCCAATGCAATCCTATGAGAAGGCAGCACTCACAGCAGTGAGAAACCAATTGTTCTGTTTGTCACTATCAGGACAGGCCACATTACTAGGCACACGTCCTGCCCTCTACATACATGACACCCTGCCCATAAGGCTAGCTAGGGCATACCTTAGGGGGGACTTACATGTAGTAAAAGGGGAGTTCTGGGCCTGGCAAGTAAAGTTAGATGCCAGGTCCCTATGGCAGAAAACTGCACACACAGGCCCTGCGCTAGCAGGCCTGAGACAAGTTTGAAAGCCTAATTCAGTGGGTGGCGCAAGCAGCTCTGCAGGCCCACTAGTAGAATTTAATTTATTGGCCCTGGGTATAGGGACACAACTTTACAAGGGACTTATAGGTAAATTAAATATGCCAATTAGGTATAAGCCAATTATACCAAGTTTACAAAGGAGAGCACATGCACTTTAGCACTGAGTAGCAGTGAAAAAGTGCTCAGAGTCATAAAGTCAGCCAACAAGGGTCAGAAAAATAAGGAGGAAAAAGGCAAAAAGTTTGGGGACTGACTCTGTAAAAGGGCCAGGTCCAACAAGTTGCATATACTAGAATAGCGTATGGTGTAGTGGCGTACAGTGCAGTAGAGTAGACTGGAGTGGCATTGAGTGCAGTGGAATAAAGAGGAATAGCATACAGTCAAATGGTGAAGAGTACAGTGGCGTAGAGTGCAGAATGTTAGAGTGGAGTGACATACTGTGGAGTGTCGCACAGTAAAGTGTCATAGAGTAGAGCAGCATAGAGAGGCATGGCATACACTAAAGTGCCGTATAATGGAGTGGTGTAGAGTGCTTTGTTGTAGATTGGAGTGAGGTACAGTGTAGTGGTGTACAATGAAATAGCGTTAACTGGAGTGGCATAGAGTGGAGTGGTGTACAGTGGAGTGATGAAGAGTGGAGTAATATTCAGTGGAATGGCGTTCAGTGGAGTGGCGTAGATAGGATTGGTGAAGAGAGGAATAGGATTGGTGAAGAGTGGAATAACATACAGTTGGGTGTTGTAGAGTAGAATGGAGTAGACTGTACTGGTGTACAGTGTAATAACATACAGTGGAATGCCGTGGAGTGGAGTGGCGTACAGTGGAACAGCATAGAGTGTTGTGGTGTAGAGTGGAGTGCTGTAGAACAGACTGGCATAGAGTGAAGCAGTGTACAGTAGAGTGCTGTAAAGTAGAATAATGTTGAGTGTAGAGGCGTACAGTGGAGTGACATAGAGTAGAGTGCTATATAGTGGTAAAACATAGAGTGTAGTAGCGTAGAATGGAGTGGCATACATTAGAGCAGCATAGAGTGGAGTGGCATACAATGTATTAGCATAGAGTGGAGTGTCACGGAGTGGTGTTTAGTAGAATGGTGTACAGTGGAGTACACAGTGGAGTGGTGTAGAGAGGAGTGGTGTACAGTGGAATAAAATACAGTGGATTGGCACACACTGGAGTGATGTAGAGTGGAGTGGCATAGAGAGGAATAGTGTAAAGTGTAGTGTCATACAGTAGAGTTCTGTACAGTGGGGTGCTGTGGAATGGAGTGGTGTAGAGTGACGTAAAGTAGAGAGGGTAGCTTGAAGAAGCGTACAGTGGAATGGGGTAGAGTGGAGTGGCTTAGAGCTTAATAGCATGCAGTGTAGTGTTGTAGAGTGGAGTGGCATAGAGTGGAGTGAGGTACTTGAAAAAGAAGGCATTAAAGTGGGTGAACAGATGTAGGTGTAATGTGGCAGGAATATAACTTTTTAGTTGTAAATAGTATTTTTGGTAGAAGGTGTTAATAGTGTAAATGGTGTTAGAGTTGTAAGTGTTCAAATACTTAGTTATATATTCTGCTGCAGTATACCATGGTAACTTTGTGGTATTCCATGGTAGATGCCGATGAGAAGGCAGCCTTGTACTTTTTAGCACACTTTTACTGCGTTCTGGGTAAGGGCCTTATATATATAGGTAAGTAGTAGGTTTATTGCTGTTCTCTTCCTATGTTCACTTTATTAAAGTGGTAAAAGATAGAGACATTTTCTATATATTTTACAGCAAATTACAGAGAACTTTGCCTTTCTTTTTTTTTAAGTAGTGTGATAATTTTGAGCTATTACCGCATTGCTCCATAGACAAAATACCCTACAGTACTACACCTTATATGTAAAATATTGTGTAGTACAGTTTGTTCTGAATTGTGTAACTTTTTTACAACTTTTTTTATGTATTACAGTGCTTTCTAGGAAGTACTGCAGTACTCTATATAGTTTTTAAAAAATATATAGAAATGTATAAATGATATTCCCTATCTATTACCACTTTAAGGAAGTGGTAATAGGTAGGGAAAATATAAAAAATAATGCTTACCTATATTTAAAGGCGTAACACAGAAAAAGGACTAAGGACCTGATTACGATCTTGGCAGAGGAATACTCCATCACAAACGGGATGGCTATTCCGCCCATCATGTTACGATTTCCATAGGACATAATGGAATCGTCACGTTTGAGATGGAGGCCCTCAATGTACTTGAAAAACATGACTGCCTGTAAGTTTTGTAAAGGTAGTCGTAAACCAATCTCGTAATGCCTTGCCATTGCTATGTACTGCAGTAGTTTCGCAAAATACTGCGAAATTTCACAAAATTACTGCAATAACAGACATCACTAAGTTAAAATACATTATAACTTTAAAAATACTTACCCTACTTAGAATCATCTACACAACATAATCTATGTTCCTGCAAAAGGTAATTTACATCTTTTCAGCCATTTTTGCACTATGCATGAGTACTATGTCTATTGAAAATGCATTGGTGCCAAAATGTGTTTTGAGATCCACCAGTTTTGTCTTAGCATGCTCTTGACGAATCTTTACGAAACTTTGCAACATTTGTCAATGTAGAAAAAAAAAAAATATATATATATATATATATATATATATATATATATATATATATATTACAGAGTGGCAGTAGCCACTTTGTAGTTATAGCAGGGATTTCTGGGTGCAACTATAACTCACTCTCTCGCCATGCACTGCTAATTACCAGAACAAATTTCAGAACACATGACATATTTGATATCATCATTGATAATATCAATGTAGTATTTGAAGTAAAAATTTGGATGAAAAACTGTGCATGGCGGGGTCGCGAATTATAGTTACCTTAGAGCTCGAGTTATAGTTACTTGAGATAACTCTAACTTTAACAGGTGAATTTCTATGGTTTGGTACGTTTAAAATGTGAGCCTGGCTATAATGTTCTTTATAACCTTTGTTTTTTAAGTGAATTTTTATGTTTTATTAACTTTATTTCCTGATATAGCGTCCCTGTAACCTATGCTTTTTTAAGTGAAAATATATATATATACGAACTGAAGGTACTTCTGATCTAATCACTTCCGATGCAGGTGCAGTGGCGATGAGGTAACGACTCCTTATGTATAAACCTGTGAAATAACGACAGACGTAGAAAAACAAAGATGTCGAGCTGTTGAAGGATACAAGCCATCCAAATAAGAGGCTGGTAAAGAATCCGTGATCAGGGGAGGAACAATTCAATAGGAAGAACTAAATACATTGGATAATGAGGAATCAAAAAAAAAAGATTGACAAGACAGCCAGCCACTTGTAAGCAATTGGCTGTGCCAAAGCCCGCAATCCATATTGTCCGCAATAGGATTTCGGCATCTGACAACTAATAGCTGTCTGTAGGCGAGACCTTGAAAAAATTTGTCATTTTGACAAAAGATAATGCGAGACTTAAAGTACTTTAAGCTTCTGGTGAACACGTTAACTAGCAGCCCTCATGACTGTGGTGTAAAAACGTGTAACATTGCACTTCTGGCGGCAAAGGAAAAGCGGTGTGCCCTATCCCGTGCAAGGGGGTCGGGAGGTCTGGCCATAAATAAACGTTGCTCTGCCCAGAAGGTATCCTCTTAGCCCGCAGTATTGGTGATTCGCGCGCAGCATCGGCATTGCTTCTTGAAAGAAGGCGGCAGCAGGCACCCAGATTTGTCTGTCCCGGGGGAGCTCGGATAATTAGAGCACCGGTCACCGGTATCTCAGCAAACTACGCACGAAGCCGGGACATCCTCTCAGGGGTTAACATCAGTTTGTAATTGCTTCTCGGGTCCAGAAACCGTGGGGTCTGGTGCTCGCCATTCTTGAAGTGAAACACCCTAATATTTTAGGAGCTGTCTGTGCCAAGAGTGAGTCAGCAACAAGTGGTGGAAGGAGGACACATTCTGACACGGGGCCGCTAGAGGGACCTGCTGGGTCACACATGTGCAGACGGGCAGCCAGTGGCAGTGGGAAGCTACTGGAATCAGAGCGAGTGGCGGACCGTGATCCAGGGGCGCAGCTCTTGGCGTGGTGTGCCTTATTCTTTTTATTTTCAGACCCTTTTAAAGCCTCCGCTGTATGGATGTGGCGAGAGCACAGCAGTGGCAGAAAGAAGCAGCCAAGTGTGCCGCGGTGCTGCGCGGTGGGTGTGGACAGTGAGGCTGCCTCTGCCAGAGATCACAGGGTCAGTCCGCGGGAGCCCGGCAGCGACTGCAGTGCCTCCGGGCGCTCCCAGACCTCTGCTGCCTGCGAGACGTGACATCCAACTTTCCTGAATCTTCAATTCCCACCCGCTCGGACTCAGCATGGGAATGGTCATCCCAACGACGTTGCAATATTCCCCCTTTTTTTCTCTCTTTCGTCTCCTGCCGCGCCTCCTCTTCGTGGACAGAGTATGAACAGTATATTTTTGTTACACGGGATAAATTACGCAGTCGATGGACCCTTGCGTCGAGACTATAATGGCAAAGGAGAGACACGCGACTGAAGAGCGATGCCTGAAAAACAAGGGTAATAATCATTTTTAGAGAGGATGTAATGCTCTTTTGTAGTAAAAAGAGGTCTGTGAGTTTCTAGTTATATTCAGCTCTCAAAGGCTAAGTTAGGCAGATCTTTGCTGCATGGACAGGGAGTAAAGGAGGGGATGCAGCTATCTTTTGAATAATTATTTTTGAAAACACAAAACGTCACCGCAGCACAGTTAAAACTGCTTTTGAGATTACTCTTCTTAAGGCCACGTGGGCCTTGCACATTACGCTCAGCAGCACTTTGGTTGGGTGACTAGAGAGCCCTTGCTGAGAGTCTTTAATCGTGGCCTAATTGAGCAGTATGAAGTTTGATCATGTGTCCAGTTGACCACTGCGGCCGGGGCCTGCCGGGTGCAAAGACCCACCTTAGTGTCATGAAGGGATTAGCTCGTAATTGACCCGCCTGGGTTTTAAAGTTTTACTTCTGGGTGTCACCTGCTCTACTGCTATTTTAGTCTCTCTTTCGTTGGCATTGCTGTGTAACACTTTTTCAAAAAAATATTAATTTTATCAGTCTGTCTACCAGAGTTATTTTTCTGGGTGGGGTCTGAGTGCTCCTCTCTTCTCTGCTTGCTTGTTATGTTTTTTCTACTTCGCCTGATATTTTCTTTTACAAACAACACCATGTTTGTGCAGCATCAAGAAACCTGCTTCTTCCTAGTTTAGAGTTCTATACATTTCTCTTTTTTGTTTTCGTTTACAACGTAAGCCATTTTCAGTTTGGCGTAAATGTTTCACATTTTTTTTCCGGGTGCAGCTAGGCCAGTGCTATTTTGGCTCTAAGGTGAGTAGGCCTCTCCACCACAGCCTGGCAGCCACAGCCTGAAGGGGGGCAGCAGGCTCACTCAGAGCTACCAGGACTGGTGCACCATGGCGGATAGTCCTTACAGGATGAGGAAGCAGTAGTCAGTATTCTTAAGTGGGCAGCGAGGCTCTGACACATAGCTGAAATCTTCTGCCCACTTTGGTATATTATATTTGTTGTTTGTACGTGGTGCTAATTACGCAGCATGGGCCTAGCTTTGTTAGAAACGGAACACTAAACGGGGAGGGATGGGGGGAGCCCTGGGATAATTGATAAAAAGAAGACATCCACACTTTCTTCGAACTCCTGGTTGAAAAAGTGAGTTTAGGCCTGGGTCTTTTTGGGCCAGATGAGATCTTCTTGCAACTGGCCTATAAAGTCCCAGTTCTTGACTCACGGTGTCTCCGACTCCTGCTCGACGATACCTGGACACGAAGGATCACCTTTAGCGGCAGCTGAAGACCGGGAAGGAGGGTGCAGATTACAATCTAGTACAGTCAATGAGTGACTATCAATTAGAGCGAACTTGAATCCAATGGTAACAGTTTTACTCAGTACAGTAACTATAACCACCCTCTTGGTATTTGATTTTCGCAGAAAAAAACATTGTAAGGTGCAGTCAAGGTAAGCTGACACACACATACACATATATATAAATATACACATATACATGGATATATATATATCCTATAACTATCGATCTCTCTCTCTCTCTCTCTCTATATATATATATATATATATATATATATATATATATATATGTGTGTGTGTATATATATACATTTGCAATTGTGCAATTGTTATGCAAGTCGACAGACAGGAACATGTAAAAATGCAAACGGTTATTTTAGCGCACATATAAGGACATGTGTGCAGCAATGCTATTTATACAACTGTCTAACTTTAATAATGCATAGACAACTGTGTAAATATATGTATTTATATATAGAGAGAGAGCGAAAAAGAGAAGAGAGGGAGAGGATGCATTATGGGTAACCATGTTCTATAGTGCAATATTGCTGTCAAGGGTATCTTATCTGGTGACACCATAAAGCACAAGGCTGAAGTCCGGGTGGTATGTAAATGTTACCAGAACCTGGAGAAGGCAATATAGGACCACAGTTCACGTACTACTCGTTATATATGTTTGCATTGCAGTATATTTTGGGGTAGGGAGCTTGAAAAGGTTGTTTTCATCGAAGTAACTAAAATGAACACTGATTGGAATTAGAGCATTTAAGTTTTGTTTACCTTTCAAGAATAAAGTGCTACTAAAACAATGGACAGTGGTGTGGCTTTATGCAGTTCGTGTCTGAAGTGTTTACTGCACAACTATGGAGTTACTGCATTTGTCACGTAATTGGCCATGTAAATCAAAATAATATTGCCAGACATTATGCATTTTATTTCCATTTTGCTACATAATTAAAATACCCATATCACATAATTTGGTCCACCACGCTGCATAATCCTAGTACCCCCTGACATTGACAAAGCTTTGTTGACGGTTTAGGTGCTGCCATCGCTATGATGGAATTCATATTTCACGTACTAAGAAATGTTTTTTTTATATTTCTTGGATTCCTGTGAAATGTGGATTTTTTTTAACTCACAGGTTTTTGTGCAACAAAATACCCAACCATGCAATATATATATGTGTGTGTGTGTGTGTGTGCATATATATATATATATATATATATATATATATATATATATATATATATATATATAAATATATACTTACATAGATATATAAATATATAGTATTACAACAAAACAGAATAATAGATTACATGAATTTCCGTAGAACCTATTTAACATTTTAGATATACGACTTTACTGTAAAAGGAAAGTAGTGAATTAGTGGTCTCCCCGAAATATTCGTAAAATGGAGTCTCAAGCAGCCGTGAGCTTGGTGTGCAATTCCGTGAACTCTATCTTTGGTGAAAGGGCCTCCCACATTGTGGTATGATGACGAGGCGTTTCCCTCGTCCCATGTTTGTGTAAGAAGTGCAGATGGGTAGGCAGGATGTTATATATAGACATAAACAGGGCATATTCGGAGAACAGCCTTTTTGCAATGGGAGGCCCTTTCGCTGTGCAGTGCCTGTCCCCCGCAGCCGAGGCTACAGAACCCGTCGTAGCCTATACTGTCCCGAATATTTATGGTTCAATACAATTATTATTGAAACATGTGTTCAGGATCAGTCATGGAAATATAATGTAATACTGTATCCTAAACCAAAACGTACAAGGTGTACTTCTATATAGGGTCCATGTTAGGTTGCTTGAGTAATTTCAGTGGTAGTGCGTTGCTCATATATAATGCATGCCTAAACATAATGTCCCTGCGTGCATGCACTCTTGGACGGGAAATGCTCCAAAGTATGGAATAAAAAGCGCACTTGCTGGCTAAGTAGTTCCTGTGCTCTTCTATTTTTTTTCGTCCGCGGGTTGGCGCTTTAGCTGCTTTCATGAAATTCTTTTCTTGATTAACGTTTACTGTCCCAGTGAGCAGCAGTTTCCATCTTGGCCATCTCGGTTTTACAGTGGCCTGCATCCTTCTCGCTGCTTTACTCCATCCTTGGCACTTCGGCCTGACCCGCATTAGTACATGTAAGTGTTTTAATCCTAAAATGTTTCCTGACTGCAGTCTGCACGGGTAGAAGAATCCAGATATTTGGAGGAATGACACTGCTTTGTGATCAAGCACTGTGGCAAACTTTTGGCATTAGGAGTACGGTAAATGGCTTTTTTATAATGTCCTGCAGATGTCGTCCAGACCAGTTCTAGATATAAAGGGCTGAGAAAATGCATAGGAGTTTGGTGAAATTAAAATATACGTTTTAATTTGTTCTGCCACTTAACGCAAGCTTTTCTGGCCTCTACAGGACTGACAGAGTCCTCAGTGTCAGGCTTTGCTGCTTAACTAAATGCTCTTTTGTTAGTTTCTAATTGTTGCGTTGTACTTTCTAATTTTAGTGCCCTTTTACCCAAATGGACACTTTTCCGTTTCGATATGTGCTGTAAGCATATCATAGCAATTATAAAGTCCCAAATAATTTCTCAGAAGCTGACTTGTTCTTCTGCAACAACTAAAAGGAACCCCTTTTGGATTCTTGAGAAAATTGCACGTCAGAATAGTCTGCACTTTAAGACAAAGTACAACTTTAATTTTTTGAAGTTAGTGGGAATAAAAATGTTCTGCAAATAGAATATAATTTAATATAGTTTAATGAGTCATGTCATACAAATGCCTGAAAGTGTGAAAGCAATCTAAGTTGTTTTTAACTGGAGAATGCAGTTGATGCCAGTTACAACTGGAACTGGGTTTGCAAATACTCTCGAAGGGCTGGGAATGCGGTGATGAAGGCATCTTAGGGATAGCAGGTCCCCAGCCCTCCATTCAAAATCTCAAAAAGGCAAAGTTTTTAGGTCTGGCCTGACAGTGTTGCTTTTTATAATACCTATTGTTACCGATTCTTTGAAATACACATAGATTGGGCTTTGGCTCCGCCTGAGTATTATTTCTCTCTCACCGCATACTGTTGGCTATTTGGTGTATCTGTCATTCTTCTAAGTAATGCTTGATTTGAAATGCTTGCAGGGCGGCTTCACATGTAAAAAATACACTGGGCCATAATCAAACATTATTGTCTTTATCTAATACAAGCATATAGAGGAGGCAGTCACTGTTTCACTACCATGTCTTTTTAAAATATTTTAGGCAAGAGTTATGTGCAAGTCACATACACGTACACATACATGCATAAAAAAGGGCACAGGCCAGCCACATAAAACAAAACGGGGATAATAGGTATTACTTTCGTGCTGGCAATTCATATTGCATACATCAACAAATTAAAACAAGACCTAGTGGCTTTAACAAAGTTTGCTATTAATTGCAGGGTCTGGAGTCATAATATGAAACAAATTTGCACGATGTGAAGAAAGTTGGTTGGGTGCGTGCGATTATCTTCTAGACGGCTTTCCTCCCCATACCCCCACACCATTTCATCCCACATTCACAAATTAGAAACAGTCCCTTACGAGTAGGTTCCACTTTGCAAATTGACGCCACTTGCTCTCAGGTGGCAGTGCCCTATCAATGGCCTGTGACTGCAAACCATTGTTCCATTTCATTGCAAACCATTAGGATCAGTGGATGCCCAATGCATGGCCCTTTTCCCAACGATTCGTGATGGGTCTCAAAGTATAACTGTGCCTCACAAAGGCATTTTCTAATCACCTTGTTGAATTAAGTGGATTTTGCATTTTAACCCTGTGATTTTTCAATGACAGGTTTTGTGGCTATGAAATCCCTGAGTGCACCAAGCCCATATTGTGTGATTGTGTTAGAAGCATTTTCACTCTGATGTATTTTTCTAATAATTATTGCTGCATGGACTAACGCGAAGGCAAGTTTATTAACGTTTTGAATGAAAAGGTTCCATTACAAATCAAAGAGGATCCTATTTTTGATATATACAGTGTTGTTATACACCAAGTGATCAGGCAAAGCAGTGTTGTGGCAGTAGTGTTAAAACCAAAGTTCATTAAACAAGGCATTCGAATGTCCCCAATTGTTGATTGGTGAGCGTGTGTCTGCATGTGCACTTTATGTGTGCCCATCCTGTGTGGGACGGTAAGGATATAACTCGGGAAATGCATTTATGGTAAGGCAGGTAGGTGCAAGTATCTACCAAGCTGTTTTATCATTTGCATTGTAAGAAAAATAATGTGATAAAAAGAGTAAACATAAACTGTATTTTTTTAATTGTACTGTAGAAAGAGACTACTACTGCTCAGTTTGTTCAAATATGCAAAGAGGATCGATGGATTTTGCTATGCAAGGGAACCTGATCATTATTTGTCTCATGAGCTCAAGTTCCTTCTTGAGTTAAGGATTGCATGCGCATTTCCAAAATTATTTCTTTGTCTAAGACAAACACATAACACCGCCCTTGCCAGCATATGACTCCTTTTTGCTATGGTGCCAGCTTTTAGGCCTCATCTGCAGCTGCTCAACTACAGCTTTAGATGTCTGTTGGCTAGACCTCTTACCTACAGTTGTGGCAGGCAAAAGGGGCGGGGCGGCATGCACGTCGGGTGGGGGATAAATTAAACAAATTAAAAAAATAACAAAAAAAAGTACCTCCTTCATTGCCGCTGTGCCGCCTCTCAGTCCCTCTTAGCTCCAGACTTGAGGCACAGGCTCCCAGCCTGCCCTGCGGCCAATCCTGATGCTGTTCAAGGCAGCATCAGGATTGGCTTGGAGTGCCCCGCCAGGGCACTCCCAGGCAGACTGGGAGCCTGTGCAGGCTCTCTCCAGCCCAGCTACTGTCTGGCTGGGCTCGAGGTAGCCTACTGCACATGTGTGGTTGTCTGGCCAAACACACATGCGCTCTGAGGGGGCATGCCATGCATGCCCCCTCACTGCCCGTCAGCCCTGTGGCCCCACCCCTTTTACAAAAAACTATAATAAACAGAGTTTATTATTTTTTTTGGTAAAAGGTTTACAGCTGCTGCTGCTGGCGGGGGGCGGGAGTGTGACACTTCTGCACCCTAATGGATGAGTCACCCCTGGTTACATATATACTTAGTGTGAGCCTTGAGTCAGCCTTTACTCACAACTGTGTAGCTTTTTTGCCTTACTACCCCGTAGCTGATTCAGTGACTTACCATCCTATTCTTGGTCTTGCCACCATGGAGCATTTTGGTTTCACTATGTTTGGATTGGATTATTTATTCTTCCACTGCTAATGTCAGCGGTAGCTCCTTTGCTGTGATTAGGAGGATCTGTTTCCCCATTCTCTATCTCTGGTTTTTCCTCCACATTCCCTGTCCAACCCCCTTCCCCATTACCCACCAAGATTCTGCTTTTACTACTTTGTGATTTTTAAAAAAACTTTTTTACATCCGCCACGCTATAGGCAGATGGCCATTTTCAATTGATTTACTTACCATTCAAACATGGCAACCCATGCATACTTCTGCACACACAAGGCAGTGGCCTTCTCTGAATGTGTTTTGTTTTATTTTAGTATGTCCCATTCAAAGATGGCTGCAGTGGCAATACATACATAGGCACTGGTCATCTTTGAACAGAATTTAATAAAATAAAACAAAATGCATTCAAAGTTGGCCGCTACAGATGCATGAGAATGTCTGATACAGAAAACTATTTGTAAAGCCAGTTTGTTTCAAGGCTCAGATGTGTTGCCTTTGCCAATGCTTGTTCACTTTAGTGGGTCATCAGGACACTTTGGCCCAGATTTACCAACATTTGGTGCAACTCAATGGAGCAAGACAACTTACTGCACTGCATCAAATGGCGAGAGCATGAATGCGCTGTCTTCTCTAAGATAAGGTGCATTCATGCTCTCTGTGTGCACTAGTGCACTGAGTGCTGCCTAGCGCCAACGCAGGCACCCCTACACCATTGTGCAAGGGTGCATGCTTTACAGACAGGATTGTTTTTGTGTAGGAAGGTACACCTTCCTGCGCAAAAAGGCATTTTCCTCTTTCTATGTTTGCAGGACACGTAAAAAATGGGAAAACCAAGGAAAAATAAACATATTTCTCCTCTTTGCATCTCTGTTGGGATGGCTTATCATTCTGACGCATTCCCAGGTTTACTACTCTTAGTAAATCTGGGAATGTGTCAGAATCCATGAGTGGATACACGGGAATACCCACACTCGACACATGGAACTTCGTTCCAACACAGACTTGCACTGCCTTGCATTACTCTAGATATACTAAGCCATGCAGAGCCATGCACAGTGGCTTTGCTTGACTTAGTAAATCTGATTTAAGGGATGCCATTGCTTTGCATCACCTTGCTTGACGCAAGGGCAATGCAGTTCCTTAGTAAATCTAGGCCTGAGCGTGCAATATTGTGAGAATTCTATCTGCAGGCCACACAGAATAGCTGCTTCATATAGCGCATCCCAGTTTTTAGGTCGAGGATAGCAGCGCACAAGCACTGCTTTTCCGAGGTGTTGGTATGTATCTGGGATTTTAACAACGCCCACCTCACACCCATTACTACCACTCTTTCGTGGGCTTGCCCTTCAAAAATCGTTTCTTATCATTTGTAGATGCTTCACGATTGTCCCTTCTTGGGGAGGTTTAGTTAGCGCCTTGGCCATCACCCCTGGTACATGGATAATTGCACTTTTGCCAATAAGTTTCACTGCGAGTGAACTTCTTTTTCCTTTTGTGGGTCCTTCACCTTTATGCTCATGGCAGCTGTGGCGCTGTGAATCAGATCATTATGCAAAACTGTTTTACTTTTAATTTTCAATTTATGTGGCAACAAAATTCAGGTTAGGAGTTTACAACGCCAATAGCTCTAACTTGAGAAAATGCGAGACACATTGCATTGCAAATGCTTGTTAATTTGAGCACCAGTACTTAATTGTCAACACCGGCACTTGTGACAGTCTGCCACACAGTGGCGCTGTCTGCCTAATATAGAGATGAGCACAACAACAGTTGTTTATTAATCAATATACATTAAAATAACTATTACCTGCCACCCCACGCCATTCTTATAGGTTTGTGGGCCTAGATTAGCCTGACTAATCATAGTTGTAGGAGTGTGATTGTTAGTATTTGTGTTGGTAGTATCACTGGCAGGGGCAATATGTGGGGAAAGCTTCAGTGGGCTCCTGACAAGGGCCATGGCACTTCTTTTTTTACAAATTCAGCATTAGTACAAGCCCCAGTTCTTTGGTGCTCTTTACTGATGTAGGGTTTCTTGCTTTAATAAACACACAGTACTCATTTATACTTTGACTACTTGCATGCATGTAAGAGAACATCTGGCAAACTGTTTGTTAGAGTCATATGACAATGCACTATTTCAGAACGTGCAATCCAAAAATGGCTGGACAATGGCTCCTTACTTTTCTATCTAATTTTCAGAGTTAAAATTCAGACAGTCTTTTGACATGTGGAACTCCCACTGGCTGGGCTCACAATGCAAACTGAAGCATGGTAGTTAGTTGTATTTGCAGTTTCCAATTAATCCATTGAAGTTTAACATTTCCTTTAGAGATACATGAAAAATTAACTCCAAATGTTAAGAATCTGAATGTATATGATTCACATTTTAAATGTTTCCATCATTCGTCAGCTCCTTTGACTTTAGGATTGCTGTATGTGGGTTTCATACTAGCAGGAAGGGCAGGTCTCTGCCTTTAAATGGGACTGGTGAATATAACTCAAGATAAATGTATCCATAATAATGTTGAATAAGACTGCCGTCACTGAAAAATCCGTAGCCTTAGTGTGTAGTTAGTGTCAGTGGTTTTGCCCATTTTCTTTTCCTGAACTTTCCCTTTCTGATGTCTATTTTTCATCTGTGTTTCAAAATGAGTTTCTAGCAATTTCAGTGCTGCATTTCTTATCTCAGTCCTTGCAAAACCTAGGCGTGCTATTTTTGGACATATTTTAATGGTGGTAAAACTCATCAGCAGTGTTTTTCTGACACAGTATTATAGACAGTACATCTTTTCAACAAATGTAGCAAAATGTGATGGGTGAATTCAATTCTGGTCTACAGAGTTTCGAAAACATTGACAGACATTTTTTTTAGTTGCTAAAATATGTCGACCACAATACTTCCTATGGAAACACTGCCTCGGAGTCGCTGTCAATATATAGGTAACAAATAGATCACACACGTTACAGGTGCTGGTCTCAGAAAATATGGTTGGCAAAAATAAGGTACACGAAGAATAAAGGAAGTGCCCCTTTTCTCCATAAGTGCATGCATCTACGGAAAATGTATGTGTGTGGAATTTTTACAGCACAGCACAAGCCTAGCTATATTATACTGGCAATAAAAGGGTGCAGGGGGTCCTGGAGGTGAGGATGAGCCTGTGGCAGAATATGGCAGGGGTAAAGTGAGAAGTGTGAAAGCAGGGGACTGCTGTGTAACATGGAGGGAAGCTTGAGTTACAGGGAGGTGGTCACATAAGGAAGGGAAGAGGAGAGGGCCGACATTCCGGAAGTCGTGATGATGTAAGATTAGGCGCGGGTGAGGTGTTGCTTGAAGAGCAGGGTTTTGAAGTTTTCTGAAGTGGAGAATGGGTAGTGGCGCCGAATTTCAAACAAGAGGACATTCCGTAGCCTTGGAGCATAGCAACAGGAGACCTGACCTTAAAAACGTGAAGGGCAAAAAAAAAAAACAAGCATTTGCAATGCAGTGGGTCTCGCATCTGGTCGAGTTAGAGCTATTAGCGTTGTAAACCCCTAACCCGACTTTTCTTGCCACATAAATTGAAAATTAAAAGTTAAAAGTTTCACATAAGGGAGCCGATTCACAGTGCTACGGCCTCCATGAGCATCAGCGTGAAGAGACACAAAAAGAAAAAAAGTTCGCTCGCAGTAAAAATAATCGGCAAAAGTGCAATTAGCCATGTGACAGGGCCTATGGCCAAGGCGGTAACAAAACCTCCCCAAGGAGGGGCAAAGGTAAACCATTTACTAATGTCATCAAAGGATTTTTTGAAGGGCAAGCCCACCAACGAGTGGTAGTGATGGGCATGAGGTGGGCATTTTTAAATGCCCAGATACATATCAACACTTCTCAACCTAAAAAGCACACAAAAAACAGACATGACTTGTAGAAAAAGAAGAAATTTCATAAACAACGCCAAGATGATTCGATGGAGCTGAAACAGTTAGAAGTGGTTGACAACAACATGTAAATAGGGAGAGTGACGTTTTGGGTAGAACAGCTGTCACACTGTATGCAATCACTTTGCAATTCATGATTTTTACTTTTGTTGAATTATTTGCTGTCATTAACATCTCGAGTGCTGACTGTACTCTCACAGTGTCTGCTAAATGGGTCAGCAACACAGCACAGAAGTCTCTGTGATAGTAACACAATTTACTCTTTGACTCCGCACTGTGGCAATGCAATCGTGGAAAATGTTAACCTGGAAGTTGAAATTAAAAAACATACACTCCCAGCTGGACATAAACTGGCACTCACTGGTTGCTGAGAGTAGTTCTCTTTCAGGTGATATACAGTGGTGTGCTCCTATATACAGTGCTTGAAATGGAAAAAATAAAGTGCAGGTACTCTGTGCCAGAGTACCTGCTTGTTTCCGAGAAGTGCCGGTACTCTCCAATTCAAAGTATTACGTTTTTCTTGAGATGTGCCGGTACTCTCCTTCTCAAAATAAAAAAAAGTGAGTACCGGCCCATTTAAAGCACTACCTATATATATAATATTATCAAAGTATTTGTTGAGCTTCGATGACGCTGACCACATGCATGTCAGGGGATTGGCTGCACAAAGGGGCTCTATTCAAATATATTACGCAATCCTAAAATTAACGCTTGCTATTAAAGAAATGGGACTTATTCCAAGACAAGTTCGCCATTAAATGGCAGGCAGAGCTTATCGCAGCTGCGATTAAACACTGCTAATCACTTGTGCACGGCTGGGGACGCGATCATTTTTCATATATTGTGAAGGTCAGTGAGTCAAAAGGTTCAGATTGGCTCGAGCCCCGAAAGAGATTCACCCAAGGTCACATATGTGAAGAATATTCGACTAGCCCTTGGAATAAGTGAATATATTTGTACAGCACAGGATTTACTGTATAAAGTGCCTCAGGGCTTAGAGCAAATTACCAGAAGCAGCAGTGCAGCTAACAAAGGAACCCATGAGAACAGCCGCCTCACTAACTTGTTTTTTGAAAAAGCGGATATTTTTCTCCAGGATGTAGGTTGGCTGAGAGCGAATTCTGTAAAAGTAACATTTTAGTTCTAAACAAAGTAGTTTATTTTAAGTAAGGCACTGAAAGCTAGTTTTAATACTGAAATTTAAGAACATGGGTTTGTAAATACCTACCAAGATTCTCCTGAAAGTAAATGAATGTGAGGGCTTGGCTGCCCCTACTTTCACATCGATTACATATGTCATAAGAGCGTACAGGAAAGTCTGATGCTGCAAGTCATGGTAATTTCAGAATGCAGGATCACCACATTATTGTTATTATAATTAGTCTTTCTGTATCTATTGCCATGTGCTTTTCCAAATTATAGAGTGCTAGAAAAGAGGGTAGTTCAGCTGGAGCCCAGATCCAGCAGCTATTATTGTGCCGTATCCAGTATCTGGCCTGGCCCTAGTGCAATGTGCTTTGTATGTCCTGATTCCCAGCACCAGGACACAATTAGTGGAGCCCGCACTTCAGAGAAGCAGCCTGCAGGAGGTGAGGGAAGCCTCTTATGTTCAGCTCCAGCAGAGCCAGACACAAATGCCTCACTTAAAGGAGCGCCAACAGCACACTTTTTGTTCCAGCCTCATCTTGGCTGGAAGCTAGCTGGAGCTGATCACCTTAAGACCAATACAATTGAGGGAACAAAGACGCTCAGCTTGTCACCTTTTCAACAGAAAAATTATGAGCACTTGCATGCTCTGTAAAAATGTTGAATATTTCCTCATTCTATTAATGCAAATACACTAATAACCACTGGCATAGAACTTTTCATGTTTTTGTTTATTACTAACCAAATAAACAATTTTATCAAGCTTAGAATAACAAAAGATTGAGAAAATAACTGTTGCATTTCAGAATATTAAGTACAAAATATTGTGGAACCAAAATATTGTGGACTAAATATCGGGAACCAAAATAACATGAATGTAAGCACAAATATGCTATAAAGAAGAGCAGGGATATGAGAGGTCCCCGGAAATCTCTGCATGGGACAGTACTCCATTGGAATATGACATGATTCGTAGCTTGAAATATTCCTTCCAAAAAGAGTTGAACCAACTTTGTGCAGTTTCAGGTACACACGACTTCGGACAACTGATTTCTGAGAATATATACTCAGTGGTGTCAAACAGAAAAAAGGGCTACAATGACCAGCACATAGGGGTGCCCATCATCTTTGTTCCCATTTCTAGGTCATTGCGGATCAAACCCATTGAAAATGTGATGCAGAAGATTGTGTGCTTCATGGTGTGAACAGAGATGTACAACAACAAGCTTTTCTAGTACTTTAGACAATAGCCAAAGATTTGTCATTGTCTGTGTGAGAGGATGGTTCTGACCATCTGGTCCACCCTGATTTTTCGCCTTTTGACCACCTGGTTTTTGACCTTTTACTGTAGGTAGCCTCCTAGTCAGGGACTCACCCACAGTAAACACATAGTAAAATGGACTTGTGTGTTTACCACCGGTGCCGACTTGCTAAGGAAAGGCTGTTGTGGCGCAGCAAGAGTAGGAGGCCCTGGGCTGGTTACACATGATCATGTGTGCACATGCGTGTGCACCCATGTGAGGGCCATGGGAGAGGGTTCCTGGTGTGCGCAGCACAAGAACTACGCTTAAGTAGCCTGGTGCAGAAGGAGCTATGCAGAGTGGGTGGTGACCTGGAGTAGGCCTCATAAGATGGGTGTACCCATGTGACGGATAGTCAGTGTGCTTACTGTCTTTTTTTTACTAAAGGGACACTCCAGTAAATGTCAGTGTGCTTACTGTCTTTTTTTACTAAAGGGACACTCCAGTAAATGTCAGTGTGCTTACTGTCTTTTCACTGTAGGAACACTCCATTAAATGTAAATGGGAAAGAATGGCCTAGGGCATAACTCAGGTCCCCTAGGGCCCACAGAGACCATACTCACACCAATGTACACTGTAACCTGGATGAAAAGAATGATGCAGTAGGTTACAAAAGCATAGTTGTACAATTTATGGGTCATCCAGGACTGTCATCTTTCTCTGACTCAGCTCAGGATTAGGGTCTCAGATTAGGATTAGGGTCAATTACTGCTCTATCCAGCTGCCTGAGCAGGGCCTTGCATCAGTCAGTCAGCTGTCAGTACTTGCCAGGACATAGGCAGAGAGGCCCTGGAAGGAATGTCAGGGAAGAGGGGCTGAGTTTCAGAGCATATGTAGCCCTAGGTCATGGACAATGCCATTTTGAGCTAACCCAGTAGACTGTACAGGAAGGAGGGGACAGGTGCAAGGAAGTGATGTTGTACATCTAGATTGGACAGATGTGCAGACCTTCTGGACACTTCTGCCCCACTTAAAAGGTCCTGCACAGGGGAGAGCTCTCTCTCTTGGCTGTGCTTCACTGCTGGACACAGGGACTGCAGACTAGCATCATGGGCAACTGGGAGGAAGAACCCCCCTGACTGCCCCCTGGGGCAGAGACTCTGCCCCTGAAGGATTTCAGGCCCATCGAGGCGCATGCCAAGGCCAGGTAAGATGGCCCCCTCATTCCTCCTGAGTACTAGTTGGGGAGCGTGCTACCCAGAAGAAAAGGAGGAGACCCTGAATAAAGGCTGGCACAGGGAGTCAGTGGGTCTGGCTCCCTTCAATCTGGGACCCTTCTAATCCAGTAGGCCTAATGAAAGGGCTCCTGCTGGCAAGGGCTCGTCACCAGGAGCGAAACAACACCAGAATCATCAAAGTAGGCCCTTGGGGGCCTGAGACATCCTGAGAAGGTCTGTGACCTTTGACCTAAGTCAGAGTGAGCGGCAAAGCACGTGGGGCTCTGCTGCTGCTCTGGTAGATGTCACTGGGGTGGGCCTGGACCCAGGGGCTCCCCCAAAAAGAAGTAAAGATGGGGGTCTCCATTGCGACCCCGTGAAGAGGCGCTGGGAGGACCGTGGACCCCATCCCAGGGCCCCACGGAGAAGGAAGGTGGGAAGAACCATCACGCTCCCCATGAAAATGGCAGAAGGGGACCCCACCAAGAAGAACAGGCGGGGACGCTGCCGCGCCCCCTGCGAAGATGGCCAATGGCTGAGAGAGAGCCAGCGGCCGAAGACCAAGCTAGGGAGCGCTGACCCCATCCCGGGGCCCCACCATAAGACAAATTAGGGAGCGCCGTCAAACCCCACCCCTGTGAAAAGTGGCGAGAGAGGCCCCAGACCCCAAAGTGTGACAAGAATGTTTGGGCAGATTTGTTGTGCATTTTGGTATTGTGATGATGTGTTGTTTGTGCTGTTCTGTTTGTGTGCTGTATTATTACAATGTGATGTGTTGTAGTGTGGTTTTGGTGTAGTGTTCAATTTTGTCTTGTTTCTTCTGTTGTGCCATTTTATGTTTTAATTGTGTTGTTATACTTTTTTGTATATGTTTTTGTGTTTTATCCTGCTATGTACTTTAGGTATATTAATAAATGCTGCTACACTTTCAGCCAAAAGCACTACATGCCATTAAAGTCCCTGTGACAAGCAACTATTTACCGTTTTCTAAAGTGGTAAAATCTTGCTTCTACAGCTTTTCAATGATATAGGACAAGAGTTGGCCTGAAACTGTGCCAAGGCCCATTTCTTAAATTAGCACTTACCGTGCTCACCTTATGTGAAATGGCAAAGTCATGTAAAGAAAAATGCACAGATACACGAAGTAAAAGTATTAAAACAGTAAGGCCAATGCCAGAGAGCATATTTGGTCAATTTGTTCAGAGTAGACATAGAATGAGGAAATTGGAAGAAGGTGTGAGCTTGTTAGAGATTGCCTATTGTCAATATGATGTAACACTGTTTCCATTTTATTTGACAAGGAGAGTGCAGCATATTATTTTAGAATATGTGTCAGCCAGCATTACAGCTGAATTGGAGGGGTCATCACAACAAATTCCTGGGGTGGACAAAGGGGAACAGTACATTAAAGAATGCAAGTAAAAAGATGAAGACCAAGTTGAGCCTTTGATGTTGAGTAGGCAGTGTAAGAAGTCGAGATATTGATTGATGGGGATAAAAACCCTACTCAAGCAGCAACCACAATCCTTGTCATGGTGAACCACAAAAATATTGGACTTAGCCTGCTCTTAACCCTCTGGTAGCTTGGCACAAAAGCAGCCAGACTTAATTTAGAGGCACCTTTTAAAGTATTTATGCAGCACAGAAACATTCACAATCCCAAACCAATTAAGCAAAATAGAGTACATCTTAGAAAATACAATGAAACCAATATGGCAAAAACCCAGTCATTAGAACTAGAGAAATTCAGTTTTATTTTTTTGGTAGGTATAGCACCTAAAAGCACAAAAAGGCACTCTCAGTTGTCTGGTTGTGATTGATCAGGAAAAAGTCACAAGTTGAGGCCAACCGCAATGGAGAGTGCCCAGATACAGGGACCAGGTTCGTCCAGCTGAAAAAGCTACCTTTTCATAGTCCTCCACGAAGAGTCAAGAACTTCACAATTTCTCTTTTTTTGTATCAGAGTGCACTATGATGCCAGCCAAAGGGCTTGGATCTTTTGGGGATCAGAGACTCACTCTAGCAAAGGCCAGCAGGACTCAGACAGGTCCAGTTTCAGGTCCAGGCAGGCCCATTTGCAACAGGTCAGCTGGACAGTTGCAAGGATGCCTCTGGAGCTTGTTGTGCCCCTGCAGCTCAAACAAGAGGCCAGCCAACTGACTATTAGACTCACTCATGTTACTCTGGAATGAAGGGACCAGGTCCAGTTTTCCTTCACAGTGAGCAGGGCAGGGCCCAAGCAACAAGACAGTCCTCTGAACAATAAAGAAGGCCTCTGGTAGCAATAGGGCTGTGTTCTGAAGAACATGGCAGGCTTCAAGCACCTGGCAGTCCACTGGGGAATAAGGCAGTCCCTCTTCTTTACTGTAGTCAGCAGGTCCAGGAGTGCACTGAAGACGTGGTGAAAGAGGTCTCATTTTTATACCTGGTGGCACCGTTTGAAGTGGGTGCATTACAGTAGTGCAAAATGTATTTAGAAATTTGTTATTATCAGGACATGTAAAACTTAAAATCGACACATAATCGACATGTTAAATATGATGCGCCATGCCCTGTGTGTGGTTTAGGGCCTACCTTAGGAATAACATATACATTAGAAAGGAAGATTTAGGCCTTACTGAAAGTCTATTTTGCCAGATCAAAATGGCAGTTTAAAACTGCATTACAGACTGCAATGGCAGGCCTGAGACATGTTTTAAAGGGCTTCTTTAATGGGAGGCACAATGAGTGCTACAAGCCCACTGGTTGCATTTAATATACAGGCCCTGGGTACATGTACTACCATATACTAGGGACCTATAAGTAAAGTAAATGTGCCAATCAAGTGTAGGACAATTTCCCATGTTTTAGGGAGAGAACACATGTAGCTTAGCACTGGTTAGAGTCCTAATGCCAACACAAACAAATTTCAGAAAACAGGAGGGGTGAAGACAAGAAGTTTGGGGGTGGTCCTGCAGTGAGGGCCAATCTAGAGAAATGAATTACCTGTTTTTTAGTCACTTACAGTGCCTAAGTTTAAACTTTTTTGTGCTGAAGGAAAGTAAGAGCAGGGTTGGTGATGAGATTATGTGTTTATGAACAAGTTATGATATGTTCATGCACAGCCAGCCAAACAAGAGTCCTCATGAAGCAATCCATACCCACATTATTATGCTTTGCAGATCAGCCTGAAAACATAATGGTGGGTTTTTTATACAGATTAAAATATTGGTTTGGAATTTGCCAGAAATGTGTGACTATCATCTGTTGTGAACAACCTGGATCATCACTCTCTGCAGAAATTACCAATACTCAGGGAAGTCGTGGCTTCCTTGTGAAGAGTTTCACAATGGGCATTTTATTAAAAAATGTATGTTACATGGCCACTGAATTTTCTTTGTAAAATGATGGATACAGTTTGGCCCCAGTAGATACCACACTGCCAGATTCTGAGTTCTATCAGGTGCAGGAACGCACCTGATAAAACCCATTACTTTACTGCACACATTGTTCACCTGCTCATGGCAGGCAGAAAATGTGTGAAGTAAAGAGCCTTGACCTGGGAATGTGCATGTGGAAATGCAACCTGTAATTCCAGAACCCACATTTTCCCTGATTCAGGGTCCAGAAACATATAATGCCCAATGGCTATGGGGAAGAATATTACTGCCATTGCTAAGTCCCTCTCCAAAAGCTCCTCCTTTCATTGCCTGGCATCTCACCTGAGTGTACTCATTAAGAAAACATTATTCTTGTTGGCTCTGGTGAAGTTTCCGTCAGCTAAGGAGTGACTCATTCTTTAAGATTCTTTGCATGAGGTCTGCGGTCTGAGCCTGTTCTTAGAAGTGCAGTCTTTCGTCTTACTTTGACTCAAAGCTTTGTGAAATGATTTAACAGAAAAGCTAAATGTTACCCCTTGCTATTTACGTGGCACAATTCTTTCTACACAAAAGTACGTGTTTCATGTGGCTTTGGAATATAACTCGCAACCACTTTGCAGATCAATTTTGTTACAACAGTTCAGAATTAACATGAAAATATGCTATTGATTTATAGCATGGGTCTCCATCCTAAATCCAGCGGGGTTAGATCCTGCCAGATTTTCAGAACCACTAACTAAATGAGTTCCATTTGGTTATATTGAGGGGCATATTTATGATGGGTTTGCGCCATGCTTGCAGCACTCAGCGTGGTACATGCATGGCGCAAACCACAAAGTCACTTAGTCATATTTTTTAAGTCATGCAAAGTCACTCTCTGTGGCTTTGAATGGCTTCAAAAATATGGAGTAAGGCAACGCAGCACAAATCACTGTACTCTGTGCTAAGGAGGTGTTCCATGGACATTGTGTGGGTGTTCCCACGCAACTCCCATGCTTTGTGATCCATTCCCAGATTTGCCAACTCTGGTAAATCTGAGAATGCACCAGAATCCTACCTCTCTCCTAATAAGGTGTAACGAGGAGAAATATCTTTATTTGTCTTCGTTTTTATCTCCTATGTGTGCTGCATTCTGCAGCACACATGAAAAGAGGAAAACGCCCCTCAGGATTGATTTTGTGCAAGAAGGCCCCCCTTCTTGCAAGAAAACAATCCTGCATGCAACGCAGGTACTCTTGCACCCAGGTATAAGGGTGCCTGCATTGGCGCTAGGCTGCCAAAAGGGCTCCAGTGTCGGAGGAAAGGACAGGAATGCATCGTACTGGATAAATATGGCCCACTCCTAACCTTTTCCTGTGATGCAGGGCAGGGCAGCAAGTCGACTTGCTGCGCTACCCTGCAACACCCCACCCATAAATCTGGGCCTGAATGTACAATTGTTTTAGGTGGATATTTTAAAAATCTGTCATGACCTCAGCCCTGATAGGCTAACGTAGTATACCCCTGTTTTATTGAAAAACTTTGGTTTGAGTTTTAACAGTGTAACTGGCCATAACAGTCTTTATTCAAATTGTTCACTTGAAAGAAAGAGTGGGCTGCACATGAAGTATTTTTTATGATGTGGTGCGCAAGAGTGACACTAAAACCTTTGCAACATGCAACACTGCATGGCCAGTTTTACCCCTCAGCAGCATTCTTATTTTCGACGCAGGTAAATTAGTACAATCACATTGAGTAATAGTGACACCTGTTTACAATGGTTAGGCACTGCTGAATTGTTCATGAAGCACCCTGTAAAAAGAAGTTATTAATATTATTGTTTATTGAAGGCTTTTTAGTCACATGAGTATTCAGAAAAATGGAACCGGTTAAGCCTTTTATTGTACTTATTGAAAAGGGTGCCTGAAGAGGCAAGCATGGTGCTTGATAACTCGATTCTGGAGCAGTTCAGATGAAGGACTTAGTTGGAAATTTTAGCTCTTGAAGGTATATCATGCTGGCATTTTACTACAACCAACCACAGTAAGTGCTGTGTCTCTAAAGCTAACTTATGCTCTTTGTTCGTGACACAAACTGCTGGACTCATGCTGACTCAATCTTGATTACTAAACACCAAGCTCTCACACCATCCAGTCCATAGTTCTAAAAATTGCAGCAGAAAGCACATACTCAAACTTATGATGTTTGTTTAAGCCATATCTCTTCAATATGGTAGACCTCACTGAGTTGACAATCAATTTTCCTCCAAGAGCTTGTTTCGCATCTTGTTTTGATACCCAAATTCAGTTTTTTGTCTTAGAGGCGTTTTTACAAGTTTGGTCACACTCATACTATTTATTTACTTATAAAGCTTCTAGCAGTCTGCCCGTTATTAATCAAAACTTTTGAGGCTATAGTGAGAGTCTCTAGGTCTGCATATGTTGTGAGGTCCCCTGAACATCTTTAATGAACCCTGTTGGGACAGAGAGCTGGCTTCTGAAAGTCTCAAGTGACTAGCCCTTATTACCCGTAGACCTCCTCAGTCCTTATTTATTGATTTGGTTAGCTGACTGGTTTAGCCTGCAACGACTTCAAAGGCTGGTGATTCAGGTTCTAAGACTAACCATGACATGACATCACAGATTCTCACCTGGTTCATAAAACCCTGGTGGAGGACTCATTATTGCTGTCCTTTCTCTACAACCGTGGTTCATGATTCCATTTCTAAGTTAGAGCGCGAGTCTCATGATGCTTGTGTGCTACTCACTGAAATCAGGTTACTCCTTAATCTTTTTTACATTGAATGTAAACTACCTGGTAGTTTGTCCTCTCAGAATTCCTCAGATAAAGTCAGTTGTCATGGCTGCTTCCTCGTTCAGCCCTTTCAATGATAACAGCATGGTTAGTAAATAAAAGGCTTATGCTGATGTTTTTCACTCCCTGCAGAAGATGGATGTTATATTGGCACTTTCATCCAGAAGTCATGAAACTTCTGTTACGTTTCACTTTACCATGCTAGCAACCCTTCACTCAGCTGTGAAGCTATTTGTAAGAGGAAAAGGTCAAGGATGGTGATTCCCTTACAGCATGCTTTACTTGTTCTGAATAACAGGGTCTTGTGGGCTTGGTTACAAGACCTCTAATAAGCCTTTTTAAATGGTCCTAGCCTCTCTTTTGAAGAAAGTTCAGAGTTTATGGTTTATGAAATAACTTCAATTATCAGCTCCAGATGCTTCTGTTTGGTTTTAGGGAACATGTCTAATCTCACCTGGACTATATTTTAGACATGCAAAAATTAAATAGTTAGGGCCATATTTCTGAAAGGGTTGCGTCACATTTTCACCATGCAATGGGGGGGGGCAAGAATGACCCAACCCTTAAAAGGCAAGCCATGTAAGGGCACCTTGTGTGGCTCTGAGTGGCTTGATAAGTGTGGAGTAATACAATGCAGTGTAGACCACTGTGTTGAGTTACTCTGCCCAAGGGAGTAATTCTAAGTGGCAGTCATGGGAATGAGTCGAAACTGCTACACCTCCCCAGGTGAGGCATAATGAGAAGAAATGTCTTTAGTTCTCCTCATTATAAACATAGAAAGAGGATTGAGGTAGCCCTTCCTGCACAAAAACAATTCCGCTTACAACACAGGCAACGGTGCCTGCATTGGCGCTAGGCAGCCAAAAGTGCACCAGCACTAAGAAATGACAGGAATGCACCATATGATTTAAAATATGGCAAGTTCCTGCCCTTTCTCTTTCATGCAGTGCAGCTGTTTTTCATCATGCTGCTACATTGGTCATAGGGTTGTGGAAGTTGGCCTTGTCGTTGTTGGGGTCTTTGGTAAGTGAGAGGATTAGTTGAGTGTCGTTGGCGTAGGAGAATATATTGAGTCTGTAGGATCTGATGATGACTGCGAAGGGGGTCATGTAGATGCTGGGCAGGGTTGGGCTGAGGGAGAATCCTTGGGTTATTCTGCAGGTGATGTTCTTGGGTGTAGAAATGAAGGGAGGAATGTAGATGCTCTGCGTGCTGCCTGAGAGGAAAGAGGCAACCAGTTAAGGACACTCTCCTCAGTCGAGGAGGGTCCTGATGCCATCCATGGCGGCGATCAGTGCAGTCTCCATGCTGTGGTTGGCCTGGAATCCTGATTGTGAGGTGTCGAGAAGGTGGCTTTGTTCGAGGTAGTCGGTGAGCTGTTAGTTGATGTCTTTCTCAAGCACTTTGACCAGGAAGGGGAGCAGGGAGATCAGTCTGTAGTTTTTGAGGTTGCTGGGGTCAGGCGAGAGTGTCTTTAGGAGAGGTCTGACCTATGCATGCTTTCACTCGTCCAAGTAGATTTCCATGGAAATGGAGGTGTTGAAGATTAGAACTTTACAAAATGATTAATGATGGTGCACCTGATTCACAAATGCTTTGATGTATCTAAATTTGACTTAAGGGCACAACAAATACATTTATGTTCCCATATAGTAATAGTAGGCTTTATGAAAACCAATTAAAATCACAGTGGCAGAAAACTATACAATCAGCTGTATGGCCAATTTTCTGAAGTCATAATTTTAGGGTGAAGGTGTGAAATTTTAGAAGTTCTTCAATTGGGGGTTAGAGTGATGACCACCAGAAATGTGATAAACACTAACATGGTTGTACATTTGTACATATTCACAGGCATTTCCAATGGAAGAGTACATATTATTTACACACTTAGGGCCAGATGTACAAAGGTTTTGTTTTGGCTTTGTGTTACTTTTATAACACAGACCGAATGCAAAATCCTTTTCAGGATTTACAAACGAACACAAATTAGTTTCTGCATTGTTCTGTAAGAAAAAATAATACAAACCAACACAAAACTCTTCTTTGTGCTACTCTTCTTTAAGGGAGTGTTCCATTGGTGGCACATAGGCCTTTGTGTGTAACTACACACGGTTTGTGATGCAAAACCCTATCTACTATCGATAATAGACAGAGGGGGTCATTCCAAACCTGGCGGTCGGTGTTAAAGCGGCGGCCAACCCGCCAACAGGCAGGCGGTAAAAAAAATAGAATTCTGACCCTGGCGGGAACCGCCGACACAGCCCGCCACTTTAACACTCCGACCGCCACGGCGGGACAAACAAACAGCGCGGCGGTCACCGCCAACAGACAGGCGGCAGACAATGTACCGCCCTCACTATCACGACCCACCAATCCGCCACCTTTTCCGGGGCGGGAGCCCCGCCGATAAAAACACGGCGGAAACAGACTACGAACGGAAAAACGCTCACCTCTATACACTCCACGAGGAATCTGGACAGCATGGAACCCGAATTAAACATCCTGCCAGCTATTGTCTACCTGCTCCTCTACCAGGAGCACGAACGCCTGCGCAGACGAAAACGGTGAGTACTGCACCTACGACACAGGGAATGGGGGAGGAGAAAAGGTTACTGGCACACACATACGCGACCCCAAATCCCTACACACCAATGCAGAGCAACAAGTCAGAGTGACACCCCCCAAACCCCCCGGAATAATGCAAAGACAAAATAAAATGATCATTAAAATTGAAGTATATTATAGCATATTTGAAGTTAAGTGAAATATGAAATATATAAATAAAATATATTACAACATGAACAATATATACATAGCCCAAAAGTCCGGCACATATTGGCTACCTTCCATTGTTCGTGGGCCAATGTGCATAAACACATGGGCAGAGCCCACACACGAGACCCGATTCCATTGGAGAGAACACTGCTGGGGCATCAGATAATAAAACCACAGGGGGAAGGGAAGGGGGGGCACCTCAGCCACATGAGTCCACGACGCCAGATCCACGAGGGGCCTCCATGCCCACTGTACCATCCTGGGGAGTGCAAAGCCACAGTCTCTCAAGTCTCTACAGTGGGTGGATTGCCCACTGTACCATCCTGGGGCGTGCAAAGCCACAGTCCATCAGGTGGATTACAGACTCCACTGGTTATGGAGGAGGCATGTTGGCCAGAGTGCTTCGTGAAGCCCTGCCCGACACAGATCCGGCCCTGCCAATGGGCCAGCGGTGCTTGAGATGAAGGGCCCAGCGGAGCGGTGCTTGAGATGAAGGGCCCAGCGGAGCAGTTCAGAGACGGCGGTGCCCAGCGGAGCGGTGCTTGAGATGAAGGGCCCAGCGGAGCGGGGCTTGAGATGAAGGGCCCAGCGGAGCGGTGCTTGACAGGAAGGGCTCAGCGGAGCAGTTCAGAGACGGCGGTGCCCAGTGGAGCGGTGCTTGACAGGAAGGGCCCAGCGGAGCGGTGCTTGAGATGAAGGGCCCAGCGGAGCGGTGCTTGACAGGAAGGGCCCTGTTCAGCAGTGCTTCTCACGGCGGGGCCCTGTTCAGCGATTCTTGTCTTGGCGGGGCCCTGTTCAGCGGTGCTTCTCACGGCGGGGCCCTGTTCAGCGGTGCTTGTCTTGGCGCAGTCCTGTTCAGCGGTGCTTCTCACAGTGGGGCCCTGTTCAGCGGTGCTTCTCACGGCGGGGCCCTGTTCAGCGGTGCTTGTCTTGGCGCAGTCCTGTTCAGCGGTGCTTCTCACAGTGGGGCCCTGTTCAGCGGTGCTTCTCACGGCGGGGCCCTGTTCAGCGGTGCTTCTCACGGCGGGGCCCTGTTCAGCGGTGCTTCTCACGGCGGGGCCCTGTTCAGCGGTGCTTGTCTTGGCGGGGCCCTGTTCAGCGGTGCTTGTCTTGGCGGGACCCTGTTCAGCGGTGCTTCTCACGGCGGGGCCCTGTTCAGCGGTGCTTGACAGGAAGGGCCCTGTTCAGCGGTGCTTGTCACGGCGGGGCCCTGTTCAGCGGTGCTTCTCACGGCGGGGCCCTGTTCAGCGGTGCTTGTCTTGTGTTCCTAGGGAACCAGATCTGGCCAATAATTCCCGCTCAGTCGCCATCCGACCTTTCGCTTGCGGGGCCTCCTGGGCTGGAGTCCTGGGCCCGTGGGTGTCCTCCGTCACACCTGAAATGGGGCTGGTGGGGCCCTCCTGGGCAGCTCGCCTGCTGCCAGACTTGTCCGCCCTGCTGCCCTTGCCCTCCTTCGCCGAATCTCTGGGGCCCTTGCCTCCCTTTGTGGATGTGCCAGGTGACGGTGCAAGGGTAGTGTCCTTGGGGGCAGCCGTCTCAGGTCTGTCGCGCCGGCCTTTCCCTTTTTTGGTTCTTTTCCCAGGGGGTGGGCTGGCTGTCCCCTTGCTGCTGGCCGATGTTCCTGCCCTAGGAGCTGGTGGACTCCAATAGCCCTGAACTATGGTCCTAGTAGGTGCAAGGCTTGTGGTGGCTGAGGTGCTGTTTGGACTCTTACGAGATGGAGGGGGTGGGTCAGGTGATGCAAAGAGGTTAATTTTGGAGAGGAAAAGCTTTTTAGGAGCAATGGGAAGGGTAGGTGCAGTGGGTATGGGAGTGGAGGAAGAGGATGTGGTTGTAGGAGAGTCAAGTGTGCTGTCTTTGGGTGCAGGTGCTTGTGACGGAGGCTGTCGTGAGGTGGATGGCTGTTGGGTGGGTAGCTGCCTGCGTTTGTGTGGTTTGGAAGAGGGGGTGACAGACACACTGGGAGAGGACACAGGGGACGTGTAAATGGCAGTGGGGGTGGTGACTGCACGTTTGCGGACTGTAATGGAGGGTGTGCTGGTGATGGAAGTACTGGCTGATGGTGGTGTGCATGCAGGTGTGAGTGGAGACGTCACAGGGAGGGAGGAGGGAGACGAGGAGGAGGGGGACACAGAGGAGGCAGTAGCTGTTGGCATGTCTGCATGTGGATGTTGCTTGGTTGAATGCTTGTGTGATCTGTGGTGCTTATGTCTGGATGAGCTGCCCTTGGGTGTTGATGTGTGTGCAGGCTGGTCTGTAGGTGTGTCTGGGATAGGCAGAGGAACAGGGGAGTGGGACTGGGTGGAGGGAGTTGGAGGAGGGAGGCTGGAGACAGGGACAATGGCTGCCGTCAGTGCTGAGGCCAGAGTGTTGAACGATCGCTGATGGGCAGCCTGACCCGAATGAATGCCCTCCAGGTATGCATTGCTCCGATGCACCTCCCTTTCTACCCCCTGGATGGCATTCAAAAGGGTAGACTGCCCAACAATGAGCGTCTGGAGGAGGTCAATGATCTCCGCACTGAGGGCAGCAGGGGTAACTGGGGCAGGGCCTGAGGTGCCTGGGGCGAAGGAGATGCCCGGCTTCCTGGCCGAGCGGGCACGGGGCGAAGGCTGAGGGGCTGCTGGGAGGGCGGAGCTGGTGCGCTGGGTGGTGGCTGTACCTGTTGTTGCGGTGGGCACGGATGTTGCCGCCACCACAAGGGAGCTCCCTTCCGAGGACGTGTCGGTGTCGCTGACGTCTCCACGGGTCCCCGTTGTGGAGCTCCCCTCGCCCTCCGTCTCACTGGTGTACTCGGAGTCGGTTGCATGGCCCTCCGGGGCCATGTGAGATGCAGCTCCCTCGTGCGCCGATGCCACTTCTCCTCCGCCTGATGATGCTAATGCACACATGAACAGGAAAAACAAAAAAAAGGGCGGGGAGAAGAAAGAAAGACATGTTGAGTGCATGCATTGGCGACACCGTTGGCGGAGAGGACAGACACAGAAGCCCCCTGCACTACGCCGCGCACTCGGGGTACACTACTCAATTATTGTGACTTGGCCTACAAGTCTATGGACGACAAATGCACTCATAGGTGAGCCCGGGCCATGGATAGCTGTACTTAGCACCCTACAGAGGTGGGGGGCGGGGGCACAGGGCCATGCCTTACGGAGGGGCCTAGCCTACAGAAACCGCCCTGGCCTAGAGATAGCCACAGCCCTCCTCCCCCACCCAGACACCTCCACTGTGCGCTAATATAGCAGAATGTGCTGATACTCACCCCCTTGTGTCTGCTGTGATGTCCTCACGCGCCCATCCAAATCGGGGTAGGCCACCGCCAGGATCCGGGACATCAGGGGGGTCAATTGCCGTGTGGCACCCCTCCTAGGTTGGGAGGCCATCCCCAGCAGAGCCTCGGCGGTTTTTCTGCTCCCGCGGCGGATGTCCTCCCACCTCTTGCGGCAGCGGGTGCCCCGTCTGTTGTGGACCCCCAGGGCCCGGACGTCCTTGGCGATGGCACGCCAAATGTCGATCTTCTGATGGGCGCTGACCTGTGTGACATGTACAGGGTGGGAAAAGAAATATCATCACTTTTCTGCATGGTCGATGTGAGTGGCCCCCCCTCCCCAACCTTGCCATGTGGCACATGCTCTCATCTGTCGTGCGTTGCATTCCTCATTCGCTCCCCTCCCCACCATCTTACATCCACCCCACTCAACACAGGCATAGCCCATACAACGTGCTCCCTGTGTACTTACCTGTGGGTCTGGAGGACCGTAGAGTAGCGCATACTGGGGGAGGACCCCATCAACAAGTTTCTCCAATTCCTCAGATGTGAAGGCAGGGGCCCTTTCCCCAGTCGCAGCAGCCATTGTCTGTTCCAGACCGAGGTCACAGCAGCACTTGCAGTATAGGTCCTCTCCTGTGGATGATCAGGTCTCAAGTGATTAAGCAGATAGAAAATGGCGGTCATGCCCGCGGCGGTGCGTACCGCGACGGCCGGCGCACATCGTCATTGGCTCATGAGACCCATAGTGTTCAATGTTAACCAATGCTGCTTTGCGCCGCGGTCTTCGACCGCCTACCGCCACGGTGTGCCACGCCAGCGCATTGACCTCACATCCCATTGTCACACTTCATAGGTCAGGCAGCCGCCATTTCAAGGGCCCACATGGCTTAATTTCTACTGCGTCACACAGGCCTAGGCCTTGCATTGCCAATCACACAAGCCATTCAATGCATAGCGAATCGTGTACTGTGCAAGCTGTGGTTACGTACCTGTGGGTTGCTTGACTCTGTGCTCCATGTTGTCCTTCCTAGGCACCGTCCGCTGGGACTTGCGAGGAGATGGAGGAATCCTCCCGTGTACAGACCGCTGGTGGACCTGTCGACAATGGAAGAAAGACATGTCATACTGACATACAGACTTGACCGAGCCACTATACAGGAACTGTGTGCTCAGCTGGAGCCAGACCTGATGTCCCCCATTCGCCAACCCACAGGGATTCCCCCTCTGGTTCAGGTTCTGTCAGTACTCCATTTTTTGGCAAGTGGATCATTCCAAACAACAGTGGCCATATCATCATGGATGTCTCAGCCTATGTTTTCTAAGGTTTTGTCCAGAGTGTTGTCTGCCCTGTTGAAATACATGCGGAGCTACATTGTTTTCCCTGAGGTGGGCGATTTGGCTACAGTGAATGGTGATTTCTATGCCCTTGGCCATATCCCCAACATCATTGGTGCCATTGATGGGACTCATGTGGCTTTGGTTCCCCCCAGTGGAAGTGAGCAGGTGTACAGGAACAGAAAAAGTTATCATTCGATGAATGTCCAGGTGGTCTGTTTGGCTGACCAGTACATCTCCCATGTAAATGCCAAGTTCCCTGGGTCAGTGCATGACGCGTACATCATGCGAAATAGCAGCATCCCTTATGTGATGGAACAGCTACAGAGACACCGTGTGTGGCTAATAGGTGACTCTGGTTACCCCAACCTGTCGTGGCTACTTACCCCAGTGAGGAATCCCAGGACAAGGGCAGAGGAACGCTACAATGAGGCCCATGGGCGAACTAGGAGGATTATAGAAAGAACCTTCGGCCTCCTGAAGGCCAGGTTCAGGTGCCTGCATATGACAGGTGGATCCCTAATGTACTCACCAAAGAAGGTGTGCCATATCATCGTGGCCTGCTGTATGCTTCACAACCTGGCTTTGCGACGCCAGGTGCCTTTCCTGCAGGAGGATGGTCCAGATGGTGGTGTTGTAGCAGCTGTGGAGCCTGTGGAGAGTGAAGAGGAGGAAGACGACGGGGACGACACAGACAACAGGGACACAGTGATACAACAGTATTTTCAGTAGCACACAGGTACGAATCAACCACACCATTTTACATTTACTTAAAGTCTCCTGCCTCTCTACTGTATGTGTTTCCCCCCAGTTCCTGTTAACTGAGTTGTGACTTTCCCTTCCGTTTTCAGAGCTGTGGGCCCCACTGCGTGACCTCTGCTTTGTTTGCCCATGGACTACAGCTGTGTGACAGTGGTATGTTGTCATCACAATGTAACTGAACATTTTGGCACCGTTATGTCTAATACATTTGTTCAAAATACAAGCAGACTCCAGATTTTTTAACTGCAATAAGTGATTTAATTAAAGTGCTAAATTTAGGAACATGATTGTAAAACGGTGATGGGTGATGGTGGAGTAATGTCCATGGCAGAGTCCAGTTTTCAGTCTCACAGGTGCATTGTCCATATGCCTGTGGAAGGATGGAGCAGGGGCACTTTAAGTTTGGACAGGGTGACAATATGGGACAGTGGGATGACATCAGGGGGTATCCTTTGCTGGCGGGGGTCTTGGCATCCTACTCTGTCTTCTTGTGAGATCTCAGGGACCGCTTGCGGGGTGGTTCTTCTTCTGCAGGAGGTGGGGTTCTGGTGGCCTGTCGTTGTGTGAGGGCCTCCTGTCCACTAGCGCCGGCGGAGGTGGTAGGCTGTTCCTGGTCCATGCTAGTGACAGGGGCCCTTTGTGGTGCCACATGGTCCCGCAATGTGGTGACTATCTGGTTAAGGGCTACGACGATGGTCCCCATTGCGGAACTAATGTTTTGCAGTTCCTCTCTGAACCCCATGTACTGTTCCTCCTGCAGTACCTGGATCTCCTGGAACCTGGCCAGTACCGTAGCCATCGTCTCCTGGGAGCGGTGGTATGCTCCCATGATGGAGGAGAGGGCCTCTTGGAGAGTCGGTTCCCTGGGCCTGTCCCCCCCCTGTCGCACAGCAGCCCTCCCAGTTCCCCTGTTTCCCTGGGCCTCTGTCCCCTGGACCGTGTGCCCACTACCACTGCCCCCAGGTCCCTGTTGTTGTTGGGGTGGTGGGTCAACCTGGGTGCCCTGTAGTGGTGGACACACCCCTGATTGACGTGTCCTGGAGACAGAGGCATGGGCCCGCTGGGTGGGAGCTGTGCTGGTGTTCCCAGAGGGGGTTAGGTCTGCTGTAGCCTGTGGCTGTCTGTGGGGAACCAACTGTCCCGAGGTCCCCGATGGGCCGGGCTGGTCATCTGGGTACAGGGAGACAGAGCTGCTGTCATCACTAGGGGCCTCTTCTGGGGGTGGAATGGACATCTCTGGACCCTCCGTGGCGGTGTGGTGGCGTTCGGGTCCTGCAGGGGTATAAGAGTATGGTTATTGCTTCTGTGTGTGCCATTTCGTGTAATGGGTGGGTGGCCGTGTCCCCCAGTGCTGGCATTCCCTTGTGGGGGCTTTTGTGATGGTGGCTTGTGGGGGTGATGGGTGTGTGCAGTGGCCATGCTTTGGTGATGGGTGTCCATGCTTTGGGGACGCATGCAGGGCTAGGTTTTGGGATGGGTGGGTTGTGATGGTGAGCCATTAGCAAGGAGTTGGTGTGATGGGGGTGGGGGTGAGGGTGTGGGTATGATTTGGCATGCAGGTGGGGTGGGGGAATGAAGTAGTGAAGATTTGACTTACCAGAGTCCATTCCTCCGCCTACTCCTGCGAGGCCCTCAGGATGCAGGATGTGCAAGACTTCCTCCTCCCATGCTGTGAATTCTGGGGGAGTAGGTGGGGGTCTGCCGCCAGTCTTCTGCGCCGCAATGTTGTGCCTTGATACCATGGAACGCACCTTCCCCCGTAGTTTCCTGATGTCGTCCCGATTTCGTGGATGCTGTCCCACAGCGTTGACCCTGTCCACTATTCTTTGCCATAGCTCCATCTTCCTGGCAATGGTGGTGTGCTGCACCTGTGTCCCGAAGAGCTAGGGCTCTACCCGAACTATTTCCTCCACCATGACCCTGAGTTCTGCGTCAGTGAACCTGGGGTGTCTTTGGGGTGCCATGGGGTGGTGTGGATGAGGTGAGGGGTGGTGTATGTGTTGTAGAGTGTGGTGAGTGTGGTGGTGTGTGGTGTTTTGTGCGTGGATATAGTGTAGGTGATGTTGTGATTTGCCTCTGTGTGATGGTGTACTCTATTCTGTGCTGTCTCTCTCTGTCCTTCAGTCGCAATTGTGGTCGTAGGGGTTTGTGGGTGATGTGGGTGTGTGTTTTATATTTAATTGGGTGTGTGGGAGTGGTGTGTATGTGTCTCAGGTGTGTGCATTTTGAATTATCCAATGTGGATGTGTTTTGTAAAGGTGTGTGTATTTTGAGCGCGGCGGTGTGTACCGCCAATGGAATACCGCGATTGAAAGACCGTTGCGGGGATTTGTGGGTCGGAATGGTATGGGCGTATTTCTGTTGGCGTGACGGTGGAGGTTTGGTCATCGCCAGTTTCCCGCTGACCTTTGGTGTGGCGGACTTTTGTTGATGTCGGGTTTTTGGCGGTTTGCCAGTTGCGGGTCAGAATGACGTGGCGGTTTACCGCGACCGCGGCGGTGTTATGGCGGTCTTCTGACCGGCGGTAAGCGCCTTTTACCGCCAAGGTCAGAATGACCCCCAGAGTATTGCACCAAAAATGAACAGCAGATGTTAAATAGCAGAAATGATTTTATTTTTCCTAACATTTCCAGCTTTGCACTGTACAGCTCACATCCCAAGTGGGAAAAGTTTTAAAGTCAGTCTAAGCATAATATTTTGCACTGGAAGGGCAAGCTTCCAGCACAAAATCTATTCCAGACTCATGCAAACACCTTTGCACTATGCTGCAAAGATGTGTGCATGGCACTCTGCTGCCTGATTGTAAACCAGCACTAGGGAGGAGGGACAAGAGCATTATATGTCTGTAGACATGGACATTTCCTGCTCGTTACCTGCCATGGAATGCAGCACAGCAACTTTGGGTGCTGTGCTATGTTCTGTGACATGTCTGTAAATTTGGGCCCCAAAAACCGTTCCTAACAAAGGTTGGAATACGTGTGTGAATGGGGCATTAAACATCTCGCAGAGTTCATGTGTTCATTAGAGGGACTGAATTGCAGTTTCCCAACCAGCAAACTATATTACCTGTTGGAAGGAAACTAAACATGTTAAGTTCCTTTTGTACTGTGTGAATAGATCTATAGAAGCAGATTTTCCAATAATGAAACAACTGCTTAAGGCGATATGCACATCCATCTATGATATTTGTAGATATAGTGTGCATGATTAGGGAGTTGTAAGAATAAAAAAAAACACATATTTATTTGAATCGGAAGCAGAAACTGATGGGTGAGTAGAATTATGATTACAGACATTTCAGAACCCTTGTGCTTTTATATCAGTGCAGCTTGAAAAAACCTAGCAGCACAACTTTTAAGACCTAGGCCTAAAATTACTAAATTTTGACAAAATGCAACACCAGCCTTGGGTAGACGCACCATTTTGGTGCAAACCTATGTTTACTGACTTTAGTAAAGTGCAATGTGCTACCTTGCTTTACTTTTGGGATAAAATCCCATGCAAAGCCAGGAAAATCTTGATTTGTGTGGCTTTGTAAATATCAAGATGAATTTTGTGTTGGGGCTGTGCCACAAAAATGGTGCAAACCCTAAGCAAAACCTCATTATATTTGGGCCCTAATTCATTATGTTCATTTACCGACAAAACCAACCCTGAGCATTGCTGAAACAATTACATTAAAAACGTTATAGACCCTGCTGCATGCTTTCGGTCATTATGGGAGCTATGTTTGGTGTGCAGGCAATAGAATACCGATGGAACACTGGCACCACGTTTGGAGGTGTAGATTTTGTGAATTTGCAGGAATACCTTTATTGAGGAAGAGTAATGTCTTGTCGTGGATGGAAGAGATAAATTGATTGTCCACTGATTAGCCAGTGTAGGAAGGAGGACAGAGCCGACATGCAAGGGAGTTCTGGAGATTGGTTGTCCTCGCTTGAAAGCTGACAATATTACTGCTATGTCCTGTGTGTAATAGACAACCAGGAGTCCCTGACTAACTGTGTCACTAAAGGAGGTCACAGATTCACAATTCCAAATGGTATCCTCAGCCTATCATCCTTCAAAGCCATAATAAAGAGTATCATTGAGGAATGTTTTTAGCACCTGTTATCAACTATCAACACCTAGAGATGGTTCACGCTGAACAGTGCCGGATCTCAGTGTAATAAATATTGTCACCAGGTTGCAGAGGGCCGAGCATCAGCCTGACAGTGAGATATGTTGGGCGTCGTTGGTAAAAATACATATAATTATTAATACATATTTATGGAAAGAAAGAAAGATGAGGAAAATGCACATATAAACAAAACAGGGGTTTAGGTGTACACCCCAAAAACAAATAAAATATAAAATAATATAAACAATAAAAAATCATCTATATATATTAAAGAGGTGCAATTGGCATTACCCCGCAAATATAGATAATATGAACATAATAAAAACAAAAAATCTGGGCGTGGACACACACACACACACACACATGAGGGACTGGCACACATAAAACATAAAAGGGTAAAGGGGGATTTCAGAGGTTTGTTTACGTACCAAAAACCAAATATGTAGTAAATATAATAATTGCCTTTTTATATGTATCCCTGTTTCTATTTGCAAATACGCAAACATATATACACACAAAAAAAGAAATTAAGTAAAATCGTGTCAAACGTAGGTCAAATTTATGAAAAGGTGTTTTGGTCAAAATAATACACTACATAGAAAAACAATATTTTTGGAAAAAGTTTTTCTTCAAAAGTGATTCTTGCAAAAGATGTTTCAGAGAATGATGTTGACAGGGAACCCTGATACTTATGCCCACAGGGAACAGAAAGGATCAAAAGAGCTATCAAAGTTGCTTGTTTCCTGGACAAGACTCACAAGTATTTGATAAAAGCTACAGAAAGTAGGGGGGGGGGCAAGTGGTAGTAATAGTTCTCCCCATTTGACGTGTTGTCCATAGATCCACATGATCTGTCATCAGTCGGTTGAGCTGATGCCTAGACTGTCTCTTTTCTTCTGGGTAGAAATATAGGGCCAGATTTAAAAGGCCCTAGTGCCTCTAGGCTCCACACTCATTTATTTTATGCTAATTTGACTTCAAGGAGGCCATTCTCCTTTGCCATATTTACAAGCTGGTGCAATGCATGCATTGTGCCACTTTGTAATCCCTTCCGCCACATTATGCATGCGCCAGGCATAATGTATCCAAGGGGGTGTTCCCACGCAGGGAGGCCCGTAAAAATGGCGCAGTGAAATTTACAACATTTCACTGTGGCAAGCGTTAAAATGACACACCCATTACTTTTAATGGACCTCCCTTTACTTTGCAGGATTAGCGCCACACTTTTTGGTGCTCATCCTCCAAAGAACCACAATGGCATCAAAATCTTTGACTCTATTGTCTTAACGTGCACCATAGTGTACCATATTGTAAACACAGCGCACACATGGTGTAGTTAGGGGAGGGCAGGGGGGCACACGAAAAGTGGCACATCAAGGCTGATGCGCCACTTTCTTGTAAATATGGTCCACAGAGTGGCAGTGCCAGCACTAGATATCAGAGCTTTCTGCTCAGCTTTTGGGTATAACACAACTGCAAACAGCCCTGGCTTTTTGTTTACCGCTTTCTTAGCTATTTATTAAAATAATGCATGCAAGCTTAGACGTCTCCAGAGCACTGATACAAGATAACCATCCATGGTGTAATAGTTGAGAAGTATAGATGAGTTATATAGTTTAAAATGTCGCAGGGTCTGGTACTCGAAGCCAGCTGCCAGTGGATGTGGAGTGGACCTCTGTGGAACACTCTTGATAAGGATTAAGTACCCATATTCCTCTTCTCGAAGGAGGCTGGCTGGAAGGACTGGAATGTTAGACATGTTACAGTGTAGCCAAGTTCCAGGGGAAAGGCTGTGAAAATGTACTCCCCTGATACAGTGTAGAACAATATCTGATGTTCAGCTCACACTGTGCTGCTCTTTGGCCAGTAAAAATAAGTAAACTAACAATCGCCGTGAAGATTTTTCTGACTACACGCCAAGCGCAAATCCAGGAAAACGTGGCAATATTTAGTTCTTAGAAATGGATGAGTTTTGGAGAATATTTATTACATACAGATGCTTTACTAAAATTCTTTTACCTGTGGAAAATTTCAAGCAAGATGTTTGCAGAACAACACCATGTCCAGCCTAAATGAGGCCGCTGGCCGAAGGAGGCATGCTGCAGGATATTTTACCAACCTGCTGGCAATTGTGAAGCCCAGAACACATGTCCAGCAGTCGGGATACTGGTCGTTCTTCCCACTTTGCATCCCTGTAAAAATGTCTCCCGTGTTACTGGGAGGGGCGTTTATAATAGCCAGCGATTCCCTGTTAAGTTTGCCACCGAGACAGTATTTTAACAGCATGACTACTATTTTTATGTCAAAGTCAGTAACAAAATGTAGGTTAATATATTCCTTTTTTTGACATATATTTAAAAAAGAAAATATAAGAAGAAGACAGTTAAAAGGGTATTTACGTTGCTAGATGATTATTGGCTGGTAATTAAACAGTTACAGAATTACCATGCAAAAGTGGAGTGCATTTATCATAAAGCCTTGTTCTGACTCTTCATGTGTTTTTATAACATTAAAACGCGGCTGCCTTTTTTTCCCTGAAAAGGTGGCAATTCCACAAACGCTTAATACCATTACAAAAATCTAGAGTCATTGCCAGCAGCGGCAACATTTTTCCTAAATTAACAAAATCATTGGAATAGGTGCATTTATGTTTGCAGTTATACAGTGACATCTTGAATGGGTATATTATATGCCACCTATTTGGTAAGAATGTTGTTCTTTTGTTTACATTTGTCAAATATCTACACCACGCTCAATGCCACCTTATTGACCAGTAGCTTAGAAAAGGCTATCTGCAGAAATTACACACATGCTTGAGATTCATGACTTTAATGCTAACACAACTTACCTTCTTTACAATATTTCAGCCTCATCCGGCCTCACAGACTCGACAGACATGTCACATTCGTCAGTATCCTTAAGCCTTTGAGCAATCCCTTACAGAACTAAAACAAGCATTTGCGATGGAGTAGGTCTCGCGTTTGCTCGAGTTAGAGCTATCAGCGTTGAAAATTTCTAACTGGAACTTACTTGCCACACAAACTGCAAAATAAAAAGTAAAACAGTTGACAGAAGCGAGGCAATTCAAAGCGCCGCTGTATAAGTTTGCTCCCATTCAAAGTTATCGAAAATGGTGCAGTTATCCATGTAAGAGGGTCGATGGCCAAGGCGGTAACAAAACCGCCATAAGGAGGGACAAATGTAAAGCAGTTACCAACGAAAACAAAGGATTTTTGAAAGGCAAGCCCATGAACAAGTAATAGTGATGGGCGTGAGGTGGGCGTGGTTAAAAGCCCAGATACATACCAACACGTCGGAAAAGCAGCGCTTGTGCACTGCTATGCTCAATCTAAAAACATACATACTATCCAAATTGTGAGTCGTTACGAATAATAACGAGTTCACTAATAATCAGCAAGAGAATTTGTGAAATAGGCACATTGAGTCATCTATGTTATATTGTGCCATCTGTTTAAAGAAAATTGACTGAGTTCTCCTCGACTACATGGCCTAAACAAGCACTGCAAAGCCAATGGTCTAGCTTTACTTCGGCAACACATGTAAACGCAGCATTTCATTAATGCTATTTATGAAGTGAAAGTCTACCCCATTGTCTTTGCTAATGCTGGGAAAAAGGAATAACAAAAATAATTTCTCTCGGTGTTGAATTCATGTAGGAGATAAGTAATTGGATGTGACAAACTGCAATGATAGTGCATCAGTACCTTGGGTATTCCAATGGAAACACCTCCTGAATGGTACAATGATACACCAAGTAGCCATAGTATCAGGCGAGAGGGTAATAGGCATGTATATGTACATTTTACAAAATTTTTAACAATATGTCATGTAGACGGCCGTGCTGTCAAGCCAGACCAAGAAAGAAGGTCGTCATCGCCCTTTTGAAGAAATATTATTGCTGAGCATTTAACCACCGAGCTTTTATACCAGCTTGTTTAAGTCTTCAACGCTGAGCTCCATTATGGCACAATTTTAAATCTCACAATTTTTCATTTTTATATCAAAAGTATAATGAATAGAAATGAAGGCTGTTGAGCATTGCGTACAGTGATTATTTATGGGTAATTCTAACAACGCAAATACAAAACAAGGGGGTTACTTTTTCATTTTTGGGTGCTTTCAGTCCTCTGGGCCAACATAGATTACAATGCTGTTCTGAACAGGGGCCCCCAAAATACGTTTGGACTAGGGCCCCCAAAATTCTTAAGATGTCCCTGTGGCGGGATGTCTTTACCGAAACTACATATGCTGGTGTAGTTGGTGCACCTTTGACAAAAATAAAATGCTGAGTGGACCATTGTGGTGACACAGCTTGCTGGGCATTCAGTTTTGCTTCTCAGAAGCAAACTTCAAAAGCATGGATTTGTCTCTGACAAAACAAAATGGCAGTAGCCTTGAGTAGCTCGAGGTTTCCTACCTGTGCATGGGACCCATTGCTTGCTGTCCCTAACTAGGTCTGTGCGCAGGATATGTAGGAAGGGCCAATATTTATCAGAAAGTCTGCCCTAAATAGGACAGACACCTGTAGTTAACAAAGGTGTAGGCAATGTGGCAGATCAGCCACTGCCTTTCCGTCTGCCACTGGTAATTCCCCCCAAGAGTCATTGGTCCATCAACCTCTAAATGAGGTGGGGCAAACCTGAGTCAATGGGGTGGGAGAATGTATTGTAAATGCTCCCCCCATCCCAAGTATGCATTTAAAAGTTGTTGGTATCTCAGGCACTGGAGCATGCAGAAGCACCAAAACAACATGGGACAAAAGGAGACAAGAGATTGCGATTTTACATTGGCTTAGAGTGATAAAACAGCATAAAATCAATTGGAAATATCGAAAAAGTTGACCCTGATTTTGTGTAAATCTAGATCTTTATATAGAAGTCTATATGATATGATTTTCTAATGTGGTTTGTTTGAAATATTAGTGAGCCCAATTTCTGAAGACCTCTTGTGTTTGGTTCACAGTTCTATGCATTTTAAGGTCGTAATGTATATCTCTACTATTATCACCTTTCACAAATAAGAGTTATTTGTAGTCTTTTATTGATCAATTAGAAGATATTTTCTCAACAGCATTCCTAATGCTGGTGGAAAAGGATGATAGTACTCTGGTTAACACAAATAACAACAAATGTCGATTATTGCTAAGTTGCCATAGTGTATCGCTGAGAATTACTATAGACTAGCCTTAGAATGTTCAGCCTTTTGTGCACCATGTGAAAAGCTGTTATGCATGAACAATAACTGTAAAATCATGGAAACTTCTCATAGAAGGTTCTGGCAAACACTTTAAAATGATATCACTGACGTATTGGTGTGCATCCATAATTGCAGATGGTGTTGTAAATGTTGTAAATGTTGAAAGAAATTGGGGGACAATGGTGATCCCTTCAGTACCTCATACATCATAATTATCTTGGAGAATTCAGTAGACCTTATCATGATATTCTTACTGTATTTTTGGAGGAATGACTAAAACCATTTTGGGGGCAGTTCCCATCCAAATTCTTAGCATAGACATCAATTCCCCAAAATGCCAGGGTTAGCGAAAGTGACATCACACATCCTTTGACCTTACTGATATCACTGGAAGTGTCATCAAATGACCTGCAGCACTGAATCGTCTTCAGCAGTGATGTCACATGACCTTAACCCATAAGAAATCAACCCTGATAGGAATGCTTTATTTGGCTTTGCTAAAGTTCCAAAATAATTGCATGATTAATATAACAGCACAAAACATAAAAATTGGTATTTTAGATACCACCTATATTATAGATAGAGCGCTAACATAATAGGGATTATTGCTCATTTCTTTTTGTTTTTTCCTGAAAAATTGTGTGTTCATTTGAAGAGGAGGATGCAATGCGACAATACACAGAATGCTGGGAAACTAAATTATTTATATCACAAAATGTCATGAAACAATGGTCCCACTAGTGCAACTTTCAATGAGAAAATATTTATGGCCTCTTTACGAGGCTGGCAGTCCTAGGACCGCCAGCCCCGCGGTGGTGCTCAGACCAATCGCAGCTGTGGTGGTCTGACTACCACATTACTAGATTGGTGGGCGGACCCACCTAAAGACCGCCTCCCCTGCTAGGATCAGAGATCCCGAGGGGGTGACGGCAGTCGGGCTTGTAACCAGCTTTGGCAGCGCTGAACTGAGCACTGTCTGGTCAATTACAACCCCTATTTCCCACCATGAAAAGGCTGGTGGAAAGCCAGTGCTAGGAGCCACAGGGGTGCCCCTGTACTGTCCATGCCCATGGCATGGGCAGGCACCCGTGGCCCCCAGCTCTTCACCATCAGAATACACACTGTCTGCTTGGCCTGAGCATTGCAGGGGCCCCCGCCCAGCACCATCAGAATGTACACTGTCTGCAGACAGTGTGCATTCTGAGCGTCCGCATTAGGATATTGGTCTCGGCTCCCTTAAGGAGCTCAGGCCAATATCCTAACACTGTTCCCGCCAGTCAGCCTGGTGCTAATGTGTATTGCAACATTCCTGCCCGTCAGTCCGTTGGGAACATTGTAATACGCTGTGGGGAACATCACCACCATGGCCGTGGCATCCTCCCCATGAGTTTGGAGGTCCCGCTGTGGGACCGCCAAACTCATAATGATGCCCATAGTCATTATGTTCACCTGAATTCATTGATATTGCTCATGTTCTATTCACAAAGGTAAATTCATACGTAAATGTAAGTTTACATGTCAATTTACCTCACCGACACCTGCCAGGTACTCACAAAGGGATTCCTCACAGATGTAAGCCCATATATGGGTATGGAGATTTTCGTCACAAGTGCACAGCTCTCTAGATCCATACTTCCTACTCAGTGGATGGAGCTGAGGGCAGTCCTGGATGTTTTAAAGCATGGTTTGCCTTGAAGTTTGTAAAAACCCATAAACTAGAGTGTTTATAGGCATTCACAAACTCTTACCACTACCCTTCCCACCTGGAAAGGTTTATAATTTTACTTCAGCGAAGCGCAGGCACAAATCACTTTCCAGGGTTGGAAGAATCCTAAAAACTGCATTTGCAAAGAAGCATCTATTCCCCCTTTGAGGAGTTTTCAGCCTTGTAGACACAAGGGCAATGCATTCCAAGGACAGAAAGTATATGATTTCTCTTCTAATGCAAAGTCATCCCTGTGCCAAGATCAGATTTCTATTCTGGTCCCGATCTGCATTCAGGAATTCCATAAACTAGCAAAACTACACTTGGACCTAGGTCTACAAATAAGAGTTCAATTTTAGTACTACTTTTGATACTCCCATATATTGAATATTATCTATGGTATCATTTAAAATTATTCCTTATTATGATGGCTTGTAACCCACTATCTCATATGAGACATGCATAGGGAAAGATTGTGTTTACATATATCATGCCATGCATTCACAATACTGGAACATGGTAATGAGTTGTTTAGAAAAGTTTATTTTGTTTGCTTATTTTTTTATTTAACTATAAGAGTGTGTTTTGCACTACTGAATGTATATATTTTACAAAAAAGAATGGATCACCTTTCCAGACTGCAAAAACATCATCGATATATCTCAACCACAATAATATATGCTCGGTGAATTCGGCAAGACCACTCAACACCTGCTCCTCCCAGTACCTAAACTGACATAGCTGGGGGCAAGCAAGGGTGATCTTGCTCTCAGAAAACGCGTACAAGCATCTAGACAAACTTTGTGTTGAATGCTAGTATAGATGCTCGTGATGTCTGAAGTTAACAAGATAAAATCTTGTTTCCAATTAATGCATTCTATAGTAGTTAAGAAATGGGTCCTGTCCTTCAAAAAGCAAGGTTATGTGGAAACAAATAGCCTTAAATAATAATCTACATATCTAGAAGTGTTCTCAAGAGCAGACCTAATTGAAGACACTATAGGCCTCTCCAGTGAATTTTCAGCATCTTTATGTAGTTTGGGAAGCAGATAGAGAAAGGCAATCTTAGATTTCTCACATTTTAAGAAAAGGTATTCATCCCATTCAAACAAACCCCTTTAAGGGCAATCAGCAAGCATTTCTTTATAGGTACTTTCTAACTCCCTGAACGCTGCCCTACTGGACGCCTGATAATATGTTCCATCAGCCAGTTGTCTTCTACCTTCCTTCAAATACATTTTTTTAATAATAAAATCACATTACCACCTTTATCAGACTGGTGTATGACCACTTCAGGGTCCGTTTTAAGACTCTTAATTGCTCTAAATTGGCCAGGGCTCAAAATGTTCTTGTTGTGAAACCGTTTGTGGTTTAAATCTTTTTATTGTTTCAGTTGATTGATAGCTTAGAGGCAACAATAACAAGTTGACAGAGCAAAACAAGAAAACATTAGTCAGTAAACTTACAGTTAACTATTAATCCCACTCCCTCCATCCTCCTCCTAGGTGGACACTCAAACATAACTGTAGAGAAAGGGCCGGGTAGTCTAGCGCCACTGAGTGAGGTCTTGTTTGCAGAGTGAGGGCTTGGTAGTTCACCAAAGCGGTGTTGGCCTCCGTCATTGCCAGTTGAATTCCCAGATAGGTAATGTTGTTCGAGGTCCATTAGATAGAAAAACTGCCGGAGAACAGCACTGCTATTTGTGCAGAGACCGAGATATTCCGAGCTTGGGATTCCAGAACATTGATTCGGAATCCTGCTGTGCCAAAGGCATCTGCTTCTTCCAAAAATGCCAATATGGCCGCACGACCTGTCGTCAAGGGCAACTATAACATCATCGGGGTAATGACAGATGGTGTATTCATCTCTCAGAAGATGGACCCTCATAATTCGTGGGTGGTCCCATACCCATTGGCGAAGGCCTCCAAATACAGCATGAATAATAGTGGTGACAGCGGCTTATGGGGAAGGGAGTCGATGTAAGTCCCTTGACCCTGACCTTTGCCCTTGGGTGGCTATAGTTGGTCTATAACCACTTATGGAAACAGGGTCCAGTGTTGAAGCAAATAAGCATTTCGTCTGGAAAGCGCCGGTAGACCCAATCAAAGGCCTTTTTGGCATCCACGGCTAGCAGCACGATTTCCCTTCTAGATTGTTTAGCCTTATATATAATATGAAGAATTTTCTTTGAGTTGTCTCTGCATTGGGGTTGGGGAATAAACCCAGAATGATCTGGGCTAATCATTCTGCCATAAATGGGTTCAGTATGGTTGCTAGGATGGCTAAGAGTAAGTTAGTGTCAATATTGAGAACATTGAGGAGTGAAATGTGCTGGTAGGACTCGCATTTCTGTTTGTCCTTTCCAGACTTGGGGATGACAACCATGGACACGTCACGCATAGAAGGAGGTAGGTCCTGGGGGCCCTCTATAGAATTAAACACCCGGTTTAGGATGGGTGCCTCAAGCGACAAAAGGTCGTGTAAAAACTTGCTGGGAAACCGCCCGGTCCCGGTGACCCATGGGGTTGCAGACAGGCAATGACCGGCACCACCTCCTCTGTGTGGACGGGTTAGTCAGTTTCATCCATGTGTCAGGGACAGAGGTGAGATATTAGCGATCCTTAAATATTCATCGATGGTAGGGGCTGGTATAGGTTGAGGAGTGTAAAGGTTGCTATAGAAGTCCCTAAATTTGGTTGCGATGGATGCATCAGTGTGGATAAGGGACTCATCCAGCTGGCTGAATGTCTCCACACTCATGGGGTGGCATTGGGCTGTTGTTGGCCAACATTCGCCTGCCCTTATTTCCCCTGACCTAGAAAGAGTATTTCATGCTCAAGATGGAGTATTCCACCGCGTCAAGGTGAACAAATTGTTTTCGGGTTGTCTCCAGCTGCCTCCATATGCTGGGGGTGCCAGTACAATGGTGAACGCGCTCCAAATCTTTAACTTGTTGCTACAGTTGTTCCCTCGTCTCCTGATGTATCTTGTTGTCTGCCGCGGAGATAGCCAAGAATTCCTCTCTGACAACCGATTTCAGAGTCTCCCACAGTACTGCGATAGAGGTGCCAGCCGTATCATCAAGATCAAGATAGTTTTGTATAGTCTGTTCAATTTGTGCTATCACTGTGGGTTGATGTAGAAGGGTCTCGGGGAGACACCACAATGGAGGAAAAGCAACATCGACTACGACTAGTGTGATCAAACAGGGAACGGGGTTCTATATCAATGGCAGTGACCATGCTATGATGAGTGCGCGGGATTGAAATGATCTAGTCTCGCGTAAGTTTTATGCACATGGGAGTACAAGGTGTAATCTCGGTAGCGGGGGTGGTTCACTGTCCACAAGTTCTGCAACCCCATTTCTCGCAGCCGGTGGGTCCCTTCTGTCGATAACTCTCCAAACACGCCCTGACATTGTGCTGAGTGATCCATGTCATTACTAAATGCTAAATTGAGGTCTCCCCTTGCAGAACCAGTTTTCACCTCAAGGTCAAAGTGTCAGCAACTGCTTTATGAATGAAGGTTTCTTGGCCATCGTTCGGGGCGAACAAAGAACCCAGGGGTAACCCTACCCACGTATGGTACACTATGAGCCGCCACTTGATCTCCACTATCCTGTCCTCCACCCTCCCTTTAAAGGATCTTGAGATCAGAACAGTGACACCAACTGTCTTTCTGGCTATGGAGGAGTGTAGCTGTTGTCGAAAGGCCTGTGACTTCAGGAAGTGCCAATCTTTGGCCAGAAGATGGATTTCTTGTAAGAGACATAGCTCTGCCCCGATGTGTTCCAGGTGGGAGAGAATGGCCTTCCGTTAGACAAGGTTATTCAATCCTTTTACATTGAGTGTTATTATTCAAAGTGCATCATGGAGTGGGTATGAGTTGTGTGTGGCATGTAGCAAACCCCATCATCATGTATCGTGTGCTGCGCTGCTCAATGCCTCTCCACTCATGTCTCTCAATCTCAGAATTGGTAGCCTTTCGAGAACCCCAATCAATGGTGGTGAGTGTCCCTAACATGAACTCCCTTGAGTGAACATGAACTAAAACAAGAACAATGTCCCTGGGCGTAAGTGGGTCATTTCCCAATCTCCCACCCTCCAGCAGAAGTGAAGAGTCTGAGGTCGTGGGTCAGTGCAACTCCTTCAAACCTGCCACACCACCATCCCACAGAGCTAATTTAGTCACTATGCATGGAGGCAAAGAGCCTGACATGTGTCAGAATTCTCAGCCAGCTTCTCTATCACTGCCAGCCATTCCTGCATCATGGCGTCTGGATCAGGAGCAGGTCTGTGGTGGATGATGTTTACTTGTGCCAGCGGGGGCAATTTAGGGGTCTGCGGTTGTTTGGACTTGGTTGGCTCTTTGCAGTCACATTTTTGTCTATGCCCAGAAGTTCATATGTCGCAGACAAAGAGTAAAGCTACTGTTGTTGCCCTTCCCAGTGGAAGATAATGTGGAAAGGATGGCCCCAAGAGCAGGATATCCCTGGGTAAAAGTTTCTTGTCTTTTGGAGGGTGATAGCAGAGAGGTCTTGGTATAGTGTCAACATATGGCCTCGGAAGAACAGCGGCTGAAGCTCTCTCACTTTGCGCATTATCTGCTCCTTCACTGGAAAGTCGTGTACACACGCCAATATTTCAGCTGGGTGGGAGGGGAGTGACCTAGGAAGGCCTACCCTGTGCACCTTGTCCAACTGACCAGCTGACTCGGAGGGCATTAAAATGTGAGCAAAGAGTTCTTGAACATATAAGCCAATGTTGTTCCACTCTGCAGCTGGGGTTGCACCTCTCATGTGAATGTTGTTGGGCCATGACCTATTTCCCAGGTCCTCGGTGTGAGCCTGTAGGTCGACATGCCACTCTTTCAGGTGGATAAATTCTTGCTGTAGGATCTCAAGTTCCTCATCTCTCCCAGATGTGTTATTTTCCATTGTTGACACTCTGTCTCCGATTTCAGCTAGATCCTTTTGTACCACTTTCAGGTCCTGTGATCGTTCGCGCTTGACATTGTAAAAGTCATCTTTCAGGGATGCAAAGAGCGCCTCTAGGAAACAGTATGTTACAGGCCCCTCCATGTCTTCCATCTCCGTGGGGGAGTCCTGGGCTGGCTGGTGAGGGTGGTCAGTAATGGTCACCTTTGTTAGCATATCATTGAGAGAGCGTTCTTTTTTGGTACAAGCCATAGCCATCGTGTCTTGACTCTAATGCAGCCACCCATCAATGTCTCTTCATAAGGGGTCAGTATCTCTTATTCTTCTCCACTGTGTGCCTGACAGCACGGGAGAGACTGCAGATAGGTAGCGCTCGAGCAGGTGGCAGTGATTCGACAGGGCTGGTCCTGAGGTCAGAAGTCTTTTGCAGTAGTCGGTCGCTTCCACAACTGGTTCATGCTCTATCCAGTTGGCTTCACCCACTTCTCGCCTCACTCAGTCCTTCACCCGGTGTCAGTGATCTTCGGCGCAGAACAGGCACCTGCATGAGTGTGGGTAGGAGGTCAACAGTGCGGGTGCAGTCTGTAAATAAAGTTTAAGGGGCTCGTCCTCAGGCTGTTGCCGGAGCAGGCACTGCAGTGATCCCGTGCACAACCTTGCCCCTGCAGCATATGTCGATGCTGGTATGCGTATGGTTTGTGGGAAGTGGCAGTGCAGTTGGGTGAGACTCGTGGGTTGGGTCTCTATCCCGGGGGCCACTGGATATTGGATAAAGAAAGTCAGTGCAGGGGGAGCCCTCACCTCTCCTTAAGGCAGTGCAGAGCCTACGCGTACTGGAGGGGGTGTGGGAGTTGTGTGGTGTGTCAGTAGTTGTGCTTAACATTCGCAGAGCAGGCCATAATCGTAGGTCCTCAGTAGGCCGTACGTTTGCCTCTTCATCATGGCCTGCACCCTTGATCTCCAGACACCCCCAAGTGAGTGCTCCGTGGTTGGCAGTGAGCCTTGCGGTGTGGTGGCGGGGAGGTGCTGCAGCAGACCCTCAGTTATCTCTCAAGGGAGGCACAGCAGGTGTGTAGCTCCTCTTTCCGCAGACTTGCAGCTGTTCTCTGCTTTGGCAGGGGCCCAAGGTTGGAGGCGACGCCTCCATCAGACAGCCTCTCCTTGCCTGCCTTATGTTGTGTCGTACCTGGTGGGTGAGTAGGGTCCTGGAGAGCTCTCTAGCCCGCAGACGACAGTGCTCCCTCTCATCTTCCTGGTGTGTGGGCTGCTGGCAAGGCGTTCACTCGAACAGGGTCCCTCACCACGTCTATGGCATTGAATGTCAGCTGCCGACTGCTACCTTGATTGCTGGGCCGAGATTTCTCTGCGGTGGGTGTACAGTCTTGGGTGGTGGACGATTTAAGGAAGCCCCCTCCCAGCGATGAGCGCTGAGGGCCCGGGCTCGTCTGGTGCTGGTCTCGGGCCTCATATTAACAGTTTTCTGCTGGATGGAGGGCAAAGAAACATGTCTCAACCTGCTGCCATCTTGCCCATACCCCCATGAAACTGTTTGTACCTGATATTCTTTCTCGAAAACATTGATTGCTTCACAAGAAATCATAGGTAGAAATTGAACGTGGTTTGAAGTTGCTCTCTACATCAATATCAAAATTAAGTAGATTTAAATAAGGATCCTCATGGCACGATTCAATGTTCTCAAGAGAAGATAAAGTGTGTAAGGTATCAATGTCACCAAGTTGTAAATTGCTTACAGGGAGTGGCACTTGGATCTCTCAAATTATCTCAGATAATTTGCCTTGCTGTCAAACCAGTTCTTAAGCTTTAATGTTCTAGTAAAGTGGAATAAGTTTACCCTACTCTGTAACTCATTAAAATCTGTGGATGGACAAAAGATAATCTTAAGGATAGAAGATCAGTCTCTGCTTTAGTTAGCACCTTAGAAAGATTTACCACATTCATGATGCTTTCGCTCGTCCCCTTGTTGTTATTCCCACTAGGGTCTTATTGCCCAAACCATGATGATTTCTGGGTCTTTCTCTGCCTCCTTTTTTTCTTCAGTGCCTTTGCCTCTGCCTCTTCGATAGTTTTGCTCTGTGGTTTGTTCTGTCCTGTTCTAGTTTAATAGCTGGAATTGCTTAAAAAAATTATTCCTTGAGTTTCTCTGTTCCAGACTAGTAAGGGTTGTTTCTGAAGCATCTGAAGCATTGCTATCCGAAACTTCACTTTCTGACGTAATCCGATGGCCCGTTCCTGAGTTTGCTGGAATGTCAACCTAATAGAACAGAGACCCCAACAGGTCCTTACCACACACTCCATTTGGTCACAGCGCGTGTCCTTCGACTTGGGCACGGCCTCTGTTTCTGCATTTCCTCACCTGTCATGCTGTGCTTGGGTTGCTGGTACGTGGAACGTTATCAGTCCAATAAGACCTCATGAGCTGTGGGTGTCGCATGGGTAATAACCCTCTTCCACGATTTTCTGCAGTACGCTAAGCACAACTCACCTCCACGTGCTGATAAGTCTGAAACATCTGACAATGCCTAAAATCCTTTGTATACTGCTGAGAGCGTTGTTACAGTTCAGGGCAGCAATACATAACTGGTCAAATAGGCACGCTCTTGGTCTCTGTTCTGTTGGGTTGGTTGTGGGATATTTAACATTTGTGGAAGTAGAGCTGTGACATTTTACACACATTGTGCACTGGGATGACAGTGCCTTAAGTGTATTGGCACTATTATTGGAAATTGTGACATTTGAGACATTGGTTCTGGAAAACTGATTGGGGCAGTTGACACTAATATATCATGGCTTCTAATGTGAAAGCAAAAAAGAAGGAGACCTCAATTAAATTATTTTTCTCCTCTCCTAGTTCAGAAGCTACTATAACGAAGGGCAATGATGGAGGTGGGATTCAAACTCAAACATTTTTAATAAATTGGAGAAATGATGCAAGAAGGATCTGTCTAGATGGTGGGAGAAGGTATCCCTCCAGAAATATATAGAAGTGGAGAGAGTGCCAAGAGGTCTGAGTATGTTTACTAAACCCACATATGACAATCCAGACCCTGAAATGCTTGTGGAATGGGTGGACAATTAAAAAAATTGCTCAATAGAGATGATGTGCATTTTGGTAAAATGTGCAATCGAGGATAGAGCTTAATTGTTGGAAGAAATTGAAAAATTAAAGCAGGAATTGATGAGCATGGAATCTAAATAACTATTTGAGGAATTTATGACAAATTTACAAACTAAATTGAACAAACTTGAAAGAGAAATTACAAATAAAAAACAATAGTGATTCGTTAGGGATTAGAAAGGTTATCAATCTGGGTGTCTAGCAAACTCAGGAACGGACCATTGGTTATATATATATATATATGTATATATATGTATATATATATATATATATACATATATATATATAAAGAGTCAAAATAAATTATATTAGTTTAACATTATTTCCTATGGGCTTTTACTTTAAGTCCTTCATTACTTTCTATGGGTGGGTGCTGCAATATCAATGGTTGGACATGTGTGGTGCTTCCTACTTCTCCTTTTTGGCTATAGTAAACTTATACTCATAAATGTAGCTCCATTCCCTGGTTCAGGCAATGGAGACATGTAAGTTTACAGGGGATGGGGAGCGACGGTGATGGGGAAAACAATTACAAAATTTAAATAATAAAAAAAAAACACTTACAGTTTCGCTGTTCCCACTGCCGTCACTTCTTGCTGCCTCTCTCCTCTGCTTCTGATGGTGTCCCTGCATTCACTGGGACACCGGCACAGGCTCCCCAGCAGTTCTGGCGCTGCTCTCATGCTAAACCTACCATGAAAGAAGCATCAGGATTGATCTGAGCGGCTTGGCCTGCCGCTCAGACATTGCCCCGGGTTCTGTGTAGTTTTTCCAGCCCGGCTGTTCAACAGAGCCGGGTTGGAGAAACCTAAGTGCACCTGTGTGTTTGGCCGGCCTCAGATGACCGGCCAAACACACAGGCCGACCAAACACACATGCGCACTTAGTGCACTACACTCCACTCTCCCTCCTCTATCACCCCACCCAATGGCCCAGCCCCGCCCCTCCCTGCACTGCTGGCTGAGCCAGCAGACAAAAAAAAAAATAAATAAAACAACAGTAAACTATCGTTTTATTTTTCATCTGCTGGCTCTTAACCATGGAAGCGATGCTCCTCTGCTATGCGCCATTTACTACAAGAGTAGTAAAGTTACTGAAAAGTGTCAGAGTAAACTTGCATGTGTAGATTAACTCATGTGTAAGTTTACCTTTGTGAATAGGCCCCATCTTGTTATCCAATGATCTTAATTCTGAAGTTTTAATTAGCATATTGTATGTGTTTGTATGATTTTGTACCTTTTTAAACTTTTGATAATCTGTATCTGTGATGTTTTAACGCCACTTACTGAAACTTCTATACTGCACTTAAGTGTTCTGCGAGGTTTCAGCTGTACTTTAGAAAGCAAGAAAAATCAGTAAGTAAATACAGCCTACAAATCTAGTAATTTTGGTCAGTTCGCATTCTAGTGTCATGCATCTTTTTCAGGGGAAAGACCATAGGTGTATGTTTGAGTAGCTTCTGAATTACTCCAGTAAGAAAAACACATTTACAAGCTCTGTAATTTCAGTAGAAACTTTCAGATAAGGTTTGATATGTAATGCAGAGCCCGGAGCTTGGATGTAAATTGAAGTATTTTATTTTGTTTACAAGCTTCGCAATCCTGTCTGCAACATGCATTTTAATGTTTAAATTGATACTTATTTTAGGGGTGAATGTACTGAGAAGTACTAAGGGGAATTTAGTTGGCTTTGGGTTGTCAACCTTTATTTTGTTTTAGCATCGCTTTGGGTTTACCAAATAGCTGTAGCTGTAGGTTCTCAGATTTACTTTAGATTGTGAAGCGAGAGACTTTCTAGGTAAGTCAGTTCATGAAAGACTGACTGAATATTTCCTGGTGTTCCTGTGCATTTCTCAATCAGTGCTGTATGCACTGCACTATTGTCATTCAAAAATAAGTGCATGAAAGGCTGAATATTTTCTGGTGTTCGTATGCGTTTCTCAATCAGTGATGCATGCACTCGATTTGGAGCTCCAGTTTTACTTCCCCAAATCGTGTCTGCCAGTCTCAGGACAGTTTTACCATTTGTTGATGGGAGTATTGCTTACTAGTTTTTTTAATGTTTGTTTTTTAGGGCTTATTGTAAATCTACTGGGACTTCCATATTTCGTGATTTCACTCAGTATTGCTTGTTTGAATTATGAAAACTGGCTCTGTAGACATCATGGTAAGGTCTGAATGACAACGAGACACGCTGTCGCAAGTTACACGAATGTGATTTTTTTATTTAATGTTGTACACCTTGTTGGTAATCCGAGATTGTCTGATCATACCTGCAGGTGCAAATTTATTTTTTTCATGCATTATTATTGATTTCTTAGTTTCGAAGGGGTCTAATTGTGTGCTCTGGGCCCCTTACTACATGCTATCCTATATGAGACCTGTTTGTTGTTGGGGCTGCCCGCCTAACATTTTATGAGCAGTATTGGGAGAAATGATTTGTAGGTGAAATGTATTTTTTAGGATCTCATCTAGGATGTGTGCGTCAAAACCTGGAGTGAAGTAGATCATGGCTGTGATCTTTAAATGTTTAATTTAAATTCATACGGAGCAAAAATACATAGGAGTGAGATGTATGTTGTGCTTTTGTTCATCTCAGTGCATGCCATTCACTTATTCCGTATTACACTCTCTCTTGGACTTTTATTCCACATGATTTTGTGTCCAGTGAGAGTGTCCCATTGAGGGTTATAAACTTGTCTACTAAACAGGTTTCCACGAAGTCAAGGGCTTGGCATCCATATTTTGCAACACATAGATATCACATATGTACCTATGGTCCAAGTGAATGTCTAGCAACTGACTTCTTGAATGGTTTATCTTTATTAGGGGTTGATGTGCAGTGGCTATATTGGTTTGGGAGAGATTCCTTCAATGTCTCCTGCCCATCCTAAGGGACCTACTAGAGGTTTTAAAGATAGGAGAGGATTAAGCAGAGGAGAGCACATGTGGAATTGCTGTTACCTATGTGAAACAGTGAGTGCAAACTCAGTATTGTGGCACACGGCTGCAACTCACAGAATTCAAAATAACCCAAAATAACCAAAGGACGACTCGGCAATGCACCGTTTCCACCATCGATGGTCTGTCATTAATCTGGGAGCGCTGCTGAGTACTAAAGGAAAATAGAAACAAAAAAATACTCCCACAGGCTTTGTAGGTGTGGTGATCATATTCACTCTCGGCAATGGTATGTTGAATTCTATCCAAGGTGTTTGAAGTTTATATTTCATTGTTGCTGCTTCCCTTTCTGATATTAACATGCTCTTCACTTAATGCAGAACTCCACTGTTTAAGTGGAATTTAGATAATCCTTTATTTGATTTGGCTTCTAACAATGGCACCATTTAGGCAGCAGGCTGCAGTTTCAGCAGAAGGCATCTTAACTTTGTCCCTTCAGTTTGTTTCATCTTGCTTCTTTTTTCTTGACCTATGTTTATATGGCACTGGTGAAGTATGTTTCTTCTTCTGGAGGTTTCTTTCTGCAAACATTATTCACTCTTTTCAATGCTCACCTATCTAAAACACTATTACGTCACATTTTCTTCACTCAATAAATACCATGTCTCTGCACACAAATGACCAACGCAAGACATCTAGGTGCCAAAGATGCCACTTGGTACAATGACCGAGACTCTGCACTGTGACATAAACAAAATTAAAAAAAATAATGATGTTATGGTATGTTGATTTGCATAGTGTGCTACCAACCAGGAGGGTTTCCAAGCTCCAAGCAGGTTAGTTCAACCTTGCCTAAGGCAGCAGGGGCTAACTTGAAGAGCCAGGTCATCAGATTCTTGCGGAGGTCAGATGTGTAGCAGCAGGTCATTTCTTGCTTTAGTAGTGATGTAGGAAAACAGTTGACTTCCTGCTCTAGTCTTCCTTATGCTTGGGATGTGTGCAAGTAGGAATCCGGTTAACCAGAGGTGTCTGAAAGGATTGTGAAGAGAGATACAGTTCTTGACGTACGCTGGCCCTCTGTTGTTTAGTGTTGTGTAGTGCTTTGTAGGTGTGAGTGAGGACTTTGACCTTTGCTCATATGTGTATGGTATCCAGAAGTGAGCGGAGCTCCTTGAGTTGAGCTGAGATGTGTGTGTGGCATAGGAGGTTAAGTGTGATTTTACCTGCTGTGTTCTGGATAGTATTGCTTGGAAGTGCTGTCAGAGAGATTCCTTCTCTTGCTCTCTTTGAGACACATCGACATAGTGATTCATTCTCCTGTGCTCTGTTTAGAGAACTGAATGGCAGTGATGCACTTGCAATGATTCTTCCTTGGCTAACGTGTTGCCTTGGCTTAATTGAGAATTGTTGGTCCCTCTACATTGGTTTATTGAAACCCCCACAAGTTGCTTAAATTAAATACCAGTTTCCCAGAGAGATTGTTTCTCACAAGCTCCAATTCTGTATACATATTCACTATACAATTGACTAACTCATTGTCTTTGTTCAGTTACGCTTCAGACGTGTTTTCCGTACTACTTGATTGAAGATACTGCAAGCCAATTTCTGTTTTCTGGCACATCCTAAATATACATAGGACAATGCCTCTCCTTCCTCTGTGCATTCTTCATCAAGTAAATTGGGCCCTACCTTAGCTCTGCAAAACGTTTTCTGTCCTTATGGAGACCCAAAAATTGTCCTATGGGTTGAAACACTGTCAACAATAGAGGGCATTAAGACCGTATATCATGAAACTGGTCACTCAGGAGCCATTGAAGCTGTGTGGAAAATCTACAAAAAAGCAGTTCCACTAGCCAAGGCCTCTTACATCCAAACACAAATCGTCCAATCTTTGAAACCTACCAAGTCTCTGTTCAAATTTATATACAAAACTCACACATCTACTATCTCTACCCAAGCCCGATCAGAGATTGGCTGTAACATATTTGCTGAATTCTTTGTAGACAAAATAAACCAAACCCAAATTCAAATTCTTACTTCTCACAAACCCAACTACTCCCCGAAGACTAATAAATCCTCAAGATTATTTAAATTACTCCAACTGGATATCACTACTAAAGTCATCAAGCTTATGAAACCTATACCCTACTTCAAGGACAGCCTTCTGGCAAAACATTGTCAAATCTAATTCTTGCCCCTACTAGTTATACCTAGTCAATGCCTTCTTACAGGAAGGCACCTTTCCCAGTAACCTCAAAATCGGTCAAGTATCCCTGATTCCCAAAAAACTAATTCAGACCCGACAATCCTGAATAGGTGCAGATGAAAAAAAAAATCTTATGGCTTGGCAAAATCACTGAAAAATGTGTTGCCGCAAAAGTGAGCAACTTCATTATAAATCAAATCCTAGCACAATGCTAATCAGGATTCAGGAAAGGTCACTTCATGGCAAAAGCCACTATAAGGTTCTAGATGATCTTTGGAAACTGATGAATGACTGTGATTCTTGCCTTTTAGTTCTCCTAGACATGTCCACAGCCCTTGATTCAGTGGATAAAAAATGCTACTTCAACACTAGAACCCAGAATGGACATAAAAGACTGGACTACTCTAAACTAGCCAAAATTGACTCCAACATTTCCAGACTGTAAAAGATGACTTGTGGCATTCCCCAAGGTTCTATTTTTTCCCCATCCTATTCAACTTGGATTTAGAACCACTGAGCTTATTGCTGGAAAACTATAACACAAAACGTCACCAATCTCATCAAACAAAGATCTTCTTGCAATTAAGTAGGGTCTAGATTCAGTATTAAACTGGGCCTCTATGAACTCACTGCAACTGAACCTGCAAAAAACTGTGTTCCTGCTCTCCTGACACAAAGCAGCCAATAAAGTGGATCCATCACTAATCTTTATACTAACAAATGGTCAGATCCCTGGGATTCCTCATAGACAGAAGACTCTTCCTTGAACCACATGTACGGAAAGAAGCCCAAACATCAAACGTCCACCTAAGATGACTAAAAAGAATAAACATTACCTTATTAAGGCCAACTCTTAATGGTTGCCCATGTCTCAGTGATCTCCAGAATTGATGGGGGAAACACTTTGGCCCTTATTACAACCTTGGCAGGCGGCGGACCGCCGAGCGGCCGCCAATGCGGGCGCTTCCTGCCGACCCCAATTTGACATCCCGTTTCCACCCTCCGGCCCAGCGGGGATGTCGGCCGCAACATGGGAGTCAACTCCTAATGGAGCCAAAGGTGTTGCGGCCGTGCGACGGGTGCAGCTGCACCCATCACGCTTTTCATTGTCTGCTGTGCAGACAGTGAAAAGCAGTGTGGGGCTGTGCCTGGGGGCCCCGCGACTCCCCTTCCCGCCAGCCTTTCCATGGCAGTCTCTACCGCCATGGACAGGCTGGCGGGAAGGGGACTCGTAATCCCCTGGGCAGCGCTGCAAGCAGCGCTGCCCTGGAGGATTAAAACCGCCGGGACAACCCTGGCGGTAAACCGCCGGTCCTGGTGGTGCGACCGCGGCGCTTCCGCTGCGGTCGTAATAGGCAATATTGTACCACCAGCCAGTTGGCGGTACAATCGCCAAAACAGCCCTGGTGGTCTTTGACCGCCAGGGTTGTAATGAGGCCCTTTATCTGGTCTGCCAGCTACCACTTTCCACCCACTGAAAATGACCTTCTGTTCCACAGTGCACCTAATCTCAGACAAAAATACGTTTGACCACATCTCTCCCATTCTAGAAGCCATTGTCTGGCTTCCTCTTGAGGCCCAAATCAAATTCAAAATTGGCAGCATCACTTTCAAAACACTTCAGACCAGCCAGCCCAGTTATCTCATTTATCCACTGAAAATATCAAGTACAATCAGACAGTACCACAGCAAAATCTCCTTCCTGCTAGACCCACTGTTATTCAAATCATTTTTGGCTCAAAAACAGTCTTTCTCCACTGCTGCTCCCTCATTTTGGAACTCTTCACCCAACAAAAGAAGAATGGCACCTAACATCCTTGCCTTCAGGAAACCACATAAACATTTCTATTCAGAACCCATTTCATGTCAATCTCTTAACAGTTTACACCTATACTCTAATCCACCTCCTTTCTGCAGAGTTCTAATGATACACTAGTACTTCATCACTAACACGCCCCCTCCATTCCCATGCACCAAGGTTTAAAGTTATATACACAGATGATCTCTATGTGACTTGTACTCATGTTACACTCCAGTAATATGTTGTTTCATTGTAAAGCACACTAATACATCTTGGTGAAGTAGCCCTATGGTAAAAAACATGGTAATTTTTTTTTTTATCAAATAATGGATACTTTCCTCATTATAATTAGCTATCTTTCTCTGTTAGCTCTGTAACTGACCAACCCATTGTCTTACTACCTTGGTGTGATCACCTTGTTACTGCTGTTTATCACTGCACTCACTTGCACTGTGAGATCACCTCAGTTCACAGAGCACCATCAATATTAGTTGGAGATCCTTTGGTATATAATGTTGTACTTTTCAACAATTCTATATGTTTAAAGGATTATTGTACAAGTGTAGTTCTCCATATATTGATATTTACATACATCTGTGCTTTTGATTGGATTAATCAACAATCATTTACTGTTTTGAATGTTTTTGATGAATGATACCTAGAAGGAATCTTGTTATTTCTTATTATTGTTTCTGGATAGTCTGCAGTCTTCTGGTAAGTTGTTTGTTGATCCCTGCATGGAGGTTCTTCCCATAGTCCAGCTTGCTTGTGACAAGAGCTTGAGTGGTGTTTTTTCAGGTTTTTGATAGTAAGCCATTTGAAAATCTTCTTCAGGGTCTGGAAGCTTGGGGTAGTGACGGCGTTGACTTGGGCAGCAATGTGTAGTTTACTAATGATGACGATCCAGAGGTTCCTGGCATTGGTGCTGGGTGTGGGTTCTAGTTTCTCCTGCCACCAGGTGGAGTCCCACTGTTAGGTGCTTTTCTGGAAGATCATAACTTTGGCCTTGTTCATTGTTCAGTTTCAGGCAGTTGGTCTTCATCTAGTCGGCAGTATTGTTCTTGCAGGCTGTGAACTTCTTCTTGGTGCTCAGAGACTTGTCAGAGAGGGAGAGAATACATTGAGTGTCATTGACGTATGGAAAGACATCAATGTCATGTGAGTGGATGATCTTTGGAAGACGAATTATGTATCCGTTGAAGAAGATAGGGATCAAATGAGGTTCCTGGTGTACGAAGTGAAGGGAACAAGGCTGACTGATAGGGTCCTGCCATTCAGGAAGGAACGTATCCAGCTGGGCGCAGGTCCTTGGTTTCCAATGCCCTGCAGGTATTAGATGAGGATCGTGTGGGAGACCATGCCATATGATGTTGAGAGGTTGAGGAGAATGAGGGTTGCCATGTTGCCGCTGTCCAGGATCATACAGATATCATCTGTGGATGTGATGAGAGTTGTTTCACTGCTGTGGTGGGGACTGAATCTGGATTGTGTTCTTTTGGGGAGTTGGGTGTTGCTGAAGTAGTTAGTGAGGCATCTGTTGATGATTTTCTTTAAGACATTGGCCAGGTAGTGTAGCAAGGAGATCAGTCTTTAGCTGGCGAGTGTAAGTGGGTCCACAGAGTTTCTTCAGTGAGGGAAGTTCAGTTTGGAGTTCAGTGATATTCTTCTAAGCATCAGGGAAGGTTGCAATTGATGGAGGTATTCACTATAGGTGTGAGTGTGGCTCTGATGGGTTGAACTTCTCTGCTCTAAGCGTGGTAGGGTCTCCTGAGGTGGATGGGCTTCATAGTGGTGGTGGTGGCTTTGTCTGTGGTGATAGAGGGCTATGTGGTCAGGATTGGTTTTTTGGGTGAAATGGGGAGGTCTGTTGAGTCTGGCTGTGGGTTGAAGTTGCTGTATATGGTGAAGAATTGAGAGAGTTTGTAAGAGGTCCTGCTTCTCTTTGAGCTGGTGTTGATGTGGTCTGCTAGGGCGGTGCATTTGGTAGACCAAATCTGTTGGCGTTAGGTGTCCCAGGACAGATTTGAAAGTACTCTTGTCTGCATCAGGTTGGAGGTGATCCAGCTGTTGAATTGCTTTATGCATTATTGGAGGGTGCTGCTGTGATTGAGGCAGGGGAGGTTGAGAGCAGTAGTATAGTCCTTGCCCAGGGCATTGTTCCTGTTTTTGTAGGATTGTCTAGTGGTGGTGTGTGTGCATTGGTGGGGGATGGGAATGCTGAACTTGTTGAGTGTGTGGTCTGTCCAGGTGTTTGGCGTGGGCTTGTTGGATAAGATGTTGTCAATTCAGGTGAAATTGAAGTCTAGAAAGTGTTCGGCGACGTAAGTGGATCTGTTCACTAATTGAAGAAGGCTCAGATTTCTAGGGTCCTTGAGGAGTGCTATCGATTTGTGGTCAGTGGAGTCTTCCAGGTGATTACTGAGATCTTCCAGTAGAATGTAGTTGATTGTGTTGAGCATGAGGGGTGTAATGAAGTCTGCAATGGTGCTGGTGAACTTGGTTGTGATGTGAGGTGTGAATGACAGGTGTTCTTCATTGATGGATGGCATGTCTCAGGAGGTGTGCACCTGATGGCGCCTTGTAGATGATGCTGATCACACCAATTGGCTTGTTAAGTCTGTATTTCCAAGTGATCTTGTAGTCAGGGGTGGCTGTGACGATGTCAATTACCAATGCAGGGTTCAGCCAGATCTCTGTGAGGAACAGGAGGTACGGTGCATGGTTGTTCAGCAGGTCCCAGACCTCTCTGGCATTGTTGGTGAGTGAACAGGTGTTGAGAAGCATACATGAAAGGGTTGGTCCGAGTAGGTGGGTGAGATTCAGGTGTAAGAGATGGCAGTTATTTTCTGCAAAATAATGTATCACCCAGGTCAACACTTCATTGTGTATTTGTCAGGTTACTAAATGCTGCTGCAAATTTGAACAGTAAATAAATAGAACGGAAGCAAGGACAAGAGTATTCTTGCAGCAGGGAGATCTGTCTCCTAAATATAAACATAAATCTATGTTAACCATATAACATACAAGCATTTAAATATGCAGATACATTTTTTATGTAAATAGGTATTGTGTACAAAATATAGAAAACGTTCAAGCTGTTTGATCCATAAGTGAAATTTACTAGACATGCTTGTACTATATATACTTCAGTGCTCTGATACAGATCACGTTAGTAGCTCTCTTTAAACAGAATTGAACAAATAAGAAAAATATTTAAAATGTTTTTTAAGTAACGTTTCCGATGTGTCAGCAGAGAATTACAGCAGATCTACCTTCCTCTTTATGACCACAGAGTCGAAGCGTCAAAAGTCTAGCTCCTGTACTGAAGCACTTTTCCCCAATTGGGAACAGTGCTTCATTTGTAAATAAAAACATGCAGGTGCCCAAAGCTCTGTTATGAAACGCGCGGCTGCAGCAATTAAATGTGCGAGCAAAGAATACTGAGGCAGCGTGAACCTGCAGCCATCTCGGGGCCTCTTTATTCCATTTACAACCACCCCTGCCCCCTCAGCTCACTCCTGCAACTTTTTGTTTTCTTCTTTTGAGAAGCTTTTTCGTTTTAGCATCCCTTCGTCTTTCCTATATGAGGCTTTTGCTCGCAGTAAATGCGTGGGAAAGCATACTAAGGGCCATATTTATACTTTTTGACGCACAACGGCGCCAACGCAGTTGTGCGTCAAAAAAGTTAACGCCGGCTAACGCCATTCCAAAGCGCCATGCGGGCGCCTTATTTATTGAATGACGTTAGCCGGCGCTGCGGACTGGTGTGCGTCAAAAAAAATGACCCACACCAGGCAGCGCCGGCGTAGGGGAAAATGGAGATTGGGCGTCAAAAAATGGGGCAAGTCAGGTCTGAGGCAAAATATTGGCCTCAACCCGATTTGCGCCATTTTTTTTTACTCCCAACCCCCATTGAAATGACTCCTGTCTTAGCAAAGACAGGAGTCATGCCCCCTTGCCCAATGACCATGCCCAGGGGACTTATGTCCCCTGGGCATGGCCTTTGGGCATAGTGGCATGTAGGGGGGCGCAAATCAGGCCCCCCTATGCCACAAATTTTTTTTTTTTTAAATACTTACCTTAAGTTCCCTGGAATGGGTCCCTCCATCCTTGGGCATCCTCCTGGGGTGGGCAAGGGTGGCAGGGGGTGTCCCTGGGGGCATGGGAGGGCACCTCTGGGCTCATTCCGAGCCCACAGGTCCCTTAACGCCTGCCCTGACCAGGCGTTAAAAAATGACGCAAAAGAGGCTGGACGTCATTTTTTCTGGCCCGCCCACTCCCGTGCGTCATTTTTGCACGGGAGTTTAAATAAGGCGCACATGCCTTGGAGTCATTTTTTAGAAGGGAACGCCTACCTTGCATATCATTAACGCAAGGTAGGTGTCCACGCTAAAAAATGACGCAAACTCCAAGATCTTTGGCGCTAGACGGGTCTAACGCCAAAGTATAAATATGGAGTTAGCTTTGCGTCGGATTTGTGTAAAAAAAAACGAGTCAATTCCGGCGCAAACAGAGTATAAATATGCCCCTAAGTGTCGGCCCTCAAAAATGAGTGCCGGTGCCCCGCACTGATAATCACCGGCTCAAATAAAGCTTTGATTGGGAGAAACTGATAATTGGAATGTTCTGGTAGAGTACTCAACGCATTTCTTTGTGGAAAAGACTCAGGGCCTGATTCTAACTTTGGAGGACGGTGTTAAACCGTCCCAAAAGTGGCGGATATACCACCTACCGTATTACGAGTTCCATAGGATATAATGGACTCGTAATACGGTAGGTGGTATATCCGCCACTTTTGGGACGGTTTAACACCGTCCTCCAAAGTTAGAATCAGGCCCTCAGTTCTTAATAACTGCTAGTAAGTTGTTTCAAAATATTATTTTTGCCAAACGAGACTCTTCTTGTACTGAAGGTTCGGTACGAATATTACTGTTTTTTTTGTAAAATGACTCCAAACAGATTCAATTTCAAACAACAGAAGACAACTGGCAAGATGGTTGACGATGGGGCTCCCCTTTGTGGTTTCCACATGATTCAGTTCAACCCCACAGCAGACCTTCAAGAGTTTTATTTCACACCAGTAATTGGCCCATATATACTGAAGCCTTATCAACCAAGTAGAGTAGGCATGGAAAAAAAAAACAAATTTGTCTTCTATAAGCTTCAGAAATAGAATTATACAAAGAAAATCTCCTTTTCCATGCATTGCAGAATACAATTTTGTAATGCATATTTAGTTTCTGTAGCAACATGATATTAAGATTTTATTTTGCTAAACAAACTTCCATAATGCCTAATTTGCAAGGGCCATGGGTATATTTTAATTGTTTTCTTTGGATAAATGAAATAGATATAACTTTAGCACGAGGGAGTCAAGATGTCAATTCCAAGTTATGGTGAACATAATTATCATACCTATGCAGGTACAATGGTGTTTACGTGTTCAGTTTTTCCTTGAATCTTGTTTTTTCTTAGAAGTTTTGATTTTCTGGATGTTATTAGTTGATTCAGGAGATTATCATCATTTTATTTGTCCAGGACATGTTGCACCTCAAAGTAGAGTCCATTGGGTAGTCTTGTCTGTGTATATCAGAGTATATCAGAGTATGTGTATGTAGTGTTCCTAATTTCCAGGGAGAAAGAACAGGCTTTGTGTAATTTAGCTGGAAAGCCACTGCATATAAAGTAAATAACAGAGGTGCCAAGACACAGCTTGTTTAAGGCTGTGAGTTATTCATATCTTCTTAGAGTGGGTTTTAGTCACTCACCTTTATTTGGAGCTTGTTGATGTAGTCCCCAAGAGTAAAATATTTTTCCAATGTTTATTGCAATATGCTCTGTTAAATACTGCCGCATGGTGCAGCACTATATAGCATTTACAGAGCATTTACCTTGTATTGCTGTACCATAATATTGTCATACGATAATATTTGTGGGATTTCTTGGTATCCTTGTTTTAAGTACTGGCTGTGTACCAGATCTATTTCAAGATGTGGGAATTAGGCTAGATTGTGCAACCATGGAAAAGATCAAAGTTAAAAAGTTGGACAAAGAAGATTAATTTGTAGTTATTCATTTAAATCCCACTTGGTCCAGAAGCGTGAGATTTTTTTAATGCAAAACATTTAGGGCCTGATTTAGAGCTTGGTGGATGGGGTTACTCTGTCACAAATCCCATCTGCCGTGTTACTATTTCCATAGGATAACGGGATCGTAATATGGCAGACAGTTGTGACGGAGTAACGTCAGCAAAACTTTAAATTAGGCCCTTAGTTTCCATGATCATTGCAAACAAGTAAGAAAAAAGAGCAAAGCAAAGGGAAAACACTTGTCACCAATTTTAGCAGTGTTAAAATATTTAAACTTCTCTTACTAACACCAAATTATAAGCAAGGCCACTGCAACTATGTGGCCTCTGGAAAACTATGTTGGCTCTTCTTTATCTCAAGAATTAAATTCATATTGGAATGCGTCATTTTCAAATCCGTCAGCTCCTCCCTGAAAACATTTGGCAATAAAAAAGATAATAGAAGCAAAACCCTGTTTAGATTTGAGACAAAAACCACGATTTCAGTAAAGGTCACCATTTTCTGGAGAAGTATTAATTGAGATACACAGAGGGCCTGTCTGAGTGCTAGTCAAAACTGAAAACAAATCTATTTGTACTATAGTTGAAGTAGTATTGTTGCTCTTTCTTTCTTCGCTCCTTTCACCTCTTCACTATCTTTTCTAATTCTCCTCCCTCTGTTGTCCTCTCCTCCAATCTTTTTCAGCTCCAGTGATCTTCGTCGCATCTCCCATAACCTCATGTCCTCTATCCTCCTTCCCCTTATGATTTCTGTCCTTACCTTTCAGCCACCCACTCTTATTCCTCTCCACATTATACCCCACCCCACCCATTACCATCTTTCTCTTTTTGCCATGCCACAGATGTCTGCTTACCCCTATTGTATAACTGAACTATACCACCATTGTTTCTTGCTTGATTCTTTACCTACTCCGCCTATTCTTTGTAGCTGTACTGTCTTTAAAGTTGATCTGTGCACAGCTTACGTGCACCTTTTTGGTAGGGCTGCATTTTCTAAAAGTGTTTAACAAATACATTGTGGAGAACATACCATAAAATGTAAAAATATATTTCTAGCTGCAGCTCAGAAGAATCAAACAAAACCTCAGAGGGCATAATCGGACAGCAAATGTTTTACTATTTCCATGTGTGAGAAACATTCAATTTTGTTTGTATTAAAAGAATCAGACGTGTCATTGAGTGCAACCCTTACTATATCATCTGGGCACCCCTCAGAAATATTAGCTTGATTTATGTGCATATAAGCATTGATCACTCTATTTTAGGTCTGGGCTAGTTTCTCGCCAGTGTCATGTAATAAAAATCTGACAAATAAAAAGTACATATACATAGGGGCTTAGGGTCATCCCTCTTCATTGATTAGTCTCACTATCTGATATTCAAATTTTTCTTCCGTCCACCGCAGCATATAGCATGGGCTGGTTGGTCATCCCAGTTCAGCCATTGCCTTTTTTACTGCATGCGTGACGTCATGAGTGACGACATTTTCCTTTCGCCATGTGCACATCCACCTAAAAAGAAGTGCACTTCCGTGCCTGGTCTGTTGGGCCGATACTTCAATTTACTAATGTTCTTTTCTTTACATAGTTTATTCCTTTTAATTTTGTTAACCACATTTGTGTGATTAAGTTATGTTTTCAGGACACAATAATTGTAAGACAATAATACTTTTTGCATGCCCCAAAATAATCACATTTTAGTTATTTGCATTAGAAATTAAAGGGTTTCTATACTTGTTCTGCACACACTTGCCTGCTTGGTAGACCTGTCATTTTTTAATTAAAATTATATACAATGGGTTTTGATATGTAGTTATATATATATATGTATGATTTGTATTGGAAGTAGATATCTGCCATATGTAGGCAACAGCAGTTTTTTTTTCTTTTTCTTCTTCTTCTTTTGGTGCACATGCTTGGTATAAACATTAAAAAAATAACCATACTATCAATTGATAAGCCTGACCTTTTATTTTGCAAATACCTATATTTTGTTGCATTGCCCTTCTTAATACATGGTGGTTGTATGCATGCAGCAATTTTCTAGATTGTGCCTATTTTCTGAGTAGAGACTTTTGTCATTATTTTAGCATTGTTTCTATTACACAGAGTGAAAAACTATGATCAATGGGACAGGTTTTGTTTATCCTGTTGTTCATAAAAATGTAAAGGTGCATCAGAAGAATCAGTATGTGTAAGGTCAATAATATTTACATTACTCCTCCTCATCCACAATGATTCTAAGGTTCTGATTTTAAATACCCATGCGTCAAAGTGGCAATAGTAGACTGTACAATACTAAGCAAGCTTCAAATTTACTTCCAATTTGCCTTTTTTGAGGATCATCCTCTTTAATATATGTAGTCACAATAACTTTCTCAAGTCTACAGTTGAAAGCAATAACATGATCGCTAACAGTTTGTAATATTGTAATTTGTGTACTAAATTTTACTTTTTAGAAGTGGCGGTATCAATGAGAGGTGTGCATGCTGGATTCACTAAACTGAGCATCAGATAATCTGGGGGAGTCCTATTGGAATGGTTCATGGGGAGATGAGTCAATTACTGAATATAACTGCATTAAATCTTTTAATTTGTGCATGGGGGTAATCCTGGAGATGGCAAGAAAGAATTTCTTCAAACTCCGAATGTTAATTTCCACATCTTTTGGAGTCAGGCAACATGATAGCTCAGTAATTTCAACTGAAATGATCATTGGAATTTTAACACTTGAGCCAACAACATAGTTGTTTTTTTAAATAGGAACTATAGTTCACTTAATAGTCTAAATAAAGGGAGCAAGTAATAGACTCACATTTTAGCTGAGCACCAGTCTTGTTTTATTTCTTCAAGGTCTTAAAAGCAAGCAGAATTGCTTTGCACAGGGTTCCCCTGCTAAAGATTTTGAAAGTGCTAAAGTATCCTGTGATTAAAATTTGTGAAGAAACTGAGAGTCAATTTGTGGAAAACATTGGTTCAAAACAGAGGTATTTTTAAAATAGAATGTATTTTGTATCATTAACTCAAGTTTCTTCCTTTGCCTTAATATTGTAATAGATCTGTTACTAGTTTGTTTGTTTGTTAGGCCTGCGTGCCAACTACTGTATCTACTGGTGGGGCCCAGCACCCTTCATCTTTAGAACCCTGTATTGTTTAACCTCAAAGTTGCCTCATTGTTATATGGGACTGTACTCCTTAAAGTCTAGGTATTGATCCGGCCTGAAAACAGTGGTGACTGTCAGTCCTTCTGACCTGCAGAACTGGTGGCACAGTAGCATCACACCTTGAGCACGTTGACACTATGGGGATCATTACGAGTCTGGCGGACGGAAAACTCCATCTGCCAAAATCCCACCTACAACCCTCCCGATGGAGTTATTATGGCTTACCCACTAGGTCAGTGGGCAGAAACCTAAGTTTGCGCCCACTGGCCTAGGGGGAAACAGGCTACAGTATTGTCTCAGGCTTGTGATCGAGCCTGCGGCAATGCTGTAGCCTGCAGGGTGCACCAGCACCGTCGCAATGTTCACTGTCTGCAAACAGTGAACATTGCAACGGTCCTGGGCAGGGGGACACCTGCACTGCCCATGCCAAGTGCATGGGCAGTGCAGGGGACCCGCCATGGCCCACTGCACCTGTTCTCTGCCAGCCTTTTCATGACAGTGTTACCGCCATGAAAGGGCTGGCAGAGAATGAGGTCATAATCCCCAGGGCAGCACTGCTTGCAGTGCTGCCCTGCCGGATTAGGCTCTCTGCCACCTCCAGACCGCTGGGATCCAAGATCCTGGTGGAGCTGGGTGTTTCCTGGCGGTCCAACTGCCAGGGTTGTAATGTGGTGGTCGGACTGCCGCATTGGCAGCAGTCCAGACCTCCACCGCGAGTGGGGCAGTCTATAGAACGCCACACTCGTAATGACCCTCAATGTGTCATGCAGGTGTGCCATTACTACATGGCTCAAACAGGCTCAGAAGTTCTAAAATCTGAGTTACCAAATCAGCAAGATGGGAGTGGCACTCTTCCCTATCCTCCCTCCTTACACAGGGCTAATTACCCCCGGTCCATGATAATGGGTAGACATGAGAGAAGACCTTGTAAATCTCAAATAGAACCACACCGCCTTGGTGAATGCAGCAAATGTCATGTTCACTGTAATGTTCAGGCAGTAGCAGTGCAAGGAGTGCACAAGGAACACAGCAACTAATAATTCAGCTCTCATTCAAATAGAAACAATTGCTTTTTGCATTGTGCCATTGCCATTAATATGTAGCTTAAAACAATTTTGTCAAGATTACTTTATATTAATCTAACACCTTTTTAGGATGCAAGCTTTTGCAGATGCATACATCATTCCTCAGGCAGTTACCTTGAAGCTGAAGCACATGTACCCTTCAGAGCACAAGACAATCTTATTATAATAGAGTATGAAAGCAACTTCCTTTAGCCTGATAATTGAATCACTTCTGCCATATTTATGGCTCTCTTAAATGTGTGTTTTGGCTCAGTAAGCATGATTTTCTCTTTTTTACCTGCTGCTAACTGAATTTAAGATTGAATTTAGATAGGTAGGTCGCGATTCATGGGTAAATCTAACCCCTCACTTATGTGAAAAATCTGCAAATGAGGGGTTGTAGACTCGTATGATTAAATTTGTAAGTGTGAAGATGCCATTACTTTCCACCTGTTTCTGACAATATCTGCCACAGTGAGATCACCATGCAAGAAAGCATAGAGAATGTAATGAAGTTTATCTAACATATACAGTTAATTTAAGTTCACTGTGTATTAAATTGTAAATTATTTCAAATGCATTGTTTATTATTTTAATATTATTTTTAAATATTTATTTTATTTTTAACACTGTTCTAAATTATGTTTTTATTTCATTTTTCAAAATAACTTTTAATTCAAAATTTAATTCTCAGCTACAACAATCAGAACTGCTTATTTCGGTGAATCTGTGCTAATTTGTTATACACATCTTGATACATTGTTGTCACATAACCATTGTCTAAAGGACATCCATCACCCTTGTTCTTCTTATCCTTCAAGATGTATTACTCAACATCAATGCACTTCTTTTAAGATGCATTACCCAACATAAATGTACTCCCATTGTTTGTCTGTGAAGCGTCTATCACAGTCTGCCTCCCACTCTGCTTGACCCTCAGCTGAGGTTTAATCAAGTTCACTCTCAATGCCATATCCATTTGCACTATTAATTTTAGTGTGTTGGACCACAACTCTTAATCATGCCCTCTTGGCTGTTATGCAGATTCTTCAACAGTGTAAAAAAATGTATCCTTAGATGAAAGGTCTCCACATTCTGCTCCAATGTAATTAGTGCTTATTTCTCATACTAGTCTCCTGCTTCTTTGCAGCCACTGCTCTCCCACCCACTCATGTCCAGTCCTCTGTCTGCCTGCCTGAAATCTTAAAGTTCCTACAACAACTGTCTTTGGAGTAGGGAAGTGTCTTTTTCCATCTTGCCTTGAACATATTGAACAATGCCATCTGTATTATTTGAAGTTTATTGTCCCTACCACTTGCTTCCTAATGTAAGCTTTCCAGTGAGTTCCTCTATTGACACAGCCTGTATCAAGGCACACTCTCTATCCCATCATCCATATCATATTAGCCAACTGCAAACTACAGTTGTGCTGCATGATAGTAGGCTTCTATATCCGGAACTCTCAAACTGCCCAGCTCAAATGGGCACTGCAGTATTTCCATCTTCAGTCGTTTTTTTTGTTACCCAAACTATACTTGTCACAGCCAAACATGGGATTGGAGACATACTGTACTGAAACAAATACAGGCAAGTAAGTAACACCAACATTTTGGTCATGGATAGTCTGCCTTCCATTGACAGAGACAGCCATCTCTAGTAGCAGGAGCGGCTCTTCTGCTAAGATGGAGGAGTGTCACCTCACTGGATTGTAGAAAAAGGAAAAATAAAATTATAATACGCTATGTTATTATCATTTTATTTTTCCTGGGAGTTGGGGCGGGGCTATGTGCAGGGGCCCATAGGAGGGCTGGAGGAGGGGTATGTGCACCACAAAGTGCGCATATCTCTTTGGCCGGCCGTGTTGGGCTTTATTGGACAGCCGAGTAGAGAACATGCACATGCTCCCACTCCCAGTCTTAGCGGTGAAGCAGGTCACTCAGACCAATCACGATGTTGCTGTCACACTGGTGACAGCAGCATCCTGATTGGCTGGGAGCCTGTGTGCAGCCGGGAAGAGGACGAGGATGGAGGGGAGACGAACCCATCTCCCCTAGAAGGTAAGTGTTTTTTAATATTTCTTTTTTTTTTTACCCCCTCACCCCGTCCCATCCCACCACCCCTGTTCAGTGGCAGCCGTCACTGTCTAGCAGTCCACACTCTTCTACGTGTCCACTAGCAATTTATTTGGGCTCAGTTGAAGCCATCTAATATTAGTGTTTGTCCTCACAACACCTCAATGAGTCTATTTGCTTTGGGAAATTGGCCCTTGGCAGCCTCTCACTATGTACTTGCCCCCGATCCAGTGCATACATTATTGTTCCTAGCAAGGTCGCTGAATCCATCAGGGATACCAATAGATATTGTGCGTGCAAAGTTATCACTTACTTCTGGTTCCAAGTCTCTGTATCACCCAATCATTCAGTGCCTCCCATAGTTTATATGCTAGTGGTTCCATGGCAAGAGTAAACAGAAGAGGCCACAAAGTTTTAAATTATTTTAATAAGTTTTCTGGCTTTTTAAACTAGTTAAGAAGTTAAGTTAATTTATTTCAATTTATTTCAATGTATTAAGTTTACAGTAATAAAACGTATGAATAATATTTATTTTCAATAAAAAAAAAAATATATATATATATAAGTATATATATATATATATATTCAATTGAATAGAGAAAATAGAGAAATAGAGAAATTTAGAAATATCATACATTTTTTCCTATGGGATGTTAGTGTTATAGCCTCCCTCAGTTTTTTTTTAGGGAAGGTGGGAAGGTGTTGCAGTGGCAGTGGTTGGTCATGTGTGGTATTTGACTTACTTGAAGGCTGGGCTGGAGTGGGTTTAAGCCTGTTTTGATACTGTTGGGGGCGTAGTAGAATAAGAAGAAGTGTTTTGTGAATAACAATTGTTTTACTCTTATGTAGGTGTGTGTATTATATTAGCATGTCCCTACCTAAACGCTTACATAAATCACACTAATCCCACCTATTTTGTAGTAATTATTCCCAAGTTTCCCACCACTCCCCCTTTTCCCTCCCACATTTACCACTAAACTCTCTTCTTACGTGTTCAGAGATCTTCGCCATCAGGAAAGAGTTCTCCATGTAGAGATGTTAGGAGAGGTGGAAGTCGAGTTCTCCAGTTGTAGATTTATGAGTGGCATTTTGTAGTATGCAAAGTAGTACTAAGGGAATACTACTACTATACATACTCCAAAATGCCTTTTGTAAATTGGGTCTTTTGCCTTTTATGTTTGAAGTGGAAGTAGTACTACATTAAATGAAGGATGTTCCAGGACATCCTTAGTGGTGGGTGGGTGATATGATGGTCAGCACGGACCTGGACTCTTTACTTAGCCCTGTACGCCCAACCTGTGTGGAGGTCTTTGTGTCTTCTATCTTGTATGGACAGAGAGCTCTGCCCGACTACGGAGCTCTCGAAACATGTATGCCTAAATTTTAGTAGTAAGCATGGGAGGGACAGGGGACATGGCTGGAAAATGAGGAATATCTACTACTAAATGTGAAGGGGTGTGGGAGGAATAATGATGGGTTAAGGAAGGCCTAGGCAGAGGGTATACACCCACCGACAAAACAGTAAGCCCATAGCTATTCACAAACTGCACTTCTTAAGTTACTGCAGCCAAAAACATCCCAGAACAGTAGTAAATGTGCTCCAGCTCAGTACCTGGAGTAAGACCAGCACCACTAATGGCCAACCATTGGTCCTTCAATACCCTCCCATTGAAAATAATGGAGGTCGCCCATAAGAAATAATCTTAACATTAATTCGTTTATTTTGACTTCTTATTAACACAAATACATTTAAATAACTTTTTAACATTTTGTATATAACTAAATAATACTAATAATTTTATTTTAAAATAAATGTATTTTTTGTCTTTAAATTCATTAAAATTAATTCTATATATAGCTTTCAATATTTTGTATATGTAATAAATAAATATAAATATTGTACTGTACTTGTTTTTAATATATTTAAAAAGTATTTGTAATGTAAATATATATACATCAATTATTTAAATAATTCATTCAAAATTAATTTGCTATTGCTGTAGCATTCTGTTATTTTGTTCTACATTCGTATATGGTGACTAGCCAAATGCAGTAAATTTACTACAAAGTGTAAGAGTAAACTAACACATTTCAATATACTCATGTGTAAGTTTATCTTTGTGAATAGCCCCCAAAGTGTCTATGATTGGGCCTCCTGCAATTCAGAACAAGCATTTGCAATGGTATGGATCTCATGTTTGCTCGAGTAAGAGCTATTAGTGTTGTAAATTACTAACTGGACTTATCTTGCCACACGAACTGAAATAAAACAGTTGACATAAGCGAGCCAATTCAAAGTGCCACAGTGAGCATGAAGGAGACACACAAAATGAAAAAGAAGTTCACTCTCAGTCAAAGTTATCGGCAAACATGCAATTATCCATGTAACAGGCTCGGTCCCCAAGGCGATAACAAAACCGCCCTTAGGAGGGATAAGCTTAATGCATTTACCAATGAAAAGAAAGGATTTTTGAAAGGCAAGCCCACAAACGAGTGATAGTGGTGGGCATGCGGTAGGCATGGCTAAAAGCCCAGATACATACCAACATGTCAGAAAATCAAAGCTTGCGCGTTGCTATGCTCGACCTAAAAAAGAGACAGCGAGTGTGGGATAATTGTAGTTGTAAGTTTGGGATACAGTTAGCATTTGGATTAACGTTTGGCTTTGGGCTAGTTTTAGCCTCAGGGGTAGTGTTAAATAAAGATTTAGGGCTAGGCTTACTGCGAGTACATACAATGAGGTTTAGGATTAGAATGCGGTTTAGGTTTAAGGTATGATTAGTGCACTTATCCTTCTAATTTACCATTCTCAATTTAGAGGTACTCTCAGTAGTGGTATTCTTGATAGTAGTAATCTCAGGACTAGAAATCAACATGCAGTGGATTAGATGTAGTGGTAATTCAATGTAGTTTTTATTATATGTAGTGATATATAAATGGCTGAAAGACAACTGGGTTATTTGAAAATACTATTGGTTATTGGTTATTGAGAACTTTGTTACACATATGGCACTGCAAGACCATAGTTATGGCAGAATGTGTGCTACACAAATGCCATGATCAGATCCGATTGAAACATTTCACGTATATCAATGCAACACAGAAGATGCAATCCCATCTGCATCCTTACATAGTTTTACTTGAGGTTAACAATTTGGCATACGCTTTCTTAAAAAGTCAAATTTATCTGTCTTTGAGGGATGTTGGCCTAGGTTTCTTGACTGTGCTTCTAAAGTTGCCTGCTGAGAAGGAATTCACAGCTGTTGATTTGTAACACAATTACAACTTTCAAAATGACACTTAGATTCTAAGAATCCTGTTGACTTCACAACTCTTATCTGAGGATGTAACACAACTAATTTGCCTTGCTCCTGGCATCAAGCTGCTTGTGACCTTGTTCAGCTATAATTCAAATTCAAATGATCTTTGTTCAAATGCCACAGACACTCATAAAATCATATGATAAAATACAAATAGTGGTAAAATCCTAGAAATATATACACATAAAATAAAAAGGTATAGCTTAGAAGAGCATTGAATTATGATGGGATGCAGCAGATCAAAGAAATGAGCCCACTCTAAAACAAACCCTCTTATCATTCAGTAACTGTAAAAAGCATATTACAACCCTGCCCTTATTAAATTTGAGATTTCTTAGAAGGGATACTAAAAATGGTTTGGTAAAATCAACATAAAACTTACAAAAAAAGAAAAAGTGCATGAGAGATTGTTTTGCAACATATCATAGGAACATAAACAGATACTATGGCTGCAATATTGCCTTCAAGGGAAGCACAGAAGGGGATCAATTGATAAAGGTAAACTTGAGTCAAAAGTCTAAGTTTACACCAAAAGTTTAAGGTCAGACCTAAAGTCTAACTTTACTCATAGGAAAGTTACACTTTTGGTCTAAGTGTACACCAAAAGTCTAACTTTATTTGTAGTAAGGTTAGGCTTTTGGTATAGGTATAGACTTGGGGTCTAAGTTTAGACCAAAAGTCTAAACTTAGACCAACAGCCTAATTTTACTACGAGTAAAGTTAGACATTAAGGCCCTCATTACAACCCTGGTGGTCAAAGACCGCCAGGGCTGTTTTGGCGATTGCACCGCCAACAGGCTGGCGGTGCAATCTTGCCTATTTCGACCGCGGGACCGGCGGTTTTCCACCACGTTGGTCCCGGCGGTTTTCCGCCACATTGGTCCCAGTGGTTTTAATCCGCCAGGGCAGAGCTGCTTGCAGCGCTGCCCAGGGGATTACGAGTCCCCTTCCCGCCAGCCTTTCCATGGCGGTAGGAACCGCCATGGAAAGGCTGGCGGGAAGGGAATTGGCGGGGCCCCCTGGCACAGCCCCACACTGCTTTTCACTGTCTGCACAACATACATTTGGAACCGGCTCTAATGTTGTGGCCCACATCCCCACTGGGCCGGATGTCGAAATGGGCACGGCGGTTGAACCTTGGCGGGTGGCGGTTGCCTCCCGCCAAGGTTGTAATGAGGCCCTTTATCTAAATGTAGACTTTTGGTGTAAATTTAGACTTTTGGCATAAGTTTACCTTTGTGACTTGGGCTTAAGGTCTCTAATCGTGCCTGCTATACATTTTAGCATAAGTGGCTTGGAAGTAGAACCAGGCAAAGCACCAGGCAATGACAGGTCCTAAGGGTGGTGTATAACCTGACCATAGGTTTTCCAAGTTTATTCATTTCCTTCACTAATCACCTACTTTACATAAACAAGCGCTTAGTCTGAGATTTATTTTTGTGATAAACAGAAGTTAGATCATCAAAAAGAGGGACCCATCCTAAGCCAATTAAGCTCTCTTTGGATATAAGCTAAAAACAGAATGTAATGCCCATTTTCACGACAATCTCAAATAATCTGAAGATTAAGGGGGTCATTATGAATTTGGTGGGCGCAAAAGGACGCCCGCCAAACTCCTGTGGTCAGTTTGCCGCCAGTGCGGCCACCGTCCCATGGGCCCAATTAGGAATTCCCCACTGGGTCAACCCACAACATTGACGCTGGGTCATAATTGAGCTGGTGGCAATGTATCAATGCATAGAGTACAACAGATGGGGCCCCCTTGGGGACCCCTGCACCCTGTCTCCACCAGCTTTTACATGGCAGTGCAATTGCCATGTAAAAGCTGACAGAGAGGGGGCTCGTAATCCCCAGGGCGGTACTGCATGCAGTGCTACCCTGGTGGATTAGGACTGCCAACACTGCCAGTCCCTCCAGTGGAGGGAGGGAGTGAAGACCGCCAGGGTTGTAATGAGGTGCTAAGTGTTGTGTGGGGTTTAAGCCAAATAGAGAGCCACAAACAGAATTGACCCAGTTTTGCAAGGTCTTCCATATAATTAAGGCTAATCCTCTTGTGGCAAATATATTGTAGTGTAGAGGGAGGAACTGAGAGAAGACACCGGCCGAAACGATTCTCCTGTGCCTGCAATGACCAGCTATTAGAATAGCCCCAAATCCTTGACCTGTAGATGACCGTGGGTAAAAATTGGCTTTTTTAAACCTCGAGAACGGGGATAATAGGTTTCCTACCTACAGAGTGTGATAAATTGAAATTAAAATAGCTCCTACAGCCTGACTAAGCGGCAGACAACGTTTAGTGAAAGTTTGTCCTGAAGGAGTAAAAAAAAACTCCTAAATAAGGAAAGTTAGACACCCTTTCTAACTCATTATTGCTAAACCTTAAAGTGGTCAACCTTAGATGTTCTGGGCCATTAGTCATAATATGGGAGTTAGAAGAGTTAGTGATTAAATCTAAGTCAGCCTTAAATTGGATGAGAGCACTGACTAATCAATGAGGGGCATTCAGGATATGGGAAATTAGAACTTCATTGTACTTATGAAAGATCTAATAAAAGAATGGTAGTGGGAACACTAGCCACCATAGGCACATCTGAACAGGCTTTAATCAGTCTGGAGTTTAGTTTGTTAATACATGTAGAATGAAAAATAAGGGTGGAAGAACATCGTCCCTGATGCCCCCCTCGATTTAAATAAAACTTGTCAGAAAGGTCACCACAAGGCAAAACCTTACCCTGGCTGAGGGATCGCTGTGAAGAACAGATAGAAAATGTCCTGAGGTTACATTAAGCTCTAATCTGAACAGTAGATTCCATAGCTTTGTGCACCTGGCACAGTCAAATGCAGATGTGAGACCATAAAGACTAAGGGCCTCATTATGACTTTGGCTATCTAACATGTGGACCGCCAAAGCTACAGAGATGAGATTGCTGTCATACCGGCAGCCTCACCCCCATTGTATTACGATGTTTCCTCTGGGTTTGCTAGTGGAAACATCATATTACAACATTTCTGCCTGACAGCCCAGAGGAAACACTGCCACGGCATTGGCTTTGGCTCCCTTAAGGGAGACAAGGCCAGTGCCATCACACAACAGCACCCTCAGAATGCACACTGTCAGCATTCTGAGGGTGCTGCGGGGGGGCCACAGTGCAGAGACACCCCTGTGACCCCAAGCTCTGGCTTTCCGCCAGCCTTTCCATGGCAGTGAAACCTCCATGGAAAGGCTGGTGGAAAGTGAACTCTTGATCAGCACGGTGGTGCTACCATGGTCACTGCGTGGCTGACCACGACTCTGACCGCCGCCACTCTGTTGGGATCAGTGATCCTGGCGATGGCGGCAGTCCCTTGATGGTCCAACCGCCAGGGTTGTATTCTCGCATCTGGACTGCTAGGGGTGCGGTGGTCTGACTGCAACCACAAGTTTGGCAGTCTTAAGACTGCCAAACTCGTAATTAGGCCCTTAGTACAATGAGCGGTGGTTAGCAATGGTGTATCTGCCCATGATCAGATGTATATATAAGCACTGCTCCATTGTACCCAACCTCTCCCTAAAACAATACTGCAAACCGTAAGTATATTGTTGTCATAGGCCCAATTGCTCATCCTATTGTAGATGACTGTACCTATAACTTTGACTTGGTAGTCAGTTAGCTAGATTGTGCTGTAACATCTAGGTTCTGCTTGATTTTCCTTTTTAAATATCAGTACTGTAATCAAAGTGGTTCATAAACTTTGCAATTGTGAGGTGTCCAAATTATTAAAAACATTAGTCAGGAGTGGGGTCCATAGTTCCATATTACATTTAATCACATTAATGGACACCTCTGTCTATTCCAGAGGTTTTACTCGCAGACCTCAACTGGATGGCTTTAGTCACTTTCTCCAGGGTAAAAAATGAGCTTGTGATCAAGTAACTAACAGAAGAAATAGGTGTAGAATAATGAAAAGATGGATAATAAATGCCATAAAATGTTTAACCTAATCAGCACCAGTATGATGACAGCTGATTTTAGAGAGTGGGCTGTTATTATTTCTAATTAAATTCACGGTTGACCAAAACAACTTGAGGTTCTTCGATGAGGCAGCAAATATCAGATGTTCCCATTTTTCTCCTACTATGGCTGCTTTCCTTTTCGAAAAACTGATTTATTAAAAGCACAAGAGAATGAAACTCCTCTGCAACTCTAGGTTTAGCAGAAAGCAATGCATAAATGTCTGTTTGCAAAAGAACTAGATGCATCAAACCATCAAGTTAGATGGTGATGAGATTTTGCACAGGACCAAATCCGTACAGAAAGAAAAATAATGGATTTATTGAATTCATTAATGATCAGCAGAGCTATATATTCATTAGGATTGGGAAGACACGGTGCCAGCCCGAAGGCCAGTGTGTTAGGACTGCCTACGAACTTTGAGTATCAGCGTGATGGCTAACAATCAACAAAGGGAGTGCAATTGAGGCAGACACTGGGTTATGTTCTCCAAAGTTAGCATTGAGAGTTTCTTCCGTGATCAAGAGCTTAGAGAGACCTCTAAAGAGGAATATATAGACTAATTAGCACACCCCTCTTCCTTGAAAGGAAGGTACCCAATCAGTGCCCTCATGCTCAATATCAATGTTAATTAAGTTGTGTGACAAAATGTACCCACAAAGGTTGGTTCCCTGGCAATCTTGGTAAAGGCTGGAGAGACATTGACATAAATGTCCTAAATTCACTTGTAATGTATGGTGTGTCTCACAAGTATGAGATATACATCTTTGCTTTAAATTACAGTTTATATGAAACAGTAAAATAACATTTTCATTAACTAAATTAACAAAATCATTATTATAAAATGTAATAAGATATAATTGAATCTATGCATGCCTTTTAAACAGGATAATCTGCATCTATGGACTATTAGACTCCACATTGATATACCAGTTTTTAGCAAAAGCTTCACTCAAATTAAAACTCGCCCGGAACTTGAAGGGAAGCTGGTATAGAAAAAAAATACCCCTATCACAGTCAGGAGGGGAAACTAGTATTATTATTATTATTATTTTCCTGCAGTAAAATAATGTTGTATCTGTCAAACAGGGAAACTAAATTTGGCTGTATTATCTTCGAATTGATGCCAACTATATTACAGCTCAGAAAGTTCATTGGAGCATAGTAATGTTTGTCATATAGGGAGTCAGCCAAGCTGCGTTGTGCAGGTGGTGACAGTAATTCCTCCCTAAATGGGCCACTGATCATGGATTGAGTCAATAAATTGTCACGAGCTCTTGAAGGGCCCCATTACTGTTATGTAACAACAAGACATTGTCCACTACAGATGGAAGTTGAACAAGGTGGTTGGTGTAGGTGTTGGATTAGGCTGTACAGAACACAGGGAATCAAACTGATGTGGATTATAAAAATACCCCAGTAGCAATGGAATAATCCTACTCTGTTTCCTGGCCAAAATACTGGATTTAGCTAGCAGATTGTGTGCATAACTAGTATGACAAAATGTGCCCACAAGGCAATTCCCTATTAGATTTTTCTTTGACAGAGTAACCACGCCACTCTTGTGCCAATTATGTACCTAAAATCTAAATTCTGAGAGAACCAGAACACATTGTATGTATTGGTTGCTCTGCTCATTCACCTTGGGCATCAGCCAGAGCTAGAACATAAGGCCAAGCCCAAGGGGTAGGTTCAGGGTATTAGGCTTGTCCACTGATGCCATGCTCACACAAACATCCCCTGATTCTTCATTAACATGAAAGCCAGCTGTGAATCCCTGAGCTCTATCTGTGCTGGCACGGAATTCTGAGGTTGCATTTGACAAGTTAACTGTTTATGTAGCCTTATTCCGGGAGGATACCAAAGACATTGTGGGTGGAACATAACCCGCTTTTGGCCTGGTCTTTGCCCCGGTAGTATCCAGGCGATATGGAGTACAGGTGTCACTTTTAAGCACTTCAGGCATCAGGAGGAATGGAGGATGAGTCCGACATCTCTGTCCTCTCAGTTGCAGTGGTAATTCTGGGACAGGCAGTCTCTAATAGACGGGGATGGAGTGCAGCAAAGTCCCTCCCCTTAGCTTTAGTTGCAGTGTGTGTTTTCTATACACTAGTCTGCTGGTAATTGATGGTTATTACTGTTGTGCAACATTTAACTTCATATCAGAGACTCATGTGTTAAAGTCATCTGTGTTGGAGTTTACAATTGAATAGTACTTTTTCCCCATCCGAATGACTATTTTTTTAATCTGGTGTGTAGTATGTTGTATTGCTCTTTGTGCATTTCTTTCTTTTTATGAATACTCACTCAAAGTGGAATGTTGTACAGCAGTTTTGTTCTACATTTCACATGATGTTGCCTTGTTGGAACCTCGAAACATCATCTGTTCGTCAGTTGGTGTGCCTAGCTCCACTTCTGAGCTATTTATGTTGCCCCTTAATCTTATTCTAGGATGAACTGTCTTCACATCACAACACTATTTTTGTTGTAACTATTCCTACATCTTGATTTGTCATTATTTGTCACTAATGAACTTGCTCAACTATATCACTGTTCTTAATAATGAGACCTCCTGCTAAAGTGCATAGATTCTGTGTCTCATTAACATCAGTCGCCCCCCCCTAACAAAGCTATAAATGCTAACTTTCCCTCATTTTCATGCTTCACCTCTGACCTAAAAATTGAAAAATTTAACAGATGGATAAGATTAAGCCAAAAGCATGTATTTTTAGCAAGATATTTCCAGAGAGTTTTAAGACAACTAGGGGGTCATTCTGACCCTGGCGGCCGGTGGCCGCCAGGGCCACCGACCACGGGAGCACCGCCAACAGGCTGGCGGTGCTCCCACGAGCATTCTGACCGCGGCGGTTCAGCCGCGGTCAGAAGCGGCAAGTCGGCGGGCTCCCGCCGACTTACCGCTGCTCGGGGGAATCGTTCATGGCGGCGGAGCGCGCTCCGCCGCCATGAGGATTCTGACAGCCCCTACCGCCATCCTGTTCATGGCGGGAAACCCGCCATGAACAGGATGGCGGCAGGGGGTGCCGCGGGGCCCCTGGGGGCCCCTGCCGTGCCCATGCCAATGGCATGGGCACGGCAGGGGCCCCCGTAAGAGGGCCCCGCAATGTATTTCAGTGTCTGCCATGCAGACACTGAAATACGCGACGGGTGCAAACTGCACCCGTCGCACCCCTGCAACTACGCCGGCTCAATTCTGAGCCGGCGTCCTCGTTGCAGGGGCATTTCCTCTGGGCCGGCGGGCGCTCTTTTGGAGAGCGCCCGCCGGCCCAGAGGAAATGTTAGAATGGCCGCCGCGGTCTTGTGACCGCGGTGCGGTCATTTGGCGGCGGAACCTTGGCGGACGGCCTCCGCCGTCCGCCAAGGTTAAAATCAGGGCCCTAATGTCTTCAAAACCCCAGTGTTTATGGCCAAAAAGGTATTTTCATCACAAGAGATGGTAAATAAAATTAGTGTAAAGTTTAGGAAAGGTACACCTCATGATCCTAAGAACAGTGAAAAAGAAAAACATTGTAGAGACAAGACCTATTGGACAGAGTCTGTAGTCTGGAATATGTAGCAGGGATTATCAAGATTCTAGAATATTGGTGTTATAATCAAGAACTTAAATATTGAGGAGGTATGTATATATAGAAAAGCATAGGTTTGTAATTGCTAACTCCCATCTACGAACGTTAAAGTTCTATAGATTTGAAGCAAAGTAAACCTATGCCTATCTATATATACTTAATTGTCACTATTTTGTTCATCTATATTTTGGCTATGATATTCTGGTCTCTTGATATTCCCTACTCAATATTCTGTACCACCACAAATGAGTTCTGGATCTATTGGCTTCTCCTAATTCATTCTACTCTCTACTGTAAATTGTGAGAGACTTATAACAACTAGTGAGCTCTTTGGCTCTCCTATAGATGTTGTACCTACCCAGCATGTTACATTAATTAAGCTTATTCTAGCGCCACAGGTTATGCAGAACATTGTTGAAGCCCTGAGTCACACATCATCATCCCAAAGCTTTATTGAATTACATATACTGCTGGATGATGTGGAAGCTGGATAAATATGTACACAGATTACACCAAAGAGTTTTTTTAATTTGAAGAAAGATCCATTCAATTTGTCCACTATCTACTGGTTTTGCTGGAGATTATTTGTTGCTGGAAATGTAAACATTTCCTAAAGATGAATCCATCAAAATGAGAGATCTTACTTACAAGTAGAAAAAAATCTTTGGGAGGTTATATTGTTTGGGAGAATGGGCAGATGTCCTAACCCAGTAATTGCAGTGAGAACCAATGATAGCAAAATATTTCTCTGATCGTTTTGAAATGTTAAGCTAAGTATTCCCCTTTTTCACATTTCCACACAGAATTGTTGTGGCTAATGCTTTTATTCAATCATATATCGACTTTTGCTGCTCAATTTATGCAGCACTTCTTAACAAAATACAATGTAAAATACAATAGTTAGGACACATCCATTTCAAGAAAATGTGGCTGCTTCTGCCCACATAAGGCAGTTGCACTGGTTACCAGTGTGTAAAAAATAATGTAATCTTAAAGTCTGCTTGAATAGGTAACTCTGCTCTAATTCAAAAACACAGTACCCTCTGCTTCAATCAGGTTCCTAGGGCAGGGCAAAACTATAACTGGAGACAAAGTTCCCCTGCAACCTTTTCGTTCCAATTAAGCTCTTAAATCTCCAATACACACATCAATGTACGGCCCAGAGGGTTATAAGTTTTTATATTTAGCATTTTATAATTATTTTTAGAAAAAATATACAAATTCATCAACTGTTTTTCAAAGCAGAAACATTGATTTCAAATGACCAGGCAATATGTCCTGGCTATTTTCAATACAGGTTTTTGAGGAAAGATAAATATTTAATCCTAAAAAAACTCACATATATAGACATTCATCCCTCATGCATCCAAAACTTTTTAATCATCCACACACATTAAAACAATTTTTTGTATCGATATCAACATTGGTCTTGAATATTTCCATAATTTCCTTTCATGCTTGAACAATCTTCAATATTTATTTATAAATTTCTATTTTCATTCAATACATACCAAAAGTGTTATGACTGAAGTACAATATTCCAACACTACTAGACCACAGTAAAGAACCAAGTTACACACAGTACAGACGACTTGTGCATTTACTTTCTTTTCTTCTTGGGGGTGCCAAAAAACAAATCCATTCCAGGGTCTATTTGGATTGATGCTTACTTTCTCTTGAGGTGGTTGTATTTCAACCACATCTTCGGCTGTGAACTTCAGTCTTGTGTTTCTTTGCTCTGCTGGCTCTGTAGTTGGGACATAGTGCTTTTGAAGATATTGAGGTGAACTGTTCTTAATATCCTCCTCTGTTAACAGTTGTATACAAAATGGTGTGCTCTTAAGGTTCATCTCCTTTTTAGGTTTGGCCTGCATGTGCGCGTGCGCGCTGTGCTTGCACAATCTTTTGTTGATAAAAGAAATCTTAAAGGGGCTTGGAACTCACTTCTTACTTACCTGAACTTACAATTGGCTTATTCCAATGTCTTTCTAATTTACATGCTTCTGATTGGCCAGCATGTCATCTGCTTTCACTTCCTGCACTCTGTTGCTTTGCTGTCCTGTTGTCCATGCCGTTGGGTGGATTCTTGACCAAGTACTCCTTCCAGTCACTGCCACAGGTCAGTGTGCTTCCACTCCACAGGTACTTTTTCCCTGCACACTCTAAAGACACGTTTGCTGCATGAATGCATTGTGAATCCATTGTTTGTATCTAGCAACCTTGTTTGACACAGATTTCCGAACACACACTTCAGTGCTGTGCACAATTCTGTATTATGTTTGACAAAGGAACTTTGACTACTGTTGGCATGCACTTCAGAAAAACCTACTTGACTGGTGCCTTATTTCAATTGTAACTTTTTTTTGTTCAATATATTTTTATTGGATTTTATAATCAACAAGATACAGTGGGAAAACTACAAGCATAATACCACAGGAAAAGAAAAATACAATCAAATGGGGATAGGAGGGAATGTATTGTTATAGATATAAGTACATATTGCATTTTCATGTTCCAATTATATAGTTTTCATCTATACAGTCACATAAAAAATGAATTGCAAGAAATGCATGATTGATTAGTAGTAATGTAAGGAGAACATTAATTCTGTGAATTGCTAATTAATAAGAAACTCCAAGTTGTGGTGTATATGTCATATGCGGGTTGGGCTGATACCTTGGCGAGGTATGGGGGAGGTGAGTCATGTGTGTACTAAATGGGAGTTAAGAGATTCAAGAGTTCAGTAGTGGCTATATGTCATCATGACAATGACCTAGCATTATGCTGGCTAAGATAGGTTGTTGATGAGAGTCTATGACACATTGCACTTGCAATCAGGGAAGTATCTGATGGTGAATTTATGGGCTCAGGGGACCCAGCTAGGTATAGGACACTGCTTTTTCAAACTACTGGGCCAAGTCCATTTATTATGGTTCAATGATTATGGGTTTGTGGTCTGGTAATAACAGGAGCAGGGCTGTTGATGTGATGCTAGTGGAGCTCTTTAAAAGTCACACAGTGGAGAAGAAGATCTTCAACTGTGTCAGGATTGGCATCAGGGACTGACCTGTGCCTGTGTTATGAGTGCTACAGATTGACCTAAATCGACTATGTTAGAATTTCATTATTTGGCCTGAGGTGCACAGCAGTGATCACATTTGTAATTGTAAGGCACAGTAAGTTCAGCATAGACAGGTGGGAGGCATCAGCAGGGCCACACTGTAGTCGCGGTAAAAGGACTGCTTGGTGGAAGTTCTAAAACGTAGCGTGCTGCTCTGCCATTTACTTATAGTTACGTGAAAACCCGTACTGTTGGTGACTTAACTGAATCTTACTGGTAGTCACACTTTTGTGGATGGTGATCGGGTTCCATTGTTAATAAAAAGGAGTGGCGCGCTGGCTATACAGGCTCAAAGTTTGAAGGCCAGAATATCAGAGTAACAGCTGTGCAGCATGCGGTTTCAGTGACGCAACCTTACCGCAATTGTGATTGCGCAGGTAGCATACTTGTTGCTCATTCATTTTCTTCCCACCTCATTGAATGTCTCTCGGATGTCCCGAGATCTAGGCTGGTTCATGGGTCGGCTTGATAGTCAGGGACACTGAGCACAGTAGAAGAGAAGAAGGTCAGTAATCAGGAAGGTGCCATTTTGACGACTGATGTCAGAGAACGCAAAATCTTCCAGTGGTTGCCTACTCCTCGATTAAAGGCCACTAGGACCCTTGTTGTGTTCACACATGTCTCAGGGACGAGGTGCTAATGGTTGCATGTGTGAAATCACTAAGGATCATGTTTATGGGGCTGAATGCGCAACAGGCTCTCCGGAGCTTAATAGAGAGTCGCCATCTTGCCCGGGCGCTAGCCACGACCCTTTTCATTTTAATTTTTAAAGGCATTGATCTTTATTCAGCCAGATGGCTGCTAGCAGTACCTGTAGGCTGTGACTGTACACACCGATGCCGCTTCATTGAAATGCTAACTAGGTGGGTACTTTAGTTAGAGTCACCTTGTGATCTCTTCCCGCAGGAAACAACTGCATTAACATGCCACTTGCTCCACCAGTGTGTCTCATATAGCAAGGCACATGGGGCCAGATGTATCATCAAGGCCATTTGCGATTCGGAAATAGCGATTTTTAAGAAATCGCTATTTCCGACTCGCAAAGTGCCATGTATCACATTTGCAAATCGGTAATAGCGATTTCTTAAAAATCGCAAAAGCTATTACCGATTCGCAAATTGCGATACCGGCCCCATTCACACCTATGGGCCTGTTGGCCCATATCTGCGAATTTTTTGCATTTCCAAAATTGCGATTTCTGAACCAGAAATTGCAATTTTGGAAATGCAAAACCCCAGGGTGCTGGGGGCCTAAGGTCCCCTCTCCTGCACCCCAAACTTTTTGGGGGGGACATGTAAGGTGCACACATGCCAAAATGGCATGTGTGCTTTACATGTACAATTTAAAAATGCATTTTAAATGCATTTTTAAATTTTGCACATGGTTACCACCTAGTTCAACTTGGTAGTAATTAGCGATTCCTAAATGCCAAAATCGCATTTAGGAATTGCTTCATACATGTGCTAAGGAATCGCACATAAGGAATCCTTATTTGCGATTTCTAATTTAAAAAGTCGCAATTTGCGACTCTCTAAACAGGGTCGCAATTTTAAGGAATCGCTATTTTAGCGAATCCTTAAAATTGCGTTCCGAATGTATTTCATACATTCTGAAATGGCATTTTGCATTCACAAACTGGCATTCACACCGTTTGCGAATGCAAAATGCTTTCATACATCTGGCCCATGATCCCTTGTTTATTTGTCTAACCTGCGAGACTGTGAAAGTTGAACCAGGCTCCTTGTTTAAAGTCACTTCATGGACTTAAAAATACAGCTTATGGGAAATTGGTAGCCTCCTACCTTGCACCACGCCATCTTTTGACTGTCTTGATTTGTTTTAACTACATGGCATTTACTTCTCACGAGTGTTGTTTTTTTTTTTTACTTCTTAGACAGCTGTTGGGAATTTCAAATGCTTATGTGGACTACGAGATTAAAACTGTATGTAAGCAAAACTTTGTCACTGTTGTACAGTAGTACGGCTGCTGCGCAACATAGTTGAAATCTTCTATACAAGAAAAACCGGAGAGAGAAAAAAAACAGAAAAAACATGAATGCAAAGAAATGAAGAAAAAAAGATGTTCAGTCTGAGATTGAAATCTATAGCCTACTCATTTTTCTCCATTCCAGCGGGAGAAAAACAAGTTTTGAAAGTATGTTATGTGGACTTTGCATAACAGCAGGGGTAACTTTATACAGTATAGGTATGGCTAGGTCAGAGTTCTCACTGTTTTGCTAAACTTACATGCTTTTTAAATTTAAAAAAAAGTTTGTCCAGTTATGGTTCTGCATGCCAAGTTAATTGCCACGCTGCGTTGGTGGTGAAACTTTAATGGGAGTTTAAAAAATTTAAGCTCCCATTGGAATATTTGCTCTCTACTACATAAAAAACACTAAACAGAATTACACCAGCCGTGGCATGAAGCTAGAAGTGCCTTTGCTTAGTTTGGTGTACATCCATTCAGACAGTTGTTTTTGAGGAATGAATGTTACAAAAATGTGTCAGAAGGTTGCATGAAATATGGCTGATGCTAAGCATATTTAGCTTACTCTTGGTAATAAGCAGCCTTTCTGATTTTAACTCTCTTAGGAACTACAGGTGCAGAAAAAAATGATGAACAGAGTTAAAATAAACCTGGCAGGAAACTAGAACTTTCCATAGGGAAGTGGATTTGTTTGGTTTGACATAACTCCCTTCAGAATCTGCTGTTGTAAAAATATGTCAGATGGACTCAATGTTAAAGGTTATATGTATATGGCTGGTAAATTAACAGGCAATCCTCAAATTTGGATTGACCACCGACCTAAGTCTATATAATAAAGGCTGCGCTCAGCAGGTGACGTACCATGCGCCGTAGGGAAGTGAATACTTTCATGAAAGTTGGATGTAATATATCATAAGAAAAAAACAAGAACGTCATTGGAAAAAAAAAAACTACAGTTAAATTGAAGTTATGGTTAGGATTAGTTGTAACACCTAAATATATTTGAAGTCAGCCAGTAGCTGAAGTGGGGTGCTTGAGTGGGTGAAGCAAAATATGAATGACACAATCACAGACAAATAAAGGATGAAGTGTGACCTAAAACCACCATAGGTAAGTAAGTCACATTTTATTCACATTGAAAGGTATTGGCTAACACAGACATAAAAAAGAAGGAAAACAGGAAAGAGGGAAAAGGGAAGGAAGGACAGAAGGAAGGCAAGAAACAAGGAAATCAAGAAGGAAGGAAACAAAGAAAGAAGGAAAGGAAGTGAAGAAGGAAGGGAAGGAAGGCAAGAAAGAAGGAAAGAAACATGGCAGGAATGACAAAAGGATGGCAGGCAAGAAGGGAGGCAGGAAAGAAAGAAGGAATACTAGACAGAAAGAAAGAACAAAGGATACAAAAACAGAAAGCAGTGAATAGAAAGAAAGGAAGAGAGGAAGAAAGAAAAAAGGAAGAAGAAAGGAAATAAGGAAATACAAAAAAAAGTGTTACAAGTGCTGCAAATGAAACACGACAAATGCTGGTTTTCTTCCTGGGCAAAATGTAATAACGAACAATTATAGAAATGAGCCCAGAATAAATGTGTTCTGAAGAAGTGTCTGCTCATGAATTTACATGTATAATATTGAAGCTTTCAACAATTTATTACAGAACAGTTTGAAATGCATGCACTCTGTTATGCTCTGAAAACCAGAAGTCAGATACAAGGACACACTAAAAGGAACTTACAACAGCATTGGACAGAGACAGGAATTCATAAAGTGTGGAATGTGGCCTGCGCCATCACCTGACTCACTATATAAACCATTCTTCTGTCACACTCTAAACACAAACCGAACATAAAAGTAATAAATTAGAAATAAAAACGTTGGCACAAAAGGGTACTAGCTTCGGTGTGGATGTGCTCCTTGTGAAAGAGAAAAACGCAGTCACTCATATGTAATTATCCAGTGGCTAAAGTGGTTTGACCAACTGCTCCATACTGTATGTAGAAGGCCAACATGTGGATGACACACAAACATACCAATGGATGAAGAAATCTGACTGAAAGCAACTTAAAATAGGTATATTATGCATATATTTTGTTTTAAAAAATATCTAAAGATATTAGCTAAAGCCATACCTAAACATGATATGAGAGGTCAGATTACATATTAAATTACAGTCAACACTGTCAATGTGACTGCTATGAAGAAAGTATTATTTATTGGTTTGAGTTTGTGTTGTGCTTTTAGGTGTTGAGCCTTATTAGTATAAATGATGTGAGATCATAGGCTGTTTGACAATGTTCTATAATAGATAATTAAAAGTGAATATAAGAATTTGAAGATTTTGTAAAGTATGTCAAGAGTGAAATCAGAAATGGGATCTGTAGCCCAACTTGGATATTACTAGGCCAGATCTCCCTGTATAAACGAGTCTCCAGCTAGAAGAAAGCAGAAAAGAGAAAGATGAAACAGAGGGAATGCAGTTTGCAGGAGAGTAATATGCATAATGAGAACTCTGAATTTTAAAGACCACACACATAGACTATCACTGTGTTTATTCAAAGCCTTAACACCATCAGTGGACTGTAAAAACGTCTAAATACTGAGTAATGAGAACAGAGTGCAGAACTTAAGAAGTCCCTCAAAATTTTCGAAAGCTTGGGATGCCAGAGCTATGAGTTCCATGTTCATGGCACTGAATCATGACTGAACTGTGATCTGAAATATTCTCTGAGCAAAATTGAAGAAAAGCTATCAGGAAGCCCACAAAGGCACCTCGAGGGAGATGATCAACAGTGAAGAGGGGGAGGAAGGGAGATGTGCAACCATCCAGATAGTATCCTGGGATGGAGAAAATGCCTGGTGCCTTAAACAGAGTTTGTCAGTTTAGAGATTGTATGGCTCTGTCTAAGAATTCCATGTTTAATAAATAGCACCACTCATCTAAAATAATGGGGTTAGTCCTCTAGTAACAAGGCAGGAGACAAAACATGGTGAAGTAAGTTCTGACACCAGCAATGACGGTGGGCTGTCCAAATAAATGTAGACTCCTATATCTCTTCACACCTCAGATTCTTCAGCCCTTAAATGGTGAATGCCGTCCCTAAAAAAACTAAAAAATAAAAACATAAATGCAATTTCTGTCCTCACGATCCTGCTCTCGTGAGATATATTTCTCGATGTTTTGAAGCCCGGGGGTAGAGATTGCTATTTGAGAAGTTGACCATTAACTGGGTGCAGTGTTCTCAATCTTATTTCCCTCTGGCGTTCCCTCATCTGCTATTAAGAATGGAAAACTGGCCAAGAGCCTCTGCCCAGTGCCTTTACAGGCTTGAAGAGAGGAAACTACATCAACAAATTTGAAGCTACCTCTTTTAGTAATTTATTGTAATGTATATTTGGAATAAGTCATGTTTGTGTATTTTCTTTGGGATAGAACTTCCCTATTGGTGTGTGCCTTTCCATGAGTATCCCACATGTTCTACCCATGCCATGTGCAGTGGCTGAAACTTCCTGTTGAGGTTTAAAAGACAGAAATGTCTAAAAGGTTGCTACAACGAAGGTTTCAATATGGATTAAACTTCCCATTTTGGACTACTCTCAGCCATGCAGGTGGAGCTTGGCTGCTGAGTACATTGCATTCTCGACATGTAATGACATTACATCAAAAGAGCTTTTCCAAGTGACCATATAATATTTGGTTTCATTTTCTGGTCTCTTGTTTTTTTCTGTTTGGATTTGCATAGTATAGTGCCAGAGTTGGAACTGGACCTAATATACTGGTTTGTGTCTTTGCAGACGTATTGCCTACCTAGATCCATGCCATGGGAAGTGGCTTCAATTTTCCTGTGGGATCTGTGGTGAGCCATCCGGGTTGTTATGAATGCTGGGGCCGACCTGGATGTACATGGCATGCACCCTCTGGCCAGGCGTGGCCAGAGGCTATAAATAAAAGGGTCGTAGACCGCTCGGGGTCTTTACGCCCATACTGCATAAGTAGCGTAGTGTGTCCATTATTTGCATTGCATGATAGCAGTGAGGCACAACTTAGGGGTTCGTTACAAGATACAGAACTCTGCAAGTGGTCAGAGATTGACTGAGTACCGGTTTAATCATGAAATGGTTCACTATTTCACAATATTGTGTGTTTTTTAGTGAGGCCTGTCTGAGATGCTGCTGGTATCAACCAGTTGAATTGCACACTTGAAGTAAAATATTTGCTTTTCTACTATGTAACTTTGGCAAGAAGTGCCATGCAAACAGGAGATTTGTATGATACTTCTGAGGTTCTTTTAAATTTTAAATAAGTCACATTCATCATCCATACCCCTACATATCCTGTTGTTGTCAATTTTGTTGGAAACAAGGTTCAGCCAAAATGGGAATTACACTGCCCTTTTAGTGGGGCAGGAAAGCCATTCAACATCTTATAGAGAGATGAAGGCAGCTGCAACAAATTAAGCGAAAAGCAAGAAGAAGATAGCATTTTGAGGTTTCCATTGTACAATGCCATTGCCTGCTTAGAGTGATGCACAATTGTGGGGACATTTTTGTGATCTGCAGTGAGCCATGATAATTGACACAATTTTAAAAAGGATACACCAATTTCATAGCACTCAGAAATAGAGAACAGGCAATCTACCTTAATATTTGTAACAATGTAGTTAGCTCCAAAGCTGACGGAATATATAAAATATGTAATAAAGATTTAATTTAATGATTATCCAGGAAACCTGGTGGGGAGCCTCAATATATTTGGATAGTTCCCATTCATCTATAGGGATACTCATGTATCCAGGAGTTGGCGAGGTGAAGAGCCTGCCTCATTATTATGTTTCGATTGGATTCACTATGCAAAATTCCCTTAAAAAATGAATTAAAGATCAAAGTTACTTAAAACAACACTTACATTTTTATGCGGTTAGGCATCATCCATGCTGAAAGAAGAAGCTCGACTGTTGTCTGTTGAATTACACCAGGATAGCAGTGTAGTAGTCACCGCTGTAAACTTAAATAAACGAACAGTTTAGTGATTAGGTGTGTGAATGCTTAAACAAAAAGGGTCATTTAGATCCAGGCGGATGGTCTGCCGGTCCACCAGGGGAGCTGAAGCCATGGCCACCTCACACTAGTGAAGGATAGTCTGGCCTATTTGGAGATACCTGCCTGCCTAGTGGGTCTCCCAGTGCTGTGAACAGAGTTACCAACGCAGTGGCATCCATCACACAGCGGTGGCCACCAGAAAATCTCAAGCGGAGGGGCTGGAGGAGCGACGGGGGGCTAAATAAATAAAATAAAAATATAACATTAAATAAAACGTACCTTTTTCCCATGGTCGCCGCTGCCGCCTTCTGCCACGTTTCTCTTCTGGTCTTCTTGTGGTGTCCCAGCGACTCGCCAGCCAACCTGGCGCTGCTTACATGCTAAAGATTGCATGTAAGCAGCATCAGGATTGGTCTGAGTGGCTTTGAGTGCTGCTCAGACACAAGCCTGGAGTCTGTGCTGTTTCTCCAGCCAGGCTGTGCATACAGCCGGCTGGAAAAACCTAAGTGCGCATGTGTGTTTCGCCGGTCTGAGACGGCCGGCCAAACACACATTCACACTTAGTGCACTCCTCCCACATCCCACAGCCCAGCCCCACCCCACCCTGAACACACTGCTGGCTGAGTCAGCAGATGAAAGATAAAACGATAATTAAATATCGTTTTATCTTTCATCTTCTGGCTTAACCAGGGGGGTGAAGCTCCTTCTCTATTGCAAAGCATTCGCCCCTTCCTTCACATCATTGAAGGTTTGGTTAGCAGGCATCAGGTTTAAAGTGCCTGCTTGATGAACAATTTATGTTTAGAGAAAACTAAATTCCAAAGCAGTACTATGTTTTCCCCAAACAAAAAACGAATGGCCTGGTGTGTAGGACGCATGGGGAGGCCATTATACATTTTAGCATGCCTTTCACAGCAGATTCGAGCATGGAAATTAATGATAGGTGGGGCAACCATTACAGTGTCCTGGCGACCCCTTGACAGATGGACTGCCAGGCCTGAGTATTATTCAGGCAAAACCAGTGGTGTAATGAAACTTTTGGTAGCCCCCCGCAAAGTACAAGGAGGGGCTCCTTCCAAACTCACTCAGGAGCTCTCAGGCCACAGTATCGAGCTGAGGGAGCCCCAGGAGCTTGGGGGTCTCCCGCACGGGTCTCCTGTGAGGGCCTTTGTTACGCCACTGGGTTGTGCCAGAGTAAACATGGCACATTCCCCAACTCTATTAAAAAGAATGGGGGAAATGCTAGTTTGGCAGGAGAGTAGCATCACAATTTACGGTAGCGTTTCTTGTACTAAACTCTAAACATAGCCACTCATCTTTACTACCCACTGTATTGAAACAATGATCCTATTGCAATATGACCCTTTTACACACAACCGAAATGGTGTAGAATCTATGTCCTGCTGTCAGTACTAAATATTTTTACATATTTATGTCACATTTTTTTAGACCAGCTGCTCTGAAGGAGATAATCTACGTTTACAACACGTTATTGTACATAGTTTCTGGCATTTGACTGCAGTATGTGTGGAATTGAGTTAAGCATCCATGATAATGGCTTTTATCTGGGGCTCTTGAAGTCATGTGCAGTGAAACTCTTACAGCCTGATCTCTACCATCTGTAGCTCTTTGCTAAGAAGGTTCAGTTCCTAGGAACAGGCATTGACACTGCCTAAAATGGAAGGACTATTGATAGATCATCAGTGTGTTTAATTTTTTAAGAGATCAGTGTTCCATGGTGAGTGCTGACACCATTACAAGGTGAGCTGTTGATACTGGTCCCTGAAACCCATCCCACATTTGTTTCTCAACTAGTGCTTACCTGATTACTGACATGTGGTCAACACAGCTCCAGTGATGCACCATTGACAGAGATGCCCATGTTTGCATGTAGAGAGGTATGGGTGCGACTGATGCCTTCATTTACAATCTAGAAACTTCCTTAGTTTACAAAGACCCCATAGTAGACATTAACATATTTCACAACAAAGACTAAAGGGCATAAAGGAGATTGTTGGCTACCTCAAGACTCTTTTTTGTGACAAAATTCAGCCCAAAGAGAGGTTGCTACTTGTAGTTTTGAACCCCTACTTCAATTTATTTTAAATATTATTTTTGTATCTGCTAAACTATATACAGAAGTCTTTAAGTCTGCTTCTAAACCAACCAGCTAAACATTTGTATATGTAGAGATATAAGTTGAATCAAAATCTCACTCTCTGCATTGCCTGACCTGGATCTACTGCCCAGCATAGCTGCTAGGTCAGGATTCTACATGAAGTACCAGATAACTCCTTCCCTTGGCACTACCAACTTTAGGGCACAGTTATATGGCTAAGCTATAGACACCTATAGGAAGGTCATGATCCAAAACTTGGATATCAATATCAATATATTCACCCTATCGTTTGATACCCTGAAGAACCTAAAGGTTGTCACCAAGGCTAAGGATGTTACTACTGACACCATGTTTACCACCACTAATGACTAAGACACTACTAGCTCACACTTTCTGCTTCCACTGCCTGTACATTGTTTCCAACACATGCCACAGGAATGAAAACACACAACATAATTGCCGTATCAGTCAAGGAGGTCTGCACCATTTGGAACAGGGATACTCCTACAGTGACACAGACTGAAATATCATCAAGTGCGAAACCCACAGCCCCTTGATACAGTCTCCCTTTATCAATCAACTTCCAGTTCCAGGCCTGCTACACCAAAACAATAACAAACTAACTGACTCTTCATTTAGGGAGGCTCAAACTTTTATGACTGACCACAGCACAAAAGTCTTATCAACTGCTCAAAATGAAGTGCTTGAAATCATATTGAATCTGGATTGCCTATATGAAATGAACTCTTCTTCTCACACCCACAAGGTATTTTCTCCCAGGGACTGCTGCTGTTATTGCCCCATTATATCTTACTCAACACACCTACCCATAAAGACCTCAACATGTCCAATGATTTGGAGCACTCCTCCACGTGCTTTAGCGCTAACATACTCCACACACCTAAATCCTCTGTGATCACTAAACATAATCAAATATTAAGGTGCCCTTCAGAAGGATCACATGCTTTCAACCCAGAGACCCGTGTCGTACACATACCATCAAAGTTGCCTTCCTTCAATGTAGGTCTGTGATTTCTAAAGCAACTTCCATATCAGCACTCAACAAAGACATTGAACTTGATGCTATTGCTTTTATTTTTGATAATTTTCTTCCTCACTATCTTATCACTAGGACACAGCATAATCCTCCTTGGTAGCATAGAAAAATATGATGAGATTGCTACTTTTATTCACATAGAAGTCTAGCAATGCAAATGATTCACTTTATAACCTCTTCTGCATTATAGGGCTTCATTACTGTGATCACAAACACAACATCTAAACCATATCAGGCAGCATTGCTTTAAAATATTGATCACCTCACACCCTCTGATGGTCGGGATTTCCTGGGACATTTCAGCCCCCAACTGAAAAAGACAAAGACACCCACTCATTCCTCCTCAAATATTTCTTATTGAACAGCAACCTAATACTGTTTTCTTCCTGTATTACTGTATTATCATATTGTTATTATTATTTCACTGTTGTATATCATGGCTATGCACTAAAATATGTGGTCTCTATACATTATGACAAACAAATATTCCAGTGAAATAAAGGAAACCCCGGATAATGATCTGAAGTATTTAAGCAATAATGATTAATGAATCAACAAAACTCTCGATTTGATTATACAACTCTAATCATAAAAGTCATATGCACAACCAATACAAAACAAAGAGTGTAAAATGTTATTGAGTTATGGATCCACAGTGCAGATTTTAGAAAGATGCAACACCAAGTTGGATGTCCTCACCGGACAACAACTGTGAAAAAATACAATGTATGTCAACACCTTCTTATTTCAGGTATTGTAAGAACAGGTATTAAAAATATTTTGGTTAAATGGCAATAAAACTTACAAAAAACATAAAATGCAATACAGATTGTAAAGAAACATCATCACATGGGAAAAGGCAAATTGTCTTATTACAGAATTGGCATGAAAGAAAAACACAGAAGCTGATGGATGGGGCTCAGTTTAAATCTGCATCCCTCCTAAAAAGTACAGATGGACAAAAGATATATCTCAGCTCCACTGTAGGTCTGGACATTAATGTATTGCCTTAGTAATGGTTTGGCTAATTCCGATCACTCCCTGTCCAATCGTCTGCGCTCAAGGTAGGAATTCTTCACCCAAGCTTTATCTTGTCTTCTATTGAGCCAGGGTAACTAAATAAAGATTGCTGTAGCGGGGCTGGGGCCTAAACCTCTTTGTTAGGTAAATTGGTAAGTAGAGGCAGACCAGGCTGAGTTAAGTTGTGTTCACTCTTTATTTACTTTTTATTACCAGTGACCATTATCACATAATACAGTGTCTCTTAGTTTTGGTGGGGTTCTCTCTTCACACCCTGATTACTCAGTCTCCTTATTCTTTCTCTGTTCCCTTTTTTGTTCTTTAGGGTTGCCCCGTCTGCTACTCTCCCAGATTGCTCATGGGTGGATGTGGGCCTCAGGAAAGAAAAGAGAAAAAGTTGTCCAGGTGAGTATACATTACCACCTCTAAAATGGCAGAGGAAGGGAAGGGTTTGTGTGAGGGGATTGGGTTCATCCTGTGGTTTTTTATCACCAGTGTGCAAAGAGAGTTGCCATGGCTCGTTCCTCTACCAGTCAGATTTAGTAGCTGGTGCTTCCCCTATGCTCCTCAACTGGTGCTGTTCAGTCCTCCTGGCAAAAAATGCCACCTGCATGCGCCACCCAGGTAGGGTTTCCCCTGTCCTGCTCACCCCATCACATCTTAACCTCCAGCAGCATATGCGGTCCAGTACCTGCATTTGCCACTGTCCTCCTGGAACATGGTAGGGCGTCTTGTCCTCTTGCCATCTCCTCTCCGCTTTTTGTTCGGGTGGGCTCTGGCCTTCTCCTGGTGTCCTCTCTGACTTCCTCATCTGGTGATGATTCCTTCGGATTAGTTTGTTTCTCTTTCGCACCACTCTGGTTCTCTGTCTTCACCTCCACACCCCTCTCTGGAAGCCATGCCTCCTTTTTATGTTGTTGGCCATTCTGCAGATGTGATTTCGGCATCATGATGAGGTTACATTTCTCTGGATTCACAGTGAGACCTGAACCTCTGAGGGCTGATAGTACTGACTCTAATTGAACCAAAGGTTGTACTAAGGTAGGGCTGTACACCACTATGTCATTGAGGTGAGCAGCCTTGTGTGTATGATGTGGTCACAGAGGCTGTCCATTATTCTTTGGAATGTAGCCAGGGCTCCATGCTACCTGAAAGGCAATACCTTGAATTGTTAGAGCCCTGACGGTGTGTGGAGAAAGCTGTTTTTTTTCATGCCTGTGGAGTGAGTGGTATTTGCCGGTATCCATGGTAGTCAGATATCGGGCCTTACCCAGTCTCTCAATAAACTCGTCTACCCGAGGCGTCAGACATGTATCAAATTTCAGATGTTATTTTATTGGCGAGCGTCAATGCAAAATCAAACTGGGCCATTGGGTTTTGGTTCCAACACGAGTGGAGAACACCAGAGGCTGTTTGAGGGTTCTATGATATCTCCTTCTAGCATGCTTAATATCTCTCTCCACAATTTGACATCTAGCTTTGGGTATCCTGTTCTAGTTTGCCTGGTTCTGTTTGGATGTTGTGTTCTGCTAAACACGTCTGCCCCAGTGAGAAGACGTCTTGATTGGCTTTAATTTAATCCTTTTATTTGTGTCCTTTGCTTCTGAGGTAGTGTTTCCTCTATGTTTGGGCTTCATTGGCTTCCCACATCTTCTTTAGGTGGCAAGGTGATGTTGAGGGGTTTTGTACTGGATGCGAACAAGGAGGAATGGAATGGTTTCTGTATGGCCTTTTTATGTACCAACTTGTTGTTAACTATGACTGTGGCTTGGGACCTTAGTGCATTCTGTAGGTTTTCTACTTTGTGCCTCCTTTGCTTGGCCCTCCACAACCAGCTGCTGGTGCCTTCATCCCTCTGCTAGCTTCTTAATCATCGTCTTCCATTTTTACCCCACTATGGTCTTATTAGTACCCCACTTCTTACACCACTGTAGCGAGGTCAGGCCTAACCATCTTTGTTAGGTAGGTTGATAATTAGATGCAGGCCAGGGTGAGGTAAGTGGTGTTTGCTTTATTTGCTTTTTATTACCAATAATTGTTATTACGTAATACAGTGTCTCTTAGTTTTGGTGCAGTGTTCTCGTCACACGCTGATTACTCAATCTCCTTATTCTTTCTCTTTTCCTTTTTTTGGTCTTTAGGGTTGTCCCATCTGCTGCTCTCTCGGTTCGTTTCCGGGTGGATGCAGGCCTCAGGAAATAAAAGAGGAACAGAGGTCCAGGTGAGTGTACCTTAACACTTGTAAAAGGGCAGGGAGGGTAAGGGGTTGTGTGAAGGGACTGAGTTCACCTGTGGATTTTTATCATCAGTGTGCAAAAGAGAGTAACCGTGGCTCGTTCCTGTACGAGGCAGCTTTAGTAGCCGGTGCTTCCCCTGTGCACCACCTAGGTAGTGGTTTCCCCTGTACTGCTCACCCCATTGCCTCTTAACCTTCTGCAGTGTCTGCGTATGTGGTCCCGTACTGCATTAGCCACGTTCCTCCTAGAATGTGGTGGGGCGTCTCTCCTCTTGCTGTCTCCTCTCTGCTTTAGGTCAGGTGGGCTCTGGCCTCCTCCTGGCATTTTCTCAGACTTCCTCATCTGATGATAATTCCCTTGGATTAGTTTGTTCCTCTTTCACGCCGCTCCTGTTCTCTGGCTTCACCTGCACACACCTCTCTGCCAGCCCTGCATCCTTTTTACATTGTCAGACTTTCTGCAGATGTGATTCCAATGGAACAGCTAGTACTGCGGTTCCATTGTCTGTCGTACCCCTAGGGTACCTGCTACAGTATTTTCCTCCCTCCTCACTTTTTTCGGCCACAGTTCTCGGCTTGGCTAGTGCGGACCAGTCACAATGGCCTTAGGACTTTTTTCATTAGAAATTTAGGGCCAGATGTAGCAAGCTTTTTGCATGGCGCAAACAGCGAATTTCGGTGTTTGCGCCATGCAAAAAGCACATCGCGATGCTCATTCCCATTTTGCGAGTCAGTAACCTGGTTACCGACTTGCAAAGTGGGAATGCGACTCACAAATAGGAAGGGGTGTTCCCCTTCCTATTTGCGATTCGCATCGCGATGTAGAATTGCTTTGTGACCGCGAACGTGGTCGCAAAGCAATTCGCAGTTACCACCAGTGTCTCACTGGTGGTAACCCATTCGCAAAAGGGAAGGGGTCCCGATGGGACCCCTTCCGCCTTTGTGAATGATCCTGAAAACATTTTTTCAGAGCAGCAAATAAATCAAAAATGTTTCATTTTTTTGTTTGTATTGCAACCTGTTTTCCTTTAAGGAAAACGGGCTGCAATACAAAAAAAAAAAACAGCTTTATTTAAAAGCAGTCACAGACATGGTTGTCTGCTGTCTCCAGCACGCCACCATCCCTGTGAGTGCTGCGAATCGCAAGGGAGTCAAATTGCGACCCACCTCATTAATATTAATGAGGTGGGTCTTTGTGACCCCCTTGCGATTTGCAGATGGTGTCAGGGACACCATCCTGCATCCGGGTTTGCGACTCGCAATTTGCAACTCGCAAACCCAAAATTTCGTACATGTGGCCCTTAGTGTAGTGAAGCTAGGGGATTTTTGTATATCTTTCGCTCCTCAGGCAGTCTGAAAAGAATCCTTCCATTGAGGGTTGCATTATGATTAATCCTTCCCAATTCATTCATTGTAGATTTATGGTTCACCAGGAGATACCATATATGAACAGATAGGATCACCACTTACGCTTGTTTGATATACAATCATATACCACCTTGGAATCTGTTTGGTGTCTTGTTCATTTTGTTGTATACATATTAGTTCAATGTCTGAACACTGCATCGTGTGCACTAATTTTCATACATAATGAAATTTATATACTCCTTATGCTAAAAATGAGAAAATCATCATACAGGATATTGTGTCCTGTACCATTTTTTAATAACATTGATTATGATACAAGTTACTAATTGAGTTTGCACACTTTGAAAGCAAAACTCAAAGTAATAGTAAATGAGCCCACAGAAAAGTTGTTTGACTTATTACACTTACCCTGGTTCTTGTGAGCAGTGAAGGCAGTCCTTGTGTTGTATGCAAAACTTCCCTAAAAAGCACTTTAAAAACTAGTCAATACTTTACCTTTTTGCCTCACAGGGTGCCAATGACAACATGGCTTATGTTCCTTCCACCGTTACGTGCAGTGTGAAGATTATAATGCACTTGTCAATTGACGAACAGAACACCTACCATACTCTGACGGCGGATAAAGGCATTGAGTGGGCAATAAGCAAGTCCATGATTTCCTCAAGTAGAGGAAAAAAAGCTTCTACAGCTGCTTGCCTAGTGAAGTAGTGGCCAATGGAAGGTAGTTATACATTCACAGCTATTGAAGATCCACCTAAGTCAATTTCCCAGTACTTCACTTTTGTATGGTACAACATAAAGCAAGGAGGAAAAAACTGTACTTGCTGAGATGAGCTGGGAACAGTAAACACGATTCTCCTGCCCCTTTACTTGCTTAGAGTAGGCTCTAAGCAAGTAAACAACATGGTGAGTCTTTTTAGCTGTTTCAGGAATGCGGTCTGCAAAGTGTAGTTTCTGCAGCCTTGCCACATCCTTCAGAGCAAATGAAGTTGAGACGGCTGCCTCTGTAGCAGTACCATTTCCATAGACAGTCAACTGAAAGTCAATTGCATGTTGCCATCTGGATCAGGTGGGTAAACAGCTTCTTATACCAAGTGCATGTTTTACAACTTACATTGTATGTCTGAAGAATTTAGTCATTCTTATCCACTCTTCCCATGTAGTTGGAATCAAGTATACAGCTGGGCTTGTGAACTTCAGCCACTTGACCTCAAACTATGAAGGGGGAAATGCTCTCATCATGAATTGTAGTGAGCATGTACAGATAATGCCTATCAGAGAACTTGAATGAGAGCAGTTTGTTGGAATATGTTAGAAATGGGGTGTTAGAAATTGGGTCTCTAGTTTCCAGATGTATGTACCCTGCCCAAGTAGGGACCACAATCCTAGTCAGGGTAAGTCACAACACAAACTAAATTATCCTGTGCTCACCCTCTGGTATCTTGGCACAGTGCAGACAGGCTTAATTTAGAAGGCAATGTGTAAAATATTTGTGAACTAACTCATACAGTAACACAGTGAAAACACCAGGAAAAATGATAATATTTATCTAATAAAAGAAGACCAAAATGACAAAAAACTAATATGCTCAGTCAAGCTATCACTTTTTAAAGGTTTAGATGAGTCTTAATCCTTAAGAATCAGTGGTTGTATCCTTTTAAGATACAGTACCTGGGATGTGTCAAGGGCCGCAGAGGATGTGATGAATCAGAAAGTAAAACAATGCATCATTTTTTCCAGCACAGCGGAGGTAATGCATGTATTCTTTCCTCATGGACAAAGTGATACGTAGATTTCTGGGTGCGCAGCCTTAGCTTCTTACTGCGATATGGAGATATTGTGACTCCTAGGGACGATGCGTGGAAAATCCAAAACATGTTGGGATGATGAAACATGTGCTGCGTCGATCCTGTAGGCGATGCAGCAATTTTCAGCCACAAGACAGGTACTGAGTTGATTTCAGCAGGCATTGCGTCAAATTTTTCAATGGGGTGGATTCTCTCTCTTAGATGAAGTCTTTGATGGCCCTGAGACTTCTTAACAGGAGGCAAGCTCAGTCTAAGCCCTTGGAGATCACTTGTGGGGGAAGGGAAAGTCCTTCCAGCAGAGTCAGGGGCAGCAGGGCAATAAGCATGAGAGCAGTCTTTCCAGAATAGCAGTCCAGATGAGTCCTTTGGGCAGCACAGCAGTCCCTCTGACAGAGTCCAGTTGTATGTCCAGAAGTGTCTGAATTGGTAGGGTCACAGACCCAGTGTATAAACCCTATTGTGCCTTTGAAGTGCTGGAAACTTCAAAGAGTGGTTTTGAAGTGCACCAGTTCCCCTTTTAACCTGGCCCTATCTGCCAGGAGATCTGTGGGGGGTTATCAGTCCTTTGTGTGGGGGCAGGCCACTAGGCTTTGAAGTGTGAGAGCTCTTCCACCCTTCCTTCCCAGGAAGAACCATCAGTATGCAGATGAATTCAGATGCAGCTGAGTGTCCTGTGTTTATGGCTGTCTGGGTGGAATGCACCAGGGGAGCTGTCAACCAGCATAGACCAGATGTGGATTTGAGACAGGCTGTAAGGCACAGAGAGCAGTACGTGCAGAGATGCTACTTACTAAAAGTGGTATTTCTTTAATAGTAATGTTAAATCAAACTTTACCAGTAACCAGGATTTCTCACTACAATTCCAACCATACCAAACGTGACAATGCCACTCCTTTCAGATCAGAAATTGCCACTTAAAGGATAGGGAATTCCCAATGCTGGTGTATGAGAGGAGCAGGCTTCACAGTAGTGAAAAACGACTTTGGGAGTTTTTCAGTACCAGAACATGTCCTGCCTTTTACGTACATAGCACTTTACCCTATGGGCTGCCAAGGGCTTACCTTAGGGGTGACTTATGTGTAATAAAAGGGGAGTTTAAGGCTTGGCACATAGTTGTGAATGCCAGTTCCAAGTGGTAGTAAAATTGCACATCCAGGCTTTGCAGTGGCAGGCCTGAGACATGGTTAAGGGGCTGCTTATGTGGGTGGCACAATCAGTGCTGCAGGTCCATTAATAGCATTTAATTGACAGGCCCTGGGCACATATAGTGCATTTTACTAGGGACTTATAGGTAAATTAAATATGCCAATTGGGAAGTAGCCAATGTTACTATGTTTAGTGGAGCGAGCACAAATACTTTAGCACTAGTCAGCAGTGGTAAAGTGAGCTTATTCTTAAAACCAGAAAAAACTAGATCAGAAGAATGGAGGGAGGTGGGCAAAAAGTTGGGGGAAGACACTCTAACACTGTCAGGTCTAACATGTACTCTCCCCCCCCAGTTGAAAATGGGGAGAGCTACCCAACCCCTTGGGAGCTCTCTTCTCTTCACTAATGCAGAAGAATCTGGAGAGACCATCAGCATTGGTGTGGTTAGTACCCGACGATGCTCCACCATATAGTCCATTCCCTGTACGGAGATGGACCACCTCAAGATTTTAGGATTTTCACCTCTCATTTGCATGAACCCCCTGTGGGGTCTGTGGTCTGTCTGAAACAGGTATGGTCTCAGCTTCATCAGTGCCCAGACCACAGCAAATGCTTCTCTTTCAGCTGCACTCCACCTCTGTTCCTGTGGAAGTAACCTCCTGCTAAAGAAGGCTACCGGTTGGTCTAGGCCCTTCTGATTCGGCTGTGCTGATCCCTATGCCATGCCCTAAAGCATCCGTCTGCATGATGAATTCCTTGGAGTAATCAGGGACCCTGAGCACAGGTGCTGTGCACATGGCTTCCTTGAGAAAATCAACGGCTTCCTGACAAGCCGCTGTCCAGATCACCAACCTGGGCTGCTTCTTAGAAGTCAGCTCAGTTAAGAGGGTAACAATGGTGCCATAACCCTTAATGAATCTTCTGTAGTAGCCCATGAGGCCTACGAAGGCTCTCCCTTAGTTTTGGGTTTTAGGAGGTTGCTAGGCGATGATTTTTTCAGCCTTGGCCTGGAGGGGCTACACCTTACCACTACCTACCAGGTATCCCAAATACATCACAGAACCCTGCCCAATCAGACACTTACTGGCCTTTATTTTCATGCCTGCCTGCTGCAGGGCCTGTAGCACCTCTTGGAGGTGATGCTAGTGTTCCTCGCAGCTGGCACTGTAGACAGCAATGTTGTCTAAGAAAGCTTCCTTGCCAGCTAGGACCCTGTTAACCTACTGTTGGAAGGTAGCAGGGGAATTCTTCAAGCCAAAGGACATCATCCAGAATTGGTAACGGCCCTCAGGGGTTGAGAATGCTGACCTCTCTTTTGCTCCTTCAGTCAAAGATCTGCCAGTACCCTGGGGTTAAATCAAAAGTACTGAGGAACTTGGCAGCGCCTAGTTTGTCAATGAGCTCATCAGCTCTGGGGATGGGGTATGCATCAGTCTTGGTGACAGAACTGAGGCCTATGTGGTCCATGCAGAACCGAAGTTCTGGTTTGGTGCCCAGTGGGGTGGCTTTGGTATCAACACTGTGCTGCTGGACCAGGGACAGCTAGAGGGTTCAATCACCCCTAAAGCTAGTATCTTGAAGACTTCCTCCTGGATACTGGCTCTCATCCTGTCTAACAACCTGTAAATTTTGTGCTTTACAGGGGAACAGTCTCATGGACGTACAGATGTGTGAGTCCAGGGGTGAGTGAGGCAAACTGTCCCAGACACTGGTAACAGTAACCCTCCTGGTCTGAGCTCAGGGTGGCAGACAGGTTGACACCCTTCACTGACCCATCTTATACCTGTGCAAACAGTAGGTCAGGAAGAGTTTCACTCACCTCCTCCACACCCTCATCTGTCACAAGGAGCATGCTCACTTTAGACCTCTCAAATTACATCGAGCACCGTCAGGGGGAACCTAGGGGACTGGAGATCCACTAAGAAAACAGCCTCCTCCTTACGCTCCTTGATTTCGTATGGGCCAGTCAAGCGGTCCTGGAGAGCTCTGGGCTCTACTGGTTTAATGACCTAAACTTTCTGGCCAGGCTGAAACTTTACCAGCATGGTCTTCTGGTCCAACCAGCATTTTATTACCTCCTGGCTAGCCTCGTGGTTGCTCTTGGCCTTTTTCCCGAAGCGGTGCATTTGGTTCCTGAGAGCCAACATGTAGCTGACCACATCCTGGGTGGGTTTCCTGGGAGCTTTCTCCCATCCCTCCTTGACAATGCTCAGAGGTCCCCTGACAGGGTGACCATAGAGGAGTTTGAAGGAACTGAACCTTACTCCTTTCTGGGACGCCTCCCGGTAGGCAAAGAGAAGGCATAGCAAGAGAATATCCCACTTACGCCTCATGGGATCAGGTTGACCTGCAATCATGCCCTTCAAGGTCTTGTTGAACCGCTCAATTAGATCATTAGTTCAGCAGTGATAGGGTCTGGTGAACATATGTTACACCACACGCATCCCACATAGACTTCTTATATGCAAATATGAAGTTAGTGTCTCTGTCAGACACTATCTCTTTGGGGAACCCCACACAGGTAAAGATCCACATCAGAGTTCTGGTCACCACAGGTGCAGTCACCATCCTCATAGGGATTGTTTCTGGGTAGCATGTGCCATGGTCCAACCAGACCAGGATGAACCTGTTGCCTAGGGCTGTCTTAGAGTCCAATGGACCAATGACGTTGATGCCTACCCTTTCAAAGAGGGTGCCAATGATGGGGAGTGGGATCAGGGGATCCCTGTTCCCTGACTTCCCACTGGCCTGGCAGGTGAGACAGGACCTGCAAAATGCATTTGAGGCTGCCTGCATTGTGGGTCAATAAAAGTGTGCAGCAAGCCTGGCGAAAGTCTTGTCTTTCCCTAAATGTCCTGCCAGGGTTATGTCATGAGTCAAACCCATTAAGAAGGTCCGGTAACACTGGGGGACCACCAGCACACAAGCTACCCCAGTACCCAGAACCTTAGGCTGGCTGTAGAGAAGATCATTCTCCCAGCATGATTAGGGGATCGCCAGAGGCTTCACCTGCTGCATTGGCTAAGGTCTGTCGCCTCAAGCTCTCAAGAGTGGGACACTCTGAACTTTGCAGAATTCCTCCCTGGTCGGCACACCCTCAACTTGGCAGCCAGCAAGCTCAGGTAGGTCACCTAGGGTGGCAATGTCCTCCCTGGTTGGCTCAGGGGTCCCCTCCTCAGGGACCCCATCAACGGAACTTCAGGGACCGGTCTACCATGCCCCTTGCCCCTCTCCTTGACAGCTGTCTGGGCCATTGTTTAAGGCTCCAGACGCCTGTGACTCCCTTCCCTGGCAGCCTTGGACAATGTGGTCAAACAGATCCATTCAGGCAATCCTATCATCTCAACGTGAGCCCTGAGCTCCACCTCCCTCCAGGTAGTGTGCTCCAGGTCATTGCCTAACCAACAATCTACAGGCATGGCAGGGCTCACAGCAACTCTCAGACTACCAGAGGACCCTCCCAACAGTAGATGGCTCTCACTATTGTCAGCAACTATGACTTGATGGAATGTGTTTGGTAGGACCTGCTCTGCTGATGCCCACTTGACAGTACATGTCCTGCCTTTTACTTATATAGCACCCTGCCCTGTAGGCTGCCTAGGACCTACCTTAGGGGCTACTTATATGTAATAAAAGGGGAGTTTAAGGCTTGGCAAGTAGTTGTAAATGCAAAGTCCAAGTGGCAGCAAAGCTGCACACACAGGTTCCGCAATGGCAGGCCTGAAGCAAAGTTAAGGGGCTACTTATGTGGGAGGAACAATCAGTGCTGCAGGCCCACTAGCAGCATTTCAATTATGGGCCCTGGGCACATATAGTGCTCTTTACTAGGGACTTATAGATAAATTAAATATGCCAATCGGGTAATAGCTCATGTTATCATGTTTAGGGGAGAGAGCAGTGGTAAAGTGTGAGAAAAATGGAGGGAGTCAAGCACAAAGCTGGGAAGAGACCACCCTAAGGCTGTCAGGTCTAACATGGGGTCTCTAGTTGGCAGTGGTTTGCACCCTGTCCAAGTAGGGGCCCCAGTATAGTCAGGGTAAGGGAGTCATATAGCTAAGATAAACCCTGCTCACCCCTTGGTATCTTGACTCAAGCAGTTAGGTTTATCTCAGAAGCTATGTGTAAAGTATTTGTACACACACACACACACACAGTAACACAGTGAAAACACCACAAAAGTACTCCATACCAGTTTAGAAAAAATATCCAATATTTATCTGAGTAACACAAGAATTAAATGACAAAAATTCAACATACGCAAGCAAAGATACGAATTTTCAAATATTAAATCTTAGTTTAGTGCTTAGAAACACAATAGCTTCAACTGGGGCTATCACGACATCTGGACAGAGTCATCTCCAACAGTCTGACAACACTGTGCATAGTGCGGGCCAGTCAGAGAGTTGCATGGACCCTGGTTACAATACCTTGGTAAACAATGAGAGAACAAAGATGCTGCATGGAGTCGGGGTAGGTGAGGCGTTGCTGGAGCCGTTGCAGCGTTGGTTCCTTACTGTCACCATGGAGGTGAGGTGTTGGTTCCTTACTGCTAGGCAGGGGAGGTGAGGCGTTGGTTCCTTACGGATGCAGGGGAGGTGATGCAGCATTGGCGGAGAGGTGGCGGTTCCTTACGACAAGGCCGGGTCGATGAATCCAGCAGGTCAAGACGCAAGGCGTCGACTTTGCGGTGTCGTGATCACACCACGGGTCCACAGGTTCTACAGCGGAGTTGGTGTTGGGTGCCACAGACGTCAGGTCATGGTTGTCGCACACAGTGGGGACTGTGGCTCCGGTGCAAGCTGCGGCATGGAGTCAGAGAGAAGAGCCACTTTTGCAGTATTTCACTATCAGGGCATGTAAAACACACCAGTACTTGTCCTACCTTTTAAATACACTGCATCCTGCCCATGGGGCTGCCTTGGGTCTACCTTAGGGGTGACTTATATGTAGTGAAAGGTAAAGTTTGGGCCTGGCAAGAGGGTACACTTGCCAGGTCGAATTGGCAGTTTAAAACTGCACACACAGACACTGCAGTGGCAGGTCTGAGACATGTTTACAGGACTACTCATGTGGGTGGCACAATCAGTGCTGCAGGCCCACTAGTAGCATTTGATTTACAGGCCTCGGGCACCTCTAGAGCACTTTACTAGGGACTTACTAGTAAACCAAATATGCCAATCGTGGAAAAGCCAATTACCAATACATTTTAGATAGAGGGCACTTGCACTTTAGCACTGGTCAGCAGTGATAAAGTGCCCAGAGTACCAAAACCATCAAAAACGAAGTCCAACACACACTCAACATACAGGAAGCAGAGGCAAAGAGACAGGGAAACCACAACAAGGATGCCAGGTCTAACACATTCCCAAACAAAATTACCTACCAAACACCATGCTAGCGGATCCCTCATCGACTGCTTGTCGACAGTGTTCACCACAGCTAAATTGTCCACATTGAACAGGACCAACTTGCTCACAAACTAGCACCCCCACAGACAAACTGCCACTACTAGCGGGAAGAACTCCATAAAGGCTATGCTTTACACCTCTCTCTTCAGTTGTCTGGCCACTCCTCTGCATACCATCGAACTTGCCAGAAAATGACAAAACCATGCCCCCCCTGGCCACGTCAGAAAAGAGCTCCAACGACCACTCCACCTGCTCCCCAAACCAGCCTTGGGGATCCCAATGAACTCGCTGAAAAACAATCTCCACATTTTCAAATCCTCCTTCACTTCTTACTTAAGATGCAGTCTGTGATGTGGAAGAGAAGTTCCTGCCAAGGTCATGCCCAGATGTCTATAGAATATTCTGCCAGCATGTACTGCCCTACAAGCAAAATTGAGATGCCCCAGGAACACCTGTACAACCTTCACTTGCAATTTATACTTTGCCAACATCCTGTCTAATAAATCCAAACACTTTTGCTTTTTACCCTACGGCAGTCTAATCTCCCTGCACCTGTATTCCATTTCTATGCCTAGAAAAGTGATCACCTCCACTGGTCCCACTGCCTTCTCCTGTGCCAAGGGGACCCAGACATCAACCATCAACTCTTGAAATACAGACGCTTCCTCACATTCCTGTGACGCAGGGGAACTAAGCAAGAAAAAAATCATCCGGTTTATGTGTCATAACCTCTCTTCCCACAACAGAAACAAACAACCTCCATAGAAAAAAGCTGAAAATCTCAAACAACAACCCACGGGCAATGTTTTGTCCACAAAAAATATCCCCGAACTGCATCCCCAACAGCTCATAATCATCCAGATGCACTAAAAGCAGGGGCAAGGCAGACAATATCTCATTTTGCAATCAAGGTACCTGGTCCGTATTTGTTGACCAGAGCATCAGTCGTGTCCACGGAAGCATAATGCTCTCTACCACATGCCTCCAGGATTAAGTCGTTAACATACAGGCCCTGCAGCCAAGACATGTGATGAATTAACTGAAACTTACCCTGCTCCTTCTTGGGGACAGCCCTGATCAGGGATGCTCACAAATGCTCTAGCCGCCAGTCGTCAAACGGCTCTTTCATTAGCCCTTCTCGTACCTCCTTCAAAAGCTTACTCCAAATTAAATGAAGCCCATGCTCAAAACCTTTTAACTCCTTCGCTCTGTCTGTACCCAACTGCAGCAACCAAAACCGAAGCCGTTCCAGCTTAACTGGTGTACGCACCTTTTCCCAATGTTTTTTGCCCTCCTTTGCCCCTACCCCACTTGTTGCTTCTCTGCCACTGTCCTGCATTGTTTTTCTGCCCAAAACTGCCCCCCTGTGGCCCACACTGGGTTAGCATATGCTTACCACCATACTTGGAGCATTTGGTGCGGTGTTTGCAATATTCATGCTGGTACTGACCCTTATTATATGACCAGCGTACTCCCCCAGCTCCTGCTTGGCCTCATCCTGTTGCACCCACCCCTGATTGGGTGGGAGTCCCCCGAAAGGGCTTGTAAGCACCCAGGCAACCACTTGCCATGTAAGCAGAAGGAGCTGGTGACTGGTGTCATTGTTTGTAGAAACAGCATGCTGTCCAACTGTCCCCACACTCTATTTGCAACTTCCCCCAAGCATACTCTGAGCTTCTCATCATACTGCATCTAAACCCAGTCTCCAAAAGTACTCGGAGCCTTCCTCACAACATCAGTGTACTTGAACAATGCCACCCTTCGTTCAGGCAATTTCTCACAATACAGGCTCGAATAAATATGAAATGCCATTGTCCAAAACTCTATATTGACCAGCACCTTCTGCCAGTGGGGCAGATCATATTCATCCTCCTTGGAACCTTCCTTTACCCGTATCTTCCTGAGCAGCAGCTCAAGGATCTCAATGTACCCCCCCACATCCAAATGTGTTTTTTAATTGGCAACATTAAGGGGGTTATTCTAACTTTGGAGGAGGTGCTAATCCATCCCAAAAGTGACGGAAAAGTGACGGATTTACCACCAGCCGTATTACGAGTCCATTATATCCTATGGAACTCGTAATACGGCTGGTGGTATATCCGTCACTTTACCGTCACTTTTGGGACGGATTAACACTCCTCCAAAGTTAGAATAACCCCCTAAATGAGCTCCTAATGTTTTAGTGATCCCCTTGTACAGAAGTTTCTTACGCTTTATCTCCTTGCTTTCCTTCTTGTCATCACAGCCTTTTGCCCCATCCTGTCCCCACCGACATTTGACTTGCTTTCTGCGCATCCTCATTCCCCATTAGCGCTGCATCCTGACCTGTGCCCTGGTCTTGGACATACCATGAGACAAGTGAAAACCTGTACCAATGAGATCTTTTGCTCCCACCCCCGGAGTAGATTGCACTTCACCCTCTTCACCCCGCTAGGCATCTTACTTTGCCTCAAGGTCAGGGCCCGTGCTAAAGCTGTCCATCCTGATGCCGACCTCGCCTCCATTTGGGTGGACAACTCTCTGACTGAAGCCGAACCAGATTGTGTCTGCAAAACACCAAAACTCTCCCTCCGGTTAATAGTGAAGCACCTCAGCAATGCACAGTCTGCCTCCTCGTGGACGAGACATGTCACCTCATTTTCAGGCTGACCCTCACCCGATTCAGGCCGCACAGTGAAAGACTTTTCACCCTGCTCAGTGCCTCCCTTTAGGAGGCTTCCTGCACTATCTGCCGCCACTCCTGATTCTCCTGCCCACACTCTGCAAAGGATCAGTGGGCGGGGCCCACTCACCTCACCTCCCGCTCCACATGCCACTATGCCAGACCCAGAAACAATGCTCAGATGAGCACAGTTAGTGGATCATCCCTGCCCTGCTCATGAACTCCCTATGCTCCACATTCTCCCTGCTAAGGGGCCTGTCCAACTTTGAAAGCCTCTCCCCCCCCCCCCCACCCAGCCCGTGCAATGCACATATAGGCCCTAGAATGCCGGCTCGAAACACTCACTCTTATCACTACTGCCGCCTTCTTTGCAACTTTCATCCCTCTCTTTACTTTTGACTTGACAGGGGACAGGCTACACAGCTGCTGCTACCCCCAAGAACCACCTCCACGGATTCCCTGCACATGGCAGCTATGTCTGCTGAAGCCGTAGTAGATCAGCCCTGTTCCAACGTAAACAGTGTCTCTGCAACGTTTTGATTTAGCCAACTAACCATACCTGCCTTAGAACCCTACACTACACTCCTGACTGAAAATGGCAAAAACTGTCCCTGCCCAGCCAGTGTTCACTTACTTGACAAAATAGCGACCTATGCCTACATGTCCCTCTCCTCAATACCCACAGTGCCCGCGCATGCGCTCAACGCTAATCACTGTCTCCGTCGGTCCTTGGACCCATCACTCTCCCGAAGATCCCAGGAGAGCAGGGCATTCTGCCCATCCCCTAAAACCACCATTGCTGTAGCCATCGTTGTTAGCTCTTTCCCAGTAACTTTCATATTATTAAGTCACTGAAAATAATTTCTTTAAATGGCAGAGTTATCGCAAATCTTAAGATCAGATTTATTCAAATAATAATTCCTTTTCGATTACTCTCAAATTAATAGGAAGTCAATAAACGCAGGAATCAGCAGCATTTCCCAGAATCTAGAAATCCGTTTTTTCCCATTTTGCTTGGAGTCTAGTAAACTTCCTGTAGACCCAATTTCGTACATGTCCAATGTCACGTCAAAACTCTTTTTTGTTTATTCCTTGAGAACGCATTCACAATTCGAGTAAGATAATGGAATAAAAATATAAAAAAATAAGAACTTTTAGAGTTGGCAACAATAACATATTTCAAAGCTCATGTGTCCCAGCCATATCCGAAAATAAATGGCACATTCAGCTGTTTATAATTTTTTTCTGATATTTGCTAAGGTTGTTTTATAATTTAATGATTTTTAGCCACGTCACACTCGCTTTGCAAATTCTAAATACTTGGCTGATTATTCCAACGAATAACGCTTTGCATTTGCCTGCTGTAACTGTAAACTTTTTTTTATTTTTATTCCATTCCAGAGAAATAGCAAAAAAATGCTGTAACAGACTGCCAACAGGTTTATATGGTTAAGAACCCATTAGATTTTCCTGCCAGTTACCTTAGATGTGTGACATGCAGCAGGCCCGAGGGTTTGCTTCAAATTCCAGATGAAGAGGACTCAGTCTGAATTCTCCCTTTATGCAGACGAATAGCATTCCCCCATAGTCATCTCAGCTGTGCTCCCTGCCTGCTGCATCTCAGTCATGACCATTTGGCTGGTGTCCATGATAATTTCCCTGAGTAAATAGTGCCTTTGAGCAGATCTAACGGAATTACATTTTGGATGGAAAGCTGAAGAAATGTAATACTTTTGGACGTGACACAAACCTCTATGGCAAGAAATAGCGATAATCCATTCCAAGAAACTCCTCCAGGTATTGTAAGAGCTCTGCAAATCTCGATCCATCTTTACCTCTCTTTGCACGGACCGTTGGACTCCATCAAAAGGACTACAGCAATTAGGCAGACACTACACCGCTGTTTTATCTGGTCTGGCTGTCAGTTCGATAAATGTCATTGCATTATCGAGTGATTTGTCATAGAATCACTAATTGGCTAAGGGAACATAGATGCATAAAGACAAACATAGGTGCAAATAAATGACAAAAGCCTAGATGAATACATCCCTGATCTAGGATGTCTTCAGTTCTTCATCAGAGCCCAAGAGGCTGTGGCCTGTCTCTGCAGTGTGGGACAAAGGGAGAAGTTCAATGTTATGGCTTTGGTCTCTGTGTTAATGCTCCCTCCGGTGCTGATGTGTTGATGCCTGGCACAGATCTGAACTGCAGCACACCATCCTGAAAGGGACACAGTAGGTGCAGTTGCACTGGAGGTTCAGTGCCTCACATTTCATTTTTCTCTCTCTCCTGGAAATTCCACCTCATTTTTTAGGTCTGGCTATGTCATCATGTCATCAATTCTTTTAAAATGCGCTATAAAATGATAAGGAGGGAGAAAGAGCTTTGGGTCAGCCCCTTCAGGAATTTACTTGCATATGTTATCTATGCTTTGTGTTTGCTTGTTTTGGCTGTCCATCGAGTCCACGGCATTTTACTGATGGCTGCATTGTTTCACTTGTATGTCGATTAGGTTTCGATGATGGAGGCCGAAGTAGTTCTTTTGAGAGATTACGGGTGGGACATTACCTTTAGCTTTTAATTGAGAACTGCTGCAGAGGGCTAATAACATGTTACTCTTGCACTTTTATTTGTGTTACTTTATTGCCATGATAGCATCTTGTATTTAAAGCTTAAGCGCACTGGTGTTACCTAGATCAAATAAATATGTTACACAAGCAGTGCTATTGCTTTATTTTATTGCATTCTTCTTTTTTCAGATGAGGATGTTAACTTGTTTTGAGCGGTAAAGCAACAAATGTTAGCCATTGCTTATCTTTTCTCCATCTGTGTCATGTAGAATTTGTAGTAAGCCAAATAAAGTCATACTTATTAACTTACAAATATTGCAGCACAGCAGCGTAAGGCGAAATAATTCACTACAAACATTTTTGACACTGATTTTAAAAAGTGTGATAAACATGCTTTTATTACAGTGCTGTAACACACATAGGACTTCTGAAAAAGTATGCCAGAACCTGGCATTTTATCTAGATTTCATTGCTATTGATATGCTACGATTTTGTTATCAAAATTAAAACGTTAATCTGATATACAGAGAGTTTGCATACACCTAGTCACTTTGAAAACGCACCAAAATCTGACATTGTGTCGAAATGTTCGTGAGCTAGCACAATTTTCTTCCGGCATATATGCAAGCATGTTTACTCTGGTGTGCATTCCTCGAAAGTAAAACAACACTATTTTATACATTTGGTTCTTTTTAACTCTGAAAACAAGAATTTTAGTGATTCATTGTATGCAAATCAAATCAAAACCATTTTATTGTTTCAGTTAGTTAAAACCATATCAATTCTACAGGCAGAACTTTGATTTAGTACAGTTGATAAGTAACATTAAAAACATACCTAAAATTGATTGTAGCACATCATTCGACTTGCTACCTACGAGGGTACGTCTTGATACTTGTTAGTGGGCTGTGGCTGCCGCCTAGTTGTGCAAATGGGCGGACACTTAAATTAGCCAGCTTAACACCCTACAATCCTACAACATTTTGCTTCACATGTTCCTAACACTAGGCAAATGTATAAGTGTGTCCTACTGTTACGGCCGGGAAGGCGTATTCGTAATTAGAGCTGGAAGTAGTCGATCTTTGGTGTCTGTTAATAATACAGATGAGTGCAAACCAGGATTGGCATGGGAGTTGGCACAACAATGGGCCAAATCCAGTGCTTATTTTGTAAATAAAAAGGTGCCGGTGCTCAAAGCCCTCCTCTTAAACACGCGGCTGCAGCAGTTAAATGTGAGAGCACAGAATACTGGAGTAGTGTAATTCTGAAGCCATCTGGGGCCTCTTCAATCCATATAAAGCCACTCCCTGCCCCTTCAGCTCACTCTTGCAGCTTTCTAATTTCTCCCTTTGTGACGCCTTTTCGTTTTTCCCTTTATCCGTCTTTCCCATATTTGTCTTGCTCACACCAAATGCTTGAGGCAGAAGAATAAGCCCCGGCCCTCAAAATTTACTGCCGGTGCTACGCACCGGAAACAACAAACCCAAATTAAGCACTGGCCAAATCCCTGGAGTCTCTTTCTGTCGTGGGTATGCCCCGTGTCAAATACTCAAGGTGTTTTTTCTCACTGAGGACTGAGCCGCTACAGACTTCTGTTCACTGGGTATGTCGCAGGGCTGAATTGATGGTGTTTCGGCTACTCTGGGGTTACCAGAGAGGGCTACTGCCAGAAATTTGATGAATTTACAGTTTAACTGTGCGTTGCCCGGACTGAAACACACAACTGTTGCCTCCGTACAGGTGTGAATGGCTCTGTCATTAAAGCTTCTCTTTAATAGTTACAATCAAGACCTACACAGCTGGGGACAAATGCAAATCAAGTGGATTGGATCCTCCTCTTTCTCGTTGCAGTGTCTTGAACCTGAGTATTTCCATGCCGGTTTGTTTGCTAAAGCCGGGATGCTGCCCAAGTGTAAGGTCAGAACAGTATGTTTTATGCAAGCTAAAAATTGAAGTGTCAGGTAAATTGCGGGGGCCAGCGTGTCATAATACTGTATTACCATCCATGCGTGCGAGCAGGCGCCAAGTTTGCTTTTGTCTTCGTGGCGGACAGTAATTCTAAAGCCCTATTTGTAGCCTTTTTAAAGGCATCATTTCACATGCCTGCCATCCACATTTCTGTTAAGTTAGCTTGTTTGATAGAGGTGAACAGTTATTTGTTATGTTCCAATTTCCGATCGTTTTGGAGCATTCAGACTGTCTTGTGAACGTTTGATCTTGGACCAGGTTTTTATCACTCTTGCTCTTCTCACCAGGCCTTGGTTTAAGAGGCCAAACTCTAAGTGAATTTGTGCTGGAGATGCATCATGGGGCAGATTGAATACTCGCCTGAATGTATTGGTCTGTATTTTGTCCACTGCTGCCGAATCCAGGCCTTGCATCACCACGCTAGCATAGGCGATTGTTGGCAATAGCTTAGAGGCAATAACTGTTAAAAGCGACTGAAAAGAGTGCATTTGTAGCTTTTTTGCTAAAGCGGTGAAGGCGTAGGTTAGGGCTGACCCCTTCTGTTCAATATCTTGTTTTTGGTGTGAGAAAGTCTCTCTGGTATCGATATATAAACCCAAGTATTTGTATTTTGTTATGATTCCAGCTGGGTGGTGTTTAGGACTATTTGGCTGCAGGCCCCAGTCAGTTGCTGACTACTATTGTTTTACTTTTGACCACATTTATCTCCATATGATTACTACTTGTAAAATAAGCGAAGGAATCCAATGATTTTTGTAGGCTCATTTTAGTTTGACTGAATAGCACGATGTCATCCGCGTAAGATAAACGGGTAAGGCTTAGGGGACCCGGAGGGCTGGGTGAGAGTTTTCCTAGTTCAGGGCAGGTGTGAGGTCCGCCATATGAGGTCCGCCACAAAAAGACTGAATAGATGAGGGTCTAATAGCCACCCCTACTTTAGTCTTACAAATGTGGTAATCTTTCTGGATAGTCTTGTGCGACCCCCAACTTTATTTCAAATCCAGGTGTGTGAATACAGCAGGGGTATTGCTTTTAGCAGGGAGCATTTCTTTTTTTAACTATGGCAAAGTTTGCCCATTTCACTAAATATCTTTTTGCCTGTACATTGCTCTAGCCATACTTTGCGTTGCTTGGCACAGTTTCCAGCCCACTCCTCTCCCTATCTGTTTCTTTCTCTGTACTCATTTCTCCATGTCCAAACCTCTGCTACCTGCACCCATTCCACTTCTATCTTTGTCAACACCTCACTGCCCCCACCTCTGCCACCTGCATCCATTTGATTCCTAACTCTGTCTGCACCTCACTGTCCCCACCTCTGCCACCTGCACCCATTTGATTCCTAACTCTCTCTGCACCTCACTGTCCCCACCTCTGCCACCTGCACCCATTTCTCTCCTATCTCTGTCTGCACCTCACTGCCCCCACAGCTGTCAATCTACACCCACCCATTTCACATCTATATTAGAATGCACCTTTCCCCGACTGCACCTTTTTCAGCCTGCCCCTCTCTAAGCCTACTCCTCTCCTATCCTGCAACTCTCCTTCTCCATAGCTTTCCATGGCCAAACCTCTCACCCAGCATGCATCTCTTCCTTTCCATATCTCCCCGTGCCCACACTTGGTCTTTCTCCTATGTCTGCTTGCCCTATGTCTCATAAGCAGCAGGCCCAAACGAGCACTCCAGCCCCCCAGGTGGGCAGGACTCTCTCTGAATTCTCCCTTTACACAGATGACTATCTATTACCCCATGGTCAGCTCAGCTGTGCTGCGAGCCTGCTGCATCTCAGACAATAAATATTCAGTTAACATACTCTACAAGATCAATTGCCTGGTGTCCACGATAGTTTCCCCGAATAAATAGTGCTTTTGAGCAGATGCAATGGAATTACATGTTGGCTTGAAAGCCAAAGAAAAGTAGTACGTTGGATCTGACACAAACCTCAGTTGGAAGAAACAGTGGTAATCCATTCCAAGAAACAACTCTCCACACTCCGATCAACCTTTGCCTCTCTTTGCATGGTCCGTTGTACTCCATCAAAATGACTACAACAATTAGATATACACCATATACACCATACCACTGTTTTATCTGTCCTGACCAGCTCTACTGTAAGTTGCATTGTATCATCATACATCTTTTGAGAGAGTATGTCTTAAGCTTGTGTTTCATGCCTCTATTTGGCCTTAGGGTACTGGCACTTGTTGAATTATCATACACTAATCTATTTGTTAAGGAAACATAAATGCATAAAGAAGTCTCCTGCTGTTTGATTGTAATATTGTGACATAATATACATACTACTGTGCTTAAAATTAGGATTAATTCATTTTCATTTTGCTTAGAAAGGAACCATTCTGGTCTTAAACATATAGTGGCTCATACTTGAACAAAACACAGAGGCCCCCATTATGACCCTGGCGGTAATTACCGTCAAATTATGACCATGGTGGAGAAAACTCCCGTAGACAGCCAATGTACCACACCAACCGCTAGAGCCTTAACACCACGCACCACGGTGGTAGCCGTCAACAGCCAGGCGGAAGACAAAGTACCGGCCACCATATTTTGACCCTTCAATCCACCATGATTTCCGAGGCGGTACCAACGCCACCAAAAGCCTAGTGGAACAATGCACAGAAGAGCAAAGACTTACCATCGGAGACACAGGGAAGAACAATGCCGCCATGGAACCGGAACTGCAAGTCTTCCCGATGGTCATCTACATCATGCTCCACCTGGAACACCAACGCCGACGAAGAAGAAGACAGTGAGTACAGCCGCCTAGCACACAAGGGAGGGAGGGAGGAAAACTAGAGTGACACACACACTCACGACACACACCCAACACACACACACACCACACACAACCAGCTGCAGATGAAAAACAATGGCGCACGATACACAACAGAATAATGCAAGGACAACAAAAATGCAGTAATGAGAATATATTGATATAAACAGCTACCAAAGAAACCAATTGTACAAGAAACAGATATGTACAAATGTACACAAAGGGCTCCATGCCCATTTCTCTTTGCTGGGGAGTGCAAGGCCACAGTCTCTGGAGTGGGTGACCTTCCCACTGGTTCTGGAGGGGGCTCCATGCCCATTTCTCTGTCCCGGGTAGTGCAAGGTCACAATCTCTCAGTCGGGGAACATGCCCACTGCTCCTGGAGGGGACCCCTTGTGCAGCAGATCCTGGAAGGTGGCCTACATGGCTTCCACTGGTGGTGATGGCTGCACTGTGTCATCTGGAGGTGAGGGCTGCACAGTATCAGCAGGTGAAGGTGCCTCCTGAGTAGCCTCTGCAGGAGGTGAGGGCTGAACTGTGGTGGCAGGTGTAGGTGCCTACTGGGCAGCTTCTGCAGGAGGTGAGAGCTGAACTGTGGTGGCGGTGCCTCCTGGGCAGCATCTGCTGGTGGTGACGGCTAAACTGTGGTAGCAGGTGGAGGTGCCTCCTGGCAGCCTCTGCTGGTGGTGAGGGCTGACCTGTGGTGGCAGGTGGAAGTGCCTCCTGGGCAGCCTCTGATGGAGGTGAGGGATGCACTTCCTCAGCTGGCGGTGGGGGCCATGTGAGCACTGGTGGTGGTGGAGGTGTCACCATGACAGCCTCCGCTGGAGTCAAGGGCTTCTTACCCTTCATGGCAGGAGGCATGGGAGCCTTACCCTTCCTGGCAAGGGTTGAGGGCTTCTTCCCCTTCATGGCAGGTTGTGCATGTTCCTTAGCCTTCTGGGCAGGAGTCAAGGGATTCTTCCCCTTCATTGCAGGAGGTGTGGGATCCTTAACCTTCCTGGTTGGTGGAGTGTGATCCTTCCCTGACTTGCTACCACGACTAGGTGGTGCTACCACTGTCCACGTGGACTGTTTGGCCGCGGTACTAGGCTGGGTCGTTGGGACCCTGCTCTTACAGGCAGGATGGGGAAGGGGAGGGAAGAGGTCAAGTTGGGCAAGGAAACGCTTCTTAGGGACATTGGGGTGGGATGAGGGAGGAGGGATGGGAGTGGAGGTTGTGGGAGTGGTTGTAAGTGGTGTATGTCTGCTGGATTTGGGTGCAGGTGCATGGGTAGTGTGCTGATGTGAGGTCGATGACCATTAGGTGTGTGAATGCTTGTGTTTGTGTCCTTTAGGATGGGGGACAGACAGGGTGGGAGAGGACACAGGGGCGCGTGCATAGATGTTGTGGAGGTGTCTGCTAGTGAGGTGTGTGTGCTGCTTGGTGTGGTGATGCTGGTGGTGGATGTTGATGCAGTGCATGCAGGTGTGAGTGTGGACGAGATTGTGAGGGAGGTGGAGGAGGAGGAGGAGTGGGAGACAGTGGAGGCAGTGGATGCGGATGTGTCTGCAACTGTCTGGTGTTTGCGTGAGTGCTTGTGGGTTGAAGTGTGGTGCCTGTCTTTGACTGTGCCACTCGTGGGTGTTTTTCTTGTGTGCATGCTCATCTGTATGTGTGCATGGGATGGGTTGGGGTTGAGGAGACTGGGACTGGGAAGTGGTAGTTGGAGGGGGGACGGTAGGAACAGGGACAATTGCTGCCATCAGAGAGGAGGCCAGAGCCTGATTCGATCTCTGTTGGGCCGCCAATCCACCGTGGATGCCCTCCAGGAATGCATTGCATTGCTTCATCTGGGATCCCAGCTCCTGGATGGCATTCACAATGGTTGACTGCCCTACAGAGATGAACCTCAGGAGGTCAATAGCCTCCACACTCAGGGCAGCAGGGCTGACTGGGGCAGGGCCTGAGGTGCCTGGGGTGAAGGAGATGCCCCCCCACCTGGATGAGCGGGCACAGACAACTTACTGAGGAGCTACTGGGAGGGCGGTGTTGGTACAGGAGGTGGCGGCTGAACCTGCAGCTGGGGTGGTCACAGAGGTGTTCACCACCACCAGGGAGCTTCCATCGGAGGAGGTATCTGAGTCTGTGTTGTCACCTCCTGTCCCCCCGTGGTGCTCCCTGTGCCCTCCATCCCACTGGTTCCCTCAGCATCGGTGGACTCTGCCTCCAGGTTCATGTGGGATGCAGCTCCCTCTGTCACCAGTGTCCCTGCTCCTCTGCCAGATGATGCTAATGCACACATGGACAGGATGACAGAAGAAACTAGGGGGGGAGAGAGAAAAAGAAAACACTAGGTCAATTACTGCCCCAACACACACCGTCACACAAATGGATCAGGCCTGAGCACTATGCATTGCACTGCCAGTGATTTGGTTAGATGCCACGGCAAGATGAGGGCCACACACCGCTAACTGCACCCCTCCTGGTACCCACAAAGCCCTGAGTGACTTGGAATGCTAACAAGCTAGGTTACATGCATTTGCCATACACACATTACCCTTGAGCTGAATCACACTGCAATGTCTGGCCTGGCCTTAGGGGTACCCACTAACTCACATCCACCACCCGGATCCCATGCCACCTGCCAATTATTGTAATAATGCCCACTCTACACACCACATTGTGGCTGCTGTGATTCCCTCAAGCTCCCATCCAGCTCTGGGTAGGTCACCACCAGTATGTGGGCCGTCAGGGGGGTCAGGTTCCGATGGGCACCCCTTCCTCGTTGGGAGGCCGTCCCCAGCTAGGCCTCTGCGGTCTTCCATGCCCAGCATCTCAGGTCCTCCCACCATTTCCAACAGTGGGTGCTCTGCCTGCCATAGACCCCCAGGGTCTGCACATCCTTGGCGATGGAGCGCCATAATCCCTTCTTTTGATGGGTGCTGACCTGCAGAGGTAATACAGACAGGAGGACACCATCAACCATACAATCCAGCCTGTCACACATATGGCCCACCAATCCCGTTTCCGTCACCATTGGCACACACATTGGCCGGCACACACCATGTACACCACCACAAGACATCCCCCCGATGACACAATGCTTGCATGCACATCTCCATGCATCCTTCACACACGCATCGTACCTAAGGTGTACTCATCTGTTGGTCTGGAGGCTCATACCTCAGTCCGTAGTGGGGTAGGACCCCATCCACCAATCACTCCAACTCCTCTGAAGTGAAGGCAGAGGCCTTTTCCCCGGTCACACAGGCCATGGTAGGTTCCAGACACAGGTCACAGCAGCACACGCAGTGTAGGTGTTCTCCTGTTGAAGGGCAGGAAACAAGTGAGGAATTAGATACAAAATGGCGGTCACATAGTGGCGGTGTACACCGTCACCACCAGCGCTGATCCCCATTTGCCACTGTACTCCATAGAGCCCCATATTATCCAATGAGGAATTGCATGGCAGTGCAAGACTGCCTTCTGCCACAACGCCCAACGTTGACGGAGTTACCTCACTTCCACCTTTCCCTACATACAGGACAGGCAGTCGCCATTTCATGGTGGCGGACAACGGTCATATCAACCTTAACTGCATCACAGCCTAGATTAGCCCATACCTCACCACTTCCACTGTCCCATCACAAAGATGCACTATGTACACTGAGGTTGTGGTTCCATTGTTCAAATTGTGATAGCCTACTCACTCTTGTGTCCCTTAGATAACTACTGCTGCGGATAAATGGGAGGAGGAAACAAGACCCCATGTACAGACCCCTTGTGGACTTGGCTACACTGGAGACAGGCACATTATACTCACCTATAGACTGGACAGGGCCACAATAACTGAGCTGTGTGCCCAATTAGAGCCAGACCTGATATCTGCTATCTATCTGGGATCCCCCCTCTTGTGCAAGTGCTATCAGTGCTCTATATCCTGGCAACTGGTTCTTTCCAAGTGACAGTGGGCTTGGCAGCAGGAATGTCACAGTCAATGTTCTCAGCCGTGCTGGCAAGAGTTTTGTCTGCCCTGGTGAAACACATGTGCAGCTACATAGCTTTTCCCCAGGTGGAAGATTTGGCCACAGTGAAGGCCGGATTCTATGCAATGGAACATATACCCAATATTATTGGGGCGATTGACGGAACACATATTGTGTTTGTCCTTCCTGCCAGAATGAGCAGGTGCTCAGGAATCAGGAGAGTTTCCACTCACTGAATGTGCAAATGGTGTGCCTGGCGACCAGTGCATCTCCCATGTCAATGCTAAGTATCTTGGGTCAGTGCATGATGCCTTTGTTCTGAGGAATAGCAGCATCCTAATGTGCTGGCCCAACTACAGAGGCACAGGGTGTGGCTAATAGGTGAGCCAGCGTCCCCACCCACTGTATGTTAGTTTATGCCTTCACGTGTCATCCTCATAGCATTGTGTGAGGCTAAATGTTGTCCCTCAATACTTGCAGGTGACTCTGGCTACCCAAACCTATCGTGGCTGCTGACCCCTGAGAGGAATGCCAGGACAGGGGCTGAAGTTCGTTATAATGAGGCACAGGGGTGAACCAGAAGGATCATCGAGAGGACCTTTGGGCTCCTGACCCACGGCGTTCACCCTCTCCATGATTCTCCGCTATAGCTCCATCTTCCTGGCAATGGATATCTACTGTACCTGTGCTCCAAACAGCTGTGGCTCTACTCTGACAATTTCCTCCACCATGACCCTTAAGTCCTCATCAGTGAAACAGGGGTGCCTTTATGGGGACGTGAGTGTTATGTGGTGTGTGTTGGTGAGAGTGTGTTGAGTAATGTGGTGGGGTGTGTGATGTGGGGTGCGTGAGGGATGTATGGGTGTATGTGGTGTGTGTGTCTAGTTGTCCACGTGCTGTCCCGGGCAGTAACTGTTGTTTGTAAAGGGTTGTGGGTAATATGGGTGTGTGTTTTATAGTGGTGTGGGTGTGTGGGTGTGGTGTGTCTATGGGTGTCAGGGGTTGGTGTTGTTTTGTATGTGGGTGTCCATTCTGAGTGCAGCGGTATGTACAGTCAATGGTTTACCGCCATTGAATGTCCGCCATGGTGATTTGTGGGTCATAATGTGGAGTGCGTTGTTCTGTTGGCGTAAAGGTATGGGTGTTGGTACCGCCACTTTAGCACTGACCTTTGGGCTCGCAGATGTGTGTATGCGTCAGTATTCTGTCAGATTGGTGTGTGTGTCATAATATGGCAAACGGATATTCGCCACTGTGGCGGTATGTTGGTGACTGTTACTGCGGTGGCAAGTGGGATTTACCCCCAATGTCATAACGAGGGCCATAGTAATGGATCTCTATTTCTAATGAAAAATACATTCATAGAAAAAAGGATTGCAAAGTACATATAAGACTTGTGGAAATAAATAGTTGATATGTTTTAGTGGAACTTAAATATTGTTCCAACAGAAGTACATGGACAGACAGACAGACACACACACACACACACAGCGTGAGAGTATACATAACAGATAACCCTGTAATAAGATCTAATATTGCCATTGAATGCTTTCGGTGACATCCTTAACCATGAGGCTGAAGCCCAGGTTGTAAGCTCCAGAACCATGAGATGGCATTATAGGACTATGTTACACATGTTACAAGAAATGTATGTTTTATATTACATGTTTATTTTGGGCTAGCTATCTTGAAAATGCTGTATTTTTCTAATTGCAGCTAACAATGAATGCTGATTGCAATTAGAGTATTGGCTGCCTGCACCATGAGGAAAAATGTTGCAGGCAGTCATTAAAGGACTCAGTGACAATGGTCCTCATTTTGAGTATGGCGGTCCAAGGACTGCCACACTTGCATTGACGGTTGGACCACCACACTCCAGGAGGTCAGACTGCCCAATTACAACTTTGGCAGGCAGACCCACCTAAAGACTGCCGTCCCCGCAATATCGTATATACCAACGGGGTGACATTAGTCAGGCTCGTAACCAGCCATGGTGGCGCTGAACTCAACACCACCTGGCTGATTCCAACCCCACTTTCCACCAGCCTTTCATGGCAGGGACCCCACCATGAAAAGGCTGGTAGAAAGCCAGTGCGGGGGGGGGCTTTTTTAAAAAAAAGGTTATTATCCGGTGGGAGTCTTATGGGGCACCCACAGAATTGCAGCTTTAAAATAAAAAAATAATGAAATGGTGGCTAGGTTCACTCCTCACCGAGCTTCATCGAGGTCCCGGGGAGCCCATCCCAGGAGCTAAAAATTTGAAATAAGAGATGGGGATGCATGACCTCACTACCTAGGCCGATTATGGCTTGAGACTTCACCCCCTGGGGGCCATACAGTATCAAAGGGGTGGATGAGCATGGCCACCCTCACACGAGCCTCACTGAGGCCCCAGGGAACCATCCGCTGGGGCCATTTAGAAATTAAAGGGGATGGGACAAGCAGACCCTCGTCCTGAACTTGTAGAGACCCCAGGAACCCATCCATCAGGTCTGGCAACTAATTATAGGGGAGGCCCTCCTCCCAGAGCCTCTCAATGTCTCACAGACCCCATCCCCCAGGGCCAAGACTTCTGTGGTGTCCTGGGGAACCACTCCCAGTACACTGTTTCCCTGCCCACAGGAGCGCAGGCAGGGAGACTTGTCTACTCTTGCTTGGCTGGAGCTTTGAAAATGGTCCCACCTGGTGGGAGCAGCCTTTTGTTTCCCTACCTGCAATGTTGCGGGCAGGGAAACTCAGATTGCTCATCCCTGTCGGAGCAAGCAACAACAGATGCTCACACCAGGCATGTGGGGAACTCTAGTGACCACTGGGGCCCTGGGGCTCCTGCCACTGCACCCAGCATAATGTGCTGTTGGTGGCCTGGGTGGGCCCATGAAAGGCCCTGGGAAATGGGGTGGCCTGGGCCCCTTGTGGCTCAGAGACGTGCACCCCTTCCCATTTACAAGTATGTTTCGGCCCTGGAGATGGGGTCCCAGGGCCACTTTTTTCTCAGGGAGGGGGTATGAATTAAAACAAAAAGGTCCTGGGGATGCAGTCCCTGAGGCCCGCATGCCCTCCCTCCTCTCTAAATATATGTTATGGTCCCAATGAATGGGGTGCTTGGGGCCCCAAGGAGGATGAGGAGGGGGGGGCACATTCTCCCATCACTTAAAAATACACAGGCCCTATGTGATTGGCCCCCTGAGGCTGTAAAGGCTTGGGAGGAGGGCCTATAGTGTCTCAGCAGGGGGGTTGTGAGAGGGGCCATGTGATCCCCTGCAATTAATGAAAAAAATATGGCAGCAGGGGTGGGTCCCTGGGGCCTGCACCTTCTCCCCCTTTTTTGACTATCAGTCCCAGGAGATGGGGTCTGCCTAAGTGTGGCCAGGACCTGCAAGACCAACTGCACACTGCATATAGCAGAAGGTTGTGTGTGGCACGAGGTTTGCAGCTTGCAATTGGTTGGATGCAGTGCCTGGCCACAGCGAGTTTGGCAGCAGGGCCTGGCCAAAAGCCTAAGGCAGTGCGCAGTGGCGGGTTGGCTGCCTGCAGTGGGTTGTAGCAGGGCCAAACGTGTACTAACAGAAGATCACTATCACTGGGACTACTGAAAGTCTAAAAACCTTTAAGGATGGTGAGATGCGGATTAACCCCTTCGCTGCCAGGCCTTTTCCCCCTCCTGTGCCGAGCCTTTTTTTGGCTATTTGGAGCAGTTCGCGCTTAGGCCCTCATAACTTTTTGTTCACGTAAGCTACCCAAGCCAAATTTGCGTCCTTTTTTTCCAACATCCTAGGGATTCTAGAGGTACCCAGACTTTGTGGGTTCCCCAGAAGGAGGCCAAGAAATTAGCCAAAAAACAGTGAAAATTTCGTTTTTTTTAAAAACATTGGAAAAATGGGCTGCAGAAGAAGGCTTGTGTTTTTTTCCCTGAAAAGGGCATCAACAAAGGGTTTGCAGTGATAAAATCACCAGCTTCCCAGCTTTCAGGAACAGGCAGACTTGAATCAGAAAACCCAATTTTTCAACACAATTTTGGCATTTTACTGGGACATACCCCATTTTTACGATTTTTTGTGCTTTCAGCCTCCTTCCAGTCAGTGACAGAAATGGGCATGAAACCAATGCTGGATCCCAGAAACCGCAACATTTCTGAAAAGTAGACAAAATTCTGAATTCAGCAAGGGGTAATTTGTGTAGATCCTACAAGGGTTTCCTACAGAAAATAACAACTGAAAAAGAAAAATATTGAAATTGAGGTGAAAAAAACATCCATTTTTCTCTAAGTTTTACTCTGTAATTTTTTCCTGCAATGTCAGATTTTCGAAAGCAATATACCGTTATGTCTGCTGGACTCTTCTGGTTGCGGGGATATATAGGGCTTGTAGGTTCATCAAGAACTCTAGGTACCCAGAGCCAATAAATGACCTGCACCCTGCAGTGGGTTTTCATTCTATGCCGGGTATACAGCAATTCATTTGCTGAAATATAAAGAGTAAAAAATAGCTATCAAGAAAACCTTTGTATTTCCAAAATGGGCACAAGATAAGGTGTTGAGAAGCAGTGGTTATTTGCACATCTCTGAATTCCAGGGTGCCCATACTAGCATGTGAATTACAGGGCATTTCTCAAATAGATGTCTTTTTTACACACTGTCTTACATTTGGAAGGGAAAAATGTAGAGAAAGACAAGGGGCAATAACACTTGTTTTGCTATTCTATGTTCCCCCAAGTCTCCCGATAAAAATAATACCTCACTTGTGTGGGTAGGCCTAGCGCCCGCGACAGGATACGCCCCAAAACAGAACGTGGACACATCACAGAAAACAGACCTGTTTTTAGCAAAGTGCCTACCTGTAGATTTTGGCCTGTAGTTAAGCCGCCACCTAGGGAAACCTACCAAACCTGTGCATTTCTGAAAACTAGAGACCTAGGGGAATCCAAGATGGGGTGACTTGTGTGGCTGGGACCAGGTTCTGTTACCCAGAATCCTTTGCAAACCTCAAAATGTGGCTAAAAAAACACATGTTCCTCACATTTCTGTGGCAGAAAGTTCTGGAATCTGAGAGGAGCCACAAATTTCCTTCCACCCAGCGTTCCCCCACGTCTCCCGATAAAAATGATACCTCACTTGTGTGGGTAGGCCTAGCGCCCGCGACAGGAAACGCCCCAAAGCGCAACGTGGGCATATCACAGAAAACAGACCTGTTTTTAGCAAAGTGCCTACCTGTGGATTTTGGCCTGTAGCTCAGCCGCCACCTAGGGAAACCTACCAAACCTGTGCATTTCTGAAAACTAGAGACCTAGGGGAATCCAAGATGGGGTGACTTGTGTGGCTGGGACCAGGTTCTGTTACCCAGAATCCTTTGCAAACCTCAAAATTTGGCTAAAAAAACACATGTTCCTCACATTTCTGTGGCAGAAAGTTCTGGAATCTGAGAGGAGCCACAAATTTCCTTCCACCCAGCGTTCCCCCATGTCTCCCGATAAAAATGATACCTCACTTGTGTGGGTAGGCCTAGCGCCCGCGACAGGAAACGCCCCAAAGCGCAACGTGGACACAACCAAATTTTTGAAGGAAAACAGAGGTGTTTTTTGCAAAGTGCCTACCTGTAGATTTTGGCCTGTAGCTCAGCCGCCACCTAGGGAAACCTACCAAACCTGTGCATTTCTGAAAGCTAGAGACCTGGGGGAATCCAAGATGGGGTGACTTGTGTGTCTGGGACCAGGTTCTGTTACCCAGAATCCTTTGCAAACCTCAAAATGTGGCTAAAAAAACACATGTTCCTCACATTTCTGTGGCAGAAAGTTCTGGAATCTGAGAGGAGCCACAAATTTCATTCCACCCAGCGTTCCCCCACGTCTCCCGATAAAAATGATACCTCACTTGTGTGGGTAGGCCTAGCGCCCGCGACAGGAAACGCCCCAAAGCGCAACGTGGACACATCACAGAAAATAGACCTGTTTTTAGCAAAGTGCCTACCTGTGGATTGTGGCCTGTAGCTCAGCCGCCACCTAGGGAAACCAACAAAACCTGTGCATTTCTGAAAACTAGAGACCTAGGGGAATCCAAGATGGGGTGACTTGTGTGGCTGGGACCAGGTTCTGTTACCCAGAATCCTTTGCAAACCTCAAAATTTGGCTAAAAAAACACATGTTCCTCACATTTCTGTGGCAGAAAGTTCTGGAATCTGAGAGGAGCCACAAATTTCCTTCCACCCAGCGTTCCCCCACGTCTCCCGATAAAAATGATACCTCACTTGTGTGAGTAGGCCTAGCGCCCACGACAGGAAACTCCCCAAAGCGCAACGTGGACACAACCAAATTTTTGAAGGAAAACAGAGGTGTTTTTTGCAAAGTGCCTACCTGTAGATTTTGGCCTGTAGCTCAGCCGCCACCTAGGGAAACCTACCAAACCTGTGCATTTCTGAAAACTAGAGACCTAGGGGAATCCAAGATGGGGTGACTTGTGTGGCTGGGACCAGGTTCTGTTACCCAGAATCCTTTGCAAACCTCAAAATGTGGCTAAAAAAACACATGTTCCTCACATTTCTGTGGCAGAAAGTTCTGGAATCTGAGAGGAGCCACAAATTTCCTTCCACCCAGCGTTCCCCCACGTCTCCCGATAAAAATGATACCTCACTTGTGTGGGTAGGCCTAGCGCCCACGACAGGAAACGCCCCAAAGCGCAATGTGGACACATCACAGAAAACAGACCTGTTTTTAGCAAAGTGCCTACCTGTGGATTTTGGCCTGTAGCTCAGCCGCCACCTGGGGAAACCTACCAAACCTGTGCATTTCTGAAAACTAGAGACCTAGAGGAATCCAAGATGGGGTGACCTGTGTGGCTGGGACCAGGTTCTGTTACCCAGAATCCTTTGCAAACCTCAAAATTTGGCTAAAAAAACACATGTTCCTCACATTTCTGTGGCAGAAAGTTCTGGAATCTGAGAGGAGCCACAAATTTCCTTCCACCCAGCGTTCCCCCACGTCTCCTGATAAAAATGATACCTCACTTGTGTGGGTAGGCCTAGCGCCCACGACAGGAAACGCCCCAAAGCGCAACGTGGACACAACCAAATTTTTGAAGGAAAACAGAGGTGTTTTTTGCAAAGTGCCTACCTGTGGATTTTGGCCTGTAGCTCAGCCGCCACCTAGGGAAACCTACCAAACCTGTGCATTTCTGAAAACTAGAGACCTAGGGGAATCCAAGATGGTGTGACTTGTGTGGCTGGGACCAGGTTCTGTTACCCAGAATCCTTTGCAAACCTCAAAATTTGGCTAAAAAAACACATGTTCCTCACATTTCTGTGGCAGAAAGTTCTGGAATCTGAGAGGAGCCACAAATTTCCTTCCACCCAGCGTTCCCCCACGTCTCCCGATAAAAATGATACCTCACTTGTGTGGGTAGGCCTAGCGCCCACGACAGGAAACGCCCCAAAGCGCAACGTGGACACAACCAAATTTTTGAAGGAAAACAGAGGTGTTTTTTGCAAAGTGCCTACCTGTAAATTTGGCTAAAAAAACACATGTTCCTCACATTTCTGTGGCAGAAAGTTCTGGAATCTGAGAGGAGCCACAAATTTCCTTCCACCCAGCGTTCCCCCACGTCTCCCGATAAAAATGATACCTCACTTGTGTGGGTAGGCCTAGCGCCCACGACAGGAAACGCCCCAAAGCGCAACGTGGACACATCACAGAAAACAGACCTGTTTTTAGCAAAGTGCCTACCTGTGGATTTTGGCCTGTAGCTCAGCCGCCACCTAGGGAAACCTACCAAACCTGTGCATTTCTGAAAACTAGAGACCTAGGGGAATCCAAGATGGGGTGACTTGTGTGGCTGGGACCAGGTTCTGTTACCCAGAATCCTTTGCAAACCTCAAAATTTGGCTAAAAAAACACATGTTCCTCACATTTCTGTGGCAGAAAGTTCTGGAATCTGAGAGGAGCCACAAATTTCCTTCCACCCAGCGTTCCCCCATGTCTCCCGATAAAAATGATACCTCACTTGTGTGGGTAGGCCTAGCGCCCACGACAGGAAACGCCCCAAAGCGCAACGTGGACACAACCAAATTTTTTAAGGAAAACAGAGGTGTTTTTTGCAAAGTGCCTACCTGTAGATTTTGGCCTGTAGCTCAGCCGCCACCTAGGGAAACCTACCAAACCTGTGCATTTCTGAAAACTAGAGACCTCGGGGAATCCAAGATGGGGTGACTTGTGTGGCTCGGACCAGGTTCTGTTACCCAGAATCCTTTGCAAACCTCAAAATTTGGCTAAAAAAAACACATGTTCCTCACATTTCTGTGGCAGAAAGTTCTACAATCTGAGAGGAGCCACAAATTTCCTTCCACCCAGCGTTCCCCCATGTCTCCCGATAAAAATGATACCTCACTTGTGTGGGTAGGCCTAGCGCCCGCGACAGGAAACGCCCCAAAGCGCAACGTGGACACATCACAGAAAATAGACCTGTTTTTAGCAAAGTGCCTACCTGTAGATTTTGGCCTCTAGCTCAGCCGCCACCTAGGGAAACCTACCAAACCTGTGCATTTCTGAAAACTAGAGACCTAGGGGAATCCAAGATGGGGTGATTTGTGTGGCTCGGACCAGGTTCTGTTACCCAGAATCCTTTGCAAACCTCAAAATTTGGCTAAAAAAACACATGTTCCTCACATTTCTGTGGCAGAAAGTTCTGGAATCTGAGAGGAGCCACAAATTTCCTTCCACCCAGCGTTCCCCCACGTCTCCCGATAAAAATGATACCTCACTTGTGTGGGTAGGCCTAGCGCTCGCGACAGGAAATGTCCCAAAACACAACGTGGACACATCACATTTTTTCATAGAAAACAGTGCCTACGTGTGGATTTTGGCCTCTAGCTCAGCCGGCACCTGGGGAAACCTAGCAAACCAGCGCATTTTTGAAAACTAGAGACCTAGGGGAATCCAAGATGGGGTGATTTGCGGGGCTCTGACCAGGTTCTGTTACCCAGAATCCTTTGCAAACAACAAAATCCGGCCAAAAAACACTTTTTCCTCTCATTTCGGTGACAGAAAGTTCTGGAATCTGAGAGGAGCCACAAATTTCCTTCCACCCAGCGTTCCCCTAAGTCTCTCCATAAAAATGGTACCTCAGTTGTGTGGGTAGGCTTAGCGCCCACGAAAGGAAATGGCCCAAAACACAACGTGGACACAACATATTTTTTCACAGAAAACAGAGGTGTTTTTTGCAAAGTGCCTACATGTGGATTTTGGCCTCTAGCTCAGCCGGCCCCAGGGGGGGGGGGAATGCCCTAAAATAAATTTGACCCCCCCAAACCCCCACTGCCCAGGTGCGACCCTTGCCTACGGGGTCGCTACCCCTGCGTGACATTGGCGCCCAAAAACAAATTCCCGGTGCCTAGTGGTTTCTGCCCCCTTGGGGGCAGATTGACCTAAAATCGACCATTCTGCCCCCAAAGGGGGCAGAAATGCTCTAAATACAGTTTGCTCCCCAGGGAAGCGACCCTTGTCTGATGGGTCGCTCCCCATCTCTAAAAAAACAAACAAACAAAAAACAAAAAAAACAAAAAAACATTTGCCCTGGCGCCTAGAGGTTTCTGCCCCCCCTGGGGGCAGATCGGCCTAATAATAGGCCGATCTGCCCCCAGGGGGGGGTAGAAATGGCCTAAAATAAATTTGGCCCCCCAAACACCCCCCACCACCCCACCTCGGAGCGACCCTTGCCTACTGGGTCGCTCCCCCTGCGTGACATTGGCGCCAAAAAACGAATCCCCGGTGCCTAGTGGTTTCTGCCCCCTTGGGGGCAGATTGACCTAAAATCGACCAATCTGCCCCCAAGGGGGGCAGAAATGGTCTAAACACAGTTTGCCCCCCAGGGGAGCGACCCTTGTCTGATGGGTCGCTCCCCATCTCTAAAAAAACAAACAAACTAAAAAAAAAAACACTAAAAAAAATTTGCCCTGGCAACAACAGGTTTCTGCCCCCCCTGGGGGCAGATCGGCCTAATAGTAGGCCGATCTGCCCCCAGGGGGTGCAGAAATGGCCTAAAATAAATTTGCCCCCTGAACACCCCCCCCCGTCCCCCCCCCCCCGGAGCGACCCTTGCCTACGGGGTCGCTCCCCCTGCGTGACATTGGCACCAAAAAACAAATCCCCGGTGCCTAGTGGTTTCTGCCCCCTTGTGGCAGATTGACCTAAAATCGACCAATCTGCCCCCAAGGGGGGCAGAAATGGTCTAAACACAATTTGCCCCCCAGGGGAGCGACCTTTGCCTGATGGGTCGCTCCCCATCTCGAAAAAATAACCAAACAAACAAAAAAAAAAAACAAAAAAAAAATTTGCTCTGGCAACAAGAGGTTTCTGCCCCCAGGGGGGACAGAAATGGCCTAAAATAAATTTGCCCCCTGAACCCCCCCCCCCGGAGCGACCATTGCCTACGGGGTCGCTCCCCCTGCGTGACATTGGCGCCAAAAAACAAATCCCCGGTGCCTAGTGGTTTCTGCCCCCTTGGGGCAGATTGACCTAAAATCGACCAATCTGCCCCCAAGGGGGGCAGAAATGGTCTAAACACAATTTGCCCCCCCAGGGGAGCGACCCTTGCCTGATGGGTCGCTCCCCATCTCTAAAAAAAAAAAAAAAAAAAAAAAAAAAACACAAATTTTTTTTTTGCCCTGGCAACAAGAGGTTTCTGCCCCCCCTGGGGGCAGATCGGCCTAATAATAGGCCGATCTGCCCCCAGGGGGTGCAGAAATGGCCTAAAATAAATTTGCCCCCGAACACCCCCCCTGAACCCCCCCCTCCCCCCGGAGCGACCATTGCCTACGGGGCCGCTCCCCCTGCGTGACATTGGCGCAAAAAAACAAATCCCGGTGCCTAGTGGTTTCTGCCCCCTTGGGGTAGATTGACCTAAAATCGACTAATCTGCCCCCAAGGGGGGCAGAAATGGTCTAAACACAGTTTGCCCCCCAGGGGAGCGACCCTTGTCTGATGGGTCGCTCCCCATCTCGAAAAAAACAAACAAACTAAAAAAAAAAACACTAAAAAAAATTTGCCCTGGCAACAAGAGGTTTCTGGCCCCCCTGGGGTCAGATCGGCCTAATAATAGGCCGATCTTCCCCCAGGGGGTGCAGAAATGGCCTAAAATAAATTTGCCCCCCGAACACCCCCCCCATTCCCCCCCCCCCCGGAGCGACCCTTGCCTACGGGGTCGCTCCCCCTGCGTGACATTGGCGCCAAAAAACAAATCCCCGGTGCCTAGTGGTTTCTGCCCCCTTGGGGCAGATTGACCTAAAATCGACCAATCTGCCCCCAAGGGGGGCAGAAATGGTCTAAACACAATTTGCCCCCCAGGGGAGCGACCCTTGCCTGATGGGTCGCTCCCCATCTCTAAAAAAACAAACAAAAAAACAAAAAAAATTGCCCTGGCGCCTACAGGTTTCTGCCCCCCCCGGGGGCAGATCGGCCTAATAATAGGCCGATCTGCCCCCAGGGGGGGCAGAAATGGCCTAAAATAAATTTGCCCCCGAACACCCACCCTCCCACCCCCCGGAGCGACCCTTGCCTACGGGGTCGCTCCCCTTGCGTGACATTGGCGCCAAAAAACAAATCCCCGGTGCCTAGTGGTTTCTGCCCCCTTGGGGCAGATTGACCTAAAATCGACCAATCTGTCCCCGAGGGGGGCAGAAATGGTCTAAATACAATTTGCCCCCCAGGGGAGCGACCCTTGCCTGATGGGTCGCTGCCCATCTCTAAAAAAAAAAAACCAAACCAAAAAAAAAACACAAATTTGCCCTGGCGCCTAGAGGTTTCTGCCCCCCCTGGGCGTAGATCGGCCTAATACCAATAGGGCGATCTGCCCCCAGGGGGGGCAGAGATGGCCTAAAATAATTTGCCCCCCCCACCCCCCCGGGGAGCGACCCTTGACTACAAGGTCGCTCCCCTTGTGTGACGGCGCAAAAAAAAGATCCCTGGTGCCTATTGGTTTCTGCCCCCCTTGGCGGCAGATTGACCTAAAATCGGCCGATCTGCCCCCAAAGCGGGCAGAAATGGCCTAAATACATTTTGCCCCTCCAGGGGAGCGACCCTTGTCCAAGGGGGTCGCTCCCCATCTGTAAAACAGAAAAACTAAAAAATCCCTGGTGCCTAGTGGTTTCTGCCCCCCTTGGGGGCAGATCAGCCGAATCAAAATAGGCTGATCTACCCCCCCCAGGGGGGCAGAAATGGCCTAAAATAATCCCCCCCCCCCAGGGAGCGACCCTTGCCTAAGGGGTCGCCCCCCTTGCGTGAAATTCACGCAAAAAAAAAACTCCCTGGTGTCTAATGGTTTCTGCCATCCTTGGGGGCAGATTGGCCTCATCAAAATAGGCCAATCTGCCCCCAAGGGGGGCAGAAATGGCCTAAATATAATTTGCCCCCTAGGGGAGCGACCCTTGCCTAAGGGGTCGCTCCCCACCTAAAAAAAAAGAAAACATAACAAAAAGAAAAAAAAAAAAAAGATCCCTGGTGCCTAGAGGTTTCTGTCCCCGGGGGGGCAGAAAAGGCCTTCCCAAAAAAATGCCCCCCCTGGGAGCGACCCTTGCCAAAGGGGTCGCTCCCGTTGCGTGAAATTCGCGCGCAAAAACAAACTCCCTGGTGTCTAATGGTTTCTGCCCCCCTTGGGGGCAGATTGGCCTCATCAAAATAGGCCAATCTTCCCCCATGGGGGGCAGAAATGGCCTAAATATATATTGCCCCATAGGGGAGCGACCCTTGCCTAAGGGATCGCTCCCCACCTAATAATAGGCCAATCTGCCCCCAGGGGGGGCAGAAAAGGCCTTCCTAATAAAATGCCCCCCCGGGAGCGACCCTTGCCCAAGGGGTCGCTCCCTTTTGCCAATTTCACTGAAAAAAAAAAAAATCCCTGGTGTCTAGTGGGGTTTCAAAAGCCTGATTGCAAGCAATCCGGCTTTTGAAACCTGTGAGAGACTTCAAAGGGAAGGAAATACATTTCCTTCCCTTTGAAGCCTCTCGGGGCCTCCCCCATGGGATTGAAAACGAAATGCAAAAGCATTTCTTTTTCAATCGCGCTGGAAGCTCTGCTTCCAGCGTGATGGGGGAGACCCTGTGACTAATCAGCGCGCGCTCGCGCGCTGACGTCACAGGGGGGGTTGGGGGGGTCGGGGGTGGGAGGGGAAGGGCTTCCCCTTCCATCCCTGACTTGGGGGGGTGGGGGGGAACCCCACAGAGGGAGCGAGAGCGCTCCCTCTGGGCTCTGTGCACAGGACGTAATGGTTACGTCCTGGGCACAGCAGCACTGTGCCTCAGGACGTAACCATTACGTCCTGGGCACAGAAGGAGTTAAATGAGCTATGGACACAAAGAAGTCCTTTTTGGATGTTCCCCAATGAGAGCACAGCAGGAGACATTTAAAAGCCACATGTTTTTGTCTGAATGCAATTGGCATTGAAAAAGGCGATGTAGCCGAAATGCATTTGCCTTATTATTAAATTAGATTTCTGAAGCCTGTGAGACCTTATTTTTGGTATTTATATATATATCTGTTTATGTACATATATATATATATATTTATTGATATATATATTTTGTTTTCACTGAAGAAACCAGTTACCTTAGCATGTGTGAGTTATAGTTACTTGAAATAACTCTAACTGCTGAATTTCAATGGGTTTGTATGAGTACATTCAGAACCTAACTATAACGACCCTGTAACTTTTGTTTTTAGCAGTGAATTTCTATGGTTTTTCAACGTAAAGGAATTTTAATTAGTATACGTTAATCCAACCGCTGCCGCACACGGCTTTCAGTTGTGTACAGCAGGGGTTGGCTGAAAGGCCTGGCCTGCGGCGTGGCCCCGCAGCCAAGTCCTTAAACCACCAAACCCATGCTACTCAGATGCCTTTGGCCGTACGCAGTGGTGGTTGGCCTCAGGGCCTGTCTCTGTCAGTTGATCTGTGAGTGGGTGCATGAGTGGGTTTGAAAGTGGTTGTGTGAGTCTATGAGCGGGTCAGAGTGGGTGCTTGAGTGTCTGAGTGGATGTGTGAGGGGGCGCATGAGTCCCTGAGTGCATGTATGAGTGAACAAATTAGTGTATGAGTGAGTCTGTGAATTTAAAAAAAAGTTTATTTTGTATATGCTCGAATATTCTTGAATATCCTTAAATATTCTTGAGTATCCTTGTATATTTGAGGATATTCTCGAATATTCAAGGATATTCTCGAATGTTCGCATATATTCTCGAATGTTCATGAATATTGCGCATGGTTAAAAAAATCATTTTATACTGATAATTTGACCCTCAGGTACCCCTTTATCACATCCCTGGAGTCACGGTACCATCACCCTTATCCCTTATGTCACTTTTAATTTTATTTTTCATCCCATGGGACTGTGTCGCGTTACTCAAAATGGTGGCTGCAACTTTGCTCTTCGGATTGAGGGCAGCCAGTCACGGCATTCCTGCTGTTGTGTGCATTCTCCAATTCAACACAATAATCACGAAAACATTGCAATGGATCCGTGGCCCTAGATATGCACATTTATTTCCCCTTTAATACCTCAACAACTACTGAATGAATTTACACCAAATAAGCGAAAGCACAATCTTCATACCGAAAGCTGTAGTCCTGTTCAAAGATCCAAAGGGAACTAACATGAGAAATGCATATTTTTTTACCCCCCCCCTCTTTTTTTGGCCCCCACTTGATGAATCACCCTGAAACTTTCTGTGGCCAAAAAGAATCACCAACACACTTTTTTTTTGGAAAACATTTCATGAAGATTTGTCAAACGGTGTCAAAGATATAGGCAAGTCAAAAAAAAAAAATTCTAGGAAAACATGGCCCCAACTATAACTACTTAGTGGGATGTTGCACTCCAGGAAGCTTATCAGCAAAATCGCTTTATTTCTCCAAAAACAGGATCTGTGAACAAAGACGAGAGGTAGTTGAAACATGTTGGTGGTGGGACTGTTACTTTTTGGAGGACATTTTTTTTTGGGTTTTGCTAAGAACTCTGGGGCCATTCGACCAATCTTCACGAAAACAACATTTTCCCCCCAAAAGGTTCATCCACCTTAGCTCCTTCTAGGAAAGGTTGAGGGTGATTCGTCAAGTTGGGGCAGAGAAAAATGGGGTTTACAAAATGCATTTTCACCATGCAATTTCAAAAGCTAAGAATTTTAGCAAGTGCGGAACAGAATTATACCAAATGTTGCAGAAAGCTAGATCTTTACTCAGAATGTGTGTTTTTTGCAATTACACCACATGTCCGAATCTCACAATAGTTGTGTTCAATCTCTTTCTTCAAATGAAGTTGTTTTGGAACTTCAAACATTAATGCTTACTAAGGTGTGTGCCATATAACTTTTACAATACTGAATGATACTTGCCTTCTCCACTGCTCTATTTATGTTTTGTACACACACACACATGTACATACAGTCAATCTATGCTGTATATGATTGTGGGCCCTTAACTACCTACTTTGTTTTTTAAATAGATCTAGTGGTTTATAGAGTAATTTGAGGAGCATGGCTTGGATGATATCATCAGTAATGTCATTTGATATGTCATCAGTAATATCATGAATGATGTAATTTACCATGTAATGAGTGATATAATAATTGAGCCAATAAGCAGTGCATGCCAGAGCGCAAATTATAGTTAGCTCAGTAAACTATAACAGGTGAATTTCAGTGTGTTGGTTTTTTAATGTTCATGTTAACATTAAAAATGTTTTTGTTTTTTAACCTAACTATAATTTCTCTTTAACATTTTTTCTTTTTCTGTGAATGTCTAGGGTTTTAAAATGTAAAGTATGATTCTGTTACAAGACCTCACTATAAACTATAACAATGCTGGAACCACAGTGAAAGTCACTACTGTGTAGTTAAGTTGTAGGTAGGTCAGACTTTCCATACTAAGATCGTTTTTGTTACATTTATAAGTTAAGAGCCATTTGATGAATCTTTCCAAAAAAAGTTCACAAACCACAGCTCCCGCCTGGAATATTTTCGGTGTGATCCAGCAAGTGGGCCAAAGAAAAAAGAGGGATCCCAAAACACGTTTCCCCCATGGAATTTCCCATAGGAAATTTAGACATCAATACAGAAGAAATGGATAAGCAGAATTACACCAAATTTGGCAGCAAGCTAGGTCTTTACTCAGAAAGTGTGATTTTAATGATTTTGTGTAAATCCCCTCATTTTCTTTGAGAAAATAAGGTTCAAATGCTAGTGATAGCCGAGTGGGACATGTCCAGATGTACTCTGATTAGCCACTTTAAAGGAGACAAATCAATCTGGAGTGGTTGGTCGCCATCTGAACAAAATGGTGTGGCAGTCATTCCAGGACTCAGGGACATATACCCTGAAAATTAATTAACTAAACAACTAAAGCGCAAACATTCTTATTTATGACAAAAGTGTGACACACTTGAAGCCAGCTTTATTTAATCCAAGGTGTAAAGCGTAAAACATTTCCATTAGATATTAACAGAATTAGTTTTTTTTAATTCATATAAATTATGGTTTGTGCTGTGGAAAGTAAAATTAGGACACATGTTCTATGAGTTCTTAAATATCATTGTCATCCTTTTCACTAAAATGTTCTGATATGCAGACAGAAACATATACTTTCAACACCAGAATTAGCCTGCCAGTTACCTTCCTGGTGATCAACTGCGACTTTACCACCATTATCTAACTAGCAACTAGAGTGCCCACATTTTGTATTTATGACAAAAGTGTGGTAAACCAGAATACCATCTTGATGGAATCAAAGCTAAAACACTGAAAGCATTTCTTGTAGAGGATACTTCAGTAAATGCAGAAATGAGGGAGCTTGAATAAGAAAGTCCTCCAAAATGGTTGCTTGAGAGAAATAGCTCAAATGTAGCCCAAATGGCACCCCTCCCTAAATCTAGCCCAATAGTAGAAGTATGCAAAACACTTAAGCAACTCGTGCAACGCACAATCAAGTGACCAATTGGATAAAACTCTTAAAAATAACAAACTATTTAAAATTTCCTTGTCACTATTTAAGAACTTAGAAAATGTGTCCTCATTTTAGTTTTCAGGAGCAAGAACCATAATTTCTATGAGAAAAGGAACCACTTTAATTTGTTCCTTTCTAAAGAACATGCTTTAGGTTTTAAAATTTTGATTCCATTAAGGTGACTTCATGTGTGCCACACTTTTGTCATAAATTCAAAATGCTAACGCTGTAGTTGATTATTAGAACACTGCGGGGAGGGAGGTGGCAGCGGCACAGGACAATGGAGGTGAAGTGGGAGGGAGCAGAGGCAACACACACAAACTACCAGCGAGGCACAGGCCATCGAAGAAGAAGGCAGGGCATCAAGATACCATGCCGGACAAGTGAGTGTGACCCGGCAGCACAACAAATCATGTAGAATAGGAAGGAGAAGTACCACAACATACTGTGTAGGGTAGAATGGATGGGGTGGAGGAATGGACTCGGACAATTAGGGCAGAAGGTAGGTGATAGGTGTAATAAGCTGACCACGGAGGGCAGGGAGTAGGGCAGTTGCAGCACAATGGACAACAGAGGATGAGAGGTAGGGAGCAGGGTCACACATGGGCACCAGAGAGAAGGGTGAGTAGGCATGGGTAGCAAGCTGACCATCTAGGGCAGCTGAGTGGGGCATTGGCAGCACACCAGGAGAGAAGGGGATTGACAACAGAGCAGACCATGAATGGCAGAAGGAGGTTGTAGGGGCACAGACTTGGACAATAGCGAAGAGGGGGAGGGGATATGGGATCAGTGTCAGCACAATGGACCAGGGGCATGCACATGGACAGCGAAGGGAGAGATAGTAGAGTGGCCATTGGGGACAGGACAACTTGGCAGCTCAATGAACCAGGGCAAGCAGGTTAGAGGGGGCAGTGTCAGCAAGCGGGGTGAAGTAAACAGGGACAACAAGCTGACTAAGGAAGGCAGGTGGTAGGGTCCAGGGCACACAGGTGGAGAATAGTTGGCAGGTAGGAGGGGGCATGGCGCAAGTTGACCACAAATGGCAGGAGGAGGGGTCAAGGGAGCAAAGATGGATAAAAGTGGGCAAGCAGGAGGGGAGCAGGGGCATCATTCTGACCACAGAGGGGAGGGTGTGATGTGTTAGTCACCAGGCTGTGCATAGTGGATGTGTTGGCAGAACATGTTAAAAAAAATCTAACAATTCCACCATAACTCACACTGAACAGAATTCACATGATAATTCTAAATACATGCCACATCTGACATAAACTAACCCGACACTGAACTGATAGCTGCCACTTCTCTGGAGAAGTGAAGAGGAAAAATGTAATTATACTTATGGATGAGAGGCAGGGAGAAAAAACAAGGGAAGAACCCATGGAACACTGAGGGGGAACATTTCCAACATACCAGCTGAACATCTGTATCATGAGACATTATTAGACCCTCTGCCTTCTGGATATATATCTTGAGAATGCTATTATATTCAGTCCTCAAAATTGAGAAATTATCTGAAATCCAGTTTTTAAGAGATAAAACAATGTTTGAGTTGGACCGGTAAAATACATAGTAATTGTTCTTTGCAACCGTGGACAGATGGATCATTTTATCACACTGGCTTAATTTATTGGTATGTTTTAACAATGCCTTCATAGATTTTGTGTTTCTTTTTATGTTATTTCTACACATCATGGGAATGTAAACGGCTGAAAATGGCGCGGTGACAGGGAGCAGCCATTGACCCTGCTACTGCAGGCAGGTCGCTCCCTGCCCGACCTTCTGCGCCACCTCCACTCCGCACTTTCTGCTTCCTCCTTCCCTGCCGCTGCGTCCCCTGCGGCCGCTCCCACCTCCCCCCTCCTTCTCACTGCGTCTTTGCTAAATTCCCTGCCGCTGCATCCCCTGTGGCCCCTCCCGCCTCCCCCCTCCTTCTCACCGCTTCTTTGCTAACTTTTCCGCCGCTGCATCCCCTGCGGCCCCACCCTCCAGCCCTCTCATTCGACAGACCCTCCCGCCTCCCAGCTGCCACTCCCACCCTCCCCTCCTTTTATGGCAGATGCGGCATGGCTGCGCAGCGGGTGCGCCGCTGGCGTGCCAAAAGCGAACCAAAGGATAGCCCGTCTGCGCCCGTCTGCGCCTGGACCGCGCCCAGCGCCATAACCCCTGGCCCTCTCACACCCACCTACCGCCCCCTCACCCTCCACTCTCTCAACCCAGGCCACTGCCCCACATGCACCACATCTAGCCCCACACACACACTCATGGCCCCTTCACCTGCCACACCGGCCACTTCTCCTGCTCGTCATCCCTCACACTACACACCAACCATAGCGATCCCACCTTCAAAAAACACAACACCCCCAACAAAAGACTCACCCACCCTGCCCCCAACAAACAAACTCGCAGCACACCAGCCCACAACCAGAACACACCCCGCAACAACACCCTCACGCACCACACCAATGCCACCCACCACAACCACCTTAACTGCCTGCTCCTCAACACCCACTCCCTTCACAAACATGCCATAGAACTCTGGGACCTCATCACCTCACACTCACCTGACATCGCCTTCCTCACGGAAACCTGGACCAACCCCTCCTCAGAACCCGACATAGCCACAGCCACCCCCAAGGGATACAAACTCCAACACAAAGACCGCCTCAACAGGCCAGGCGGCGGCATCGCCATCCTACACAGAGACACCATCAAAGTCACCACCAGCTCCCAAGACACTATCAACAACACTGGACACATCCACTTCCTCATCCACATTAACAACAACTCCACCCTCAGAGGTACACTAATCTACAGACCACCCGGACCACGCCCCGCCTTCTGCGACACCATTGCCGACAGCATCAGCTCGCACGCCCTCACCTCCACAGACTACATCATCCTCGGTGATTTCAACTTTCACTTAGAAAACCCACAAGACCACAACACTACCTCCCTCATAGACAACCTCACCAACCTTGGACTCAAACAACTGGTCACCGCACCCACCCACTCAGCAGGACACACGCTCGATGCAATTTTCACCTCAAGCCAACACATAGCCTACACCTATACCACCAAACTCCTCTGGACTGACCACCGCTGCGTCCACTTCTCCTTCACCAAACCCCCAACACAATACCATCAACACACCACACCCTACCGCATGTGGGACAAGATCCTCACAGAACGAGTAAACTCCCAACTGGCCATAACCCCCCACCCACACCAACGACCCCAACACAGGAGCACACAACCTCTCCAAATGGATCACTACCTGCGCAGACACACTAGCCCCCCTCAGAAAACACATCGCCACCCGCAACATCAAGAACGCCCCATGGTTCACCCCTGAACTCCAAGACTCCAAGCGCAAATGCCGCCAAGCTGAGAAAATATGGAGACTAGAACCTTCCACAACCAACTTCTCCACCCTCAAAACCACCATTCGCACCCATCACCAACTCATATGCACTGCCAAAAGAGATCACTACAAGACCCCCTTGACAACAACTCTCAAAACAGCAAAGAATTCTTCACCATCATCAATGAACTTGCCAGACCCAAAGCCAGCAACATAGACCCCACTCACACACAGCCCCTATGTGACGCCCTTTCCAACCACTTCCTCCACAAAATCCTGGACATCCACAACAGCTTCATATTACACACACCCACAACACACATCCCTCACTCACCCAACCCAACCCCCCACTCAGAACCCCCCACCACACTCTCCACATGGACCCCCACCACACACGAAGAAACCGAAAAAACCATGAACTCCATCCACTCCGGTTCCCCCTCCGACCCCTGTCCACACCGCATCTACAACAAAACTAGCCAAACCATCGCCCCCATACTCTACAACATAATCAACTCCTCTTTCGACTCCGCCACCTTCCCAGGCCCCTGGAAGTACGCAGAAATCACTGCTCTCCTAAAACAATCCCCAAGCCAACCCGGAGATCCTCTCCAACTACCGCCCCATCTCCCTCCTCCCTTTTCGCGCCAAGTTGCAGAGAAATTAGTCAACACCCGCCTATCCCACTTCCTCGAAGCAAACAACACTCTTGACCCCTCAAAATCTGGGTTCCGCAAGAACCACAGCACAGAAACCGCCCTCATCGCATGGACTGACGATATCAGGACCAAAGTCGACAAAGGCGAGAACGTCGCACTCATCCTCCTAGACCTCTCCGCAGCCTTTGACATCGTCTGCCACCACACACTGCGCACACGCCTCCAGAACATAGGAATTTGCCACAAAGCCTTAGACTGGCTCACCTCCTTCCTTACCGACCGGACCTAGAGAGTCCGCCTTCCGCCCTTCCACTCCAACACTACCAAGATCACCTGCGGAGCACCCCAAGGGTCCTCCCTCAGCCCCACACTCTTCATTATATACATGATCCCCCTAGCCAACATCCTCCGAGCGCACGGAATCACTATCCTCTCCTATGCAGATGACACCCAACTCATCCTCTCCCTCACCCGCAACCCCACCACTGCCAAAACCAACCTACATGCCGCTCTCCTCGACACCGCCAACTGGATGACCACTAACCACCTCAATCTCAACTCAAACAAAACCGAGATCATCATCTTCGGCCCCAACAAAACCACATGGGATGACTCCTGGTGGCCCACTGCCCTAGGCGCCGCACCCACCCCCGCAAACCACGCACGCAACCTCTGGATCATCCTCGATCCCTCCCTCTCCATGACACAGCAAATTAATGCTCTAACCTCCTCCTGCTTCCACACACTCGGCACTCTAAAAAAATCCTTCAAATGGATTCCCCCAGAAACCAGAAAGACAGTCACCCACGCACTCATCAGCAGCAGACTGGACTACGGTAACGCTCTCTACGCCGGCACCACACTCAAACTCAAACACAAACTCCAGAGAATACAGAACACAGCCGCACGCCTCGTCCTTGGCCTCCCCGCCACGAACGAATCTCACCACACCTCAAATCCCTTCACTGGCTCCCCATAGACAAGAGAATCACATTCAAGATCCTCATCGATGCACACAAATCCCTCCACAACACCGGCCCAACCTACCTCAATGAAAGAGTTAACTTCCACACTCCCACACGCAACCTCCGATCAGCCGACCTCGCCCTAGCCACAGTCCCCCGCATCCAACGCACCACCACAGGAGGCAGGTCTTTCTCCTACCTCGCCCCCAAAACCTGGAACTCCCTCCCCACCGAGCTTCGCAAAACCAAAGACCTAGTGGTCTTCAGAAAGAACCCCAAGACATGGTTGTTCGATCAGTGACCCTCCCCCTGTTCCCCCTCCCCCAGCACCTTGAGACCCTCACGGGTGAGTAGCGCACTCTACCAATTTTTTGATTGATTGATTGACTGGTTTTAGAAAGATTAAAATGCAGTTGTTTTAATCAAAACAGTTAGATTTTAATCAGTGTAATCCTTTTGGTAATTTTATGTATGCCAAACAGTGAACACTTTCTTCTGTAAAAATGACATACAGTGGCAAAAGATTTCTAAATATAGGTCATGCTATTGTTTGTTTTTGTCATGTTGGACCTATTGTTTTCTTGCTCTGTGTAAAATCTTTTTTCAAATTTCACATTATTGTATTTATTTTGCAATTAAATAGAAACTGCCCAAGCCTTTTCCCCTGATAAATACAATTTCTGGATAAATGTCACCATTTGTTCCATTGTATTGCAGGGTCAGACTGTTCTTGTCCCAACTAAGCCTTTCATAGTTGCTATGCTGGACGTAGGCCAAACGGGCAAACGGAACGTTGCAGGTCATTACATTGGCGCAAATGCTGCTGATCCATACCTACATGTAATGAACAGCCTGATGGGAATGGCTAAGCATGCAGCCGAACACACTTTTACCCCCTTTAATGGTCGGTAGTTAAAACTAAGAATAACAAAAACAGTAACAAAAACATGGTTCACTAGAAAGGTCATGGCCAGAAAAAAATGCTTGCTTATAAAAACACTGCTACATTTAACAAATACCATAAACACAACGAAGTTTCAAGCAATGCAAAAGATCCAGAGATCAGAGACCTCTCAAGCTGAGGGAGGAAGGGGTGGAGAATACTTCTGAAGTGCAGCATCCAAAGACACAAGAGGGTGTTGAGGCAGGCTATGTGATGAGGCAAATGAAGAGGGCACTAGAGATGGGAAAAAGAAGGGAAGAAGTACAAGAGGATACAAAAACTGCATGCATTATTAGCATGATGAGGGTTGGAGGGAAGCAGAGTGGGGAAGCAGTGCAAGGGAAGAGGAGCCTGAAAATGGGGTACGCAGTGTCCCACTAAAGAAAAAAATAATAAAAAGTACTATTTGATTTTTAGAAACAGGTCTAATGTTAAAAAAAATACCTTAAAGGGAAGTGATTTGTGGCCCAGATATACTACAGGACAAAGTGCGCATCGAATTTACTATCCGGTGTAAAATATACATTGCACTGGAAAGGCAAACATGCTTTGCACCGCTTTGCATCAAGGGGGCATACTGAGGTAGATCAGTACAAGCACCTACATGTTTGATGCAAAGCCCGATCTACTAAGGTAGCCAGACAGGGTAAACCTAACGCATACTTCAAGCTGATGTAAACAAGGTGAAATATCTTCAGTCTACAAAAGCTGACAAATTGCACATCCAGTGTGCGCGCGATCCTTCTGCATTGTCTAGTAATGGGAGTGTGCAGATGAAGCATGTGCAAGGTTGTCAGTTGTGCAAGGCAGCATTGTGAAAGCAGAACAAGCAAAGGCCGCAGCAGCAGACCACTCTTACCAAGTATGGCTCCGTGATGTGCTTTCCCTTGTGCACAAAACAGCACAGAGAAATATGTTTCTGTTTTGTGTGAAAGATTACTAAATCCTGGCATAGACATTCACGTTCAAAAAGACTTTTTCAGCACAACCTAATATTTACAACACTTATCTAGTCTACATTTCGGCAGAAGACATTATTACCTACAGCCTTTTCAAGCACACTACCCAAACCCATTTTTGGCAGTGCACTATAGGATTACCCTGTCGTGCTAATCGGTCTGCATGTATATATATAGAAAAAGGGTGGGTCTGAAAACACTTTTTCCCCATTCATTTTTCCATAGGGTTTTTTAACAGCGTTAGCGCCAAAACTACTGGACGGAATTACACCAAATTTGGCAGAAAGGTAGGTCCTGGTCCAGAAAGCGACCTTGTTTATTTTGGTGTAAATCTGTTAAGTAGTTTTTGAGAAATTAAGGGGAAAAACTATTTGTATATATAGGGATGTGAAGGATTCACAAACCCTCCCGATCTCGTGCTGAGGTCTATTTGGCTGTCAACACTTTAACCAGGAAGTGTTGGCAGCCGTCTTGGGACTCAGCAGCTGAGTCCAAGAAACAAATGTGAAAAAATGAAAAGGGGACAGGCTACAGACACCCTGACCCCTTATCTCTGGTGGTGGGGGTTGTACAGGGACCTCCCCAGGGCTGAAAAGCATTTTCTTTTTACATTTTAGAAGCTGTTCATGGTGGATCCGCTCATCCAGTGAAATTTTTTTAAAGCCCCTAGATGGGCCATGTCCTGGGGGCATTCCTTAATAGGAGTGTGGAGGGCCCGCCTAGCCCCCTGCAGCCCTGGGGACTGCCACCTCCCTGGGGTGAACCAGAAATCATGTGTGGGCGAGGCCACACAGCCCCCGCACCACAGGACCACCACCTCCTCAGGGCAAAAATAATTATTGCCAACTGGCCTCCCCCACAGCCCCAGGGATGGCCTCCTCCCTGGGGCTTTAATCACATAACAGGCGGGGGGCCACATGGCTCCCCTGCTGACCCTGCGACAAAGAGGAAAAAACAGTGAAGGGGGTCTGTTTTGGATCCCCCCTTACGCCCTGGGGACCACCACCTAACCAGGGCTATAATTGTAGGATGGGGCAGCACGTCCCCCCTCAAGGAGTAAACGATGGACCTGGCAACCAACACCCAGGGCCGGCTCCTGCTATGTCCCGGGGTGCCCACCCCGAAACATAGTTGTCTGCTGTGGCTTGGCTGCAACTTTGAAGCTGCCATGAAGCCACTGCAAACACTCTGCTTTGTTGCAACGGGACCTGTCAAACATGTCCCACTGTCCCAAAGTAGAGCTTTCATCTCTGTTCCCTGCATGAGGGTATGCTTATCAACGTGCAGGGAACAGAGATGAAAGCTTTGCTTCAGCAACCTCGGAGCTGGCTGCTGAAGCAATGGGACTGCGGGGGAGGCCTTGAGGCTCCCCCAGTGGTCCCAGATAGCCCATAAAGGGCTACAAAATGATTACAGAAATCAAAGAAAATAATAGCTCAACTGTTTAGGTCGCAGACCTTTATGCTGAAGGTTGAGGGTTCAAGTCCAGCAGGGCTTGTTTTCTTCCTTTTTCTGTTTCAACTACAAATATTTAAGGCTCATACTGAAATGTGATCTTACTGTTTTTAATTTACAAATATATATTTTTTTCAATTTGTGCAAAAATATTCAATTCTAAGCATATCATCCATCAAATCCTAAAGAACTATCTCCCTCTCACTCTTTCTCTCTCTCTTTTTTAATCTATTTTCCCACTGACACACTCATTCAGACCCTTACACAGCCACTCACAGGCCCACTCAGACACTCACGCACCCACTCACAGACCCACTGACACCCTCATGTAGCCACTTAGACCTGCGCAGACACTGACACACCCACTGAGCACACACTTATAAAACCCAGACAGAAAGTAAGAGAGCCACCCCCAGATACACCCTATTACACCTATTTTCACACCTAGAGAATTAGGCTGTGGCTAACCCACACTGCTCATGGCCAAAGAGCCATGTGCAGAGTAGAGTTGGGTGGTTAGGGGGGTTGGCTGCAGGGACTGGCTGCAGGCCAGGCGTTGTGGGCAAACCCTGCTGCACCTGGGCGAAGGCCGTGTATGGTGCAAGGATGGGTGCTTATAGGGTGTTGGGCACTGTGGCCAACCACCGCCATGCACTGACAAAGACAGTATGCAGCGGTGGTTTGATTAATGTATAGTAATGAAAATTACTACACGTTAAAAAAAACATAGAAATTCACTGAAAAAAAACAAAGGTTACAGGGATGTTATAGTTAGGAAATAGATTTTTTTTTAAAATAGAAATCCACGTAAAAAAGCAAAGGTTAAAGGGACGTTATAATTAGGCAAACATTTTAAATGTACAAAATCATAGAAATTCACCAGTTATAGTTAGAGTATACCTCAAGTAACTATAAGTCATGCCTTAAGGTAACTATAACTTGTGTCCTCGCCACGTACTGCTAATTACCCCACAAACTATGGCACTCATGACATCTTTGATAACATCATTGATAATGTCAATGTAATATTTGCAGTAAATGTTTTGATGAAAAAAATGTGCGTGGTGGGGGTGTGTCCCTGTAACCAATGTTTTATTCAGTGAATTTCTATGGTTTTTTAACGTATAGTAATTTTCATTACTATACATTAATCCAACCACCGCTGCACACTGTCTTTGTCAGTGAGATAACTATAATTCTAAAAGGTGAATTTCTATGGTTTCGGAAGTTTAAAATGTGAGCCTAACAATAATGTCCCTGAAACCTTTGTTTTTTTAAGTGAATATATATTGTATCATATTGAGGCAACTGATTTAGGGATTTTGAACACGACTAAAGCCCGAAGCACTTGGCGGAATTACACCAATTTTGGAAGAAAGATAGCTTTTGGTCCAGAAAGCGTGCTTTCTGGTATTTGGTGTAAGTCTGTTCAGTATGTTTTGAGATATTAAAGGAAAAATACATTTGTATATCTGGGGGGGAGCTTAAGCACAGATCATATTGTGAGAACTGATTAGCTGTCAGCACTTCAACCAGGAAGTGCTAGCAGCCATGTTTGGACTAATATACATGATAGCATCCCTTTGAAATGCATTGTAGTAAATGGCAGGTTTTAAGGGTTTCAAAAAGGAGAACGTATAAATGGGGAAGACAGATTTTAGTTACAGTATAAATCATTTGTTGATGGTACATACTAATTTTAGGAATTGCTGTGTGTTCTAAGGTGATTTTACCCTGTGAAAAAGCCTTCTGCTGGGATTTCATGAATCATGTTAGAGCGAAAACTGCTTTGTCTTGATTTTCCCATCGAGGTTATGAAAGGTGCTCCCGCAGCTAAAATGAGAGCATATTTTCTGTAAATTCACACAATCTTTCATAGAATGAAGTCTGACAGTCTCAGTAAAACATATACTTTCAACAGCTTGTCAGTTGATTACTTTGTGTTCTACTGCATCCTCCCAGAGTGTTCTAAAGAACAACTAGAGAGCTAACAGTCTTACTTACAACAGCAGTGTGGCACATCTGAAGCAATCTTGAATGAATCAAACTGGTAAAGCTTAAAACATTTAATTTAGAAAGGAACACATTGAGGGTGTTCATTTTGTCATTGAAATTATGGCTAGTGCTGTAGAAAGAAAAATTAGGAAACGTTTTAAGTGACTTGTCAAATATCTTCCTCTTCTATTTTATTAAAGAATTCTGACATGCAGACTGAAACATGCACTTTCAACACCATTAGCAGACTACCAGTTAACTCCCTGGTGAGCTGCAGCTTTACTACAGTGTTCTAATGAGCAACTAGAGTGCTAATATTCTGAATTTATGCCAACCGTACATGCCAACAGACCTGATTCAGACTCCCAATGTTTTTAAGGCCAAAAGGGCTTTATTTTATCAGTCTCCTGCCTAAAATCTCCTCTTTTTCAATGTAAGTCAATGGGTAAAATCAATTCCCCAGTTTTGTTTTCAAAATTGCCCTCCTCCCAAGTTCAAAATGTTGGCAAGTATGGTACATTGTATCACTGAGGGCAGGAGGAATGGGGTAGAGACATGGACTCAGATAACAGAGGTTAGGAGGGAGTTGAGCCTTACAGGGCATGCACCAGGAGTTGCAGCAGCACAATACTCCACACAGGGCAAGTGAGACGGCAGTGCAGCACAGCAGACCATAGAAACAAATAGGGAGAGGCAGGGCAATGCACATGGACAACAGACAGCAGATGGGAAAGATGCAAGGGCAGCAAGCTCACCATACTGGACTGACAGGAGGGACAATTGCAGCATAATGGACCATGAAGGTTAAGAGGGAGGGGGCATGGCATCACAACGGACCAAACAAGGCAGGATGGAGGTGATCGGACCTACACATTGAAAATGGAGGGCATGGCAGGGGGCAGGGTAGGAGCAGCAAGCTGACCATGGAATGCAGGTGAGATTAGCACTGGAAGCACAATACCCCTTGGAGGACAACAGTGCAACTATAATGACATACATGCAGACAACGGAGGAAAGGTGGGATGGGATCAGGGGCAGCAAGCTGACCACACAGTGGAGGTGGGAGGGGCTGTAGCAGCACAGATGACCATGCATGCCAACCAGGAAGGCAAGACAGAGGGGTAGGGACAAAGCACAAAGTACCTTGGATGGGTAGGGGCTGGACACAGACAAGAGAGGCCAGGGGAAGGGGCTTCACAGCAGACCATGCAGGGCAGACAGGAGAAGCAGTTGCAAAGCACGGAGGGCAGAAGGGAGTGGTAGCAAAATGGACCATGGAGCACAGGAGGGAGGGTATAGGGGCATGGAACTCAGATGGGCAGGGTAGAGGTGGCAGGGTCAGGTGGCAGCCATCTGACCATGCTAGGCAGGTGGGAGGAGCAGTGGCAGCTAAACAGAACACTCAGAGTAGATATGAGGGGCAGTGGCAGGTCAATGGAACATGGTGGGCAAAAAGGAGGTAGCAGGGGCATGCACAAAGATATCGGGGTGAGATGGAAGGAGAGTAAGGGCAGCAAGCTAAGCATAGAGGCTAAGCATGAGGGCAATGATGGGCCATAGAATTGGGCAACAAAGGGCAGGAGTACTGGGCAGGGACATCAAGCTAAATGAAGGGCAGTGGCAGCACATTGGACCAAGCAGGGCAGGCGGGAGGGGGTTGGTGCATGGACTCAGACAACAGAGGGTAGGGAGGAGGTAAATGGGACAGCAAGTTAACTGTTCAGGGCAGGCAGGCAAGGGCAGAACAACTGCCACATAGGTCTGTAATGAGGGAGCAAGGACATTGCCTTGGACAATGAATGGCATCGAGGAGGGGAAGCAGAATCAGCGAGCTTGGATGGGGGCAGCACAATGCCGAGAACAGGCCCGCATCCAACCCCCCAACCATACATTGCGATGTGCTTAATTAACGTTAAAAAAACCCTAGCAATTCACTATAAAAAACAAAGTATACAGGAATGCTATAGTTAGGAAACAGAATAAAAAACAAGACCATAGAAATTCAGCTGTTAGAGTTATTTCAAATATCTATAACTTGTGCCCTAAGGTAACTATAACTCGCACCCTCGCCATGCACTGCTAATTACACCAGATATTACATCACACATGACATCTTCTTTGACATAATTGATAATATCACTGTAGCATTTGCAGTAAAACTATTGATGAGGAAAATGTGCATTGTTATAGTTATAGTTTTTCATCTTTGTTTTCTCCCCTTGTCGTGTTTTTTTCTGTCTTTCTCTTTCTTTCCTCATTGTGTAAGTTTCTCTCTCTTGTGCTGGGTCAAAGTCTAATGAGGTAAAATAAGAGCTGGACCCCAAAAATGAGTAGCTAAGGGCCCTAAAAACAATCACTGCCTAAAATTAAGCAATGGTTGAGATGCTGTGACAAGGGGCTTGAAAATATTCTCAAGCGCGTGTGTGTGTGTGTGTGTGTGATGAGAGTTACCTTAGGGCATTACCTTAGGGCATGAGCTATAGTTACTCTAACAGCTGAATTTCTATTGTTTTGTGCGTGTAAAATCTGAACCTACCTATAATGTCCCTGTAACTTTTGGCTTTTTAGTGAATTTCTAAGGTTTTTTAAAAATTCTATTTCCTAACTATACCGTCCCTGTATATATTTTATATTTATGTGTACAAATTTAAAATACACTAGGTAGTTAAAGTTAGGTCTGCTTTTTTATAAAAAGAGCATTTTTGGTTTGCTAATAAGTTTTTGCTCAATTTGATGAATCTTCACAAAACTTTCCAAAAAATGTTAATCTGTCTCAGCTCCTTCCTGGAAAGTTTTGGAGTGATCCGTCAAGTGAGGGCCAAGAAAAACAAGGAGTCCCAAAGTTTAAAATAACCATGCATTTTCCATAGACTCCTTTAGACAAGGCTACAGCAAAAACTGCCAAACAGAATTTCACCAAATTTGTCAGGAAGCTAGATCTTGGCCCACAAATTGCACTTTTTGTGATCATGTGTAAATCTGTTTAGTAGTTCTTGGAAGTTAAGGTTGAAAAATAATTGTATATCTGGATGTTTGGGGAGTGGCAATTTACAAATAGAGCGTTCTGACTGGTCCAGGGAGCTCCATTTCCCTTGGGACATCTCACTCCCGTGGGAATCAGACTCCTGTGAAACTGAGTTCTCTGATTAGCTGCCAGAAACATGAGAAAAATGTTGCTGGCTGCCCTTACAGGACTTAAGGACTTCATCCATGTCCTGAAGTAAAAAAATAAAGTGAAAATATAAGGTACTGGGTAGGGATACCCTGATGCCATAGGCCTCGTGCGTGGAAAACAGAGGGAGCATGCCCTGGGGTCAAAAAGAAGAAAAATCAACAAAAAATGTATTGATCCTGCAAGACTCTCAAGGGCTCAAAAAAAAAAAGGAAATGGCAGCCAGGCCGCATTTATTAACTATAAGCCCCAGGAAGGCCACTCCGGGGGATGGGGTCTTCAGGGCCTAACTCAGGGAGGAAGGCCACCAAGCCCCCTCCTTTGCTTTATTAAAAACTATGGCCCTGGGAGATACCGCTCAAAGGGTCTAATAAAGGTCAAGGAAGGAGGTCACATGACCCCCTTTTATTTTAAGTAGTGGCCTTGGGGTTCCCAGAGCCTAACAAGGCTCAGGAAAGGCCACATGGTCCTCCTCCCCTTTAATTTCCACAATAAATATGTAATTTGACTGTTAAACCTTGCTTTTCATGGCTCCGCCCCTCAAGACTACACCTCATTTCCACTGTTACACCATGACCTCCAATTTATGGGTCAGAGAGTAAAGTTGTTCCATTTTTATCTCTGAGACTTTATATTCAAGTTAGTTTGCAGAATACCATGGAAACAAGTTCACTTACATGTACAATGTTTATATCACTTACGCCGTTTGTGTTCTCTCTGCTCAGTCATGCTGAATATACACATTGCAAATTGGCCATGTATGTAATGTATATAAAGAGGGTTAACAAGTAATATTTGTAGGTGGATTTTCAAAGCAAATAATTAAAGGGCAGCAAAAGCCTCTATATTTGTCACTTTTCCAGATTAGGACATAGACTTTGTTTTTTAAATTAAAAGCTATACTTCTGTTTCCGTTGTAATTTGCAAGTTTGTTACTTTTTACAAAGTATGGCACATAACTTTTCAAATTAAAATGTGTTTTGTGTTGGGTGTTAGTTGGTTTATATTCTACCAAGAATTTAAAATAATTTCTCAGTTTTCATGCTTCTGGTTTTTTCACTATTTACAGTACAATGCCAGGGTCGATGTAAGTAGAATACAAATGCAGACGCAATTTTACAGAACAGTACTAAATGGCTAAAGTAGATAATGTGTGAATCTCTTATGCTAGGTTAGCATTTTATTGCATAGCCAACAAATGCATTTGTATCTAAGCGCTTTGATTTACACCTCTTGTACAGAATCAAATCCTAAAGACCGGTTCATAGGAAAATGCTTTTTTATTTATTACCCTAACTGGTAAAATGTCACAATTTTTAAAAGATATGCCAGGCCACAGTATTGCAAACAGCACCACAGAGAGTGCTACAGAACTACTTTGGTTTGGTTTATGTTTCAAGTGTCCTTTTCACGCTGCCCCACAGCCACTGTGTAAAGTGAGAATTCTCACATCAAGTAGCACTGAGACTGGCCACAAACAGGAGAACTTACAGTATGGACCTACTGAAGTGTGAGATTTCTGCAATTGGCTATCTTAAACATCCGGAAGAAACAATTAAGGATAGACAAAAGAGCAGGGCTGGCCTAGAAACTTCCTCACCTTGCACAACAGAAATTGCAGTCCCACTGCTCGCCTCTGCCACCCATCAAGCAGACCGTCTTGAGTCACAACTAATATGCATGCTCTTATCCACAAAGTCTTTGTGGAATTCTAAAGGTATACCTAGCTCCAGGGAATGCAGGTAATACACTTATTACTCTCTGAGGAGGATATCATCCTATTCATCTTGTGTTGTATCACACCAGGGGCCCCCAAATCGGCCACATTTTTTGTTTGTAATTAATATTGTGAGTCATGCTTTGAGAGCACATCTGAAGACACCCGCTCAATCAATTGTAGAATCCCCTTTTCGATGTTTACATTATTTACTCCATATATTCTCTCACTTTGCTAAGATCATATGGTTACTGCTTCATTTGAGCACAGTCTAAAGCGAAACATATTACCTGAAAATGCATCCTTTCATCTCAAGCTGACCAGCTGCCCTTGCTGAAGAAGTGGACTACAGTACCAAAGCAACAGTCATATTGTTCACCTGATGCTATTGTCTAATGAAAGTACTTTATATAGCACAATCTCACGTGTGAGTAGTGTAGTAATGTTTCTTTCTACAGTTTTGCATTATCAGATTTGCATGCTACCTCAAAAAGTCTCCTTTATATTCTGAAAACACAGCATGAACAAATTACCTTGAGCTGAAAATTCCTATTGCTGTCTCTTTTTTATTTGTTCAAATGACTCTCCTTCATTTTCATCCTCTGCATGCCTCTTCTCTCTGATTACATCCTATTCTAAACCACATGTAGTTTTGCAAATTGTCCACAACTCATTACAAAGATCACAACCTATCAATAACTAATCTCCTCTACCTCATCTATTAATCCCACCAACGAACTGCATGAACTTGCGTAATCACAACTACTATTGATTTTTTTTACCACAATGGAAATTAGGTGAATTTATGGAATGGATTTTCTTGGATGCACAGAATTAACCCCAATAACCAAAAATTGCAAATAAATATTGGACTAACCTTGGGTCCGGAGCAGCATATGCAGAACACTACAGACAATGCTAATGAATGCCGACATGCATGTAAAAAAGCTCTCTAGTGTTGATTCCAGCTCATGACTCTTTAGTACACCACCAGACACTCCTCATATAGAGACATGATTATTCAGCACTCATTTCAAATGTATTGCACGTTCAACATGTGTAGTCACTAGTAGAAGCCTCCTTTCACCAGTGTTCTATCAGTGTTAATATAGTTCACTTTTGGGTAGTCCACTCATGATTGAGCTCACAACTTTACGTGTTTCAGTAACTTCCTTTTCATTTCAAGAAAAATGCTGCAATTTTAGTTTGCAAGACGGTTTGGTGGTATTGGTTAGATTTGGCAGAATTTACTCAAATATGATTTGGCTTTTCCCACTGTGTGTGCCAATGTACTAAATCAGTTTAAAAGAATGGATGACTGGCAGCATGCTGGGTCAATGCAACTGACATGTAAATAACGTCAGGGCATAAACTAACATTTGGCGGATTTCAATATTTCATCAAATTATAAAATATGGACCTATGTTTCTTTATCCATGTGTTAGTGGTCGAGAACAACATTTCCTTAAAAAACATAACATAATATAGCAATAAAACAGTAGAGGATTCTTCTTCGAGACAGACTGCCTATACCGCTTTGCAGGAAATCAGTCCTCACTATCTGCAATCTTGACTGGTTTGTGGAGGAGGGCCAATGGCACTCCTTACACCCAGTGTACAACGATCCAACGTGGAAAATTGAACATTCATTAGGATGTAACAGGGTTCCAGAACATCTTCCTCTGCAACTTTCATGGCATGGACCGTCTCCCAGGGTTCCATGTTTTAATTCCTATGTGCCTTTACAATATACGGAACTGATTATAATGATTGAGTTAAGTGAATACAAACAAATAGTAATTTTATAATAGTGTGCACAATCGCAATCCCACCTTTGTATGCGTGTTCTTTTTAAAAGCCAGAACCCTGTGGTGTCATTATTCTGCCATAATGCACAGTTTTATCCGACACTTATGCTCTATAATCTTGGACTACAGGTATAGGAAATGCACATGTAACTCTCTTTAAAGTAAAACTGCTTATTGTTTTTTCTAAAACAAGTATGATTTCGACAGATTTATTTAATGCATGCATTTTTGGAATACAAGTTACATGAATAAAAAAAGATATTTTGTGAAGGGTAGCCAACTAACTGAACAAAAATGCCAGAATAGTTTGATCAGCTCAAACCATGCAAGTCATGTTACCAAGGAGACCAGGATGTTAGCGATAAAGTACTATGGCCAATATTGATACTTTTTGACGCACAACTGCACCAACGCAGTTGTGCGTCAAAAATGTTACCGCCGGCTAACGCCATTCCAAAGCGCCATGCGAGCGCCTTATTTATTGAATGACGTTAGCCGGCGCTGCGGACTGGTGTGCTTCAAAAAAAATGACTCACACCAGGCAGCGCCAGCGTAGGGGAAAATGGAGGTTGGGCGTCAAAAAATGGGGCAAGTCAGGTCTGAGGCAAAATTCAGGCCTCAACCCGATTTGCGCCATTTGTTTTACGCCCAACCTCCATTGACATGACTCCTGTCTTAGCAAAGATAGGAGTCATGCCCCCTTGCCCAATGGCCATGCCCAGGGGACTTATGTCCCCTGGGCATGGTCATTGGGCATATTAGCAAGTAGGGGGTCCCAAATCAGGCCCCCCTATGCCACAAAAAAAAACGAAAAAAAATACTTACCCCAACTTACCTCAACTTCCCTGGGATGGGTCCCTCCATCCTTGGGTGTCCTCCTGGGGTGGGCAAGGGTGGCAGGGGGTGTCCCTGGGGGCATGGGAGGGCACCTCTGGGCTCCTTCTGAGCCCACAGGTCCCTTAACGCCTGCCCTGACCCAGGCGTTAAAAAACGGCGCCCATCAGGCTGGGCGCCGTTTTTTAAGGCCTGCCCCCTCCTGTGCGTCAAAATGACGTCAGAGTATAAATATGGGGCACAGGCCTTAAAGTCATTTTTTGGAAGGGAACGCCTACCTTGCATATAATTAACGCAAGGCTGGTTCCCCCTTCCAAAAAATGACGCACATGGTGGAACTTTGACGCCCGCAGGGTCGGACGTCAAAGTATAAATATGGGGCAGGGTTTGCGCCGATTGTGCGTCAAAAATTTTGACGCACATTCGACACAAACAGACTATAAATATGCCCCTATTTTTTCCTGTGGCACTCTTAAAGGACCACCCTGTTCACTTATCGTTTGTGCCTTGAGGGGTTTATAAATGTGAGCATATTTGTTTTGTTAATTTGAGCCATTGACTGCACTTTTGTTACAGCTGATAAAATAAGCATTTAAAAAATGCCACTTACTACTAAAACAAAAATACCTTCTTGAAAAAGAGGTACAACACATGTATTACAATCAAGTATATGATAAAGGTATTTAGACAAAATATTGTATCTAACAATAAGGGTTCATCATTTTATTTGATGACAAGAAAATGGCTTCAGAGATTGGGCTTTGACAGACAGATATCGTGCACGTCGGGTAGCGACAATGTTCAATTCGTGCACAGGAGCTCTGTTGTGAAATCTCCTAGGCTGGGGACCTGCTTCAGTATGTTAGCACAAACTTAACTTCTGATACTTTTGATAACATTGCTCATTTGCATAATGCACTTCCATATATAATCTGTCTTTTGATGCGTAATAATAGATAGAACTGTTAACCATTGCTATCCTCTTAATACATAAGGTTAATAAAATTCGCTTTTGTAGGCAGACTGCTGTAAATGGAAGCATGGAAAATTTAAGATGCTTTTAAAAAACGAAAGAAAGAATATTGACTAAGGAATGTTAAAGAATTCTTCAAAAATATACTGTTCGTTAGTGGGGTTTTTTGTCTAACTGACAATGCCTGGGATCCTGTGGGATTCTGGCACATAGGAGCATTCTGTTATGTATCAAAAATGACCTGAATGTTATTACGTTCCAAACAGACACAGATCAACCCCCCAGAGGAATTATTTAAGGTTTGGCAGACAGGGTACCCCGCCAAAAATATGGTGGAGTACCCTCTCTGCTCTTTCTCCAATTTATTAAGAGAACCGCCATGTTTCTGACAGCAGATTTAGGCTGTAGAACCTTTTGACTGAAGGGGCAACTGACTTATTACCATTGACCAGTACCAAAGACCATGCACCATGTTAAGGGCAGTTTTTCCAACATCATTATTTTCTGTTTGGGACCGCAAGGGAAGCCTAACAAGCCTGAACAGGAAATAGAATTAATGACCACCATACAATGGGATAAAACTCCCAGCACATCAGGGCCATTGCTTCTTTGGTTTTCAACAACAAACTCCTACATTGGCATTTTGTTTTTGAAAAACAAAAAAAGTTACTGTGCAAATGCATTCAACATCTTGTCCATACAGTAAAACCTGAACCTTTAGCGTGGATAGAATGAAGGCACAGATATATCTCCTGCCTGACAGAAATGTCTGAATATGGAAAATTGTATATGTCTCTTTGGAAACAGAATACGGCCTACCATATTTTAAATAAGCTCCTTAGTGTGCTGAGATCTCTGCATAGGATTTGCTCCTTCAGAGGTAGACTTTACTAAAGCTGTTTGGTCATTAATTTTTCATATGTTGTCGGATAAAATGTTTTGCAGTCAGAGAAGTTAACTTCTGGTGTTTACTATTTCCATGTTGCAACTAAAAAAGCTATAGAAATCAAGATAGTAATTGTTTGTTTGTTCCTATCACACTGCAGAATTGTTACCTACATTTTGTAGAATTCAGGCTAAAACTATCCTTTTCTTGTAACACAATATCCTATGCAGAATATATATTTGGCTTTGAGTAACCTTAGGGCTATTTACAACTTTAAAACATTGACTCACTGCATTGGAGACAATAACAGTATTTCTAGAGTGCACATTTCCCCCTAAACAAATGGCCTTTCTTAATCTATGCTAAGTGATAATATGTTCACATTTGTTCCTATGGTTCTTGAGCTATTTATTGGTTTAAGATTCTGTTTCCTTCATCACATTCTCATGCATCCCCATCTTCAGGATTTGTGCTTAGACTGGTGCGAAGGAACCAGTGTCTTGTATTGCCTTCTCCTATTTCCTGATGAATTACACCGCACAAACAATGTAGTTAAATAACAAACATTGACAGAATCAACCGGCCTCTCTTTGCTAACGCTCTGAATGTTCTTGGCTTTGCCAAAGCTGCTTCTTTTGAAATGCAGTATCAATGGCAAATGCCTTAATGGCGACCAGCTGCTGCATCATCCTGGTCATCGTGAAAGTATGAAGATATTGTTTTCTATAATTTTACAATATTTAGTCTTCACTATTGGTGTGGTCACTGCTGTCACATTTTAAAAGCGTCTGCTATTAATAAAGATGATAACAGTGGACAGCATGGGGCAGGGGAGGGGTGACGGTGGAAAGGGGGGAGTTAGAGGGACAGAGAAGTGCTGTAGGACAAGATCCAGGGTATCACCAAACCAGCCATCGAGTGTGTAACACAATTCAAGCTTATGTCTGGACAATTATGGGACAAAGGCTGGAGCAGAGAGATGAGATGGCAGAGGTATAAGGAAAGAGAGTACCACGCGGTATAGTGAAGTGCTGAGGGAAACATCTAGGACATTACCAAGCATGACCTCAGGAACCTGTTCTGTTGAAGGAGTTATGCACATCTCGGGGCACTTCTGGGAAGGTAGGTGGAAGGGTCGATATGAGGTGGGGAAGGTTTAGAGATCAAAGGGAAAGAATGTGGGCAGAGGCATAGGAATTGAGGCAGAGGAATGAGCAGCACATGCACTTTGATTAAGTACTAAGTAAGAAATTAAACATGAAAAAAACAAATGCAGTTCCATGACGTCAGATGTTGATGGACACACCTCATCCAATCAAAAGCAAGGATAAATAAGAAATGCTTTAGGAACTGGATGAACAGAAGAATAGCGAGGAAATGTATCCAAACAGAACTAGGATTGGAGACAGACAAGCACTCCCTCCACTCATGAACTATGAGCGGTCATCCAGTGATGTGTAAGTCACAATTTTGTATTCTGGAAAAAACAACTCAGCATCTATCCTAATTGATAAATTGAGATAAATTTGGTAACAATGACACTTGTCACTCACAACACTTAGAAAAGGTAGAAGTGTAGTATGAAGTGCAAAATAAAACAAGTTGTCAGCTCATAAGTGGGTGTGCATGCATGGGTAGCTCCTTTGAGTAATGCTACTCCTTAAAGTATGTATTGTTCAGTTTCAATATTCATGTGTTACATAACATAATACCCGGTCATACTGTATAACTTCTCCAACATATTACTGTAATGCCATGCAATGGTATGTTTCGGGGGCATCTTATTAACATGGCATTTCCTCAAAATGCGAAATCACTCAATTAATGTCATAGAACATTTAAGGTAAATTACATTTTTACTTGTTGAAGTAAATATTTGCAAGCAATCCATACTTATGTACACGAGTGGACATCCACCAGGCTCCATTTTACAATGGGAGGGAAACTGTCTTTCTCTAACTCAATGTCTGCCATAATCTACTATGGAGTAAACCAAATGGGGAACTAACAGTTACAAGTGAGCTGAGCGCAGACGGTAAAGGGAGACCTTGGGTAAAAGAATCTGTGAGAGGATTCATTGCTCCCCGACTTCAATCAGGAGTCTCAGGTTCAAGCCACACCTTGGAGTGAACAGATATATCATTCATAAACTGATTCATGTTAACTTTAGTAGAGGATTAGCAGAAAGAGTGCTGCCAGTCATCCCTGACAGAGACTAAAGTGACTACTTAGAATTCGTTTTTTCAATGATCTGTTGCACTGATAGTAGGCACACCCTGTGGCGTTCAGGTGGCCAACTTATTGCAAGAAATGATAACGTAGAGTTGTGACATCCTTGTGAAGTTTATGTCACTCCCTGGCTAGGCCTGTGCTTGGCTGTAGAAGAGCTAACAGCACCGATACTGTTAGTAGCCCATCAGCACTACTCTTAAACAATGATGATTTAGGTATAGTAATGGCTAGTTCCCTTGTTGAACCCACATCCACACGTTACCTACCCTGGCAGTGACCCTCTGTCTGGAACCTTTCTCTCTCCAGGCCACAGTGCACCAGCCACATTCATGAGCCTAGCTACACCGTACATATAACAACCAACATAGACTGTGTATCTCTGTGTTGTTTCCCACGCATAAGGTAAGTTAATAACCTAAAAGCAAGTTATTATGTGACTCAAGTTGAGGCAGGCATTAAAGTCACACTTTGAGACAGTAGTTACTGCCATATGCTAATGTGCCCATAAATGTCTCATTAGAGTGGCCCGGAAATGTTACTGGTAGCCCCCCAACTTTAGTGGGTACTGATACTGCTGGTACAAGTAAGTCGGTGGGAGGTTGAATTATCAGCCTAGATTGCAAGTGAGGCTCTGAGAGTCTCTTTAATGAAGAGGACTTGCTGGGTGAATTGGCAATTCCGGTACATATTCCCCTCTCTCGTTTTCTACCAGTACTTCACTTTCTTTTAGGAGGTGTAATCTCCAAGTGAAATATTGATAATCAGTTGAGTTTCTGTAGATCTCGTAACTCCTAGGGGGCGGTAACTCAAGTTGTTGAGCTGTTTGTTAGTTCAGGAAGTATCATAGGTTCAGTCCCTCTTTATGTCGCAGTTAGGAGCCCGGTGTGAGTTTGTTTTCAGTATGTTTGTTTTAGGGATAAGGTAGATAAATCCTTTCTGAGTAACCTCCCAATGTAGGGACGAGGAAGGGGGATAAGAATGAGGTGGTAATTACATGTGTTTTGTGTATCAACCATTTATTGAATGCCACTGCAATAGGTGACATATTTAGTGCCATGCAACCAGGGCAAGTTTTTAGTAGTGTGGACCAAAACAGCTCTTTTTTACTGGGCTAATAATATTTAATGCATTGTCTGGTGGAAACAGGATGTGCTCTTCGCTATTCAGACACTTAAAGGCATTTTCCCCAAGAAAGGTAAAGGGACACATTTTAGCATTTATTCTCAGCAGGCATAAGCATAGATGTTCGAAAATAATGTACGTTTAGAAGTCTGTACAAGAGGAACACTTTTTCCCATAGACACAGAATGGGTAAAAAACTTTGCTACATCTGGCCCTTAATCACAGTTCCCAAAATACGTTCTGACACAAAACTTGATATATTTGATTCCAATTACTTCCAGTGCGGCCCTGACCATATGATGCCAGTACTTTTACTACTTCTAATCGGGAACACGGAAATGACACTGACCTTCTAACTTTTGAGATACGCTTGAATGGCACTACATCGCCTTGAAAGAAAGCACAATGACCCTTGAAGTTCTTAACAATTTGTTTTTCTTGTTTTTGCTTTTTATTAATTAACATAGCCTTTATCCCTAGAACAGATAAAAATGTGCTATCTTCCGATATTTTTCGTAATTTACTGCAACACAGGCTGCTAAGGCTCACATTTCTTTATAAGAAATATGTTACTGGGTGGGAGGGTCACACCCAGAGGAGCAAAACTTAACCCAAACCATGTCTTGGTGTTACTTCAAGAGCAGTTCCAGCAATCCAGCCAACAAACGACCTGTCTTTTCTTCTGTAAATTAATAGACGGAAATAGTGAAGATTTATTAAAAAAGCCTATAAAACGTCCGTAACTTGAAAACACATTTGCAGGTAATGCACTGTGAATAAACAAATCACGTTTGCTTCACCCCCATCCCATGAAATGCTTATGTTATCTGTCCTCCCTCCTGGCTGTGACTCATGTCTGCTGACTGTCTGCTTCCTCAGCTAGATGCACCCAAACATCTAGCAGTTGTGTGCATTCTATGCCGGGTACCCCCAGACTTTACAAATTATCTTCAAGGGGAAGTCGTGTTTTAGCAGACCCTCAAAGAGACTGGCAGTATTCCATTCATACACAATGAAATATGTAATCTACATTCTAATTATCTGCAATACATCAACGAAGGGTACGAGAGCATTTAATTTCCGGCTATGCAGGAGCATAATTACATCATTACATTTCCACAAAGAGCACACTTCTGCCCTTTTGTTATTTAGTTTAATAACACAATGATGTACATGCTGACTATGGTAACATGTAAAAAGCTAAACGGAGGTTTCCGTTTCTAGGTCTGAATTCCTCTACATTTTCAGATAGAAGTGATAGCAGCAAAGACTCAGACTCTGTTGTGAAATAAAATGTAGATAGACCAGTGCCCATAGTACACATGTAACACAAATCTACACCATCACTGTTCACCAGATGAGTAACGCTAACTTTGTAAACCTTAGTGGCTAAAATAGTTTTGAAAATTGGTAACTATTGTGATAAGGCGACATTTGAAATCTATGGCTGGAAAGTGTGTTTTGTGCAATGGAATAGTGTGAACAGTGAAATCTGTGGCGTTGTGGTCTGTGTAGAGAAAAGAAAAGTCAAGGTAAAGAGTGTTGTTTTTTTGTGTTAGCATTTGAGTTAAGATTGTCCCATCATGCTTGCTGGATATCAACAGAATTAATACATATGGTTAGAATTGTTATGAAAAGGTGGTGGAAGATCTGAGATCTAACAATGTACAAAAGTATACCATTTGCAGATGATTGGATCATTGTTTGCTTGCAGCAGCTGCACTAGCAACTCTGGTGAATCACTCACTAGTAAAAGGAAGTACACCGGAAGACTGATGAATTAAAGCACTAATTTGTCCCTGCAAAACAGGAAACAGAGAGCATTTATACTATAATTCATTCAGCCTGTGGATCAGGCAACAGAATCAAGACAAAATATAGCAAAAATCATTAAATTCAACCGGAGATGACATGCACCACAATTAAAGCCAAAGTTGGTAAAACCAAAGTAGTAAAATCCATCAAGGATTTCTTTAATGAATATGCAATAGAAAACATTTACATTTAATGAATTGAGAGTGTTATATCCCACCCAATCTGAAAACCTGACAAGAGTTTATTAATTGGCAGCTCAACAAATTCGGCCCTTTTTATTGCACAGGTTCGGGAGGGGATGTCACATCAAACAAATCTAATAAAGTTTTAGGACCGGGCAGATAGATTTTATTAGAGTGACATATGTGTTATATACTTAGATTTAAGTGCAGCTTTTGCTACAGTTATATGCAGAAACCTTTTAAATCAGTCCAACATATGTGGAATGGAAACAATTAACGTAAGCTAGACTTGAATTGTCTGAGAATGCTGGTCAATGAACTTCATTCTGAGTCTGGGTTTTGCTTGACATTAGAATTTGTATTGGGATTGCAAAATGCGAGGAGTTTCTTGAAATACATAGTGGTCTACATGGTAATAAATAAGTTTCAGTAAAATTAAGAGCAAGATTATTCACTTGGTGCTGAAGAACCAACGGACAGTAAATGATGAGAGAGTGGATCTTAAGGCCACTGAACAGGAAAGAGAACTTCTGAGAATCCCACAATACACCTACAAATAATGTAAGTAAAATATTGGTGAACACCATCTGTGTAACCCTCACCAAGTGTGCATGACCAAAGTGGAAGATAGGTGTAGATTGTGATCACAAGTCTATGTGTGTGTGCACCCCTCCCTTCCTTTGTTGTGATGCTTCAATCTTAGGGTAGACTGGGTCCATTTCAGTGACTAGCCATATTTGGTGTGTCCTCTACAATGTCACATAAACAGTGTACAAATGAATACTTAATCAATTTGTGGTGTTTGGCAATTTGGGCCCCAGCTCTCATCATCCAGGACCATCCGCCCACCAAGTGGTGGTCAATTTGTTGGTGCGCTGTAGGCTCTGTCATACTCAGTACCATACCTGCATCATAACCAGCTAGAGTTCAAGAGCTTAACTTGCTTTACAGTCTGTAGGAGCACTTTCGCTCTCTCCACTTGGTGCCAGTTATTCCCTTAAAAATGACTGCCTGTCTGATAGATCGTTACATATGTGTAGTGGTCAAACTTGGTACAGTAGGAGTGAGTGAGTATAGGAAGCTTCAGTGTTAATACATTGTAAAGGCACATGTTTAAATGTTCTATATTTTCTAGGGTGTGTCTGTATCCTAGGTAGCTGAATACCAATAAATACCAATACTTGTTATACTATGCAATTCAATTTGTTACTGTCTGGCTTGGGTGTGCATTCAGTTAGTGTATTGAATGTTGCATACTTGGTAAATTGCCAAGCATCTGGGAGCCATTTCCAATGGCAGTTCTATTCATTAGTGTACTAGTTACAGTGGCTACAATACAGTGAATTCTCCGTTTGAAAGTGCTGAAATATAGAAACTGCTCCCAGTGTCCTGAGCCAACCGCGGGTGCTACAGAGACTGGCGCATAGGGTTTGTGAATACATATACTAACTCATGGCAGACCTTTCTGTAGTGTAGGTTTAGCTTTGCCCCACTGAACAAATGGTTAAGTTTCTCATTAAAAGTCATTGCTTATGAGCAGTGTTATGTCCAAAATGTGCACGGGGTCTTATCTTTTAGGATGATTGCTACATTTCTAGTACAAACATAGGAAGTCGACTTAGGAAGTTGCTTTCACTAGGTTCAAAGAACAGAGAAGGCACTACATATAGGAGGGTTCGTTCTGCGCCTGTTGAACAGGGTACTCAATTCTTGAACTTTTGGTTTCTTTCTCTTTTAACAATTGTTGTATCACACTTCTTTAGCCACCTTACTTTTGACAGCCAATAGATAAGAAAATGTTCTCCTAAAACAATAAACATATCTTGCCACTATGTTTATCATAGACAGCCAGACATTCTTGACTGATTTGGTTCAAACATAAACTGTTGGACTGACAAACACCTTTACAATGGGACTTTGAGATTCTTCCAAAGGAGTTCTTGGGAACGATTAAGCCGGTACTATTGGATAAATATGACCAACAGCCAACTGTGTTGGGACATTAGGACATTTTCAGAGAATTTCTAAAGCACCTTTCTCTAGAAAATTGTTTGAAACTGTGAAAAAAGATGCATGTGAAGGAAACACTGAATCAGAGTCACTGATTAGCACAATGAATTTTAGAATAAAGGTGCATTTGAGGCTTGTTCTCTAAGGACATTTTAATGAGCTTTGAGGAAAATGGTGCATTTCTAAGCACAGAAGGACAGTAATGCCAATCAAAAAATGGATACAAACTATAAGTAACTTTACGGAGGGTTTTTTTGGTTGTCTCCAAGAAAATGTCAGAAACAGTTGAAGCCCATTTTACTTTTTATACATATTGGGCCATTTACAGATCATCATTGAAAAAGGAGACAGATTAATACAGATAAAGACATAAGTATTGTTTCATACACTCTTTCTTTCTCTCTGAGTGTGTGTGTATGTATATAAATATATATCCACTGAAAAATCAAATGTCACAGGGACATTATAGTGAGGTTCTGAATTTACTTGCATAAAACCATAGAAACTCAGCAGTTATAGTTATGGTTAACTTAAGTAAATAGAACTTGCGCCCTTAGGTAACTATAACTTGTGCCCCCACCACAGTCGCCATTAAGTAGTTATAGTTAGGACATAGGCCCTCATTCTGACCTTGGCGGGCGGCGGAGGCCGCCCGCCAAAGTCCCGCCGTCAGGTTACCGTTCCGCGGTCGAAAGACCGCGGCGGTAATTCTGACTTTCCCGCTGGGCTGGCGGGCGGTCGCCTTCAGGCCGCCCGCCAGCCCAGCGGGAAAGCGGCTTCCACGATGAAGCCGGCTCGGAATCGAGCCGGCGGAGTGGAAGCTGTGCGACGGGTGCAGTTGCACCCGTCGCGTATTTCACTGTCTGCGCAGCAGACAGTGAAATACATTTAGGGGCCCTCTTACGGGGGCCCTGCGACCCCCCCTACCGCCATCCGGTTCCCGGCGGGCGGACCGCCGGGAACTGGATGGCGGTAGGGGGGGTCGGAATCCCCTCGGCGGCGCAGCTAGCTGCGCCGCCTTGGAGGATTCAAAAGGGCGGCGGTACACTGGCGGGAGCCCGCCAGTGCTGCCGGTCCGACCGCGGCTTTACCCGCGCGGTCGGAATGCCCTTGGGAGCACCGCCGGCCTGTCGGCGGTGCTCCCGCGGTCCTCCAACCCGGCGGTCATGGACCGCCAGGGTTGGAATGACCACCATAGTTTCTACAGAAAAGGCGTTTTTTGACTTGACCATGTCTTTGGTGCCGTTTGATGAATCTCCATGACATTTACCCGAAAAAGTGTAAAGTTGGGTCTTGTTGTGCGTGGAAAGTTTCAGGGTGATCCATCAAGTGGGGGCTAGAAAAGGGGGAATCTAAAAAAGTGTGTTTCTCATGTTAATTTCCATAGGGATTTTAGACATAACTGCAGCCTGAACCGCTGGACGGAATTGCATCAAATTTGGCAGAAGGTTAGCTCTTGGTCCACAAAGCTCTCTTTTTTTTTATTTGGTGTATATCCATTCAGTAGTCTTCGAGACATTAAAGGAAGTCCAAATTTGTATATCTGGGCAGAGCCTAAGCACAAATCTCATTGGGCGATCTCATTGGCTGTCAGCACCTCAACCAGAAAGTGATGGCAGCCATCTTGGGACTAATTTACATGATAATATCCCATTGAAATGCATTGTAATAAATGGCAGGTTTTGAGGCTCACAAAAAGGAGAACGTATAAAGGGTGGTAACAGATTTTAGTTACAATATAAATCATTTGTTGCTAAGGTGATTTTACTCTGTGAAAAAGCCTTCTGCTGGAATTTCATGAATGATGATTGAGAGAAAACAGTTTTCTCATGATTTTCCCATAGCGGTTATGGAAGGTTCTCCAGAAGCTAAAATAAGAGCATAATTTCTGTAAATTCACACTTTCTCAGCCATGTGAGGATGAAGTTTGACATTCTCAGTAAAATATGTACTTCCAACTGGAGCAACCTGTCAGTTGATCGCCTTGTGTTTTACTGCTGCCTACCAGAGTGTTTAACTAGAGTGCTAACAGTCTTACTTATGACAAAAGTGTGGCACACCTGGAGCCATCTTGATTGAATTAAACTGGTAAAACTTAAAACAAATAATTTAAAACAGAAAAAATGAGGGGGTTCAAGAAATTATGCTTAGTGCCATAAAAAGAAAAAATAGGATAAGTTTCAAGTGAGTTCTCCAATATCTTTCTCTTCTATTTCTTTAAAACATTCTGACATGTAGACAGAAACAGGCACTTTCAACAACAACAGCAGACTGCCAGTTAATTCCCTGGTGATCAGCAGTTTACTACAGTGTTCAGATGAGCAACCAGAGTGCTAACATTCTGAATTTATGCCAAAAGTGTGGCACATCTGACTGTCATCTTGATGGATTTAAAGTGGAAAAAGGAAAGTATTTTCTACTGAAGATACTGCAGTAAGTGAGAAAATTTGGCGGCTTCATCACAAACAAGTCTTCCAAGATGGTGACCAAGAAGAAAGAGCCCAAATATAGCACAAATACCACCCAAATGTTTCTCATGTATAGTTCAATGACAGAAGTGTGCAAAACACTTAATTTGTATGTTTTTTTGAAGTTTTAGACTCAAAGGTATTAGAGTGCTCTACATGAGCATCAGTTACTTTACATATGAACACATTCCTTTTGGGCTTTAGGCATGGGGAGATTAAGTGATTTGCCGAGAGTCACAGGATGTTGTGCTGATGCCGAAACTCGAACCTGGTTCCCCAGCTGCAAAGTCTGCAGCTGTGGCTATAATGCCACATTCTCTACCCTAAGTGCAACATATAATCAAATGATCAACTGGATAAAAACACATAAAGATAGCAAATAATTTAAAAGTGCTTTGTTGCTATTTCAGAACTCAGAAAATATGTCCTCATTTTAGTTTTTGAGCCCTAACCATCATTTCTATGGGAATAAGACCCTCTTATTTTTATAACTTCTAAAGGAAGTGCTTTAGGTATTACAGTTTTGATTACATCAAGATGCCATCAGGTGTGCCACACATTTGTAAGAAATATAGAATGTTAGCAATCTAGTTGTTCATTAGAATATTGTGGGAGGAAGATGTCAGGGGCACAGACTCAGTTAATTGAGGGTACGGAGAAGGGTGCAGAGGCAACAAGTCGACCATACTGTGCAGGCAGGGGCAGTGGGAGCACAACAGCACAACAGAACATGGAGTGCAGGGGAAACGAAGGGATAGGGGCAACAAACCAACCATGCCAGACAGGCAAGAGAGGCTGTGGCAGTATAACATTGAGGTCAGAAGGAAGAGGCAGGCCAACAGACCTGATTCAGACTCCCAATGTTTTTAAGCCCAAAAGGGCTTTATTTTAACCGTCTCCTGCCTAAAATCTCCTCTTTCTCAATGTAACTCAATGGGGAAAATCAATTCCCAGGTTGTTTTTTCAAAGGTTCCCTCTTACCAAGTTTAAAATACTGGCAAGTATGGTACATAGGATCACTGATGGCAGGAGAAATGGGGTAGGGACTTGGACTCGGATAACAGAGGGCAGGAGGGGATGGGAAGGAGCACCAAACTGACCTTACAGGGCAAGCACAAGGGTTGGAGCAGCACAATATACCACACAAGGCAAGAGGGATGGCAGCACAGCCAACAAAACATGGAAAACATTTGAGAGCAGGCAGGGCCATGCACATGGACAACAGAGAGCAGAGGAGAAAGAGGCAAGGGCAGCAAGCTGACCACAATGGACAGACAGTAGGGACAGTTGCAGCATAATGGACATGAAGGGAAGGAGGGTGGTGGAATGGGCCTAACAACAGATCAGACAAGGCAGGAGGGAGAGGATAGGGGCCTGCACATGAAAAACACAGGGCCAGGGGCAAGGGGACAGGGCTGGAGCAGCAAGCTGACCATGGAGGGTAGGTGGGCTGGGCACTGAAGCACAACACACCATGGAGGGCAATATTGAGACAATAATGGCATACACACAGACAATGGCAGTAAGGTGGGAAAGGACAGAGGCAGCAAGCTGTCCACACATGGCAGATGGAGGAGCTTTGGCAGCACAGAAGGCCATGCATGGCAAGCAGGGGGGTTAGTGGCAGCACAACGGCCATGGAGGGCATGAGGAAAGCTGCAGGGGCATGCACAGAGGACCATGGAGGACAGAAGGGATGGGTAGGGGCTGGACAGAGGCAAGAGAGGGCAGGGGAAGGCCATTCACAACAGACCACACAGGGTAGGCAGGAGGAGCAGATGCAGCACAACAGAGCATGTAGGGCTGAAGGGAGTGGCAGCAAATTATACCATGGAGGACAGGATGGACGGGATAGGGGCATGGAAGTCGGGCCGGCAGGGGTAGAGGTGGCAGAGAAAGGCAACAATCAGCTGACCATGCAAAGCAGGTGGGAGGGGCAGTGACAGCTCTTCAGAACACTCCCAGTAGATTGAAAGGGGCAGGTCCATGGGACATTGTGAGCAAAAAGGAGGGTGCAGGGTCAGACAAACAGACATTGGAGGGCAGGCCGATTGTTTTTTTAGGGGAGGGGGCATTTGGCCCCACTACCCTAGCCTCATAGATGCCACGGGGACCCCAACCCTCAAGCTGAGTTTTAAATTTTGGGGAGGGTATGCGTGGTCCCCCTCGCTGAGCCCCAAACCAGCCCTAGGAATTCCATACCCTAGGGCTTGATATCTGCTGTAGTGTCCCAGGGACCACATCCCCTGGGACACTGGTGTTCCCTGTTCAGGAGAGTGCAGGGAATGCACTGCCAATTACCTAGCATATTCCATCACTCATGACAAGTTCTATGACATCATTGATGACATCACTGCAACAGCTGAAATTATACATTTTTTAACACTGCGCATGGAGAACTGCATGTTATAGTTAATTGTGTTGTTTTTTCAGTGACTATATATGTATCCATTTATATATGTATATATATATATAATTCACTGAAAAAAACAAAGGTTGCAGGGACATTATAGTTAGGCTCACATTTTAAACTTACAAAACCTTAGAAATTCACCAGTTATAGTTAGAGTTATCTCAAGTAACTACAACTCGTGCCTTAAGGTAACTATAACTTGTGCCCTCCTCATGCACTGCTAATCACCTACAAATGATGCCACTCATAACATCTTTGATAACATCATTGATAATATCAATGTAATATTTGCAGTAAAAATTTTGACAAAAAAACTGTGCATGGCGAGCAAGTGAGTTATAATTACCCTAAGGCACAAGCTATAATTACTTGAGATAAATATAACTTTAACTGAATTTCTAAGGTTTTGAACATTTAAAATGTGAGCCTATCACATCCCTGTAAGCTTTGTTTTTTTCAATGATTTTTTTTAAAAATTCTATTTCATAACTAAAACGTCCCTGTAACATTTGTTTTTTCAGTGTATTTCTAGTTTTTTTTAACGTATAGTAATTTTCATTACTCTACGTTAATCCATCCACCACCGCCCATGGCCTTTGAACCTGCACAGCAGCTGTTGGCGCCAACCCCCTATAACCACCCAGCCCTACACTGTGCACTGTCTATCCCCCATGTGCAGCGAAAGTTGCCCACAAGACCTGGCCTGCAGCCAGACCCTCCTTAACCACCTAACCCTATACTGAACATTGCTCTTTGCCCATGCATGGCAGGAGTTGTCCTAGGCCTCTCTGGGTGTGAGAATAGATGTGAGAGGGCATATAGTCTGAGTGGTTGATTGAGTAGGTGCATAACTGTCTTGAGTGGGTCTGCGTGGGTGCATATGGATCTGACTGGGGCTCTGAGTGAGTGCATGAGGGTCTGAGTTGGTCTGTGAGGGGGTGCGTGAGTGTCTGAGTGGGTCTGTGAGTGGGTGCTCTGAGTGGGTGTGTGAGTAGGAGAGTTGATTGAAAGAGAGACAGAAAGAGAGAAAGAAAGTGAGAGGGAGATAGAGTTATTTAGACTTTGATGTCTGATATACTTAGAATGAGATATTTCTATCCAATATAAAAAAAGTATATATTTTTTTAAAAATACATAGATTTTTGTTATTTAAAAAAGAAATGGTAATGAGTCCAGCTGGACTCGAACCCCCAAAGTTCAATGTGAAGGTCTGAGACCTTTATGGGCTTTCTGGGACTGCAAGGGAGCCCTCAATGGTTTCCCTACAGTCCCTGCATATTATTTTATTCACATATTCATTTTTAAATTATTTTTTTTTATAAGAAAATGCCCTTGCTGAAACATTTCATCTCTGTCCCCTGCACATGTGCAGGGGACAGAGATGAAAGCTCTGCTACTTGATAGCGGGACCTGCTTTAAAGGTCCCACTGTCAAGCAGCAGTGTGTTTACTGTGGTTTGGCTGCAGCTGCAGTACTGCAGCTAAGCCACAGCAAACAGCTATGTCCCAGGGATGGGCTCCCCCGGGACATAGCAGGATCGAGCCCTGGGGCATGGCGGTCCTCAGGGCCATCAGTGGCTCCATGAGGGGGGCCACAAGCCCCACCCACAAAGAAATTAGCCACAGGGAGGTGGTGGACCCTGGGATACGGCGCTCCTATAGAGACCCCCTTTATTTATTTAACATTTGCCCTGTGGGGTGGTGGTCCCCAGGATGCAGGGATGCCACATGCCCCCCATATTAATTAAATTGATAGCCCCAGGTAGGTGGTGGTGGTCCCTGGGGTTGTGGGAGAGACGATCGGACTTTCTTCACTTACTTAAAATCATTATTGCCCCAAGGTGGTGGTCCCCAGGGTGCGGGGGCTGCAGACCCCTGCTCTTAGTCGCACACTGGCCCAGGGAATTGGCGGTCCCCCGGGCTTATTAAAGCCCCGGCTTAACGGATCATCCTGAAACCTTCAATGCACAAACTGGTCAAAAAGTATCACCTTCTTAGTAAGTTTTGTGGAGATTCGCCAAACGGTGCCAAATTTATTAGCAACACAAAAAACAATTTTCCTGTGGAAAAGCAATGCTAACTATCACTACCTAGTGGTGACTGTCACTAGGTAATGTATATGTGTGGGTGTGTGTGTGTGTGTGTGTGTACATTTACCATCAATCCTCATTGCATACAGATGAAAGTTTTGTTTAATGGGGGCAGTCTAAAACATGATACAGGGGCATATTCAATCATCACTGCACCCACAACACACCACACACATATCTACACAACTATAAGTAAAACACTTTTTACTTTTTCATCTTAAACAAAGCATGGTGAGCTATGGTTATGACCATTATGTGGTTATGCCACAAAATATATTGTTTTTAAAACCTTGCATGCGGTTTACCAACATTTGGAAATGTTAATTGCTGCATATATAAACTTGGCAGTCAACACCAAAGCAGAACGTTTGCATATCGGCTTGTTACCTGGCCAGTAAGTATTCTACTGTCATGGCTAGTATTGTAGTATCGAGGCTGGTAGAAACTCTGGTAATATCACCAATGTAGTTTAGAATAGTCTAAACTATTCCCAAATTGCTGTTAGAGAAAATACAGACTGATGTCATGTCAAAAGGGAATGCAGAGAATTTTACACAAAATCTTATTCAAGTACCAGTTTCTCCCACCCCTGAACCTGAAAATATGAACAAACAACTGCATTTGAACTAAGAAAGGTGTCAACACTATCTGCTCACAGTAATTTATTGAATAAAAAATATCTTGAAATATTAATGTCTTGTGTCTGGATTGTATTTCCAAAGGGGTGCACACTTAGCACTGTAGAAATATCAGAAGTAGAATCATGGGGAGGTAGGTGAGTTTTGTTAGAAATTGAGTCTTTGGTTGGTAGTCAGTTTAACCCCTGTCCAAGCAAGGACCCTCACTCTAGTCAGGGTAAATGAGAATCACCCTCTGTTAACCACTCACCCCCTTGGTAGCTTGGAACAAGAAAGCAGGCTTAACTCCAGAGTTTAGGTGTAAAGTATTTGTACCAACACACACAGTAATTCAGTGAAAACACCACAAAATGACACAAAACAGGTTTAGAAAAATAGGAAATATTTATCTAAACAAAACAAGACCAAAACGACAAAAATCCAAGATACACAAGTCAAGTTATTAATTTTAAAAGCAAAAGAGTCTTAAATCCTTTTGTAAACAGGTCACTGTTAGCGTTGAAAAGTACCTGGGTAGCATCAAAATAACTCGCAAGGCGAGTGTGTGCCGAAAGGGTAAGGGGTGCGTCGATTTCTCATCCTCAAGCAAGACTGTGCGTCATTTCTCCTTCTCTGGTCGGGTCGGCGTGCGTAATTTTTCCTCTCCGCAGGAGAGAGATGCTTCGATCTGGGCAGCACTCAGGTCCGGGCGTTGCATCATTTTTCTGCACCTAGCAAGGTTTGCGTCGAAAATTCTGCTGCGTGGTATTAGCAAAACTGCGCTGTGTGGGTTACGATGTTACCAGCCTCTGTTAGCGATGGAGTGCATCGTTTCTCCAACCGTGTGCTTGGATATTCCAGCCACGCTGCAGGGGGTATGTCGATTTTAGCTGCGGAGACTGTTGCGCATCATATCTTCAGTCGCGTCTCGGTGGTTGCGTTGGAAATTTCCCCGCACGGCAGTCGGTGCGTGGATTTTCAATCTTGGTCGCCAGCTTCACCTGTCAAGGCCCCAGGAACTAGATAGGGCACCACTTGGCAGGGCAGGAGTCTCAGCAGAGAGTTCAGGTGCTGGCAGGGGAAGTCTTTGATGGCCCTGAGACTTCAGCAACAGGAGGCAAGCTCAGGACAAGCCCGTGGAGATTTCTTCACAAGCAGGAATGCACAACAAAGTCCAGTCTTTGTACCCTTTCACCAGGCAGAAGCAGCAACTGAAGGATAGCTCCACAAAGCACAGTCAGAGGCAGAGCAGCACTTCTCCTCAGCTCTTTAGCTCTTCTCCAGGCAGAGGTTCCTCTTGATGTCCAGAAGTGATCTAAAGTCTGTGGTTTTGGGTGCCCTTCTAATACCCATTTTGGCCTTTGAAGTAGGCTTACTTCAAGTCTCTCTTGTTTGTGAAATCCTGCCTCACCCAGGTCAGGCCCCAGACACACACCAGGGGGTTGGAGACTGCATTGTGTGAGGGCAGGCACAGCCATTTCAGGAGTGAGTGACCACTCCTCTCCTCTCTCCTAGCACAGATGGCTCATCAGGATATGCAGGCTACACCCCAGCTCTCTTTGTGTCACTGTCTAGAGAGCGGTGCAAACAGCCGAACTGTCAAACTGGCCCAGACATGAAATCCACAAACAGGCAGAGTTACAGAATGGTTATAGCAAGAAAATGCTCACTTTCTAAAAGTGGCATTTTTAAACACACAATCTTAAAATCAACTTTACTAAAAGATGTATTTTTAAGCTGTGAGCTCAGAGACCCCGAACTCCACATGTCTATCAGTTCCCAAAGGGAATCTACACTTTAATCATATTTAAAGGCAGCCCCCATGCTAACCTATTAGAGGGATAGGCCTTGCAACAGTGAAAACCGAATTTGGCAGTATTTCACTGTTAGGACTTATAAAATACATTGGTATATGTCCTACCTTAAACATACACTGCACCCTGCTAATGGGGCTACCTAGGGCCTACCTTAGGGGTGTCTTACATGTAAGAAAAGGGAAGATTTAGGCCTGGCAAGTGGGTACACTGCAAAGTCGAACTGGCAGTTTATAACTGCACACACAGACACTGCAGTGGCAGGTCTGAGCCATGTTTACAGAGCTACTAATGTGGTTGGCACAACCAGTGCTGCAGGCTCACTAGTAGCATTTGATTTACAGGCCCTGGGCACCTCTAGTGCATTTTACTAGGGACGTACCAGTAAATCAAGTATGACAATCATAGATAAACCAAACATACACATTTTGTATAGGAGCACTTGCACGTTAGCACTGGATAGCAGTGGTAAAGTGCCCAGATCAACAACCTGGGAAACAGAGGCAAACATTTTGTGGAGACCACGCCAAGGATGCCAAGTCTAACAAGTTTGATGTAAAAACATCCTTAAACCTAATGCTGAAGAATACAGTCATGAGGGCTGGAGTAGTGCTCAGCCCTGACAAGTGACACACATTTTGTGTTAGACTAATGAGAATGAATGCAGTCTCCGCTTCACTGCCAGGTCGAGCATCACCGATGCAAACCAGCACCCTCTGCTGACTGTATGTTTATGCTGTTCTTGTAATGACTGTTTCTGAGGCAGTGTGATGGATTCGGCTTCACTGGCATTCACTGATTTCAGTTGCTTGGCTGGATTGCACTAAAAATGCCAGGAGTGCTGGAACCGTGTGGCTTACTAAAACCTGCAAAAAGTGATGGACGTAATGCTTGAATAAACTGGTAATTTATCGGAGGGCATCCCAATCTATTGTTATTTTGCACACCATGCCACCTCAGTGTGAACCCAGCTACAAAATCAGTCTCCAGTGGGAAAAGTCTAGCCCGAACTACCAAGCCAGGGTCTCCCTGAACCGGAACACAAGCAACTCAGAACCAGTTTCGCCCTTGTTATGGGCTCATCAGCCGAATATAACTCGGTTCCAGTGACAGAGTGTGGTCAGGACCCACGTCTGGGCATGCCCATTCTTTTGTATTCTAAAGGATGACCAAAGCATACAGGCATGATTAGCATGTGTGCTGATATTGAAAAAGGTCAGAAATACAGATTCAGCTATGGGTAACTAAAGATAAAGGCATGAGTACATGCTTGCAAATGATGCAGCAGACATTTCCATCCTAACAGTAATTTTCAATAAAACAAATTTTAGTGCCTGACCAGAAACACATGGCTGGCATATGTCACTGACAGTCACTGTGCTGATATACAGGAATTTCTACTCAGCAACATGATGCAGTAACAAAGAGAGGAGCTTTGCTCAAAGTCTATTACACTGCTGCCTCCCCTATGTTTTGGTTACTGGCTGCAGTTTCATTACTGTGCCATACCTGAAATGTCACTAATAACAATATTAATGCCATTTATATAGCGTATGGCAACTTCTCACAAAGTGCCCCACTAGGAGGCTGAATATGAAAAAGAGTGGCACACAGACAAGAGTGCTTAGCTAGATCCAAAAAGCCAGGTCTTCAATTTATTTCTGAAGATTTATTCAGAGGAGGCTAGGCTGAGGTAGTGAGTTTGCGACATTGACATCCACAACAGTAGTTATAAAGCAGCCTGCTGCGTGAGATAATCTAACTACCTTGGACCTTGGGACCCGTATGTCCCTTCATCAGAAAATGTAAGTACTGTGGCCAGCGGGGACTGCTGGATTGGGATCCTAAATCGGGGAAAAGTTGATACATTGTCCCTGAGCTGCACGTCTCCCAGTACAGGACAGACTGGGCCTCTCAGTCTTCACAGTCTGGGGGGGACAGACTCTGCCTGCTGACACAGAGCACCTCAAAACCGTGAGCCAGCAGCCACCTCTTAGTAACCACATTATGGAGCAAATTAGTGTGGCCAGAGACTGTACTTAACTGTGCTTTTACGTCCAGCTGTTTGAGAGACTCTGTACTGTATGTTGTGTCCCAACTCCCTGACTACTGCAGTATGTGTCTTGAGAACCCTACATCTCAGGGGTGAATGAATTATTGAGAGGATTTTGGTAGAAGCACTTAAATGGGTTAGAAGAACCTGAACAATTAAAATGCCAGTTACTTTACATACTGAAAAAAAACAACCAAGCTCAACTACAGTTTGTGAATTTCCTAACTGGGCTGTCTCTAACTGCTAGTGGCATTGGGTCGGATGTACAAAGTCGTTCTGTGATTGTAAGCCATATGGTTTGCAAAACGACATGGTTTGCGACCACAAAATGGCATTTATGCATGTATGAAACCAGTGCTTAATTTGAGCTGGTGGTTGCTGGTGGGGCCCGTCACTTATTTTCCCTTATCAGACATTTACCAAGAGCAGGAGTGGGGAAAACAAACAAAGGTGAAAGAAGGAGGAGAAAAACGACGCAAAACCGCCACAAAGAGAGAGAGAAGAAACCTGCAAGAGTGAGATAGAGCGGAAGCAGTATCTGTTAGTGGATTAAAGAGGCATGAGGTGGATTCACAAATACCCAGCACTGGCATTCGATAGTGCCAGCTGCAGTCTTCTGAGCAGAACTGTGAGTACTGGTACTCATTCTATTACAAATTAAACACTGCGTAAAACCTATTTTGCAAATTGGTGTTCCTTTTTCAAAAGTAGCACTGGTTATTTAAGGATCACAAATTGCTTTAAAAAAACGTTTCCTGTTTGGAAATGCAAGCACAGATATGGTGTACTTCTGTTACTTGTAGGCCACTATTCCTGTGTTTTTAGCCAATCCGAAGTGTTTGCAAATAGCGCCCTGCCTAATTATTATTCATTGAGCAGGTCGTTATGCACCCACCTGCGACTGTACATTTTACTACGCAACCTAATTGTGCATAAAGTGTATCGCAAAACTAGAAACGAAAGGCAACTATTGGAACCACTTTTTATAACCAGTTTTTCAGTACATCTGGCCCAAACTGTTTTACAGGGGAATATTTTATGATACTAAAGTTAGCTAATGTACTTCCAACTTTTCTGTTCCACTTCCTTTTTTGGTCATGAAAATATAATGATTACAAGCCTTAAGAAACATGGATTGAAAACTTCCCTCAACGTTGTAATATCACTGTACTGTGGTAGATATAGTGACTTTCAAAATGATTGCATCCACTATATTGACTGCCAGTATATCGCCAAGGTAATGACATGTTGAGTTAAAAATATTAAATATGTACTTATTACATACCTAACTTGATTATATATTGCTGTTGATAAAGTGGATTTGATATTTTTGTAGGTCATAGTGTCTACCATAGTGTAGTGACACTCAACCACCTCAAGTCCCATATCACAATTTCTTTAGTGTGTCACAAATATCAACCTTTGGGCCTGTATGCTATAAGAAATAAATCAGATGAATTCTAATTTTATAGCTGAAAACACGAACAAGGAGAAAAGCCTGTCAAAGCAATCTTTGTTTCCTAATTTTTATTTTACTGAATGGTGATGCAAGTAAAGAGAGCCCTCACATATGGAAACTGAAAGCGTGGCAGCTAGGAGTGCTGCTTAAACATTTTCTCTTCACGGCTCTCACTGCCACTGCAACTTATTTGATGGCACTTCGCAGAGGAGAAAAGATGATCCGTTCTCGTTCTCACTGTAATCAGCTTGGCAGGACTATTTGAGTCTCCTAGTGAAGAGAGGGTGGAGATGTCCTCAGCTGCATGGCGTGCGTCTGCCTTGGCCGTCCTAAATGAATGGCCCCACAGGTGATGCCCTTTCAGCACTGCTGGATCACCATGACTGTGTACTGTAAAGTGAGCAACAGAGGCAGCTCGCTGAGTGCGGCAACCCCAATCGGTATACCAGGCCACCCCCTTTGCAAACTAGCGGAATCAAAAGAAAAAGATAACCTAGCCACCTCGTCGCCAAAGTTGAGATTGTCTAATTTCCCAAGGGGAGGAGATGTGAATTTAAGATTCTTGCTGTGCCATAGCATTGCAGCTTAACCGGTGAACATGAAAAACAGTGTCTTCGCTGACTGTCTGGCTAAGCCTGTCACTCTGTCTGGGCTGTGTGTCATCTTTCATCTTTCTGCCCACCAAAGCTCCTCCTCTTCAGAGCTGCATGATTGACTCAGGATCATATGCACTTGGACTTGGCCAAATTAGCAGCTTTCTGGGTCTCCCAACGCATATGCATACCTTATGTTTTTTCATACCCCCGTGGAGGGAACAGAATACAGGTTTTGCTGTAGATATGGCATCTCTTGCAGCCTTCCAAAGACAAATCTGGGCAGTTCAGACTGCCAAAATTCACTGGGGAAAAAAAACGGTTCGCTATGTACCAGGACATGCAGATTTTGGTGCTCAAAGCACCACAATTCACATGCTCTGCCCCCTTTTAAAAGGCTAACCTTATAAGGCCGGCCTCGTGATGTCATTTCTGTGCACGACCCCGGAAGCATAAAGAGTGCCTCTGGGGCAGCAGGCCCCTCTCCAGCCAATCGGCTGTGTTCTCATTGCAGGGTGGGGCCCTCTAAGTTCTGGCTTGGCGCCGCCGCCATAAAGGGGGCCCTCCTGATTGGGGTGGCCCCGTGCATATGGCCGGGTATCGTCAAGGCCTCCTACCACCAAACACCACTCACCCCCGCGTAAGCTTGAATTAAAACCTTAGATGTACTTCACTTTGGGATTATGGGTCGTAAACCCCCGGCCGTATTTTATTGACAAAATATTGTTAATCAAAATTATACGCAGTAACCACAATCATGTTCACAAAGTATTTACAGAGTTCAAGAGATGCGTAGCCTTAACAGAGTACGCTAATACATCCACATTCCTGTCACTGATTGAAAAACAGTTAGTTCCTGCGTACCCAATGCTGGTGGTGGAAATGAGATCATGACTGTTTTCCCATACCCCAAACCCTACCCCTCCTTACGCTACAAATCCCAGGGATAGGATCTCCATCAGGGTGTTCTCATACCTTCCAGACCCCCAAGGGCCCCTGCTCGCTTCCAACCTTCTGCCCATGCGTGGGTGGTTGGCCCTAGGGGGCAGCGACTGCTCGCAACCCCTGCGCCCCTGTGTGTCATCCATACTTCCCAGCCAGCACCCCTTGGAGGGTCCAATTAGCTTGTCACCCAATTTTGCAATAAAAAAGGTACCCATTTATGTTCCCAGTCATGATCTCACCCTGCCACAGGCCCACATCGTTGCCCGACGATGAAGCATCCCCCCCCAGGAAGAGGTCACGCATACTGGTAGAGCCAGGCGAGTATATTCTCTAAAAACATTTCATAGCCCACTCGCGAAACATCAACTCCGTCCTACAGAAAAAAACCTGTCTCCTTTAATGCAGCAATGCGAGATCACTGCCAACCTTGGACTCCGAAACAACTTGGCCAATTTGCTATTGATTCTTCTCACTGAGTCATTGAGGGCTTTCACTGAGATCCTGCCCTTCCAGAAAGAACGAGGAATCATGTTCAAACAAGCAAGGACAGCCTTAGGGAATTTTTTTTGCCAGCCAACCAATTTCGAATATTACGAGTTCGAAGAGCTGCCGGCGCCCTAGAACAACCAGATAATTACCCCCAAGTTGCAGCACAATGATGTCCGGTGACGGGTATCCTAATGTGCGCATTGAATCCAGGAATGTCCTTAACTGAGTGAGCTACAGCCTGCCTCGGCCAAAGAAAGAGATGCGTACACCAGCCTCCGATGCAAGTGACGCAAAGGCACTTCTTGCAAATAGTTCACCTGCACGTCAGACATGTGAATGCCCGATTACACACACATTGAGGATACCAGCAACTCCTGCATGCACTGGAGTCTTTGGAACCATTAAATACCTGTGGTGGGTGTCTAAAGGGGTATAAAGAAATTGAGGTGTCAAGGACATGAACTCAAAGCATATGCAGTCTCACATATCACTCGTATCAATCCGATGACCACCTTCCAATTCTCTTAACCGCTGCTCTTTGGAATCTCATTGCCACCGCCACTGTGGCCGCCCCTATTCTAAAGTAGTGAATGCCAAAATCTGAGGCATCCAAACCCGCTGCCAGAAAGGAGCGCTTGAGTACCTGTGAGAATTGGTACCTAGTGAGTGTCGTGCCTTCCGCATGCACCAAAACCGCACCAGTCTCTCCTGGAGCACGCTGCGCTAGGAAGACCTCTAAGTTCCTTATAGGACAACATGCATTACCCGGGGCTCTATGCAACAGAATATGGTCCCCCTTTCCATCCTTATCAACCTTAGAGAGAGGAATAGTAATCACCAGACACCCGGTCCCCTCTGGCCAATGAATACTCACCAACTGCAGACCCCCAGAGGTGTCCCTTTTATTGCGCACGACCAGTTCACCCAATCTGAAAGCACAATAAAAGGCAAGGGTAAAGGCTGACTTAAATAAAGTAACCTCCCAGGGAGAAGTACAAACACGATCCAATGCGACTAGCAAGGCCCCCAACTTTGCTATATCAATGGGCAGCCGATCATCCGGCTTAGAGACCTGAATGCGCTGCCATCACCTAAGGGGCCTTCTGACCAAAAATTATTTTGTACCATCGGGCCGCCCCCATATTTATGCAAAGAAAGAAATAGCAGAGGTGTAATGCCTGGTGCACGCAATTGATTTCCCCTCAGCCCTCAAAACTTCTAAAAATGCCAAGCTTGAGGCCGGATCAAAACAAGTAGATGATACCGCCCACCCCTGAAATCAACATATGCTGCAAATGCTTCCTGGTAAGCCTTCAGCGTTCTGGGTGCTAAGCTGGCTGCCACGAGGTCCGGTATTCCTTGGCACCAATCTGCCACAGATGCTCTTGAAAGGGCTTTGGGAACTCCTCCGCCTTTGGGAGGTGAGACCTGAAAACCTGCATCTTAAAATGGGAGAGTGCATCAGCAGCGTTATTCAACACTCCAGGTACGTGCTTAGCTCTGAAGGTCACATTCAACCTTAAACACAGCAATGCTATCTCTTTCAGAAGCCTTAGGATCATCTTGCTCTTAGCTGCTTGCTGGTTAATGCACTCAACCACTGACATATTATCTGACCAGAAAATCACTGACTGATTCCGAAATCCCCCCGGCCAAATAGACAGAGCCACTAAAATTGGGAATAGCTCCAAGAAACCAATATTAGCCAATAGGCCCTCTTGGACCCAGTATAAGGGCCATCGTTAAGCGCACCATGCTGTATTAAATATTGCCCCAAAGCCTTTGCTCCCAGCTGCATCAGTAAAAAGTCCCAATTCCTCGTTGGACCTCGGCAGACTGGGCCATACCACCGTCCCATTAAAGTCACGCAGAAAGGTTTCCCAAATCCTCATATATTGTTCTCCCCGCAACTGTGTCTTGTGGGGGGACCACAACACCCGCAGTTTGCTCTGCCGTCTGACTCTGGCCCCCCTTCCAGCATGCCCTGCATCCACTACCAGTGATGCACTAACCTCAGGGCGCATTGAAGCTACATTGACACCGTTCCAAACCTGCACAGGGGTGGCCTCCGTCCGCCTCCCCCCAGCTGCCCGTGGACCCTCTTCCGAGCTGGGGGGATCGCCTCGCTAGATCGTATTCCCATCCGCTGGGGCACATCCTAGTTAGAGGACCCATCCACCCCTGAAGAAGAAGTCTGCGCCTTCAAGGATTCTATGGCCTGGTCCATAGCATCCATCCTGAGCATCAGGGCCTCAAGGTACTCTTCTGTTCGCGACCGTTTCTCCGGCATGACCCACGCATGGACACTAGAACAGGTAAATCTATAAATGGGCCCCCACAAAGAAACCCTTCCAAACTCCTAACAGGAATTCGTTCTCCGACCCCAATGGGACTCCCCTTACAGAGAAAGCACTTAATGTAGGGGCCCCTTTACTATAGACCCCAACAGGTATGACAAAAGGCACCTTCCCTACACTCTACCTCAATTTAGGGCCCCCCACCCTATCTACCAAGAAAAAAACAGGACCACTAACATTCCCCACACAAAACTGGCCAGGTGGCCACTCACCTAGTAGCCCAGGAGCCCCTCAGGAGCCGCCACAAAGAGTAACTTGGGTCAGGTGAGCTAAGCTCAAATCCTGTACGACCCCCCTGAGGCTTGCTTGGCCACTCACGTCATCCTCTTCTTCCCTGAAATGCTGTAAAAGCAACCTGCAAAATTAAACACAGAATGAAATAAATAAAGGTTAAAAAACGTGCACAGAAAAGAAAAGCGGTAGAAATAGCCTAAAAGCTGCCCAAAAGTAGCTCAAAGTATCCCAATCAAATAAAAATAGCCCAAAGATAAGAGAAAAATAGCCTAAATGGCTTGTTGCGGCCACTGGGGCCCCCTGGTTGGATCGGCGAGTGCGAGAAAGATGTGCGCTCACCAACCGCGGCCGCCTTATAAGGCCGGCCGCGTGATGTCATTTCTGTGCGCGACCCCGGAAGCACAAAGAATGCCTCCGTGGCCACGGGCCCCTCTCCAGCCAATCGGCTGTGTCCTCATTGCAGGGAGGGGTCGGGGAGCCTTGTTGCTCCCCGACCCCACCTACCACGTTCTGGCCCGCCGCCATAAGCGGATCCCCCCTGATTGGGGTGGTCCTGTGCATTCCAGTTCCTGGGTTTTCACAGTTTAGAAGGAAAGCTAATTATCTCACCTTTCCAGGCCTAAGGAGGGCCTTAGAACAATATGGTAACTTTTTGTAGAACGTAAGAAGAAGAAATACCTGTCAAACTATTACCTATTTGCATATATTTACATTTAATTCATGAATTAATTTTGGTTGTAATTATTGCTGAAAAAGACACTCTTAGGAGAATGAGAAATCTAACATTTTCAAAGCTTAAATGCATCTGTGAGGCTCTGATATTTTTAACTAATTGTCAGTAGCCCCACCTGCAGCATACGCAACCAAGATGCGCAATAATGATATAAATAGACTGCTATAGAAGCTCCCAGTACTGTATCCCTTTCTAATCTTTCAGTGCCATCGAGCTGTCATATTTTCACAGCGAGGAGGCAAACAGGCAATAAAGGTTTGCTCACCCTTTGAGGAATCCTCTTTCATTAGGGAATGCCTCGGCACTGAGTCACTGTAGAAGCAGACATGCCAGTACCTGTTTCTAAGTTAAAATGAAATATCGTTGAGTGAAAGAAAACACGACAGCTCTCACATCTGACACTCTATAGTGGTATTACTGTGTTAGCTGCTTCATCATTAATAAACAGGTACGCTTGCTGTATAATCTATAATTGACATTTGCAGCACATGCAATACATAAAGCTCTTTGCATAATGCATCCTCTGCCTCGCACTATTCTTAGGCTCTTTTATTTTGCCACAAATTTCTTGATTACAATTCCCCCTGTGGGCTTGGGTTATTTATTGTACTTCGTGAAGTCCCATACTGCAGATTTCAAAATTCACTAAGTGCAAGCTTACTCATAAAAATGGGACAAAATGTGTGGATATTGGTGCTTTTTATACTAGAAAACCCTGGTATGTAGTGGGATGTTGGCAGGTTTTACCAGGTGAAATGAAAGGGGAGAAAATCCTTGATTAAATCTTATTGCACTGCTTGCACTTCTTGTAATTGCTACCCCTGTGCAAATACGATTTTGCATGGGAGTGGCTCATTTTAAGGAGTTATTAATAATCAAGGCCATTGTAGGATCTACTGATAACTTGTAATAGAATATGATTTTTTCCATTCTGTGATTCTTATTATGTACATTCAGTACCACACATGCACACCCAAGCCACACGGTTGTCTCCCTTCCTTCAGCATTCCCTGCATGCCACATCTTGAGTAGAAGATGTTGATCATTGGCCTGACAGTACACATGCAGTTAAATCTAAACTGGTAACAAGGGTAAGCTCTGACAATAGGTAGGAAAAAGGATCTGAAAACATAATAGGTCCTATGTAAGTTGCTTCCTTACTATCTAGTAATATTGACTTACAGCCAAGCAGATGTCCACAAGAAAAACATACGCTTACATAATATCTAAGACTATTTTTTAAGTCCAGCTTGCAAAAGAGATAATTCTCCTGAGGAAGCTCAAGATTCTGGGCCGATGTACAAAGCAATTGTGCAGTCGCAAAAGGCAAATTTCGCCATTTGCAACCGCAAAATGTCCATATACAATGTACCATACCTATTTTGCAAGTCAGTATCTTGTTACAAAGTTGAAAAATAGGGATTCCGAGTCACAATTAGGAAGGGACATTCCAAGGGCATCCCTTCCTAATTGCGACTCGCAGGCCCATGTATGGTTGTGTATGGTTGTTTTGTGATCGTGAATGCGGTCGCAAAACAATCGCAGTTAACACCAATTTCAAATTAATTTTAACCCGTTCACAAATGGGAAGGGGTCTCCAAGGGACCCCTTCTCCTTTGTGAATGGTAGCAAAAATGTTTTTTCAGAGCAGGAAATGGTCCCAGTACCACTGCCTACTCTGAAAAATTGAAAAGAAAACTTGTCATTTTTATTTTTGAAATGCATTCCATTTTCCTTTAAGGAAAACAGGCTGCATTAAAAACAAGCATTTTCAATGCAACGGCTCTCGCATTTGCTCGAGTTGGAGCTATTAGCATTGTAAAGAAAAAAAACGCAGCCTGATCGTGCTATGTAAAATGCAGTGCGATTGTGCTGCATGGAAAATAAACAGATAAAGAAGTCTGGACTCCAGGCTGAAAACATTGAGCCTCGTATGTTTTTAGTAGTTTACCGGTGCTGTGTAGGTGGGCTAAACACTGGAAAAGGCATGACATATGCATGCCTTTCACAAATGAAAGTAAGCGGATTTTAAAAGGCAAGCCCACGAACCAGTGTAAGTTATTGACATGGCATGGGCATGGTTTGAAGCCCAAAGAGAGATTACAGAATGGACGGAGCGCTTTGCGCTCACCCATAAAAACTGCTTTATTGAAAAAAGCAGTCACATACATGGTGGTCTGCAAACCCCAGCAGGCCACTGTCCCTGTGAGTGTGGCCATTCCCTTATGGGTCACAAATTGTGACCTGCCTCATGACTATTAATGAGGCAGGTCCTTTGCTACCCATTTGTGAATCGTTAGCAGTGTCTCAGACACTGCTGAATAATCAAGATCGTGTCTTGCAATTTGCAGCTCACAAAAAAATGCAAATTGCGAGTTGCATTGTGTAATGGTCATACATCGGGCCCTCTGTTCCTGTCCATGCAGTGGATAGCCTAGTTTTGGATGTAATGTGTCAGCGTCAAGGCAGGCAAAGTGAGATTTTTGTCTGTACTTGGGGAGGAAAAAAATCACACAGGAATTGATCCAACCAGCTGACCTGCAAAGGCACCTTGAGTGACTCCTAGCCAATTCGTATCCAAGACATTGTCTGCTCAAAGGTTGTACCTAATGTTGAAAAGGCTGATCTGAGTGAAAACCTAAGTGTTGAAAATTAACTTGGAAATGAGTGTTCAAAATTGTACTTGTCTTTCCCATCATCGAATGTCAGCCGAGTCTCTCTGCCTCATGACTGAACTACATTTCTTGAGTAATAGTAATTCCTGCTGCAGATGTCGCTCATTCACTTGCATTTGCTTTCCACTAAATTGCATGTAGAACTTTTGTATATGGTGAACAATTTTTTACGTTTGATTCTTTGCCAATCTTTGCTCGATTTCTCCGGTGTTGAATCAAGGATCCGAGACACTGATAAGGCAATTAGTATATGTCATCATGGTTTGTGATTAGAGCGACACCCCCATTGGACACTGTTAGAATGAAAAAAATATATATGTGTGTGGATGTATATATATTATATATATATATATTTATATATAATTATATATATATATATATATAATATATATACATATATACACATGCATACACACACACAGACATATATATATCTGTAAATAACATTTACAAATATTTGTGCAAGGTATATCTATGTCTATAATTACACAAACTATGTTTGTGTGGTCACCATCGGGGCGGCCACAGCGTGCGGGAAAACAGGAAACCACACATAAAGGACGAACCCTGTTGGCCACAACTGGAATTTTGTAAACTAGAATTTATTTTAGCGGCACACAAGGACCCAACAAGTTTCAGCTCGTAACCACGAGCCTTGCTCGCAGTGGGCATGCTATATTTATAAACAGCTTTTTAAAGGGAAAGTCCATATGTGCTCACAAAGACAAAAAATATATACAAAGGCTATAATGCAATCACTTCTTATTATTAAAAAATTAGACAACTAGAAAAGTAGAATTGGGTTGCTGCCACCTCAACAAATAATACAAATGGGATACAGAAAATCAAATACATTAACTAATTGTTACCCCCATTTTACGCATGAAAATGTCAAAATCGAAAATTAACAACTGAACATGTAAAGTCATTTCACGTTATTCTTATATAGTACACTGTAACCCAACTGCCCATCACACTCTTCACAGACTGGAGCCCTAGTGGACACGGTAGATCATTCTTCTAGCCACGCAAAGGAAGCACTAAATCTCCTAGTGTGAAATGATTTTACATTTTCAATTGTTCATTTTCGATTTTGGCATTTTCATGGGTAAAGTGGGGATAAAAATTAGAGAATGCATTTGTTTGTTGAGTTGGCACTAATGCAATTCAGCTTTCCTAATTGTCAATTTTTTCAAAACTGAGAAATGAATGAATGAAGTAAAATATAAAGGGCCTGATTTATGGAAAGTGGCGCTGCATCCAATGCAGCGCCACTTTCCTTGCACCCCCTTAGCGTCCCCCTAGCGCCACCATGTGTATGCCGTATTTAAAATACGTCCCCCATGGTGCAGAGTAGGGGACAACAGTGTCATTATTTTTGACGCTATTGATGTACTCTGCAGGAGTAGTGCCAAACCTTTGACGCTACTCCTGCAGCATACATAGGGGCCCATTGTATTAAATGGCATGCAGATTTCCTTGCGCCATTTTTTTGCCCCCCCCAAATGGGGGAGCGCCCCCTGTGCATACATTATCACTGACACAGGCATAATATAGAGCAAAGGGTTACAAAGTGGCGCAATGTATGTATTGCGCCACTTTGTAAATATGGCGCAGCATTTTTGCCCATCTAAAGCCACATTAGTGTAAAAAAATGAGAATGTATGTCGGAACAACGCATGCTGGAACAACGCATGCCTGAACAACGAGGTCGGAACAACGACCACATTGTTACCACTAATGCCTTTACCACGAATGCCTTAACAACGATTTAAGGGTGCCTCCCACCCCCAAAAATGACTGCGACCTCCCACCCCTCCCCTAAAACCGCGCTAACCCCCCACCCTTGCCCCTAAAACTACCCCAACCCTCCACCTCGTCCCTACAATTACCGCAACCCACACCCTGCCCCAAAACAACCCCAACCCCCACCCCATCCCTGAAACCTAAAGTACCCCAACCCCCACCCCTTAAACCTAAAACCACCCTGCCCCCTAAACCACCCTGACCCCCCACCCCCAATACTAAAAATACCCGACCCCCCACCCCGCCCCTAAAGCTAAAAATACCCTTCCCCAAACCTAAACCGCCTGACCCCACCCCTAAAACTAAAAATACCCGAACCCCCACCCTCACCCCTAAAACTAAAAATACCCATCTCCTCCCTCCCCTGCTCTAAACCTTAACCGCCCGACGCCCCTCCCCTAAAGCTAAAACCCCAACCACCCACCCCGCCCCTAAAACTAAAAATACCCCGACCCCTCTACCCCTAAAACTAAAACTCCCGACCCCCACCCTGCCCCTAAAACTAAAAATACCCTGACCCCCATCCCACCCTAAAACTAAAACCCCCACCCCACCCCTAAAACTACAAATACCCCGACCCCCCACCCCGCCCCTAAAACTAAAACCCAAACCCCCACCTCGCCCCTAAAACAAAAAATACCCGACCTCCCACCCCCGCCCCTAATCCGCCCCAACGTCCCCTCCCCTAAAAGTAAAACCCCAACCCCCACCCCTAAAACTAAAAATACCCTGACCCCCACCCCGAAAACTAAAACCCCAACCACCCACCCCCGCCCCAACCCCAAAACTAAAAATACACCGACTCCCCACCCCTAAAACTAAAACCCCAACCCCCCACCCCCGCCCCACCCCTAAAACTAAAACCCCAACCCCTGCCCCTAAAACTAAAAATACCCCGACCCCCCCACCCCGCCCCTAAAACTAAAACCCCAACCTCCGCCCCACCCCTGCCTCTAAAACTAAAACCCCAACCTCCGCCCCACTTACCTGACTCGTTGCGTCGTCCTCCTTAGCTGACTCCCTTGTTTTGTGCCTTAACCACACATGTGCGTTGTTCAGCACATGCATGGTTAAGGCACAAAACAACAAAGTTGTGGTTAACGAAAGCGTTGTTCCGCTTTCGTTGTCCACGACTTCATTGTTATGGAGTCATCGTTCATGGCGTTTCCCAAAAAATGACACTAATGTATTGTTAGGATGGCTCTAGGGGCTCTTAAATCAATAGAGGCACTCCTGATATAAAGTAATAATGTGATGTGAAGGTACTCCTGATGTTATGACAGCAATGTAATGACTCCCGATGTAAAGACCTGTGAAGTAATATTTAACATTTATGAATCATATTTTGTAAAGAGTGTAAATCCCTTTTTACAAACCACTAAAGCTGTTTCAACACCTGTTCTCACACAAAGCATTTTGTATGATGGAGACAATGGTATTGAGGCAATAACGGCCCGAAATTTGGAGCATATACAAAGACCTTCTTGGATTGTCATGTCAAGGACAAGAATAAACCTCTCTCCAGGTCATTGATGGAAAGATTTCAATTTAAAAATTAGTGTAGGTGCAGTGGAATGGTCTTCCCCAAAGATGGGCTGGACTGTTCCCATGAGGAACAGGGTCAAGACTGATTTGCGTATGGCTGGGTCCAAACTGGGGTGGCATGGTGAGCAAAAGAACGATAGATTAAACCCAGATCTGTGACTGGGGGTGAGTGTTTGCATTGTTCAGCACTCCGTCCATCATCCTTTTGTATTTCTAAAGTTGCCCTAGGTGGGAAAGGTAAGCCCAGACCTGGGTCCCGTGCTCACTGTGCCACTGGATTCGAGCTAGCCTGGTTGATGAAGGGTAACCGGTTCCAGGATGCTTGCTTCCGGTCCAGGGAGGACCTGGCCTAGCAGTTTGGGATGGACTGTTCCCATGAGGAACAGGGTCAAGACTGATTTGCGAGCGGCTGGGTCCAAACTGGGGTGGCATGGCGAGCAAAAGAACAATGGATTAAACCCAGATCTGTGACTAGGGGTGAGTGTTTCCATTGTTCAGCAATCCATCCATCAACCTTTTGTATTGCTAAAGTTGCCCTAAGTGGTAAGGGTATGCCCAGACGTGGGTCCCATGCTAACTGTGCCACTGGATTCAAGCTAGCCTGGCTGATGAAAAGTGATACCATGAAACGGTCCCAGGATGCTTGTTTCTGGTCCAGGGAGGACCTGGCCTAGCAGTTTGGGCTGGACTGTTCCCAAGAGGAACAAGGTTAAGCAAGCCTGATTTGCATATGGCTGGGTCCAAACTGGGGTGGCATGGTGTGAGCAAAAGAACAATGGATTAATCCCAGATCTGTGACTGGGGGTGAGTGTTTGCATTGTTCAGCACTCCGTCCATCATCCTTTTGTATTGCTAAAGTTGCCCTAAGTGGGAAAGGTATGCCCAGACGTGGGTCCCGTGCTCACTGTGCCACTGGATTCGAGCTAGCCTGGCTGATGAAGGGTGATACCCTGTAACCGGTTCCAGGATGCTTGCTTCCGGTCCAGGGAGGACCTGGCCTAGCAGTTTGGGATGGACTGTTCCCATTAGGAACAGGGTCAAGACTGATTTGCGAGCGGCTGGGTCTAAACTGGGGTGGCATGGTGAGCAAAAGAACGATGGATTAAACCCAGATCTGTGACTAGGGGTGAGTGTTTCCATTGTTCAGCAATCCATCCATCAACCTTTTGTATTGCTAAAGTTGCCCTAAGTGGTAAGGGTATGCCCAGACGTGGGTCCCATGCTAACTGTGCCACTGGATTCAAGCTAGTCTAGCTGATGAAGGGTGATACCCTAAAAACAGTCCTGGGATGCTTGTTTCCGGTCCAGGGAGGACCTGGCCTAGCAGTTCGGGCTGGACTGTTCCCATGAGTAACAGGGTCAAGACTGATTTGCATATGGCTGGATCCAAACTGGGGTGGAATAGTGAGCACAAGAACGATGGATTAAACCCAGATCTGTGACTGGGGGTGAGTGTCTGCATTGTTCAGCACTCCGTCCGTCAGTGTCTGCATTGTTCAGCACTCCGTCCGTCATCCTTTTGTATTGCTAAAGCTTCCCCAAAAGCAAACACATTTCCTAGGGTCTAAAAAGTGAATGGAACAAAAGTTACATTTTTCACAAGTAAATGCATTTCCAAAAGCTCATTTTTTACACTATGCATGATTATGCATGTTTCAGTGCCTTCACCTGGTCTTATTTTGGAATACATAAATGTTTTCCAAGAGTATATCCAGGAGTGACTGTCACGGATTGCAACATTTCCAAATTTTTGTAAACTTAAAAAATTGAGAAAAGATGTAAGGGCATAAACTCATGGGTGCATAATTTGAGTCTTTTTGTGTTCTTCTTTGTAGGGGTAAATGATACTTTACATATTTTTTGTAATTTATGTTTTTTTTTTATTTCTGAAGAGTGATCCACACTGAGGTGTTTGTCAGTGAACTGTACTCCGAATGTATTACATAACAATATCATAAATATACCAAGAAGACAACCTAATCCCTCCGCTCACCAACTCTGTGATATTAAAAGCTCACCTGCATTCACGATTCTCTTTAGTCAACAAATATGTTTGTTAGTTAAGCCTGCATCAATAAGTTCTAAAGCCATTTATGTGGTTCTCCCTCCAAGGTCCTCTTTCAAAAATGTGGGGGTTATTCTAACTTTGGAGGAGTGTTAATCCGTCAAAAAAATTACGGTAAAGTGACGGATATACCACTAGCCGTATTACGAGTTCCATAGGATATACAGGGAGTGCAGAATTATTAGGCAAATTAGTATTTTGACCACATCATCCTCTTTATGCATGTTGTCTTACTCCAAGCTGTCAAGGGCTCGAAAGCCTACTACCAATTAAGCATATTAGGTGATGTGCATCTCTGTAATGAGAAGGGGTGTGGTCTAATGACATCAACACCCTATATCAGGTGTGCATAATTATTAGGCAACTTCCTTTCCTTTGGCAAAATGGGTCAAAAGAAGGACTTGACAGGCTCAGAAAAGTCAAAAATAGTGAGATATCTTGCAGAGGGATGCAGCACTCTTAAAATTGCAAAGCTTCTGAAGCGTGATCATCGAACAATCAAGCGTTTCGAAATAGTCAACAGGGTCGCAAGAAGCGTGTGGAAAAACCAAGGCGCAAAATAACTGCCCATGAACTGAGAAAAGTCAAGCGTGCAGCTGCCACGATGCCACTTGCCACCAGTTTGGCCATATTTCAGAGCTGCAACATCACTGGAGTGCCCAAAAGCACAAGGTGTGCAATACTCAGAGACATGGCCAAGGTAAGAAAGGCTGAAAGACGACCACCACTGAACAAGACACACAAGCTGAAACGTCAAGACTGGGCCAAGAAATATCTCAAGACTGATTTTTCTAAGGTTTTATGGACTGATGAAATGAGAGTGAGTCTTGATGGGCCAGATGGATGGGCCCATGGCTGGATTGGTAAAGGGCAGAGAGCTCCAGTCCGACTCAGACGCCAGCAAGGTGGAGGTGGAGTACTGGTTTGGGCTGGTATCATCAAAGATGAGCTTGTGGGGCCTTTTCGGGTTGAGGATGGAGTCAAGCCCAACTCCCAGTCCTACTGCCAGTTCCTGGAAGACACCTTCTTCAAGCAGTGGTACAGGAAGAAGTCTGCATCCTTCAAGAAAAACATGATTTTCATGCAGGACAATGCTCCATCACACGCGGCCAAGTACTCCACAGCGTGGCTGGCAAGAAAGGGTATAAAAGAAGGAAATCTAATGACATGGCCTCCTTGTTCACCTGATCTGAACCCCATTGAGAACCTGTGGTCCATCATCAAATGTGAGATTTACAAGGAGGGAAAACAGTACACCTCTCTGAACAGTGTCTGGAAGGCTGTGGTTGCTGCTGCACGCAATGTTGATGGTGAACGGATCAAAACACTGACAGAATCCATGGATGGCAGGCTTTTGAGTGTCCTTGCAAAGAAAGGTGGCTATATTGGTCACTGATTTGTTTTTGTTTTGTTTTTGAATGTCAGAAATGTATATTTGTGAATGTTGAGATGTTATATTGGTTTCACTGGTAATGATAAATAATTGAAATGGGTATATATTTTTTTTTGTTAAGTTGCCTAATAATTATGCACAGTGATAGTCACCTGCACACACAGATATCCCCCTAACATAGCTAAAACTAAAAACAAACTAAAAACTACTTCCAAAAATATTCAGTTTTGATATTAATGAGTTTTTTGGGTTCATTGAGAACATGGTTGTTGTTCAATAATAAAATTAATCCTCAAAAAGACAACTTGCCTAATAATTCTGCACTCCCTGTAATGGACTCGTAATACGGCTGGTGGTAAATCCCTCACTTTTCCGTCACTTTTGGGACGGATTAACACCTCCTCCAAAGTTAGAATAACCCCCTGTGTGTCTAAAAATAGAATCGTGGGCATACACATATATTAAATAGTAGATGGACTTTATTTTCTGCCAACCATACACGTCATTAAGTTGAGTTTTTTTTTTTTTTTTCAAGGCGTGGAGAAGTACTCAGGAGTTTTTAGGATTAGAACATGGTGAGTTGACAATCTATCCAGATACCCAGCAATTTATCATCATATAAAGAGTTGATGTGAAGTTATCAATATGAAATTTCAGATGACGATGGTTGATCATTTCTAGATCCCTTTAAGTGACGTGGACGGACAAATGAAATATTATCGAGGTTTAGCCTTAAACACTTGTTCGATATCCAATTGCCAAAATTTGATGGGCAGTTTTACAGAACACAGATGTTGATGCATTAGGTAATTTTCATATATGTGAGTGCTCTTGCCATACTGATCGGCTGGACACCTGAATTATTCATTAAGAGGCCACTCCCTCCTCTCTAATTATTCTGTTACCTAAGTCTTTATTAAGCATTTTAGCTTAAAAAATGTTAGTAATATTGCTATCTGCTATAAGGTGAGTCAGGCTATGTATATATAAAATAACACTCAACCGTGTGCCAACCTAAGTCTATTTTACAGTGCTTCACTTCCACACAGAATGCCTCTTTTCCTAACAGACAGGTAGGCCTTATCTTCCCTTGGAGCTCCCTTTTATCTGGGGGAACGTACTCCATCTAAATGCTTATGCTGAATGACTGTGGGTAATTTACAAGTCGAATGTGGTTTATTGAAATATTTCTGTTATTCTTTGGCATTCATTTTACATCATGTGGCCAGGAAGCCCGTTAGGAGATTTTATAACATATTCACCCCGGGCCTTTATCTAGATGTTTCCCAAAATGATTTACAACGTGTGCGGTACAGTCTGGAAAGCAGCGGTGAGATGAGGGAAGGCCAACAAGAACGTGTTGCGCAAATAATCAGGGGATCAGAGGGTCGAATCAAAAGTAAGGTTCATGAATTCAGTTTAGTACTAGGCTATGAATGGGCCAGGAATGCAAAGTACAAAACTATTTAGAGTTTTTAGGAGAGGATTTTCCAGGACGTAGCACTTGAGAGAATCAAAACACATGTAGCTTGATTTGTTCGTGGAAGCAGAAAGGCCTGTTAATTGTTGGAGCGGAACGGGTTCAGTTAATGACATATTTATTGTAAACTACCCCCGCCCCCGCCCATTCTGACAGAATAACCAGGATATGCAGCTTCTTTGGCAGCTTCGTCTTTTCGGTTGGTAATTTCTTGGCAGTTCACGGAGAACAAGCGCCGCATTGTAGTTGTTGAAGATTCAGAGTAAGTCCAGTCGCCTAGGACCAATACATTTTAGAATCGAGAGCCTTTTTTGGATCCAGTGTAGCGCTATCTGTAGCAGAAGTGTCGGGTATTCGCAAACTTAAACGTTCGCAGTTACCTGTCCTGTGCTTTCTCTTCATGTTTTGCACAACCACAGAAAATAATTATTGTGATTACTTGTGTTATTTAATATGTAAGTAGAAGAAACAGAGCTTTCTGAATTGCCTCATTGACTCTGCACCAGATGCTTTTCTTTAACATTTCTGCCCAGTTAAACAAAAGAGCTTTTTCTTCTATAGCTAGTATTGCCCTGGTTACTTAGTAGCATTCTTCATTGTACTGAGCAGTGCTGCTACTCATCACACCCCTTAACAACGCATGGTCCTAGGTACGGCCACATGGGTAATTCTCGGGAAAAGTCGCACTTTGTGCCTCACTGTATTACCTGCCTTTCTATCTGCCACCCAAGAGAGCACAGGCCTAAAGCACTGTGTGGGGGTGGTTTCGGTCTATGATAAAGAACACAAGGGTAGTTGTGATTCCTTTCTGCGCTGATTTTTCAATGGATCTACATTTGTGGATAGAATACCAAGACAATACTGCAAATAATTACAAAATATCTCCGGAAAGTGTGTAAACCCGCCCCAAGACGGCAGCACATAGCACATCCAGAGTCTCAGAGTCTATGCTGATGCTAGACATTCCGTAAGAGTCGCACGGGGTGTGAATTACCTCCAGACAGGCCCTGGCAAATCAGAGACTGTTGCTAAGCAAGAAGCTCTTCTGCCATATGTGAATGCATGACCCAGGGAGATTGCATATAGCATTGTCTCCTCATTGAAACATAAATGTTTTATTTCAGTTGTGGCATTTCTGGGGCTAGAATTGGTGCACAACAACCTGTTCTACTCTGGCCTCTGTATGCAGGGAGCTATACTAGTCTCTGTATAGAGCAAGGTTTTCGATGGCCCAGAGGGCAGCTCGAAGCCTGGTCCATCCAGTCCCGTTGTACTTTGAGACTCCCGATATCTGAACTGCTAAGGGGGCAAGTGGAAGCAGCTAGAGAAACAAGAGGTCAGCTTCTCACAAGTGCATCGCCAGTTGTGGCTGTGTGTTTCCAGCACTCTGCCTTTGTATATAGAACTGCACTATACATCTAACACTACATACTTGCCTATATTCGTATTTTTTTGTTTTGGAGTTTCCTAATGTGCTGTGTGGAGCCATTGACAGGGACAGTGCAATTATGCGATTCTTCTGCTGCCGCTTTTTCCTCATAATTATAAATTTGCTGCAGTTGCCTCTTAATCCATAATCTACTACATAATCTACATGTTTTTACAGAAAAGAGTTTCTAGCTCAATTAGTTTAAGGTGGATTTGCTCCATTTGTCTCTTAATCCTTCATGTGCTGCATAATCTGCAAGTTTTTAAAAGAAATGGTTTCTACCTCAATTGGTTCAAAAGCTACTAAAAATGTTGCGATACATTCTCACGCATTAGACGACCCTTTGGAAAGGCTGATTGGTCATCTTTCAGCTGTTTATTGCTGAATTTGGTGGCTAAACTGGTACTCTTGTGACGAAATCTCTGCCTAGATAGTGTTACAACATGTAAATATGGCAAAATGATGAACCAATACCATCACAAAATGTGCTGCATTATGCCGAATAATTTGCCGTATCTTGGCACATAATATAATAAAACCTGCTGCAAAATTTGGTAATCCCTTGCTGCATAATTTGGTCATCCCTTGCTGCATATTTTCAATTGACCTGGCCTTTGGGTTGCATAAGAGCAGAGAAGGGTGATTCTGAAGGTATATATAGAGAAGGAAAATTGATGAGTCTGAATGGATGAGTCCAATATTCTCTTGGGAAGGCTAAATGGAGAGAGCTGGCTCATGAGTGATGATGTGCTAATTTCTGTAGGTATACTAGACCCCTGACCCATGCCGGGTTTCATGTGATTACACTCTCTGGGATATAGGATTGATTCTGTAACCTTTGTAGCCAGGTAATGAGTTTTTTGGAGTCAAGTGTAGATGATGTTGCATTTGCTCCTATGCTTAGTAGCTAGAGTTATCTTAACTGAAATAGGTTGTCATTTTAGAGTAGCGTCAGTATTTTTCAGTATAGGGAGATTTGAAAGTTGATATCATTAATCACTGTATAGATATGAGGAACGAATGAGAGATTAGAGTGAGAAAGTTTTCCTTATGATTGCTTACTTTTGGCGGACTTTTGAAAGGATTGTTTCCAGTCGAAGTGTAAAGAATAACTCTTAGAGCCAGATGTACGGCTGCGTGATTTGTGAATCACAATTTGCGAATTATTTGCAAGTCACAAATTGCGAGTCACAAAACCAAATGTACAACAGTGTCAAAAATACTGTTTGCAATTCCCAATTTGGGTCGCAAATGACCTATCTCTTCAATATTGATGAGGCAGGTCACAATTTGCGACCCCATTGGGAATGGCTGCACCCACAGGGATGGTGGCCTGCTGGAGACAGCAGACCACCATGTCTGTGACTGCTTTTTAAATGGAGCATTTTTTTCAATTGCAGCTCGTTTTCCTTAAAGGAAAAAGGGATGCGTTTCAAACAAAAAAAATAAAAGTTTTCTTTTCTTTTTTTCAGAGTAGGCATTGGTCAGTGGGACCAATACCTGCTCTGAAAAAATATTTTCACTTCCGTTCACAAAGGGGAAGGGGCCCACATGTTTGCACATGGGTGCAATTTGAAATTGGTGGTAGCTGCGATTGGTTTGCGACCGCCCTCGGAACGCCCCATCCTGATTGCTCCTTGCAATCCCTATTTTGCAAGTCGGTTTTTGCATGCTGGCTCGTAAAATAGGGATGGTACATTTGAAAAGGGCCTTTTGCAGTCTCAAAAGACGGAATTTACCTTTTGCGACTACACAATCACATTGTACATCGGACCCTTGATTAATTGCATTACTTGGATCTCAACTTTGGCTCAGTTCATAAAGCAAAATCTCTGTTACTCCAAGATCAGAACATGGTTCAAGCAAACAGAAAGGTTTATTGGGTTGTCTGTTGTCCAGTTGGAATCCACAGACCACATTCATATATTTGGAAGAACCTGTGACTATGCAAAGGGACGTACAGAGATATTTTTTGTCTTCATTTACCTCAGGCTCCGTAACAACCCCCTGGATCCGATGCCACACCCTTCCAAAGGGGAAGAAAAGATGACTACAAAGGTGTTTGTTCTACCTTTTAGGTTGCCCCAGTCCAAGAGCCATGTAGCTTCAACCTAAGCCATGGAAGGTGTAATCTTTGGACAGATTGTAAGCACACCACAGTGTTAACCAAACCCTTCACCATTCCAACCCCAACACTCAAGGGGGGGGGGGCAAAACTTATTTCTCAGAAAAAGACCCCTGCAATATTCATTCTAAATATATAGAGAAGAGCATTAAGGTATTCTGAACACACAAGAGAGACATTGACAACCCATTTCTTACAGATTTCCCTTAGGGTCAAAAGAATCATGTAAAAAGGCAGCTTCGACTAAGCTTCAGCTTGGCCTTATCAAGTGCTGATCCTTATCAACCCCTCTGCTGCTCTGAAGGCATTAGTCTGAGGCTTACCTTCATCTTTATCTACAGTATGCTTTTGACAGTCTTACACACATAGACAAAAAGGATGTCAGTCGCCTTCTCCAGACCACATTTGATGCATTTGGCACTGCCCCTCTTCCCCATCTTCATTATCCTATGTGGCATCCAGTAAGCCCTGTGAAGGGAAAAAGGGTTCCTTCTTAAAAACACAGGTTTCACAATACTATATAGTGTGCGCATCAATACTTGCCATAGATCTTAAAGCTGTGCGTTGAGCAAGTATCCTCCCTAGAGCTCCTCCGAGAGGGTGAAGTCCCCATCCAGATTTTCCAACAGTTCCCAGTACCATGCTGATACTTCCTTTTTTCCTGGCGATTATTTGAATAGCTTTTCAATTGAGAATTCTGATATCAAAACCCAGGCTCTGGTATCAACTTTTTAATTGCAAGTTCTTGAACTTGGAGAGCTTACCATCCATCACAGCTGATAGCTCATGTCAAGAGAGAAGCCTACCGTCAGATGTAAGTTGGCCCCATGCTAGAATACCAGCTGTTTTAAGTGGTAAAGCCAATGTATTATTAAGACATTCTGGGGTGCCAGATAATCTCAAATAGGGGCTATAATATTCCAGCTTTAAAAAGTTTCTAATAGGAGACCACACCCTAGCCATTGCCTGTAGTGCTTTCAGCCACACTTTTTAAAAATACTTAGGACCTTGATGAAGGGGTTTCCTCCATCATAAATGGATATCCCATCTGCCGTATTACGATCTTCATAGAATATAATGGGATCATAATACGGCAGACAGGATATCCGTCACATTTGTGATGGAGGAAACCCCATCATCAAGGTCATAATAAGGCCCGAGTGTCCCCAAATTTGGACAAAAAATACTTAGTGATACTTCTGGCATGGCCTTGAACTATAAACCTATCTATGAACAATCAGGGGAGTTAACAAGCACTCTAACATTCTTCAGTTGGAAGTCTGAGGCATAGATCTGCATATCCGGAAGCATCAAACCCCTCTTGTCCCTCCTCTACAGAGCTTCTTCCATGATAACCTTGCACCCTCATAAGCCCAAATGAAAGAATAGATGGCCTGTTGTATTTTATCTTACCACACCTTCCTAAGATACAAAGGAATCGTATTAAAAAAGAAGGTTAATATAGGGAGAATGACCATCTTCACTTAATTGATTTTACCCTAGACCGACAATGGAAGGTGGTCCCAACCCTTCATTAATTTAATCAATTCAGCTAGAACTTTGGCAAGGTTCACATCAGGAATCATATGAATATCTTGTGTAATATTTACACCAAGATATTTCAGATCTCTTTTGACTAGTTAATATCGCTAGCTTGATTCCAAACCATAAACCCTAGTTTACCTACATTAACTGAGTAGCCAGACACCTTTTCAAACTCAGACGTCAACTTGCCAATGGCTGGCAAGGCAGTCTGCAAGTTTGAGGTGTATAATATGGGGTCATCCGCATATAGGGCAACATTTTTCTCTCAGCCATAGCAAGCAAAGGGAAGTATGGTGGAATCTTTCCTGATCCTACATGTCAAAGGTTCAATATCGAGATTAAAAAGCAAGGGAGAAAGTGGACACCTTTGCTTCGTGCCTCTAGATATCCTAAAAGGAGAAGTTAAGCTGCCATTCAGTAAGACTTTTGCTGATGAGGCTTTGTAAATCAGACACGCTGCTCTACAAATATTTTCCAGCCTATAGTGTGGCCAAATAGGTCCAATTAACCCTATGAAAGGTTTTTGTGGTGTCTAGGGTTAAAACTGCTAGGTGTATATTCAGGGATGTGGCCAAGTCTATGGAACCAATAAGGCCATAAGTTAATTCATGAAGGTATCTCCCATTTACAAAGCTCTTCTGGTCTCAGTGCAACAACCCACTCAACCTCTCTGCTAAGACCTTAGCAAATGTTTTATAATCGCTGTTTAGAAGAGCGATAGGTTTGCAGGATTCGCAAATAGCAGGGTCTTTCCCAGGTTTCAAAATCAACATGACAATTGCCTCATTCCAAAATGGAGGCAATTGAGACCCTTGCTCAAAAATCTCACCAAACAACATGGTCATAAAAGGGAGAATCGACTCGCCTATGGCCTTATTGACTCTACAGGAATACCATCTGGGTCCCTGGCTTTACCCATCTTACCAGCACTAATGGCACGCTTAACCTCTGACTGGTAATACCCTGATTCAAAGTGGACTGATCATGTACTGACAAAGCGGGCAATGCCTGGGAGACCAGCCAGTGGTTAACCATTTCCTCTGTGAGTCTTCAGCATAGATAGAAACCTGGAAGGTGTTCTCACTATCCTCACTACTTGTCAAAATGGACACTGTCACATCACTCTTTATCCTCTTAATGGCGTTCCTTGCTTAGTCTGCTGTAATCGTCCAAGCCAGGTGATTACCCACATTCTCACCATATTCAAAATGTGCCAACATGCTCACTTCCCAACTCTCCTTCACTCTAGCCTCCAATAATGCAGCCAATTGCTCTCTTAGTACCTGACGTCTGGTTTCTAAGGCTGGGGCCTCCTTGGATTTAGCTTTATTTACCAATACTACTCCATCTTAATGATCTCATCTCTGTTCTCCAGGGGGAGGGGGACTAGCACAGGGTAGGGTTTGAGCAGGGGCAGCGGGGGAGGGGTGCAAAGGGTGGGAAGCGTGGGGGAAAAATATAATCATCAAAAGCCTCAGTTAGTGCTTATTAAAATGTGCCAAAACTCTGTGTTTTAATGGGCCATGGGGGTAATTGCACCATATAACCATTGCAGATTCTTACATGGAATGTTAATGGGCTGCATACAAAAGAAAGTAGAGAGAGGATTCTACAATACATAAGGGATTTGCAAGCCCCCTTCCTAACTTTACAGGAATCCCGCTTGACCATGGCCGAGTGTTTACAGTTATTTAAATCACAAAAATGGGTACAACAACTGGTTTGCACAAATCAGAACACCAGCACAAGAGAGCTGGCCATTCTGGTTAAGCAAGCAGAGGTATCTATCTCAGGAACTGTCACAGATAAATAAGGGAGGTGGATTATCACTAATTTACAGTTTTATGATATAAACTATATGCTTATTGGGTATTACTGGCCAAATTGTGATGATATTAAGCCTTTTAAATCAATCTTTCTCAATCTGCTGGATTTTGCTTATCCCATTATAATGGCTGGAGATTTTAATCTCCTTTTGGACCACAACCTGGATAAATCGGCTAAATCAAGGACAATAGGCTTTCCCAATCCCAAGGCTTTTTGAAATATATGATGGGGCAATTAGCACTTTGTGATGTTTGGTGGAAAGGAGCAGGAATAATAAAAAATATGGCCACTTTTCCAGGATCAATGATTATGTATCAGTCTTGGTGCTAAAAGACCAGATCCAGGAAATAACCTATTTACAAATCCACTTGTCTGATCCCCCACCTTACTATTGATATTCAAGCTTATTGTAATAGCCGAGGTATGCACTTGGACTCTAGACCATACCATAGTATTAGATATGGATTTGGTTAGCATCCTTTGTGCGGAGATGGAGGAATTTATTAAGCTGAATGTTTGCACCATTCCTGTGACTGCGGTATGGGATGCACTTAAGGCCTTTCTTAAGGGGATGATCATTCGTTTTTCAAGTCTTAGGAGTTGTACGCAGATATTAAACAACAGACACAAGACGGGTGATGTTTGAGGTACACTGCAAGACACTAGACATTTGATTGATTTTGCCTGCTGGGTCCTACGTTTTTGCCTCCTGTTTGTAAGGAAAAATGTATCCTTGAGAGAATAGACTGTGTTATCGCTTCACATTTTGCCATGTTTTCCAGTATAATGATACAAAGCCAAGGATCAGTCTGTGGAGAGGAGATCTTTCCTTACCTTAAATAAGTCTGATTCAGTACAACAAATCCACCACCTTCCACCGTTGGTCTGAAATGTAGCTAGTGATCATGGAGAAGAATCATAAATGACTCTTAAAACAACACCTATAAATTCCTAATTGAAGAAAACATTGATTGCAAATATATGTCATCCAAGACTATCATTCCACCTACAATGGCTATTCCAACCATACCAAATCTATCAATCTCTGTGGAGCTGCTGATCAAATTACATTGATAGTGAGCTGCAAGTTTCAGGGTGGGTACTTCTTGTTTCACAATTGCTGATGTTTGTTGAGTAATAACTCAAAGCATCATTTAAATTTGGACAGTGGCGAGACATCTTCCAAAAAGCTGCAGATGTCCCATAAACCTTATTTACACCTTAAAGAACCCCATACACACTGTAAGTAGTGCAGATGGGACATGCACATGCACTAAATAAGGTAATTAATTCCTATATAAGACCCTTGCAGATGGTTGGTTTGTTCCTGATATTTATGCCTGATGTATCGCTTGCACAGAATTGTATCATTCCTACTGTTGAAAAGTCCTAGACAACCATGACATTTGATTGCAGATCATAATCCTTTCCTCCTTAGCTGTAAGTTACTAGTTCTTACCAGGGGCAGCTTCCCTGCAATGGTGGGGGAGCGTCACCCCACTGGCTAAGGACCAGCAGCATAAAAATAAAACAATATTTGAATATCGTTTTATTTTTCTGCTGCTGGATCAGCCAGCAAGTGCAGGAAGGGCTGGGCTGCGCCTCGATAGGTGGGAGGGGGGATGAGCAATTTTTAGCACTAAGTGCGCACATGTGTTTGGATGGCCTAAGATGGCCGTCCAAACACACATGTGCACTTAGGTTTATCCAGCCCGGCTGTGTACACAGCTGGACTGGAAAAAGTGCACAGGCCCCAGGGTGGTGTCCGAGCGCAGTTACTGCTGCTCAGACCAATCCTAACGCTGCTTACATGCTATGTTTAGCATGTAAGCAGCACCAAGATTGATTGCTGAGGAGCCTTTGCTGGTGTCTCAGTGAATGCTGAGACACCAGAACAGGCAAGGAGGAAGAGTGAGGCGGCAGCGAGGAAGGGTACGTTAAAAAAAAACAATTTAAACCTTCCCCCATCGTTCTCACGCCCCTCCCCTTGATATCTTCTGAGGCAGCCACCGCTGGTTCTTACACCTTTCTGGATGGTATCTTTGGGTTTTTAGAATGCTGTAGTCTTACAGTTCAGAAGACTTGTGATGTTATTACATGGCTTTGAATATGTGACTTATAGTGTTGTGTTTGATCTGCGTTACTAACATCACTTACCTCTCTCTTTTTTTTTCTTGCAGATAGAGCTGCAATGATGACTATCAGAAGGAGGCGTGTGGTTAACAAAAAGCAGCTGTAACTGCTGTGAGAGCACTAACAATAAGCTACTGCTTCTGCTTCTTCATATTGCAGAGCACATCCAAGGCAGTGAGAGAGGTTTGTATAGACATAGGAGAATAATATGGCTGCCCATGCAGCTTATGCGGCTCGGTCCTGTTGGTAGTGCGAAATATAGCTTTCTGTTGGCTGCAGTAATATTTGTGCCTGCACTAGAAGTACCTAATATTACTGTTTGACTCAGGCCAATGTGCATACATATTCCTGCATGCCTCAGGCACGCAGGAACTGATTTCATCCATACTCCTCTCCATAGTTTTGTCATTCGGGGTATTAGGTTAAACATATATGTGGGGCGCATGAGTGTTAGTCCGTCTGACCTTATTTGGTTTCTTATCTTTAATTTATAAGGGAACGCGTTAGAGGTTCGATGGCGATGCACCTTTTAACTGCACATAGAGTAATTCTCACCATAGATCACAAATACAATACAAATCATCAACAGTATCTAGCAACAATAGTAATAACCTTTGGAGTCAGTAATCTCACACACCATGACCCTTCTGGCAATGAATACCCGCACCTTTATGTAAAAGTTAGAATGTTTATTTCCCTATATTAACAATGCTAATATCACGTAGATTAGTATCAAAACCAAGTGGTACACATACAAAAACAGCACTGGTTGACCAAATCGTCTAAGGAATCTTAATTTTACTAGTGCATGGATTACTACGCATTCAAGAGTCACAGTACACATCAATAACTAGAACAACTGGCAACAGAAATAGCATACATCTAGGTTCAGCAACTGAGCAAGATCAATTATTAGTTAATAGCACCTGTTAACATTTCAGGGTTTCCCTAACTAACCTTCTGATTAGAATAGCATGTTTGGACTTCATGCAAAACCATTTTAGTCAACATAAATGTGGAAAACATCTAACTATGGCTCTATCAAAATAGCGGTTGGTACCTAGAATAAAAGACAAAATTACAACAAAAACAATAGCATTTTCGTTATACCTATCCTCAGTGTGGATCAGCAAGCTGCGACTATCTTCGTCAGTTGGACATCTGTTCTGTTCGGTCAGCAATTGGCCTGAAATGGTTCAGAAATGGGGACTCTAAGTTATCTGACAAGCAATGACTAAGGGATCAGCATTCAATATCAGAAGTTTAAGCAATAAAGTTAAAGCTAGAAATATATCATCAGGAACTGTTCAGCTCTTCAGACAGAATAGAATGAGAGCACAAATTAGATTGAATCGCTTCTCCTCTGTGCAGTCAGGGTAAGTTAAAATCATCTAAAACACTTCCCATGTTGCCTTTGGTCAAATAATTGTACGTTTACATTTAGTCCAATAAAAATGAAAGTGCAAATCTAAGCTATAACTAAACTGTCTTTCACACGTCGATGATTGGCTCCTCTTCTCCTGTTACCACCGTCAGGTTCGTCAGATAAAGTTTTTGTATCCATCTGAGCTCCAGTCAGTGCATCCATTTTTAGCTCCTGGGAACATCACTTTCTCACGCTTCAAACTACACATTGTTTCTACTACTAGTATAAGACATTCTAGCAAGCAGTTTTCATGAGAAAGCTAAAGAAATCTGCTAATGTTTGGCCAACTCAGTGAAAAACAATACATCTATTAATTTCTTCAGGTGTACATTTCTCACAGCATTATCTGAACAGTGCAGCTTAATATGAGACTGTGCAAACTAGGCCCAAAACCCCGCTAACTTACGGCCTACAATTAATAAAGCAAATACATAATGCAAATTCATTACTACAACACTCTCCTATGGTAACCTAAACGTGGGCACCTCATTAATTATTATTATGCATTTAATAAGGAAACCTCATGATTTATGGTGGCCACTCAAGTGGGCACATTTTCAAAGTCACACATTATTTTATATATTAGTCAAATTGTATGCAGATTCATAAATTCAAAATACATGAATATTTATTAGTAAGAATTCAGAGTTCACACGGGTGAGGGTGCCCCATTCCTCAAGTACACAGCAGACATGGTACACTGGCTATTGAGAGATCGTAGTCATTTTGGTTTATGCAGAATATGGCAGGGAGAGCCAATAGACACACACACCACTAAGGCTACAGGAAAGAGGTGTTCAACTGATAACTAGAATCAGCAGCATCAAAATAACTGTGCAGCCCCTTTCAAAAGATTTGGGTGGGAGTCTCCTGAATGGAGAAACTTGACAAGTCATACTAGTTCAAATGAAACTTATATAGCATTAATCTCACACAAAGTTCTCACTGCTAGAACAGAGAGAAAGACAGGCTCAAGTTAAGACTCATTGTAAAGTGTCAATGTTTTCAGATTTGGAATTACTGCACACATGCACATCTATACCACAAACAGAAACCTCATACTACAAGTAGACGCCAGCTCAGCTCTGCATGCAGCATAAAAACTGTAAGCCTGCTTACATCATGACTGGAGATCATGATAACAGTCAGCAAACTGAAGTCGTAATTCGCTCCATGCATTCTTTGAGAAATACATTACAATTGCTTAGTATGAGAAGGAGTGAATGATCTGCGATGCTAAAGAGACCCCAACATATACAGCCAGAAAAGATTTGAGTCAGATACAGGTTTTATACAAAAAAGAAAGGGCAATTCAGAATGGACTTGGCAAACCTATGTGACCATCTTACCATGCTCAAAGTCATCCCCAAGCCGTACTCCAAGGGGTACAGGATTCACCAATATGCTGCATACCACCATGAAAACAACATCGTCCTTCTGCAGAACACCAGGATATCTTGCCTTGTCCTAAACTGAAAAGTGTGTTCAATCCAATTTAATGCACTCGTCAGGCCTAAAACCATGCGCACAGTGCAACAGAACCATGCCTGAATGAGAGACCAAAAGCAGTCCTACAAAACGGTTTACTACAAAGGGCAAATATGAGTGTCTCTCTAAAGCACATTTTGAGAGAGTGTCATATGTTACATTATTTCAGGGCCTGCTACAATGCAAAGCCTTTGTCCTATGCAGGGCCAAAATAGCCTGCAGTATTAAACTGGTTACTGGCACACTTGAAACTGTTTTCGTTCATGCCTCTTATTATATTAGGTCATTAGGCATAACATGAGCTCAGGCCTCAACAAGTTCTGAAAATAAGATAAACCAATTAGTTCTATCATAATATTGTTTAAAAACTCATAGTTTTCCCAGGGAGTTTTAAAGAAAATTAGGCCACACAATATCCCCCATACTTCACTGCCCCCCCTCTTTCTGAACAACCAGGACAAAATGTTTCAAAACACCTACTCTCCCCACCCTTAGATGCAACATCATCACAGAGCCACGACCATGCATATTGACTATCAAATTCAACTTTACAGATACCTGCACACATCCTCATAAAAGCAGTGCATGGTACACGCCAGGTGCCCAATGGAAAACATCTTGAGGCTGAAGACCCATGACTCAAATAAATGATATGGGGGACAGGAGGGAAGTGCACCAATAGACACTGCCAGATGGGGCTTGGCTGCCCATTTTGGGGCAGGGTCAATATTGATTTGTTTACGGGTATTCCCTGTCCATAGTGTCAAAGTAAACAGATAAGCAACGGACTGGAATGTGGCCCAGAGAAATTACATGTGACTCAGATAAACGTAAGCATCTCCTTTTGGTCTTCTCACTGAGTAACCTTATGCGATTGAGGTATGACCACATGTGGCTTTTGTGGTTCACTGTATTTTTGGACTCAAGCTGCACCTTATCAGTTTAAGCCTAAAAGATTTCTGGGACTGCTTGTGTTCCCATGCGGAGTTAATGTGGCCGAACTGTTAAGTGTATGAAAGAATGATTTGTATATGGTGGAACCCATTGTAATTACTACTGGCTGAGATGAATTCACACACTGTTTCCACTCGTGTTGTTCTTCTCACTGCCAGGAGGAAGACACCAGCTCCAGCTGGAACAAAGAGAGTACGCACAACATCTCATTCACTGCTTCTAGTAGGATGGCTCAGTCCTATATATAACGCAGCAGCAGACTAAAAGCGAAGGGGCCTGGGGCAGCGAGGAGACCACCTAAGCCCTCCATGCCCATTTCCAGTTCCATTGGCACCTGTCCCACTGAGACACTCCGCTTACTCACAGTGCCCATCAGGAGTGGCCAGAGAGGCAGGTCAGCTGAATAAAGCTGCTGAGAACCAAGAACACACAAAAGATGAAATGCTAATTTTAGTGAATTATGTTGTTTTCTGTACCATTCAGTCAAAACACAGAAAAGCTTGCAAAAACAATTTTGAAGAGTGTATGCTGCAGGCATTATGTTGAGCACATTAAAATATTGCTTGAATTCAAGATGAAATAATACAAATGTAACCGCCGGGTGAGAGGAGAATCATATGGAAATGGTAACAGAGATAATTCACCAGAACAACATAACAGACAGAGAACAGAATGACTCAATAGAAAGAGGTTGCTGCATCAAGCCTCACTAAGGGACAAATTATAGAAATGATCTAGGCTGGCACAGGGAAACAAAATGACCATATAGACTGGCTAAGATAAGCTCTGGCTAATGCGCAGGTGAGGCTGACATACATTTCAGACAGTTCTCTGCCAAAATACCTTGCAGACTGTCATATGTGACCAATGTACATAAACACTCAGAGAAGTAGACATCTTATGCCCCATGAAATGAAGAGCAGTTTTTTTTCCAGAATGTAAACAGCTCAATGCCACATGCCACAACTTCCCAGGAGTGTGGAATTTATTAAAATATCTACTTGTCCATGGGACACTCAACAGATTTTATCATGAGCTAAATCAAAACATGCATATTTGGTCATGCTAAATCTGCACTAATACAGGGGCATATGCCATGGGTGCACTTTGTAACTTTATTTAAGAATTGGGCCCCTAGTTAGGTCTTGAGTTAACCAAGACCTTTTGTTTTTATTAATATTATGTCTCTCTTTCTCTCTCTCTCGCACTCCCTCTGTATCTAGCTATCTATAGACGGGCTTCACTGTGAGTGACAGCATTCTTCTGATTCACAAGAAGCATATCGACACACAAAGTAGTTTTGTTCAGTGCCAGGAACTACTGTTTTAATGTCTGCTTTTTGAGACCCAAAAATATTATTGCTTTTTACCAGTGCTTGTTATAATCATGAGAGTCTGAAAGCTCTCACAACAATAACGTTTTATAAAAACAATGTCAAAACAAGACATGCATTGACATAACCAAAAGGCTGATCACCAATGTCAGACCTTTTGGCTTTACCAATTATTATTTATTTTCATGTTCCCATAATCGTGTTGAAACTGGTTGCACTGATTTTCCATTAAGATTTTTTGGGGAATACTAGCATGCAACAACACATTTTAGTAGATGATGCTTCAAAGAAATGCTACCTAAATGTTCACAGTAGTTTAGCAAACATTTTTTTCAAGGTTGCATTTTTGTGAACATATAATTTGAAAGCAAAGACTAATCAATCTTTCTTTGAAGCTTCTGCAAATATTTGCATCTAACCAGAGAGCATTCTGGGAGCATTTTACTTAGTCTCATATTGTTAATCTTTGCAAATGTGTATACACATTTTCATACAGGGAACACTTTCAGCTGTGCACTCCAAGCTTACATTTCCTTACAGTATTCACCCTGATAGTAAAGGGTTTGCAGTAATGAACCGTCAATACAAGTTCGAACATCATTAGCTCATGGATGAAAATATTATGTCAACTGTAGGCAATTCTCTTCTTTTATCACAGTGTGGTAATGTAAACTGGCAGGTGAAGATATTGTGATGCAGGGGTGTGGGCTTGCTTGTCCCAATGACAAAATATGCTTGTTATCCTTGAACCCAAACAAAATGTGCTGGGAGTCAGAGTATAGGAATTCCACACCTCCCAGTACCTCAACACAACCTGGGACACCTGGTGTACCACATAAGGATTGTTTGATTTTCTAACGGCTTTCAGTTGGGTGGCAGAGAGATTAAAAGTGTACCTTAGTGATGAAACCTCTGGTATAATGTAGAAATCAGGTGTATTTTAATAACCCTCGGCTCATATGTTCTATTTGTGGATCTGATGTGTGTATCATGTGTAGCAGTATGCACTTGATTTAGTTCGCTACTAGGCTATATCCCACTGAGTTTGTGCAGTGTTTACTTCTTTGGGGTGCAGTTCCCTTTAATTTAATATCACTTCACCACTGAGCTGGATGTGACGGGTGTCACTGCATTTCCACAAGCTATTGCTCTTTGTAATGCCAAGGGTTAATTGTGTGGCATTGTGTGCATCTAGAAACATTCCATTACCTTTAAATGAGTTGAATGTGTACCTCGAGTGCAAGGACTGTGGTTTGCTGTGCTTTGGTCCTATGCTTTTTTAGTGACAAACATGTGTCCTGTTTTAGATGCATTAGGTGTTAATCATGCTGTGGGAGCAAAAAACATACCCCAATATTCCACATCACCCCAAATCTCAGAAACGCCAAAATGGACTTCATGCAGTTCTCCCACTAGAGATAAATGTAGAAAAAGGTACCCTCACCGGTATCAGTTTAGAAGAGTATCAAAATAAGTAACTGGGATACCTCAGTAACTGAGTTCAAGACCAGAAGGGAACGTTAAAAGCTTTTATGACAAAAATCTCAAAATCAAGTGCTACATAATAAATGTCATTAAAGCTCAATTTGAGACATGGTGGAAGGGGTGAATACAGGAAAGAATGACAGAATTAGATTCCATTTTAACCAAGGTGTTGTTTTCACATAAATGTGGTACAAATAATTTTAGTTAGCAAAAATACTTCAATAAATCACATTAAAAATCACAGAGACTGCTTTGACAATGGCAAATTATAAACTGCAGTTTAATCTTGTAATTTTTAGAGCTTTGATTCCACATGCACTCTTTAAGTTGCAACCAGAGGACTGTTTTGCTCAAAAGAAGCAAGAAACCAACTAATTAAGCACTGCATAACAAGTTTCTTTAAAAATTCTGGTTTGTCTGTAAAAAGGGGTTTTTAGGATTTTTAATTTCAGAAGAAAAACCCAATTTTTAAAATTTCCTCCTTCACATTTTGCCAGTAAAAACCTGGGGGCCTATTTAAGAGCCCCTAGCACCACCTTAGTGTCGCTGTAGCGTAATTTGTTTTTACGCTAAGGTGGCGGTAGAGTGGCTTTTCTGCTGTGCATATTTTCAAAGTGGAACAATACATGCATTGCACCACTTTGTAACCCCTTGCATCACATTATGCCTGCACCAGGCATAATGTATGCAGGGGGGCGTTCTGATGCTAGAAGGTCCATTAAAATGATGCAGTGTAATATAAAAGATTTCACTGCACCATTTTGGGCATCATTTTTAATGCCTGCCCAGAGCAGGCGTTATAATGATGCTCCCATACTAACCTATGGGTCTCCTTGCACTTTGCTGCACTAGAGTAAATTATTTTGACACTAGTGCACCAAAGCACCACAATAGCATCAACAATGTTGATGCTATTGTGCTAACGATGCCATGGTGGGCCGTATTATAAATACAGTGCAACCATAGTGTCATTAGGTGCCCGTAGAGGGGTGCAAGAAAAGTGGCGCATCATAGAAATGTGTGATCTGGGCAAGGGCACAAACACATAATAGTGCTGCAATTGTCGTACCCAGTGCATTGGTATTTCCAGGTGCAGTGCTATCACACCATTGTATTAGGCTACTCATTTACAGTCACATTTCTGTGCTGCTCTGAGTGATGAGAAAAGGGCAGCAATGCGCTGTACTTAACATTGTACAGCACATTCCTGTCTTGGCGCATTCCTGTCTTTTCCCTACACTGGTGCACAAAGTGCTGCCATGCACCAATGCAGGCACTCTTACACCAGGGTACAAGGGTGCCTGCATTGGAGACAGGATAGTTTTTATACAGGAAGGGGCATCACCCTGCACAAAAACAATACTGCAAGATGCAGCACACATAGAAAGAGGAAATAACAGGGAGAAAGAGAGGTATTTCTCCTCGTTATGCTTCACCTGGGGAGACGTAGGACTTTAACACATTCCCCGGTCTACCAGTAATGGTAAGTTTGAGAATGCTGCATTATGTTACTCTAGATTTATTAAACTAGGCATGTCCACACAATGGGGTCTTGCTTGGCTTGATAAATCTAACGTAAGAGTTGCTTCACTGTTGCGCCTTATTGCACGGCGCAAGACCAATGCAATTCTTTGTTAAATATACCCCATTAGTCTCAGCTGATATGCCAATTTCCCATCCATGGTCCTGATGCTGAAGACTTATGTCAAACTGTTACATGGTAGTGTGTGCCCATCAAAACGAGCATGTAAACCCCAGTTTTACTAAATGTTTATTTAAGGGCTGAGGTAGTAGGTGATCCAGTCGCAGTATCGGAGTTCAGCCAGTAAAAGTTTCATTCTTTTTAATAAGATTGATTTTTTTACTTTCTTCTGGATCACAACTAAGGTTCTGACACTAAGAGGAGAGCTGAACTCTATCAACCTTTTTCATAATTTCACTGCATATTTTGAAAGTGTATTTCGTCTTTGTTGTACCAGCCATTCTAGTTTTAAGCACATGCCCAGTCTCAGATTGGTGGGTAATCTTATCCTAGTTGAAACTTTCAGGTCTGAAACTGTATTGCTTTTAAAACATGTGTAATGCACACTATTCATCAAAAATCACAACTGAGTATGTAATGGATTTCTTTTATATTCTTCTACATTAATTATAGCATAATGTATCTTTTTATTGATAATGTCATTCATATAACTCTTGTTTATTCACACACAGGTAACACCCTACATACTGCAGTGAAAAATATGTCATTAACAGATTATTAGGCTGTCTCATAGTTTGGTTTGCTGGCTTTGAGTAACACATTGGTCTATTCCTTTCGCATTCATAGTTCAGCTGACACAGACTCTTTCTTTACAAACTATCTAACTACACTATACTGTTTGTTGAAATTGCTCTAATTACATCCTTCTGTGTCTTTTCATTCTTTGAAAGTGTTGGCCCCTTTGCCCAAATAAGACGCTGTCAATTAGGCATATTATGCATGCAGACAAGGAATATAGCACCAGATGTTCCAAACTCTCCTATGGTCAAAAACCCTACGATTTGTAAATTCACAGGGTTTTCGACTGAAAAAGGTTTTTTGTACAGTACATGAGTCGGAAAGCAGTGTTTATCTCGTAAAAGGGCTTTTGCAACACATTCAGAATTGTAAATATGTGGAGCCTGAAAGCAGCATCTCCCTTCTATAACAGATTCAAAAAGGTGTATAAATGGTTTGTGGTCGTATTTGCTGTTGAAAGCCATTGAACAGTTTCTGATAGTTTAGTTAAAGTATTAACTGATTCACAGAGGGATAGCTGTCCACGTGGGGCTGCTTCCTCTCTAGGAGTCGTGTCAGCAGTCTCAGTGGTCTCCAAAGGATCACTGCCTGCTCCCTCTGATGTCTTTCAAAATGAGAATTTTTTTTTTAAAGTAGCACTTGTCTTTTTAGTAAGCCTTTGATGCTTAATTTTTTTTTCCCCATTTGTGAAAGCTAATGCATAGTTGGTGGTCTGCTAATCACAGGGGGTTGCAAATCTTGGCCTGCCTAAGTATTAGCATTAGGAGCTCAGTTTATAACCGTAGTCAAACAGACAATGTGCGATGTGGTCTATTTGTACATAGTTTGCACTGAAAACTGCATTCCTTTTCACAAACAAGTCAGCATGAAAAATTCACATTTCTGTTTTTTGAACTGGAGTAGCACAACATCTGGTCATAGATATCGGTCGCCCGTCTGACCCTAATAAGTAAACTTACAAGGGGACGCGAATAGGTTGATGAACCTTTTGACTCGCATTTAAGATGTTCCCACCATAACTCCAGTACACGTAGATTAATAATCAATAATCAGTTAATAACACCAATAATCAATGATAATCAATAGCATTAGTAATCAACCTTGGAGTCAGTAATTTTCACACACCATGACCTCACAGTCATGAATGACCACACCTTTTAGAAAAAGTTAGAATATTCCTTTCCCTATATTAACAATGCTAATGTCACGTAAGATAATCTCAAAATCAAATGATAAACATACAGAAACAACACTGGCTGTCCAAAGCGACAAAAGAAAAGTAATCTAATCAAAGCTTGAACCACTACACATTCTAGAATTACTGTGCAAATTAATAATAAGAACAATTGTGCAAACGATATCACATACATTTAGATTCAGCAAAGAAAATACAATCAAAGGTTACGCCACATAGCGGACTGCCATTAGTAAGGATCCTTATCTAACACCAGAGTAGTATCAGCATGTTGGGCTTCATGCAAGACAATTTAGTAAACACAAATTTGGAAAATATCTAACTATGGCTCTATCAAAATAGTGCGGTTGGTACCTATAAAGGAAAGCAAATAGTCTTAAGAAACACATCAATAATAATATACCTCTCCTCAAATGGGCCGGCAAGCTAAGATAGTCTTCGTCATCAGGACATCAGTTCGGTCAGCAAGGCATCAGGATTCAGCATCAAAGTCAGAAAACGCAAAGGGCCTCATTATGAGTTTGGCGGAGGGGATTACTCCGCCCAAAAGTGACGGATATCCTGCCCACCTTATTACAAGTTCCATTATATCCTATGGAACTTGTAGTACAGTGGTGGGGATATCCCTCACTTTTGGGACGGAGTAATCCCCTCCGCCAAACTCGTAATGAGGCCCAAAGTCTTTAAGCAGTTTGAAAGAATAGAGTTAAACCCTCAAGAAAGAAAGGGGAAAATGGCGAATGACAAATGGTAATTTCTTCTCAGTTTAGTAAATTAGATTTCCTGAAACTACTTTCAAAGTCCTTATTAGTCAAGGGATCGCATGTTCACGCTTTGTCCAATAAAACTAAGACTTCAAATCTATATTTTCTACTACTACTTGGTTCACATGTCACTGATAGGCTCCTCTTGTAATGTCCTCATCATTCGGCTCATCATGTAACAATATTGTTGCAGCTTATACTCCAGTCAGTGTCTTCATTGTTCTCCTCCTGAGAAAGTCACTCTTACATATATTACACTTATAATGTTACATTTAGAAAGAACAGCATCTTCTAGCAAGCGGTTCTTATGAGAACGACTTTTAGCTACGAGCACATTTGATCAGCGGAGAGGAAAATCACAGTTTAATTCTCTTGAACAGCCCTTTTATTAAATGTTTTAAGAAATACAGCTTGACATGAGGCCGTGCAGCTAGGCCAGGACCTCCGCTAAGTTAGGGCCTACAATTATCAAAGCTAATACATAATGCTTAACCCTCAATATGATGTATTATTATATTAATCAAACATAAGCTCCAAGTCTTATATTAATAAGCCATTAAAGTAGGCTTCATAAACATTGGCAGCTGCTTAGCTTGATCACATTTTCAAATGCATGCATCATTTTCTCTATATTATTGCATTTTCTACGCAAATCCATTACTCAGAATACATGAATATTCATTAATATTTTTATTAAAATACCTGCTTTGGCAATATCAGTACTATGTTAACCCTCTCAAAACTGCAGTTACCTATTGAATTGAAACTTACACCCAAAAGACAAGCTATATGTGGTCAACAAATGTGTTACAATCAATACACTCTGTCACAGGAGACAGGACCAACAAAGGCAGGGCAAACTGAATATCTTGAAATAAACTCTTGGACACAACAAATAGATGGTGATGATTGTGCATTCCACCTATTCAGTGGTCACTTGCCATCGATAACTAGAAGGTCTGCATATCTCAAGCCCATTACCCAAAAACCTAGGGTACTATTTATAGGCCCCTAGTGCCACAAGAGCGCCACTTTTTGTGACGCTCTTGTGGCTCTAACCACTGAGCCATATTTACATGGTGGCGTTAAGCTACTTTTTGTGGCTTAACGTCACCTTGTAAATACGGCCCCTTCCCACGCACCACTGTGCGTGGAAGGGGCGTGCAATGGATGTTGCTGTGGGTGTGCCACAGCAACACCCATTGCATTTTGATGCTTCTTCATATTTATGAAATTTCGAAAACCTGAGGCAGCGCCAAAATCTAACGCCACCCGTAGGGCTGGCATTAGCAAGGCTCAATGAGGAGGAATACTTTTATTCTTCCTCGTTTTTTGCTTTTTCTATGTGTGCTGCATTCTGTAGCATCCATAGAAAGAGCAAAATGCCAGAAATGATTGTTTATTGTGCGGGAAGGTGTCCCATCCTGCACATAAACAATCACTTGAAAATGACGCTTTGGCACTTCTGTGTGTGCTGCTTTGTGCCACACACACAGAAGTGCCAAAGCACCATTAGTGATTGTTTATGTGCAGGAAGGGACACCTTCCCTCACATAAACAATCACACCCTCAACGCAGACATCCTTGCACGATGGTGCAAGGATGCCTGTGTTGGCAACTGAATTTAGCGCCAGGGCAGGGGACAACACAGGGGTGCGCTGTATTTACTTAAATATGCTGCATCCCTGCGTTTCTAAAGTGACACAGTGCATTGCTGCCAATTTTGGCAGAGCACTGCGCTGCACAACTTTTCCATAAATCTGGCCCCTATTGTCCACCTGGAGATGACAAACCCCTTTTAGGCAAAGGATTCTCAAATGCATAAACCACACAACAGAAGACAGGACACACCAAAGATGCAAAAGCTGTGTGCACATCACCGCAGATTCTCCCACCTGCACATCTTTCAATATTATATATGTTGAAAATGACCTTCTTACATATTATATATTGGTAAAATGAGACTGAGACTCGGACAAGCAATGAATACACGCCATTAATAGGAAGCACGACACACCCACAGAGTGGATTTTTCCCATCTTGAACTTAACATTATTAAGGAGAAAAGTGTGACATCCCTGAAAAAATATTCAGTGCTTGAATCTCTAAAAACTGGATCAAAAGGGACAGAGCAAATATGTTCCATTACCCAGTATGGAACATTACCGCTCTGACTGTCTCATAACAATAAGGGAATCTTCAAAAAATGGATGAACGGTTACAGAAATCTCTCCACCCCGCCCCCCCAGCACCATCTCACAGTTTCTCTGTTCGGAGTCTGATTGCTAAAACCAGTCCGCCATCTTATTAAATTTTACACACATATGAAGCCACGTTTTCGCCAATCTGAGCTTGCCAATTATTCCATTTAAGTATTCGCAATAGTGCAGTTTGCAGTATACATGTCCATTTTGCAAGAACTTGCATGGCCAGGCAGAGTTCAAAACATTATTATATTCCTTCTCTCTTGTTCCTAAAAGTCCTGAATTTTTTCTTCTGACGTTATACTGTGCAATCATATAGAATACAATAAAACGAAATAAGTAGGACCTGCTGATCTCTTTCCTTTATCTTTCTCACACATTATTAAATGCAAAAACCTTTTTCATCCCTAAAGGTAGAATCTTCACCATTTGCAATAGCGCTCCGTGTAGAAGAACATATGTGATCTAGAAAGACAGCAAACCTAATTATGCGTGAGACAAATGCACACAATTGCTGAAAGACTGCGCGTTGTTTAAATGTACCTTTTATTTGGCGTGCGTAGGCTTTGCATTACATAAAGTCAGCATTAACACAAGCACACTGGCAGTGGCGTAATGTAAAATGATTGGGCCTCCTTCGGAAGGGAAAGATATTCATTGGCCTTTGCTAGAATGCCACCTCCGAAAGATTTTGGGGCTGCTGGAGGGTTGAGAGCACCCCTTGCGCCACAGGGGCTGCAGGGGCCTATGTTACGTCCCGGCGCACTGGTAACCTGATACATTGCATGGATGGATTCTGTGGGACTGTGGAGTAACCTCCAGGAAAGGGGCTGATGAAGCTGAACACTAATAAGATCAATTTAGGGTGCTATAAATTGAGATAAAAAGTTGAATATGGCACTGTATCTTATGCAAAAATCTTTTTTTTCAGGAGCACCAGTCAACTCCGTGTGTCCTTACAACATATTCTGCAGTCGGTGTACGAACATGAAATCCTAGAGCAGTGCCACTGTTGCCGGTGTTTCTGTCCTTTTTGTTTGTATCATCCTATACTCTTTATTTGCACCTTTGTTTAACGAGTTGCCTATACATTTTAGTTTGGAACATGTATCAAAACAATTGAACACATAAATTAGTTTAATAATCTGTGGGGGGCTGGGTGGGATGAAGAGGACGTGTAACCGACTGTATTATTATGTCTCCTTTAAAAGCCACAGATTGATTTGGGATGAATGTTAAACAAGGGCTTCTTCTATTATTTAGCATTATTTTACGTTTGAATGAATTAGGTGATTTCAAAATGTAATGGTTGCCTCATCTCCTTTTGGGTGGTCACCCTGTCTGTTATGTGTTAAATGGGAACTCTGGTAGTGTTGCAGTGCATTGCCTCTTTGTTTTCCGCTGACACACATGGCAATATGGGTTCAAAACATGAGTCATCACTCCTTACTCCAAGACAAAACAGCAGATGAAGACCCAAAGACAGCAAGAAAAATGAGGGACTTTCAGGGGCAGCTGTGTTTTACTGACCCAGTCATAATGCCCCTAAAAATCCTTATTGTTCTTGCAATATTCAACAGGGTTGACAGAAACATCAGAAAGGTAAGTCACAAGAAACTTGTGGAACCGAAACTGGGAGAAGGCAATGACTGTAATTGGTAAATTTGTTGACTACGAGTTCTTTCAAATGTGGTTTGTGGGATCAAAAGCAAATGTTAGTGGTCTAACACTAACTCAGTCTCTACTTGTCATTGAGTCATCAGCCAGGCAGGCTTGCCAAACGATCTTGCAGATTCTGACACTGTTGCCCCTGCTCTCTCCATATATAAGTTTGGCTCCTGTTTCTAAAAGAAATCATTCACAAGATTTACTCCAAACTACATCTTACCCCTTTTCCAACAAACTATATCATTCAACCAATTTAGCAGTGCCCTAAACTGTGCTTTTGATTCAAATTTTCCCCTGTGCGTGTTCCTCCCCACTAGCTCATGCCCACAAAGATTTTGCCTACTCTTCAATCCATTAAAATCCAAATGGGAGCAGTCCTTCCTAAATTTGGAAAGTATGAGACCACTAAAAATGTCAGACATACAACCAAACCATGAAAGTGCTACTGTCGGCTTCATGCCAAATAAGCTACTTATCAAACATAACACATCACTTTGACCCACAGACTATGATTTGCAAGCACAAACCCTACCCGCACCTCTATCTCACTGCAAAGCTATTGAAGAGTCTCCATCTATATCTCCAAACACAGACTTGCCAGACTTTTCACTTACTCTCTGACCCTCTGAATCTCACAGGGTCTAGATCTTCTGCTCAGACAATCATAATTGCCAGGCTGTCCTCCCAGACTGCTATTTGTGCTATTCATTGCACTGCATTACATAATAAACAGCCTACTCTCCATCACATACACCTATTGTACATTTTTCTGTCTCAACTGAGACATCCTACTTCCAACCCACTGCTATTTGAGAACCCGTGACCTCACTATTCACTGCACCAACCACCACAACTCCACCCTTAACCTTAGTTGGTTCTGCTCCATTAATTCACCATATCACCCATAAACATATCCCAGTAAACAAATCTAAAACCCATAATAATGTGCTCCATCTGATCCTTTTAGCTCATAAACTATCAATACTCTTGCTTTCTCCTCCATGATTCTTTTCTATTCGCTTGATAATTACTCTACCATATTTGATACTTACTCACAGTTCTTCAAATCTGCAGTTGTTTCGCAGTCATCACAGCATGCATCTCATTACAAAGATTTAAAATAATCTTAAAGTGTCATCCCCAGGTACTAGACAGTAAAGACTGATAACCACCTAACACAATCTTCACATATTGTAAACATGTATACTGCTACTTTTGTTTTGTATTAGGTGTAAATACTTTTGTTGTATGTTTTTTCTACTGATATTCACACAACAGTGCCTGTGATTCCCATTCAATTCTCACTTTAAGGTCCATGTTACCACACTGTCTAATGATTGTTCTATGCATTTTTATGGTTCTGCCATACATCAGTGTTAAAGGTTCTTTCAAATATCATTTAGGTTTGAATTGCTTTGGCTGCTAACAAATAAACATGACTATACATGTATATAAGGAGTACTGATTGGGGAACAATTGAATAAGAACTGAATTTGGTTTCTGTATGCAAGCTATGAAAAGCATCAGTTGTAAAGAATATGTTGATGGTCATTTACTCAAGATTTCAACATTCCCCATGTCATTTTGATGATGAAAACATTAGCTCATTAGCATGATTAGATATGTATTTCTGCATTTATATGAGATTAAACTAAACCTGATTAATCAGAAATGTAACATTGAACTAACCCAGAAATGTGATATTAAAATGCTAAATTCACAGGATCGAGGATGAAGAACCCCTTTCACACATAAACATCAGTAATCCTTTCACAATAACTAGCTTTATCCAGACTTTCTCATGGTACGTTGAAAGACAACAGGATTGTGTGGCATTGAATACATGGCGATGCATTTACTCTTCCACTGTTTAACCTCTCCAAAATTAATAGATCTGTGTTGGACAATTGTTTGCAGTACCTGAGCTTATAAAAATATTTGTGGAGCTGGCTTTAATTGCTCTAAGAAGATAACCTTGATGTGTATGCAATAGGATGCTGTGGTAAAACACAAATGCAGTGTTGGCTGTAGAACTTTAAATTGCTTTAGTATGGCAGCAAAGCTCTTTCCTTGGGTATTTTCAGGCTCGGTCGTGTGCTGTACAGTTCTGTTGAGTGTTCGTAGGCAAATATATTGTTATTGTGTCCCTGTTCTTCTACATCATGCCTCTTTATAATGACATTTTTCCAGGCAGATTTTGACAATGCATTTGGAATTTGAGCTACGCTGAGAGATACTTAACTGCTGTTGGATTACATAAAGTCAAGATCAGTGACAGCAGATAGGACACAGACCAATGTCCAAGAGAGTAGGTTCATGTGACCTTCACTCTATTATAGCCATGAGTGGTTTTATTTTGGTTTTATTTTTAATAGGTTGCCACACCTTAATAAATCGTTGGCTCTTATGCAGAAAGCAACTCAAATATGAAGAGCTATACTCAGTCATTCTAAGCTCCTGAGCCATGATACATCTAGCCAATTGCCTTTGTTTCTCCTTTTTATTGCAAGAAAAGGTTCCCAAACAGTGTCTTTCATTATTTTGTATACAAATGGTAGAAATACAACTTTGAAACTGTGCTTTTTTGTTCATAATTTATTGCAGAATGCATATGTAAATTTAAATACTGTAGTGAATGGCAATTAATAAAATTACTTATTTTGCAACTTAGTATACTGTAATATTTTGTAGATAATTACCTGCTTGTACTAGTGATGGTCAATGTATACGATACATGGGGTGGGTAAAGTTGTTATTACTTTTTTGCAACCTTTATAAATTTCTGTGTAAAGCACTACAATTAGACAAAGGTTGTAAAACTTTCTTTGCCACATTTATGTATTAACTGTGATTATTGTGACAGTTTATGTTGCAAATAGTAAGTTTGCAGTGAAAAAGTCAGCATGATTTCTTTCACCTTTGCAGTGTTAATTAAAAGTGAAAATGATTTCACTTTACATTGAGAATTGTCTTCCTGATCAGAAGCTAAACCGGAAAGTGCTCCTGCTTTGCAAACAGAACAAATTAGAACCTTTCCAAAACTTAGTCACCATCTTTGCACATCCCTGATATTTTTTACAGTAGTCCTTTGTTGCTAACATTCTAAATGCCTTCCCTTGAACGGTGAATAGCATACTTAGTAAATAGGTGCCAATAAGGCTAATCTTGTTTATCAGATGGATCTAATAATAATTAATCATCTGAAATGATGTACATTGTATAAAGTGTTTCGGAGTCTTTGTGCACTTTTCCTTTGGTGTTAACAGAATAACACTATATTGCATGATCAAGTCACCTGAATCATATAATGCCTGGCTCCTCTTTATGAGTGTATAATGAGATAAGCAGAGGAGGTATGTGTGTAAACCAAATGTGTAAACCCAATACAGAGTATCAACCACTCATGGGTATGTGAATAGATCCTGTACTTATTTGTAATTACTTATTTCTAATTACTTAATAAAGGATAGAATATTTTCAAACTCCACTCTAGTTTGAGGAAGCTAATACACTTGTGCAAATTACACTCAGAGTGCCCACTCTGATTTAAGGAAAATAATGCACTTATGGGGCTTTACACAGAGGGTGTTTCTAATCATGTGTCTTTGACATAAAATGTTGATGGATATTCAGATGAAAACAAGAACTGCGTAATAAATACAACTGAATAATTTTAAAGATTTTGTGATTTATCCACATTTTGTTTATGCTCATAGTTGTATTTTGTTTTTGTAGGTCCATCCGGGAGTCTAACTGGTAACTCATGTTTATCCTTTCCAGATATTCCAGACTTTCAAAAGGAGGTTTGTCACTCACTCAACTGTTGATCAGGAGACACCATTTACTTAATGAGTACAAAATATACCTCTATGTCCGCTTGATACCTCAAACAGTTAAACTTGGTGGATGACGCAGGTCAACAAATTAAACTTGATTTTGCACCAATTAATACATCTTAAGATCCCAACTACATACTTTAAATCCATTATATGAATGAGGATCACTGGTCAAGAATGTTTTTATATTGTAGATTAAGGAAAAATTTAATGTTTAAAATTAAATAATTTCTAACCAGCTTATATAGCACCAGTGGAAAGTTCAAATCAGTTATGTATTTAAATTTCGGCCAAATGAGTAAAAATTCTGGTTGACTTTCAGATTCTTCTAAAAAACAGCTGGACTGCTTGGATTGAGAGGGAAAGTTTAGTTTTCGGTAGGGCAGAGAAACTAAGGATTAAGTTGCAACAGTGAAGGGGATCTAAGGCAGACTGAACAAGCATTTCAGAATTCAGTATAGGTTGTGGGAGAGAATGAGGACGCAATGTGAGTCAGGGGGAGATTAAACTCTAATGGAATCATCAAGGAGGGCAGGACTGAGATTGACAAACTGAGTCTAACCTGAGAAAGATCTTCCTATTTCCTTGGTGTGCTATTGGAATCTATTTTTTATTTAGTGACAAAATGGCAAAATGGTGTATGCATGATTATGACAATGTTGGACTTTTTTGCTTATGCAGGGTCATCCCGAATCTTTTTGCCTCCTGCCTCCTATTTTTTTCTGACCTGTCGCTGTTGGCTTTTGAACTCTGAGCACTTTCCCACTGCTAACCAGTGCTAAAGTGCATATGCTCTCCGTGTAAATTGTATGTAATTGGTTTATCCATGATTGGCCTATTTGATTTACTAGTAAGTCCCTAGTAAGGTGCACTAGAGGTGCCAGGGCCTGTAAATCAAATGCTACTAGTGGGCCCGCAGCACTGGTTGTGCCACCCACATAAGTAGCTCTGTAAACATGTCTCAGACCTGCCACTGCAGTGTCTGTGTGTGTATTTTTACACTGTAAATTCGACTTGGCAAGTGTACCCACTTGCCAGGCCTAAACCTTCCCTTTTCTTACATGTAAGGCACCCCTAAGGTAGGCCCTAGGTAGCCCCAAGGGCAGGGTGCAGTGTATGTATAAGGTAGGACATATAGTAATGTGATTTATATGTCCTGACAGTGAAATACTGCCAACTTTGTTTTTCACTGTTGCAAGGCCTGTCTCTCTCATAGGATAATATGGGGGCTACCTTTAAATATGATTAAAGTGTAGATTCCCCTACAGAGTAGATGGACATGTGGAGTTTGGGGTCCCTGAACTCACAATTTAAAAATACATCTTTTAGTAAAGTTGATTTTGAGATTGTGCATTTGAAAATGCCACTTTTAGAAAGTGAGCATTTTCTGGCTTAAACCATTCTGTGACTCTGCCGTGTTTGTGGATTCCCTGTCTGGGTCAGTTTGACAGTTGGGTTGTTTTTCACCTCACACTAGACAGTGACACAAAGGGAGCTGGGGTGTAACCTGCATTTCCTGATTAGCCATCTCTGCTAGGAGGGAGGGGTGGAGTGGTCACTCTCATCTGAAAGGACTGTGCCTGCCTCTGACAATGCCGGCTCCAACCCCCTGCTGTGTGTCTGAGGCCTTGCCTGGGCAAGGCAGGATTTCACAAGTAGGTGTGAGTCCCCTTTGAAGAAAGGTGACTTCAAAGACTAAAATGGGTATAAGAAGGGCACCCAAATCTACAGACTTTAGAAACACTTCTGGAACCAAGAGGAACCTCTGCCTGGAGAAGAGCTGATAGCTGAGGAAGAAGTGCTGCCCTGCCTGTGACTGTGCTTTGTGGAGCTTTCCTGCAGTGCTGCTTCTGCCAGAGTAAGAGGGCAAAGACTGGACTTTGTGTGCCTTCCATCTTGTGAAGAAATCTCCAAGGGCTTGATTTAGAGCTTGCCTCCTGTTGTATGAAGTCTCAGGGACAGCAAAGACTTCTCTCTGCCAGCACCTGGAGTCTCTGGAGAGACTCCTGCCCCGACAAGTGGTGCCCTATCCAGTCCCTGGGCCCTTGAAAGGAAAGCTGGTGGAATCCAAGGAAATCGACTTCGGACGACTTCGGACCGACGCTGCTGATGAATCCGGTAATGCCGCCTGCACCTGACGGCGTGACCTTCGCTGGAACGCGCCGCTCTTCGCAGGCCCGACGCTGCAGCAGTCCCGCTGAAGTCCGCGACTCCGTGGAAGTCACCGCACCACGTCGTGACCGACGCCGCTTAAAGTGCACGGATTCAACGTTTCGCATAGATGCTGCGATTCCCGACTTTGCGCATCAGCTTGTTTTCACTCTTCACCAAAGGTACTGTACTTGGGGGTCTACACGACTCCGTGTCCGGCGCCGCTGGTGTCGGCTTGTTGGGAACGACTCCGTCACGACGCCGTGTTAACATCTCATTGAAGCATTTTTGTTTGTAAGCGCTATTTTTGAGTTTAATCTTTAAAAATTCATAACTTGACTTGTGTATGGTGGATGTTTGTCGTTTTGGTCTTGTTTTGTTTAGATAAATATTTCCTATTTTCCTAAACTGGTGTTGTGTCATTTTGTAGTGTTTTCATTAAGTTACTGTGTGTGTTGGTACAAATACTTTACACCTAGCACCCTAAGTTAAGCCTACTGCTCTGCCAAGCTACCAAGGGGGTAAGCAGGGGTTAGCTGAGGGTGATTCTCTTTTACCCTGACTAAAGTGAGGGTCCTTGCTTGAACAGGGGGTAACCTGACTGTCAACCAAAGACCCCATTTCTAACAGACAATCACTGTAATTGTCTAAGGTACTATGAGGTATGGTTGGCTGGTGGCTGCTGCTTGGTTTCCCTTGTATTTTCCACATTCATATTTTTAGCTTATAACTCCCCAGTAAGAGAATATTCAATAGTCAATCTCTTAATCCTGGCAAGAGGAATATTTCCTTGTTCATTTTTCTCCAAATAAGCTAAAGCTTGCCTACCCTTTTGACAGAAAATAGCATTTTGTGGAAATTATGTTTATCTGATTTCCTTTTACAGAGTCATTGTCTTCAGGCACTGCAATGAGTTTGGGATCTTCAGTGGCTGTAGGACATGGGAAGGAATCTTAAGACTCTTTCAGCAAGACTCTAACAGAAATTAGGTTCATATACTATAGATCACCTAATGGCTAGACCTTTCCTGCCACTTTGCAATAGCTGGCCAAGCACATGGCTTCTTTTTAGAAGTAAGGCAAATGAATCAGAAAAAGTACAGGTCAATGTAGTGAATAAGTAGTGGGTCGGGTTGCTCACCTTCCCTACTGTCATCTGTGCATGAGTGATATAGAGGAGAATGAAACAACTCTTCCAGCTTACATAACTAGTCCTTTTCCAATTTAAAGGCTCACCAGGTATCACTATTTGCTGGCAGGCTTGATCCCTCTCACACCCCCACTGTCGTCCACATGCGAAAATCAAAAGGGGCTAAACAGACTGTCTCCACCTTACTGTGAGGATGCCCTGCTGCAGTTGCTTAACTGGTTTTCTGCCCCTCATCACCTATCAATCAATCAATCAATTTATTCATAAAGTGCACTTCTTACCCGTTAGGGTTTCAAGGCGCTGGGGGGGGGGAGCGCTGCTACTGATCGAACAGCCAGGTCTTGAGGAGTCTCCTGAAGGTGAGTAGGTCCTGGGTCAGTCGTAGGTTGGTAGGGAGGGTGTTCCATGTCTTGGCGGCGAGGTAGGAGAAGGATCTGCCTCCGGATGTCTTTCGGTGGATGCGGGGGACGGTGGCGAGTGCGAGGTCTGCGGAGCGGAGCTGATGGGTAGGGGTGCAGAAGTTAAGTCTGTTGTTGAGGTAAGCAGGTCCGGTGTTGTGGAGTGCTTTGTGTGCGTGGGTGAGGAGCTTGAAAGTGATCCTCTTGTCCACGGGGAGCCAGTGGAGTTCTCTCAGGTGGGGAGTGATGTGGTTGCGGCGAGGTACGTTGAGGTTCAGTCGGGCGGATGCGTTTTGGATGCGTTGGAGGCGTCGTAGGTGTTTTGTCGGGATGCCTGTGCAGAGTGCGTTGCCGTAGTCTAGCCTGCTGCTGACGAGGGCCTGTGTTACTGTTTTCCTTGTGTCTGTTGGGAGCCATTTGTAGATCCTGCGGAGCATGCAGAGAGTGTTGTAGCAGGAGGAGGAGACTACGTTGACCTGTTTTGACATGGAGAGGGAAGAGTCGAGGATGAAGCCCAGATTGCGTGCATGGCCGGTCGGTGTAGGTGGGGTTCCTAGAGTTGTTGGCCACCAGGAGTCATCCCAGGCGGAGGGGTTGGGTCCGAGGATGAGGACCTCCGTCTTGTCTGAGTTCAGTTTCAGGTGGCTGTTTCTCATCCATTCGGCAACGGCCCGCATTCCCTCGTGGAGGTTGGACTTGGCGGTGTGTGGGTCCTTGGTGAGGGAGAGGATGAGCTGGGTGTCGTCGGCGTAGGAGATGATGTTGAGGTTGTAATGGCGGGATACTTGGGCGAGGGGTGCCATGTAGATGTTGAAAAATGTTGGGCTGAGCCCTGGTGTACGCCGCAGATGATTTTGGTGGCTCTGGAGCGGAAGGGGGGAGGTGGACTCTCTGGGTTCTGTCGGAGAGGAAGGATGTAGTCCATTTGAGGGCTTTCTTTTGTATTCTGGCTTCAAGGAGGCGGGTTCTCAGAGTGTGATGGCATACCGTGTCGAAGGCAGCTGATAGGTCCAGGAGGATGAGGGCTGATGGTTCGCCGTTGTCCATTTGTCGTCTGATGTCGTCTGTGGCGGCGAGGAGTGTGGTCTCGGTGCTGTGATTTTATCGGAAGCCAGATTGGGAGGGGTCAAGGATGTTGTTGTCTTTGAGATGGCGAGTCAGTTGTGCGTTGACGATTTTTTCTATGACCTTCGCAGGGAATGGGAGTAGGGAGATGGGTCTGAAGTTCTTTAGGTCCTGGGGGTCTGCTTTGGGTTTCTTAAGGAGGGGGTTGATTTCGGCGTGTTTCCAGCTTTCAGGGAATGTTGCTGTTTCGAAAGAGATGTTGATGACCTTCCGTAGTTGGGGAGCGATGGCTGCGTCTGCTTTGTTGTACACGTGGTGAGGGCATGGGTCTGATTGTGATCCGAAGTGTATGGAGTTCATGATTTTGCGTGTCTCTGTGTCGCTGACGTTGGTCCAGGCGGTTAGACGATTGGCGCGGGTGGTGTTAGCCGGGGTGGTGTCTGGCGTGGTGGGGGCGGCTGTGGTGTTGAAGCTGTCGTGGATGTTGGTAATCTTTGGTGGAAGTAGGTGGCAAGAGAGTCGCAGAGTTCTTGTGAGGGTGGAATGTCGTTGATGGTGGCGCTGGGGTTGGAGAGTTCCTTCACGATGCTGAAGAGCTCTTTGCTGTCGTGTGCGTTGTTATCTAGGTGGTCTTTGATGGAGGATCTTTTGGCTAGTCTGATTAGTTGGTGGTGTCTGCAGGTGGCGTCTTTGTGGGCCGTGAGGCTGTCAGGTGTGTGTTCGGCGAGCCATTTATTCTTGAGTTTCCGGCAGATACGCTTGGAGTTCTGGAGCTCTTCCGTGAACCAGGTGGCTTTCTTGGTGACTTGGTTGTGGGTGGACTTCTTGAGTGGTGCGAGGGAGTTGGCGCAGTCGTTGATCCACTGTCTGAGGTTGTGAGCGGCGGTGTCTGGGTCGGCGGGGTCGTTTGGCGGCTTCTGGGCAACAGCTGGTCTTGGGTGACTTTGCTCCAGTGGCGGCGGGGTGGCTGTAGGGTACGGTGGTGCTTGACCTTTTTCTGGAAGGTGAAGTGGATGCAGTGGTGGTCAGTCCAGTGGAGTTTGGTGGTGTGGTCGAAGGTGATGTGGGTGCCTGTGGAGAAGATGGGGTCAAGCGTGTGGCCGGCTGCGTGGGTTGGCCCAACGTGCAGGCCACTGGTGGACTTTGGTCCCCCACTAACATCCGTGCATGCCAATGACCCCAACTGGCTGCCCTTCCCAAGGGTGCAGATCTCTGGTCTCCTCTGACATAAATGACCAGGCTAGACCTTTTTGTCATTCAGATCTAGTTCATACTTCTGGAACCATTGTGAATCTCTTCTTTGCTTATCTGTACTTTAACTTGTCATCATACTTTATCAAATATTTCACTTCCAGGCCCATTTTGCTCATTCTTCTTCTCAGTCTCTTTCTCACTCCCTCTGCAGTAGCAGTCTAAACATTTCTATCTTCCCACTCCCTTTTCACAGCTTCCACAACATCTATTACATTCTTGAATGCTCACTCAGTCTGCAGTAAAACTCCCTTTACTCTGCTCCCCTTCTTTTTCTCCATTTTCCAGTTTATCTGCCTCGGTAAGACCCGGACTTCCCCTTCTATTATTCCAGTTGTCTAGTTCGTATCTCCCGCTCTCCCTCTGTCTGGCATGGATGGGCCACTCAAACTCTCTATCACTGCTCCTGTATTCTTACTACACTCTACCTATTCCTGCTTTATCATTTCATTTTGTTTTCTTTTTGTACCCATCTATTCTTTTTTTCTTTTTCATCCAACTTTCTACTGGTCCCATTCTCTATTTCTCTGATGACCTTAATTCCCATCTCAGTTTCAGCCTCTCATCATACTCTTCTTCTTTAGTCTGGGTGAGTTATATGTTTATCTCTCAACAAATAACATGTGCTCTTTCTTTCTTTTGAAACCTATTCCACAGTCATACTTGGTTCCTCTTAGGACTTAGGGCCTGATTTATAAAAGGTTAGCACCGCCTTTGCATCATTTTTTTATACAAAAGTGGCGCAAACTTACAAAATATATTTTGTAAGTTTGCACCACTTTTCCATCAAAAAATAATGCAAAGGCAGCGATAACTTTTTATACATCAGGCCTTTAATTTGCTCTTAAGGGACTGGTTGCAAGTCAGGCAGAGCAGAATTACTTCATGCAAGTCTGCTTCACCTGATTCCAAGTGGGTCAGCTGTTCCATGCCTGATATTTCCAGGTATGGGGGAACCTGACTAGATTTTTCCAGACAATGCTTCAAGACACAAAATTACATTAGGTTTTGGCTTCAGCAGTAGCTAATCCTCATTTCCCTTTTCTCCGATGGGAGGAGCATGGATGTCAAAAGACACCTTACCCTTCCATCCACTACTCCTTCTCTCTCCTCCTTACCTCCCCAGTCCACATCACCTTGCTCCGAATTTATCAAATGATTCCGCTTACTTCCTGCTACTTATTCAGCGTATTTGCCCCATTCCCCTGTTCCTTCTTCCTGCCTTCCAACAGCAGCTTTTGGTTTCACTACGTTTTACTTCTAAAATAGATCAATCTGAAGAGTTAGTTCCCTAACGCATTTATTGTTTAATCTCCTTGCTCCCCTCCTCTGATGTCACTCATGCCCAAAATATCTGTCTCCTCCTTCACTCCTCTTCTTAATGTCACTGAGCTCTGTAACCTATATACTGTATATCTCGCCTGTTAATTTCCAGTCTATGTGCCTTTATCCCATCTCTAAAAGTTCTTGATCTTGAGAGAGTTGTCTGCAACCATCTTTCTCACTATCACAGCTCGTACCTTCTGTCCCTGTGATCCCAGTTCAGTTTCCAGCCCTTTGCGCTCCACAATAGCCGCCCTTCTGCCTGTCACTAACACTCTTTCCTCTGCCAGCAACGTCAAGCTTTCCTCTGTTCTCATTGTTTGAGGTCGTTCAATCTTCAGTGCCTCTGGCCATTCTGTTCGTCTTTTTAACATTTCTTCTCTTGGGATATGTCAAGCTATGCAAGGGAAACAATGACTGGAGGATGAGGAGAGGGGACAAATGAAATCAGAACGTTGTTACAAACGTTTGTGACTGTCCACATGCTCACAATCTTCTCTAATTGATCCTGTCTGCAGTGCACGTGCCAGCAGCACAATTTACATTTTGTTAACTAGAGAGCTATCTGTCTATTCTTTGGCAGTGAGTGCTATTGTTTTCCCTGTTGGTATTCTTTAAGCACAGAAATCTAACTTGTGCTTGTGTGTTCCACGTTGGAGTAACATTAATTGGCAGGTTTTCCCTGGTGAGCACTTTCAAAATATAAATCTAAGAGGAAAGAGCAGCGATTTATGTTTTGGGTAGGCTGAATGGAAAAGTGAACAAATGACCGTTTAGCACAAAGCAGGGAAACAAGTTTACTTGATCTCTGCTTCCCACGATTGTAAACAGCACTGATGTTTAGAATTAATGTTGAAAGTATCAGCACCTATTTTCAGCAGGGATTTCATTTACGAATATTTATTCAATTCACCTGCATTGACCTTTACTACAACATGGTTACTATATCTGACCTATTAGATACTTTTTTTTTTTTAATTGTACATTTCTGTGCATGATTGTTGTTTTTTTTTTCAACCTCATCTCTTTTTCCTCGTTATGCCCCTTTCTTCCTTTCCTCCTGCAGTCTTTTCATTAACGCCTTTCCTTTGTCCATTCTAATAGAAGGGAGGCAAGGCTCTGTCTAATGAAGATCGCCATTATCTCCGTCCTGACCTAAGAAGATTCAAGGCAAAAACTTCTACAAGGCTGCGCGAGCGAGATCTTCTCTACTTATAAGAGCCCTACTTTCATAGTCAACGTGTTGCATGGATTTCTGCAGTGGAGAACCCTGCAGTAAATGTCTCTGCAAATCCAAATTACGCTTATTGAATAATAAGTGCCCAGAAGCTAAAAAAGAATGGAGTAAGGTATTGCATCTACAAGACATTAGTATCCACGCAAAGTCTTTGCTGTCTGAACTTCCTATATGCAATTGACAGTGGCGGCCGCCACTCAACAGGGGTAGCGGGGCGGGTTGGGGCGGGCGATATTAAACAGGCAGTGCTGAGTTTTGGCTCCTGGTATCTAGAGGCTGTAAAGAATACTCTTAGATTTTACTCAGCGATTAGCTAGATAGAGTAGCTGATGCGTTTGCCAGCATATCTAACAGAACTAACGTGGAAAGAGGACATACTTTTTTACCATCTTTCAGGGGTGCTGCTGTAGTACCTTTTTTTTTTAATGAAGGCAGACCTTAATGTACCTTTTCATTTTTTCCTTACTCATTTATGTAATAATTTATGAATAATGTTTTCTCGAGCCACAACCAGAGTGTGGCTAGATACTGAGAAAATAATTATCTTAGTGCAAGGAGACTTTAGACACAAACAGAATGTTGTGATGTTTTTTGTTCATTTATAAGCAAGTGGTTTTATAGAGTTGATCTATTTAACTGTTAGCAATATGAGAGTTGGTTTTGGTTCGGTCATCATGAGTCCCTTCTTTAGGAAGCACCTGTAGTACTGCATATGGAACTAAGAATGATGGCGATCACTGCGTCCATACGGAACTCTTGGCATTTGAGTTACAGGCCAAGATGAACCGAGAGGGCTGTGCAATACTGATCTCTTGTGGAGGACACCAGGGATACGTGCTGGCACCCGCTTTGATAAATGCATTTGTAAATGATCTGCAGTCCCTTCACTGCTCAAGCTGGAGATGATATTGTTTTAGTGTATTAGGAAAAGGTACCAATACTTGTTTTTGCCAAAATTTCTATCGGCCTCGTCCTCCCTAAACATTAACTGTAATACATACTATTGGGGCACTTGCTAAATTCCTACATTCTCCTTAATGTAAATAGATGACAAATTCATAGTGCAAAGTGTAAGCAACCTATACAGTAGGATAACTTGGAAAGCATAATGCAGGCGTTCTAATTGTTAACTCAAGCCAAGAAGGTCATTTCAGGCCAAATTATATGACCCAGAGACCTACATTGAGATGTAGTCAATGAATATTTCATATACATTTATTCCGGAGTTCTCAGGTACCGAAATACGTCATAGCAGTGAGACCCAGCGATTGACATTTGAAAGCCAATGACGGAGTTGACTTTGGGGGGGGGGTGCAAGTGGTGATACGTCCCCTGTTGGCTTGCTATTGATTCCTGATGAGCCCCTGAAACAGCATGCTTTTAAATTGAAAGTCCCTTAATCCCTCAAATGAACATGCTCGCATTTCAAAATATAAATTAGTGGAATTCATTCTGGTTCAATGTTTTCCTTGGCAGTGACTGTTATTTTGTTGTGTCACTTGAGATGAACAGCAGTGCCCCCACCATGCACAGTGGCAATCAACGTGGTTTTTACATGTCACATTGATGCTATCAACCATGTCACAGAATATGTCATGAGTGATAGGAAGTCATGAGTGCATGGTGAGGGTTTCTACAGTTAACTATATCTGGTGAATTTCAGTGTTTTTTAATTTAAAATGTACATTTTAACTGACATTTTCACCTAACTGTAATGTCCTTGTAACCTTTATTTTTTCAGTGAAGTTATAGGTTTTTTTAATCATTCTGTAATATTTTTTTACCATAACTACATGCGGCCAGGCCCTGTGCCCAACACCCTGTGGGCATCCAGAGCCCTTCTATTGCTGGCCAACCCCCATGGTCTTGCAACATCCCATGCCCCCCTATTTATTTTGGTACCACAGAGCAGTGGTACTTCTCCAAAAATACATTGGGGTTGTGCTGAGCCTTCCTTTTTTCGTTTTCTACAACAAGGGGACTAAACATCCAAGTCAAAAACTGGCAGCAGCAACTTTTTTTTTCATTTTGCCGCCAGCCAAACACTTTGCTTTTTTTAAGTTTGCAGTAATACAGTACTTCGTGGCACTAACATGAAGATTCTGCGACTTGGAATATCTATTGCATTTTAACCTAAATTTCTCAAAAACTACTGAACAGGTTTACACCACATCACAAAGTGGATCAAGCACCAGCTTTCCTCCAGACTTGCTGTAATTATGTTCAGCCCTTTTGACTGTACCAGTGTTGAAAATTCCAATGGGAAACTGCATGAACAAAATGCTTTTTTGGAGCCCCCCTTTTTCTTGGCCTCGCCTGACAGATCACCCTGAAGCTTTCCAATAAAGAGCTGAAAGAGATGAGGTAGTTGAGTCTTTTTTTGGAAAGTTTTGTGAAGGTTCAACTAACAGAGCCCACCACTATGTAATATGATCCTAACTTGCCATAGCCAGGTTCTGGTGACATCATAAACCACAAGGTCAAAGCTTAAGTGGTTTGTAAAAGCAACCAGAACCTCAAGATTACAATATTAGACCATTCTACGCATTATCCTTGCATATATTTTAGATTGAATGTTTATTTTGTGTCCAGAAAAAGGAAGAGGAGCATAATAGGTAGATAAGACTATATGGTTTTTGAAAAGGTGATTTGCTATCTTAAAAACAAAGGGACTGATTTAGAGTTTTCCAGATAGGGTACTCCATCACAACTGCAACAGAGTACCCTGTCTGCCAAACCCTCAGTCCACCTGCCTGAGTTACAGGTGGTTGAACCTTAAATATGTTAGTGACGGAACCTATTCCAGCTCCATTGTTGACATACTCCTGGGATGGCCCAGCAGAATAGGGGCCATTTGATTTTTGGCCATTCAACAGTCCATTTAATTTAGAGTTTGTGATGGAATTGACAATTTTCACTTGCTTTCACTATCATAAAAAACTTGGCTTTAAAGGGCTGTGAAACCATTTAAATGACCTCACACCACAGGAGACACCCCACGGTGTGGGGGTCTTTAGTTACTGTGTTTTTCAAAAACAAAATTCCACTATGGGATTTTATTTTTGAAAAAAACAAAAGCAAGGTTTGACCAGTGGCCATCATGTGTGACAGAGCCGTCCATAATTTTTTTTAACACATTGGCAAAAACTGCTGTGACAACGGTTTCTGTCAATGATAAGAGATGTCTGCAGGGTGGCAGACATCTGAAGAAAGAAAGAAAGAAAGAAAGAAAGAAAGAAAGAAAGAAAGAAAGAAAGAAAGAAAGAAAGAAAGAAAGAAAGAAAGAAAGAAAGAAAGAAAGATAAATTTAGTATTGCAGCTTCTGCAAATTAAACACAATGAAGGCCAACTTTCTTTCTGGGTAAAGTTTATTTAAGAATCATTTGAGAATGTGAGTTAAGAATAATTGTGTCCTTTATGCATAGACAAAGACAGTAACTTAATACAGAACGGGTTCAAATGGACACCATCTCTTATGGTGTGAAAAAGAGCAGTCAGATAAACATACAACACTCCAAAAGGAATTTACAACAGCATTTGCAGGAGACAGGAATTGATAAACCTGGAAACGTCTCTGTCCATGAAGAGCTGATAGAAGTCAGCATGCTATCATATCAGGCTCTAAACATTAAGGCAACGCTAAAATAAAGTAAAAACGCAGGCACTGACGGGAACTACACATCAGTGGATGTGCTCACTGTGAGAGAACAAAATGCAGTCACTGAAAATGAAGCTAACCAGTGGTTTAAGTAGGCTAACCCACTGACCCATGCTATACACTGTAGTGTGTGGAAGCAAAATGTAAATTACACAACAACAGACCACTGAACGGCTAAAACCTTTCAGTAAATATATTATATTTATAATTTTTGTAAAATCTAAAGGCGTTGGTTAAAGCCAGGCCTAAAAAAAGCATATCATGCACTGTGCTACACAGACTAAGGACATCTTTATGAGTCTGGTGGTCTACTTACGGCAAGAATCGCGGTGGCGATTGCCAAATTATGACTGCAGTGGTCGAGCCACGATCGATCGCCAGCAATGCCAGGATTAGTTGTCCCAGCAGTCTGGTGGTTGTGGCAGTCCTAATCCGCCAGGGCAGAGCTACAAGCAGTGCTGCCATGGGGATGACGACTTCATTCTCCACCATTGATTTCATGGCAGTAACACTGCCATGAAAAGGCTGGAGGAGAATGGGTGCAAGGGGTTGCAGGGGGGCTCCTGCACTGCCCATGCACTTGCCATGGGCAGTGCAGGTGCTCCCCTGGCCAGCACCCTCGCAATGTTCACTGTCTGCTTTGCAGACAGTGAATATTGTGAAGATGCTGTTGCACCCTCCATCCTACAACAATGCCGCCAGCTCGATTAGGAGATGGAGACAATGCTGTAGGATGTTTGCTGCTAAGGTTTCCACCCGCTGACCTGGTGAGAAACTCGTAATGGGCACGGCGGGGAGGTAGCCACCATGACGGCAACCTCCCAGTCAGAAGTTCGGCAGACGTCTAAAACCGTTGTATGTATGATAGAACAATGCATGCAGGAACCATGCATGCCTTAATAATGCAGTCGGAACCACTACTGCGTTGTTTCCACGCATGCATTTACCATGCATGCCTTTAGAGTGATTTTTTGTTGTAAAAGCATGTCTAATAAAGGCATGTGTGGGAACGGCATGTGTGGTTCTATCATAACCCTTCCCCCCACCCGCCCTAAAGCCCAAAAGTACCCCACCCCAATACTTAAACTACCCTGACCCCCACCTGTCCTAAAACCAAAACTACCTGACCCTCTCACCCCGGCCCCTAAAAACAAAACAACCCAACCTGCCCTAAAAACAAACCTACCCTGACCCCCACCCCTGACCCTAAAAACAAAACTACCCGACCCTCCGCCCCTAAAAACAATACTGCCCAATCCCTAACCTGACCTAAAAACTTAACTACCCCGACACCCTCCACCCACCCTGAGCTCTAAAACCTACCCAAACCTCCCCACCCACTCTAAAAACAACCGACACCCCCACTGCCCTAATAACAAAACTACCCGACCCCCCCACCCTGCCCCTAAAAACAAAACTACCCCAACCCCCCAAAAACTCAACTAACCCGACACCCCCACCTGCCCTAAAAACAACCGACCCCCCCACCCGCCCTGAAAGCTAAACTACCCTAACCACTCCACCCGCACCCCTAAAAACAAAACTACCACGGCCGGCCCCCCCACCTGCCCCTAAAAACAAATCTACCCTGACCCCCCACATCCGCCCCTAAAAACAAAACTACCCCCGACCCACACTGCCCTCCCCACCCCTAAAAACTGAACTACCCTGACACCCCAACCCACCCTGAGTCCTAAAACCTTCCCTGCCCCCCACCCACAGTAAAAACAAAACTACCCTGACCCCTCACCCCTGCCCCTAAAAACAAAACTACCTGACCCCCCATCCACCCCTAAAAACAAAACTACCCGGACCCCCCTGCCCCTAAAAACAAAACTACAACCGACCGCCCCTAAAAACAAAACTACCAATCCCCCAACCCCGTCCTAAAAACTGAACTACCCCAACACTCCCACCCACTCTGAGCCCTAAAACCTACTCGAACCTCCCCACCCACCCTAAAAACAAAACTACCCGGCCCCCCACCCCGCACCTAAATACAAAACTATCCTGACCCCCCCAACCACTCCTAAAAACAAAACTACACTGACCCCCGCCCGCCCCTAAAAACAGAACTAACCTGGCACCCCCACCTGCCCTAAAACAACCGACCCCCCACCCACCCTAAAAACTAAACAACCTCAACCACTTCACCCACTCCTAAAAACAAAACTACAATGACTCCCCACCTGCCCCTAAAAACAAATCTACCCTGACCCCCCACAAATGCCCCTAAAAACAAAACTACCCCAACCTCCACCACCCACCCCACCCCTAAAAACTGACCTACCCCGACACCTCAACCCACCCTGAGTCCTAAAACCTTCCCTGCCCCCACCAACCTTAAAAACAAAACTACTCCGTCCCCCCACCCCTGCCCCTAAAAACAAAACTACCCGACCCCCCCACCCACCCCTAAAAACAAAACTACCCTGACCCTACCCCTACCCCTAAAAACAAAACTACCGACCCCCCTAACCTCATCCTAAAAACTGAACTACCCTGACAATCCCACCCACCTTGAGCTCCAAAACCTAATCAAACCTCCCCACCCACCCTAAAACAACCGACACCCACCCGCCCTAAAAACAAAACAACCCAGACCCCCACCCCGCATCTAAATACAAAACTATCCTGACCCCCCACCCACCTCTAAAAACAAAACTACCCCCACCCCCTACACCCCACCCCTTAAAACTGAACTAACCTGGCACCCCAGCTTGCCCTAAAAACAACCGATTCCCCACCCATCCTAAAAACTAAACTACCCCAACCACTCCACCAAGCTCCAAAAAAATAACCCTAACTCCCCACCCCAAGCCCTTAATCCACCCCGCACCCCTAACAACTACCCCAACCCTGCCCGAGCCCGACTTACCTGACTGCGTCCTCTCCCGATCCACCCTAAAAAAAAAAAAAAAAAACACCCTAAAAAAGAATTGCCCAACCACCCCACCCCCACCCCAAGCCCTTTATCCAATCCCCACCCTAAAAGACTACCCCAACCCTGTGCGACCCCCCACCCTAAGCCCTACTCTTAAAAATAAATCCCAAAACCCCCCCACCCCTGCCCCAAAAAAATAACCCAACCCTCCCTCCACCCCCACCCCAAGCCCTTTATGCACCCCACCCCTAAAAACTATCCCCTATCCTAAAGCCCTACCCTCAAAAAACAATCCCAAACTCCCCACCCCAAACAAAATAGCCCAACCCCCCCCCCAAGCCCTTTATCTACCTCATCCCTAACAACTACCCCCCAAACCTGCCCTAACCCCACTTACCTGACCGTGTCCTCTTCGGATCCACTTTGCCTTTTTTTCTGCATTAACCATGCGTATGCGTAGTTCAGCACATGCGTCGTTAAGGCAGAAAAAAAGGCAGTCGTTCAGGACATTTTCCAAAAACGTCCCCAAACTCATAATCAGGCTCATACCGAGATCCTTTTATATTTAAATATTAAAAGTCAGCTTTGAATTTAAATATAATTGTAGAGCTTTATCTGCAAATAATCATTGGAGTAGCACAGGGCATTTCATGTTTGTGTAGAAGTGCATTGGAAGAGCTGTGTGTGGGTCTCCTGTGAGGAAATGCAAGTGGGCCCCTTGTAATGACCAAGGCACGCTGGCAGCGAATTGTGCAGATTGCACTATTAAAATAGTAAGGGAAGAGGTAACAGAGGATTGGGGGTAACTGAGAGTGTGTGGTTCTAAGTACTAAAACAGCTAGATTACCTCAAGTCAAAGTTTCCTCAATTTTCTGGTAGAAGTAATGAAAAATAATGCCCTGGAATTGATTAAGTGGCACAAGAGGTGCATCAGCACAGGTGTCTGTGGGTAAATGGTAGAGAACAGCAATGTAACTGCAGGTTAGGACTACGGTGCGTTGACTCTGGGGTCCCATTTGTCAACTGTATATCACTGCTGGAGAGTAGTTTAGGGCAGATGAAGTATTAACGCCATTGTAAGCAGCTGTCTTATGGTGCTACCACACATGCCACAAGATATCAACAGACCACTATGAATTGCCTAAAGTGGCCTTTCGATAGGGAAAAGGGATCGCCTAAAAGGCAAAACATAATTATGCCTGGCTTTCTGAAAAAGCTTGCACTGAAGCTCCTCTACTTAAAATTATGTTCCAGCCTGTATAGGGGACATTGGCATGGTTGTCAACAAACAGGTGCTTGGGAAATGACCAGGGCATATGCGAATAGTGCAGTAGAGCACAAAGAGGTAAAGGTGGCAGTGAAAAAGTGCAGAGAAAGGGGCCGAGGTAAGTAGAAGAGAAAGGTAGGTGTACAGAGGGACAGTGTGCTCCTTACAAGATTTGCAGTAAACCGTCTCAGGTGTTGCAGAAAGATGCATGTGATAAAGAGAAGGGAAGGGTTCATGGTTAAGGATTTGTGGTTGAGGTGTATGGCAGAGGAAGGAAAAGATTAAAGGATAAAGTCATTATTTTAACCATGTGTACGACCTGCCCTATAACCTGCACATCATATCTTTACTCCTAGTCCCCCAGAAATCTATGATAGCTCTGCATTCAAATTCAGGATATTTAATTGATAGCATGTTGCATAAGGACTCTAAATAAATTATATTTCGCAAACACTGAATGAAAACCTGGATTTCACTTGTAACGATGGTGTATTTCTCCTGTTATTACTGATATGAAATTTCCCAAAACAACATTTTTTGTGACATGGTATTCCCAGTGTAAGATGCATTTTAATAACGCCTTGAACAAAGTCATCAACTCCCAGGCTACTCGAGCTTCCTTTTCATGAGTTGATTATAGAACTGGGGAATTTTAAATCCAATTTTGTTCGATCCACAGCCAGGGCAAGGAAGTCACACGAACTGGAGAGGCCATCCCCCTGCTCCCCTAACAATCATGACAGCGGAGGTGATGACAGCTGCTAAGTTTCTGCGAAATACAGTTTCCTCTGTGCCTGGGCCTCATCACATCTAGATGCAATTCAATTTCCCTCTGGCAAAACAACGTGAGCAAAAAGTACAAAACTTTCCTGGGTTTCTAAGATTAGAGCTGGAAGGCAACCACAAAACATTTACTTGGAGAAGCCCCTGAACCTGCCAGCGAGGAATGTGTTCTCCGGGTTCTGAGACCATGGAGCCGCAGAGGGCAGGACTTCTGATGTTTTTGGCAAGCTGCTCGGATGTAATTAGCTTTTCTTTTTGTTTTGATTCTCGTTTCTAACCAGCAATGCCAAAGAAAACTGCAAACTATAAACAATAAGGCCTATAAAAGAGACGCATACCGACTTCTGCACCCCATCACCTGTGTTCTATAATAATTCCGATCCTTGTTCAAATCACTGACTGCAACGGGTCAGAATTCCAAGTGATTTGGAGTTTACTGCACCAGGTAGCTATTGGTCATGCCTCCCAAACTTATACCAACAAAACATGTTCAGTAATTAATTACACATACATGTGGAATTCATTGTGGTTTTAGAGAGTAAGTTAATTAATAAAATGTTGAAGTATTAAAGTTCTAAATAATAAGGTAAAATTTGTGTTTAAAAAGTCCATCATGTAAAATGGCAAAAGTGGTGGACACCATATAGAATATAAATTATTAACGTTTAATGTAGAAATGTTTTGTTTTTTATTAATATGAATTAATTTGATCATTAATACCATTGAATTAAATGATTATTAGGTTTAAGTTTGAATTCAATGTTTTTATTAAATGTTTGTATGGGCCTACATGAACAGGCCTAAAGCTAATTCTACCTTTAAGGGTCTGTGCAATGTCTCTGTCTCAGCAGTTTCTAGAAACTCAGTGTTCATTATTAATTTTTTTGCTGACCTTTCATAAACGTCTCAAAATGTATTAGGAAGATAGATATTCAACATCCTGTGTAACATACATATTGTAGAAAAGTTATGCTCTTCCTGGGATGAGATAATGTCTATCCAGGAACAATGGTTTTCAGTGCTCATGTATAACCTGCTACAATTGTATTTTACTGTGGAAACTGGTGTCTGGCAGCAAGAGAAGACGGTCCAATAATAAATGCAGAAAATGAAGAAAGATACTTACGAAGCGTGGAGTAAAGCTTATTGGCTCTGACCTGACCAACGCCATAGATTGTCCAATGGCATCCCAGCTACTTGCTTTCTGGGGTTTTAATATAGCATTGTTTAGAGGATGAGAGTTCAGAGTTGTTTTCTTAGACTTTAAGAGGCTGTCATTCTTCTTCTTTTACTCTATTTGTGAAATGATGTGTTGTGTCCTCAGCTTTCTGCCATCGACGGTTCAGATACAATAAGGCCAAACATTACTGAACTAATCCCCCATGTTCATGTCCTGTTCGAATGAAGACTGAAGATGCTCTACTGAGGAAGACTTTGCTGTTTGCTGATTCAATCCATTAAGGAGATGTATAACCAAATGTGCATTTGTTCTTTTTACAGGTTTTTGTGTTTTCTCTCTTTTAGAAATCCAACCACATTTTTTGTTAGCTCCCAAGATGAATGTTTTTCCAAATTCATTTTCTGTTTTTCTTTTTTGCATGTATGTCCCAACATGCAATTCTAATTAGCGTAGTAGTTAAGGATGCCATATTTAAAATCCGTTCAAATGAAATTGAATTGTTATGAATTCATCTGTGTTAACTAAATATATTCAGTTTCTATTTTCCATATTCTTTTATTGTTATTTGTAATTGTCATCTTGAGTGTTTGATGTTCAATGCTTTAGTTAGATTAAGGTTCTTTAGACATTTTGGTCAGCCTGTGTTGTTTCTGTACTTGTATCATTTGGTTCTTCAAATAATTTATGTGACTTTAGCATTGTTAATTTAGGGAAATAAATGTTTTAAATTTTACTAAACTTGTGTGGTGATTCATGGCCACATTGGTCATGGTGCGTGAAATTTAATGACCCTATAATCAAATGCTATTGCTTGAAATTGTTTTGAATTGGTGTTTAATGTTGTTTAGGATGTTATCACACTCCTATCCGAGTCCAAAGATTTGTTTCGACCTCTAAGTGTAATTGATGATTACCCTGTATGTGACACCTTATAAATAATAATATAAAAGAAATATAAGGCTAGTCACACCCACATATGCACTGGGCTTTGCATGTAATGCGCCATTTATACCTTTAAACATGAAAAAGTGGGTATGTCCCAACACTGTACATATCTTGCTGCATTTGTAACAGTATCAGGTCTGGTAGGTACCTCATACCCCTCTGTCCTTCTTGTGATGGAGAGTATAGTGGACTAACAGAGCCATTGTGATCTCAGTGTCATCAGGCTGGTGTAATATATTCTACCCTGCAACGTTCTTGAATTTGAAAAAAAAGTCTCTTGTGGAAAATTATTAATTATTTTTCTTTCTAGATGAAGCACTCTTGTCAGAATACACTTCTTTACATTAATAATATATGGTTTACTGATTTCAAATTCTGCAAAACCCCCGAATGTCATGGGCCAACAGAGATATTTAATGTACTAGAAGTATTATTTTAGAGTTGTACCATCCAGTGCTTCGCAGACCAACTGGGCAGGAAGAATAAAATAACATGCTTAAATAACATAAGGCATCTGCAGAATAAATGCCTGGCCTGTTATGTATAGCATCATAGTCCATGTCTATGGTTCATAACTTTTTTTACTTCTGTGGACCCCCCACTTTATCATTACTGGAACTCGGGAGCCTCCATTGATTCATTATTGGAACCTGAGGGGCCCACCGCTGAGTCATTACTGGAAACTAGGAACCCCGGCCTAAACATTGTCCATGATTTTAACTGCAAAATAATATACAAAAATACAGAAACAAGCATTCCATCAAACGCATACACAAATGAAAACATGTTTTATTTAATCTGCAAACAAATATATATAAAACATTTAGTTTTTTAAATTTTAATAGAAATGTTGGAGCTTTTCTAAATTCGATTGAAGCCACACATTGTTCATAGTATATTCTGTTTGAAGCACCGGCACTGCTCCCACAAATCATTTTGAGGATACCAATTTAATTGTTAGCCTCCAATTTCACATTCCTTGACATTTACAGTATGTTTTATCATTTTCAGTAGTACATTTAGCCACTTTATTGATATATACATTATTAATTTGTTAATATTTTTTTAAAAAATTAAGCAGTCACGGACCTTCAGAGAAGACTTCGCAGATCCCAGGGGTCTCCAGACCACAGGTCGGGGACCTCTGTTCTATATGATTGTGTTGCCACACTTGGCAGTATAGGTAAAAAACATTTTCGCTACACTGAGGTGCCCCAGTGAAAGAATAGATGCAGTACAGATGGCAAGAGAATCTACTGGTAGAGTCAAGGTGAGTGTGTGATCTCAGTTAGAAAGATAGGAACACCATGTTTGAAAGGAAGGGGTGTTGGTGCTTTCTAGGGGTGGCACTGTATAATTCCATCTTTTCTTTCATCTAATTGGAGACTTGCAATTAAAAGGGACAAATCTACCTTGATGTCAATGAGGCAGTTTTCAGTTAATTACATAAGGTCAGAGTGTTGATAGTATTCAACTTGAAAGTAATGCGTTTGAAATGCCCAAGCTGGATTGGTGTAATGATCGTTAAAAATGGTAGGAACAGTGCTTAATTTGAAAAAGAGTAAGTGCTTGTGCTCTAAATTATATTCATAAGCCAGTGGTGGGCACTATTGAAGATCAAGGATGATGAATTCCAAGGCTGCATGCTCTAAATTACATGTCATGCCTCTTTTATGCATCACCAAACACTTCCTGTCCATTTATCTCAATATTTCAGTTTCTTTTTCACTCCTGATTTTACCGTTTGTCACTGTTTTTCCATCTTTTCCTTCCTCCTTCTTTCTTACTTTTGTGTTTTTTTCCCTCTTGCTCTATTGCCCTGGGTCAAAGTCTGATGGGGAAAAATAAGGGCCAGGCCTCCAAAATGTGTGCTGGTGTGTCTCATCTGCAACCACTGGCTCAAATTAAGCACTGGCTGCGAGGATGCGATGCTGAGGTTGAAACGATTGATGGAGAGTAAAGTCTGGAGTTTCCTGTCTCATAGTCCATGTGATAATGCTGGTGCTGATAAGGACCACTTCTAGTAAGTACAGTTGCTGTTTGCAATCTGCATAAGTGTACACATAATGGTTTTAGTTTGTTGTCTAATTTAACAAACAATTAAAGGAATTGATAATTGAAATGTAAACTCACTATGTAAAATTGGATTATCTTTTGAAGGGGGTGGGAGCCCACTTCAAAAAATAGTAATGCTTGCAAGGGTAAACCACAAAATTAATCTACGCCTAACCCTCTGGTAGCATGGCAAACGATGAGCTAGGCTTAACCTAGAGTCATTGTGTAAAGTATTTATGCAGTACTCAAACAGTAGTAAAGTGAAATGAAAACACAACACAAGAAAAAACCCAACCCAGGTTAGAAAAATAGAGCTTATTTGAATAACTGCAATGACACCAAAATGTCAAATGTCCAATAAGCAGAACTGGGTGAGATTTTAAAGATTTAGGCAAAGGCAGTGCTAAGAGGTGCAAAGCTCCAACTGATGGCATCTGGTTTATCTGGACCGGTACACAGTCACTAGTGCAAGCCCACTGCAGTCTAGCATGGGCCAGATACAGGACCAATTTTGCCTCTCTGGAAGTATAAAAATTCAGGCATCAGTGCAGGCCTCTTGTTTCTCTGCTCTGTATAACTTTGTGTCAGTAGGTGTCAGATACGGTTAAGCTTCCAATCAGGAGGTGCACAGCTTGGTGGGACTATTTCAGATTCGATTAAGACTTTGCTTAGGAGGTACACTGCTCAGTGGGGCTCTCCTTCAGATCTGGTGAAGCTTTCAAGCAGGAGTTGTGCAGCTCTGCAAGGCTCTGCATTGTTCTGCATCTGATTCTATGAAGCTTTCAGTTTGGCCCCGTGTGGTTCTGTGGGGTACCTGTCACCTGCAACCCCTCCAGCATTCATTTGAATGCTCCAGATTTCAAGAATAGACCCGCGTGGGGGTCAGGTACTAGTAGAAAATTATACTGTTTGTTGTTCCAGTGCTGACCATGTTGTGAGCCAACTGTCAGGCTCTGTGGAAAATGTCCTCCCACTCTCAGGAGGAGTGGGACCTGCCTAGTTCAATCTCCCATTGCTTCTGTCCTCCTTTTTTGGTTACAGGCGTCCCCTTTGCCTAATAGGGTGTAACGTTCTGAGATCAGGTATTTGTTGTCCTTTTTAAGGACAACCCATTTCTCAAAAGAATTGAGGGGCTTCTCCACGTATGGTCAGGTTGAAGGTTGCAAAACCCAGTGTCTCACCAGAATGTATTTCAGGCAGTCAGATTCCTCCAGACAACTCGAATTGGATGATCCCTTTGGTATTAAACAGGCAGCCTATGCGCTTGCAGCCTCATTCTGTCCATCGTCAGAAGCTATTGTGGTGCCATAAGGGGGTGAAGTCCGGGTATGCAGAATGGGGGTCATGGGAAATGGGAAGGAGGTTAAACCAGCTTTGAGTGCTATGGCATCCCACACTTTGAAGATCGAGCTCCTCACTGGAGAGGAGTACAGTCCCCTCGCCCAGTGAGAATGGGGGAGCCAAGACTCCTTCCAAATATGGGAGCCTACTATTGCCTGGTCCATAAAGCAACATTGTTTCTTTGAGGATGTTCGGCTCCAATCTAGTAGGAACCAGAGCTGTGAGACTTGGAAGTAACGTGACAGAAGAGGTGCTGCAAGACCCCTGTCTCATGTGGCACGGTAAAGCAGGTGTTTGTGTAGGCGGGTGTCTTCCCATTCCACAGAATCAATCAATCAGCATTTTTATAGCATAGTACTATCACCCTTAAGGGTATCTGGGCACTGAGGGTGCCATGTCTCCATCGAAAAGCTACGTCTTGAGTCTCCTTCTGAAATCTGCCAGGGAGGGAGCTGTTCGGAGGTGGAGGAGCAGGTTGTTCCTAGACTTGGCTGCAATATAGAAGGAGAATCTCTTCCTGTGGTTGCGATGGATGAGGGGCTTGTGCGTGAGGTTGAGCTAGGCACAGCGCAAGTGTCTGGCAGTGACATGGAAGCTTAGTCAAAGGTGAATGGAAAACAGCCTATGGTTGTGTAGAGCTTTGTACGTGAGTGTGAGGATCTTGAACTGACATCTCTTCTGGAGAGCATTGCCGTAGTCGAGGCAGCTGGTGATAAGGACATGCATGATGATCTTTCTGGTGTCGGTTGGGATCCACCTGAAAGTTCGACGGAGCATGTAGAAACAGGAGGAGGCAACTGACTTGTCGATTCATGGACAGTTGGCTACCCAGGGTGATGCTGAGGTTTCATGCGTGGTATGATGGAGTGGGTGTTGGTCTGAATTCTGCTGGCCACCGGCTATGGTCCCATGTGGAGTTGTTCCTTCAGGAAGATCAGGACTTTGGTTTTGCTGGTCTCTAATTTGAGGCAGTTGTCTCTCATCCACGTTGCTACAATGGTCATGGCATTACAGAAGTTGGTTTTGGTGTTGTGGGGGGTCCTAGGTGAGTTAGAGGATCAGTTGAGTGTCACTTGTGTAGGAAATTATGTTGAGTTCATGGGATCTGACAATGTCTGTGAAGGGAGCCTGTAGATGTTGAACAGGATGGGACTGAGGGGTGATCCTTTGGGTATGGCGCATGTGATGTTCTTGGATGCAGAGGTGAAAGGAGGAAGGTGGATGCTGTGAGTGTAGTCTGAGAGGAAAGAAGTGATCCACTTGAGGGCATTTTGCTGAATATCAATGTTATGGAGTCTGTTGAGGAGAGTGTGGTGTGAGTGTTTTGAATGCAGCAGAGAGGTTTAGGATTATTAGGACTGTCTTTTCTCCTCGGTCGAGGAGGGTCCTGATGTCGTCAGTAGCAGCAATCAGTGCAGTCTCTGTGCTGTGGTTGGCCCACAATCCCCCTTGTGAGGTGCCGAGTAGGTGGTTTCCTTCAAGGTATTCAGTGAGCTGTTGTTTAATGGCTTTCTCAAGTACTTTGGCAGGGTAGGGGAGCAGGGAGTTCGGTTGGAATTTTTGAGGTCGCTGGATTCGGCAAAAGGTTTCTTTAGGAGGGGTCTGATCTCGGAATGCTTCAACCGTACAGGAAGGTTGCTGTGGAGATGGAGATGTTGAAGATGTTGGTTAGTTCCATGCTGATAGGGTGGGTTCCAAGGTTGAAGAGACAGTGAGGACAGAGGTTGACTGGTGCCCCGTGAGTGGATGGATGATATGATGGCTGAGGTGGTCTGCGCAGTGATTGGGGACCTGGGTCCCATATAAATTTATTAAATTCGGTTTGGAGGATTCATAGTGTCTGGAGGGTGGTGGTGGTGTGTGGAAATGGAAGAGAATGCATGGCAGAATTGTCATTTTGAGGGCCTACCTAACCATAAACGGTGTAAGCAACGGGAGGTAAATAAGTCTTGGAGTATCTGATAGGTAAGTGAAGCATAGTTAGGAGATATGATCTTGGTAGCTGATCGGGCAAGGCGAATGCCAAGGTATTGTATGAAGTCTGTGGCCCACTTGAAGGGAACAGGGAGCAGAGGTGGATATCTTGTGGTGGGGCTAGTGAGAGATTAAGAATTCTGGATTATTACATGTTGAATTTAAAACCGAAGACAGATTCAAAAGATTGTAGTGAAGTAATTAGGTTTATGCTAGCTAAGATCACAGTCAGCGTAGAGGCTGATAAGGCGCCGTTCCCCACCAAAAGGTATCCCAGAAGTTGCCCGGTTAGTCCTCAGATGCTGAGAGAGAGGTTCCATGTACAGGACAAAAAGGGGGGGGGAGAGGGGACACCCCTGCCATGTTCTTCTCTGCACAGGAAAGGTTTGTGACATCACCCCGTTGACCCACACCAATGCTTAACTAACCTTATAGATACAGTGGACCCATCTGCAAAATTTATCGCGAAGGCAAATTGTTTAAGGATGTCGAACAGGTAAGGCCAGTAAACTCTATCAAATGCTTTTTTCAGCATTGGGGGGCTCATGGATTGTGGATCTTGTCTATGAGATATAATGTGTTTAGTATTATCTCCACATTGGTGGGATGGGATAAAAGCCTGCTTGATCTGGTTCTATGAGACTGCACATTAGGGGATAAGGTGGTGGACTAGTATGCTAGTGAAGAGCTTGACATTGGTACTCCAGAGAAAGATGGGCCATTAAGACCCACAGAGAGAAGGGTTCTTACCAGGTTTTGGAATAATGGAAATTGAAGGGTCAAGCATTGAGGTAGTAATAGTTCCGGTGTCAGCAAATTAGTTGAAGAGGTGTGTTAGCAGTGGGGCCAGTTCGGGACAAAAGACCTTATAGAAAAGAGGCTTCAGGCCTTCTGGGCCTGGGGAGTTGCTGAGTTTGAGACATGCAATGGCATAAATGACCCCCTCTATCCAGATGGGTTTATCTAACTTCTCTGAATCATGAAGAGAAGTAAGGGCCAGATGCAGCAAAGGGTTTTTCCCATTCTGTGTCAATGGGAAAATGTGTTTATACATATGGTCCTAAGTGCTATTGTCTCAATGTACTCAGATCTCTCCATCCTAAGAGAGTTGTCCACCTCGTAAAGGGCACTATCGAAGCTTCGGAAAGCCTCAGCTATGTGCTCATCTGTGCATACCTCAGTGGAAAGGCCCATACGGATTGACCAAACAGAGCTGTTATGAATTTTGGACCGGAGGCCATGTGCAAGTACTTTGCCACAGTGAGTATTCTCTAATTAGAATTTATGTTTGAGGTGTGCCATGGCATACTGTGTTTAGTCTAAGTCTAGCTGCTTAAGGAGTAATTTCAAGTTCCCTCCAGATGCATGGGGCCCCCGTACCTCAAGCTTTAGTGCTTTCTGTTCTAAGTCCTGGCATTTCTCTTGGTGATAGTTGTTTTCAGCAGCCAAAATAGCTATGAGTTTCCCTCAGAGGACGAGTTTCAGTGTTTCCCAGATGGAGGCCAGGGGTGTGTTACCCATGTCGCTATTCTGTAAGTAGCCGGTGAACACTCAGCACAGCACCTCAATAGAGGATTGGGTTTGGAGCAAGTTATCTCTGAGTCATCAGCAGGAAGGTGGTGTCTAGGGGGAATTGAGTTTCATCACAAGGGACAGGGGAGCATGGTCAGACTGTGATCTGGGGGCGATAGAAACCTCCTGGAAGATTGTCTGTAACACTGGAATTGCTCGTAAATAGTCGATGTGAGCATAGGTTTTGTGGGCTGCAAAATAATATGTGTAGTTCTGTGTCATTGGGCACTCCAGTCACCAAATATGCTGCAACTCAAAGTCAGCTAGCCAGTCAAGGCCGTGGTGTGAGAAGGTCCCTGTTTGGTCAAATCTTTGGGTGGAACGGTCCAGGTTTGTGTCCATTACAAGGTTCATGTCCCCTCCGACCAGTATGGCAGTGTCTGGGGGGTGTAGTACTGGTGTTAGGGCTTCTAGGAGAAAGGCCTCCTGACCTTCTTTGGGGGAATTTAGATTGCCCAGGGTAAAGTGAAAGGTACCCAAATGGAACCTGTAGGCCAAGAGGCGACCTCTATGTTCCACTACCTTAGTAAGGATTTCACCCTTAAAGCTGCAGGATAGGATGATGGCCATCCCCCTCGCTTCATGTTGGTGGAGGACCAGAGTTGGTGGGGGAACCATTGGGATTGCATTCTGGGGATATCTTTGGGTAGGCAGATGTCACTGCCTGAGCCTTCAAAGAGCGACAGGATAGTTGTTCTCTTAGTGGGATTATTGAGGCCTCAAATGTTGAGGCATGTCACCTTAATATCCAGAGAGGGAAACAAGGGTAAAAAGCTTCAGCAATTTGACTGCTGTCCAGAGTGTGTGCAATCTCGTATTATATTTGGGAGCTCACCACAACAAAGTGTACTATGACACGTGTGATAGGCTAGGGAGTGCAAAGGAATACTAACAACAAAAAACAAACCCCACAAACAGAAACACATAAAAAGTAAACCTATAAAGTCCAGTGGAGATGGCAGGAACTGCATTGGGTGTGGGGCTATGGGCAGGTAAGGCAGGTGAATAGTGGGTGAGATCAGAACCCCGCTGCCACATACCGCATGTATTGTAGAGTGGTGAAGCTTATGATAAGGGCAAGGGTTAATAGTGGGTGCCATTATATAGGTCACGAGTAGGCCTTGCCTGTCCCAGAAGCCAGACTGTCCAGACAGCCTAGCGCTCTTGGGTGCCTCGGATCGGGATGTTTATTGTGCTTCGGGTCGGGGATGTTTCTTGTGCTTGCCAATTTTCTGCCATTGCGAAGGTCTGGGTGGTGACGCCTGGGGTGAGCTATGGGTAGAGCAAAACGGCAAAGCATCTGGGAAGGCAAGGACATGGTGAGCATCTTGAAATGTCTTCAGCTGCTGAAGCTGTCATAACCACCTAAAGATCAATAGGAAGGCGTCTCCTCATCTGTGTGAGACTTCTTTGGAGTGGAGGAAGTCTGTGGTGGGCTTAAGGTCCTGCAACATTAAAGGGTTAGAAGAATGATATCTTCAAAGAGTCCAATGGTGTGGCCTCGGAATTAAATAGGTTGTGTGGCTCTGGTGTTTTGCGAGATGTCTTTTTTAGTTTGAAATTGTAAACGCAGTCCAGGATATTAGGTGGTCTGGCATTGGGTCTCTCAGGTCTGCCAATGCGGTGTACCCTGTCCTACTGGAGGGTAGCAACTATCTCCTAGCCCAGTATGTAGCGGAACAGAGCGTGGGTATATTCTTGTATGTCGCTTCCATCTACTTTCACCAGAACCCCCCTAAGGCAGTTGTTGTTGCAGCAGGAATGGTTTTCAAGGTCCTCCACCTGTGGCCTGAGGGCTTCATGTTGAGCTTGCAGTCAGGTGTCCTCCGGGTGAAAAATCTCTACTTCCTCACCTTATAAGGTTTTCTGTCTTCCAATGTGAAAACCCGCTCACCGATGGAGGGCAGATCCTGCCTTAGTTCGCAGATATCCCAGTTAAGTTCTTTTTTAAGGTCTTGGAGGGCTTTTTTCAGGGAGTCAAAGAGAGAGGCCTGGAAGACCTGGGTTACTGGGGTATGGTTCGTGTCAGACAGATCTCTGTGTTTGCTCTGCAAAGGAGGTATAGAGCCTGGAATGGTTTCCTTGTCCAAAGCCAGTGTGGAGTGGGTGAGTATCTTCTTTACTGATGGGTCTTGTTTGTGCTTCACCACAGCCATCTGGAAGGGAGAGTGGGTGAGGGCTAGAGGCTTGAGTGCGCTGTGGTCTCACGCTGTCGTTTCAAGCACAAACCCCTCCGCTTAAAGAATGGACGAGGCAATCAGAGGGGGGCAGCAATCCTACACCACTCCTGGCAATGAAGGGGCCTCCAAGCACTGCTGTCATTGTCTGAGGCAAAGACCCTGTGCATGGGATGCAACTCCACCAGGGCCGCCCACGCCAGGGCAGTGACCAAATTCTGGGGGTCTGCTGTGTAGTGTTCGTGCTGATGTGGGGACTTTGGGAAGGGCCTCCCCCATGCAGCGTGTAGCCCACGACCATGTGTGGGTCACAGTTGAGTGGAATGCACCTCCTGTTGCATGGGATAAACCGACCCCAGGCAAAGGGCTCCAGGCTTTGGAAGAGGTAACGCCGCGGGGTCTGTTACCACGACCAATGGTTGTGGTAACTATGTTTAGGCCCCAGCGAAGGCCTTCTAAATTGGCAGCCACAATGTCTCTCTTTCACCACGCAGGCAACCACTCACTTCCCTGGCCAAGGCCCCCTGGTATGGCTGGCCCTAGGTTCCTCGATTGGGGGGGCAGCAGTTCGAGACAAGTGAGCAGGAAAGCTTATGGTAACTATGTTTAATCCCCAGTAAGGACTCTCTTTCTTTGCAGTTACAAAGTCTTTCACTGTGCAGACAACCACTCACCTGCTGGTTGATGAACCTACCGGGGGCCGCCGACGTTCCGGAAGTCCCATCTGGTGAAGCTACTGGGACAGGAGGGATACTATGGCCTCACGCACTCTCCATGCATGCCGAGGGAGGAGGGAGGACCAGCAATGCAGCCGCAGGCTCCCAGAGCTGGGCAAACGCTATCTTGAAGGTCGTGCAGCTGCCTGCGTCAGACTCCTGGGAGGTCGTGTCTCGGCCCAGTGCTTTGTGCAGTACACCTTCCACTCCTAGAAGCTTTTCATTGTCAGGGCAAGTAGGGAGGGCCACTTAATGAAAGCTCACGACATTGCTAAAGAACAAGCTAGAAGGTCCGGGCGGCAGAGGAGCAAGGAACATGTCTTACTCTGCTGCCATCTAGGCCATGTCCCCCTCAGTGCTTTTTTATGGTAGAGGCAGCCTTGCTTCAGTGAAAAACGACTTTAGATGTTTTTCAGTGCCGGGAGATATAAAACTTAACTACATATGTCCTACTTTTTAAATGCACTAATTCCTGCCCTATGGGCATTTGGGGCCCACTTTAAGGGTGACTTATATAAGTATTAAAATGTAAGTTTTAGTTTGCCAGGTTGAGATGACAGTTTAACTCAACAGACTCAGGCTGTAATGGCTTGCCTGAGACATCTTTTACAGTGCTACTTTAGCTGGTGTCACAATATTTGCTGTAGCCCACTAGCAATATTTAATTTACAGGCACTGGGCACATGTAGCCCTGTATACTAGGGAACACTGGTTATCAAGGTTAAAGTGCACAGATTCCCAGTGTCAACAAAAACAGGTTGGGCTATAGAAGATAACAAGCATTTGCAATGCAATGAGTCTCGGGTTTGCTTGAGTTAGAGCTATTAACTTTTTAAACTTCTAACCAGACTGTTCTTGCCACGTGAACTGAAAAGTAAAACAGTTTCACATAAGTAAGCTGACGGCTGCCATGAGCATGAAGCAAACACACAAAAGGAAACAGAAGTTCTTTCGCAGTGAAACGTATTGGCAAAAGTGCAGTTTTCCATGTAACTGGCAAAAGTACAATTGTCCAGGTAACTGGCAAAAGTGCAGTTATCCATGTAACAGGGTCTATGTCATGCAAAATGCTTGATTATTGCCCAGCGAGATCGTGCTGCCTAAGAAATAAAAAGAAAAAATTGTCCAGAAACCATATGGAAAACATCAAGCCTCATATGTTTTCTAGTAGTCGGCCAGTGCGCTTGAGGAGGGCTAAACACTGGAAAAGGCATGACATGTGCATGCGACGAACCAATCAACCTGACGGGTGAGACATGGGTGTGGTTAAAAGGTTGGAGAGAACACCAGGGACAGAGCGCTTTGCGCGCTCAACCCTAAAAATGACTGATGTTTTTCTATAGAAATACCTTGTACATACATACATTCAAACCCAGCTTCCTCGTCGCTACCTTTCTGACCTTATGCTTGTCTTTGACCACATACAGCACTCTGCTGCCTTTTGGCTAGGTAGACGGTATAGAAATTTCATATAAATATACATTCGTTTATGCACTTAATTAGTACTTGGAAAGCTATCCTCAGACTGGTCACGTATAACTTGTGAAAGTCTCTAATGCCCAGGACCTATCGGGAACCATAGAACTGGCATAATAATTCTGATGCAAGCTCAACCTCTGCCACATTCTCTGTTGTTGTGTGTTGCACATATTTCACTGCATTTTTGGATTACACTTTGACCGCTTGATGGGTTTGAGACTCAGTATGTCCGCACCTAAGAAACCAAAGTTAGACTGGACATTCCACCTAAAATTGTATATGTTCAACAGAGGATCTAAAGATTATGGCGATGAATAGAGTGGGTCAACTCCTGTTTGTGATGGAGAAGAATTGATATATGAGGCGCAAATTACACCAGACATTACAGTACTGTCTCATGAACGTCAACATGCAAAGCCAGCCAAATACCATGGCGGTCATTCTGACCCTGGCGGTCAAAGACCGCCAGGGCGGAGGACCGCTTGAGCACCGCCGACAGGCCGGCGGTGCTCCAATGGGGATTCCGACCGCGGCGGTAAAGCCGCGGTCGGACCGGCAACACTGGCGGTCTCCCGCCAGTGTACCGCCGCCCCATTGAATCCTCCAAGGCGGCGCAGCTTGCTGCGCCGCCGAGGGGATTCCGACCCCCCCTACCGCCATCAGGACCGCCGGGAACCGGATGGCGGTAGGGGGGGTCGCGGGGCCCCTGGGGGCCCCTGCAGTGCCCATGCCACTGGCATGGGCATTGCAGGGGCCCCCGTAAGAGGGCCCCTACAAGTATTTCACTGTCTGCTTGTCAGACAGTGAAATACGCGACGGGTGCAACTGCACCCGTCGCACAGCTTCCACTCCGCCGGCTCGATTCCGAGCCGGCTTCATCGTGGAAGCCTCTTTCCCGCTGGGCTGGCGGGCGGCCTGAAGGCGGCCGCCCGCCAGCCCAGCGGGAATGTCAGAATTACCGCCGCGGTCTTTCGACCGCGGAACGGTAACCTGACGGCGGGACTTTGGCGGGCGGCCTCCGCCGCCCGCCAAGGTCAGAATGAGGGCCATGTGTGCAAATAGAATGGCCAGGTGAGCCAGGCGAAGTTATATGCAAATGATGTATCATTCCCTGTTGCAAGGGTTGCAACTCAAGAATTGAGTGCAAATTGCGCACCCTCTAACTACTATAATCGTAGTAGTTGTATTTGTTTATTAGTCAATAAAGCCATAAACATCTGATTACTATATCCCTTGCAAGCTGTAATTAGTAGATGCCTAATTTGGGCCTAAGTGTACATTATGCTACATCATGCCCTTTTATAAGGGCGTAGGTGTACGTTGCACTGCATCCATCCATCTACCCGACCCTCTGTCTGTCGATCCGTATTCTGCCCCTCTAAGTCTGGTTGCAAATTGTCTGACTGCATATGCATTATATGGGGCTGCATTTGTCTAGTTCTTTAGGTAGATATCCTAATTTAATGTGCATGTTTATTCTAGTAAACGTCAAACGTCTAATGTTTTATTTTCAATTTTTAGAAAGTTTTGCAGCTTGTTGAATGTTTGTAGAACGTTTTGTAGTTTTAGTTTAAAACTGCTCAAGAAAAACAATACATAAATATCATAAAGTATGCCAATAAATACTTATACTCCAGTTAATAAGAATATATTTTATTTCCAAAAGTCACAACTAATCCTGCCACTTCCAGTCCAGAATCTCGTTGCATCCACTTCCTTCCAGGGCTTGTAATAAGTCTTACGCTGTAAAGGTCTGGTTGTGTCTCGGGTGCCCTTTTAGCTGGATTTGTGGTAAGGCGAATGAGTTCCAGTTAGTTTAAGAATGCTGAATCATGAAATTACCAGGGGTAGCAGAACCCTCAATGACATCACACGCTTGATGCGTTGCCCTATGCTTCCCCCTTAATAGCCTTCTGTTTGCTTCTTTTGGCTAGCCTAAGAGCACAGTGCAGAAACTGCAGGAAGTAAAGATGGATTGTGTGGACCTGCTTGCTTTATGTTCCTGCTAGAGTCTTCATGAGCTGTACATCACGGGTGGAATGGGCACCAAAACGCGCATCGAGGACTTCAATTAAAACCCCTGGATTTCTCTAATTGACACCCATGTTTTTGTATGACAATACTAATATAATTAAGATAACACTGCTATGGAAAATTGTGGGGCTCAAAGCAATGGTGTTTATCTCAATTCCAGCAGTCACTCAGCAATCATAAAAATGTGTGTGAGATCCTTGAGAAACGTCTGATTATGCCTCCCCAACCAACTAGACGTTTTAAAGATTCAACTCACCAGGTTAATGGAGCACTAAGCACTTCAAAAAGTGATTCTGTGAAACATATGACTTCCTCTCTACCAATCTGAACTCTTGTGAGCGCTGTGAGTGTGGAAATTTTGAACTAATATTTTCTTCATACGTTATCATACTTATATTTCAATATATAAATCATTATGGGGGTCATTACGACCCCAGCGGACGGCGTTAATATGGAGGAAAGTACTGCCCACAGGTTTCCGGTACTTTTCTCCATATTACAACATATTACAACATTGGCCGTTTGGCTAAAGCCAAACCGCCAATGTACCACACCCACCGCCACGGCGGTAATGACTGCCGGGCTGGAGACTTCAGTTTCCAGCACGGCAGCCGTCACTTGCCCGCCTGCGGGATTATGACCTTGCCTAGTGCCATGGTTTTCGTGGCTTCTTTACTGCCATGAAAACCATGGCGGTAGGGACTACCAGTGACAGGGAATCCGTTCCATGTCACTAATAGGGGTCTTCCCCGCCCCCTTCCCCCTTCCCCGATTCTCCCCTACCTCAACTCCTCCCCAGACCCCCCACTACATACCTTCATGCACACACAAACACACCCATACACACACTCATACCCACATTCATCCATGCATGCATACATCCATTCACACACGCATCCACACACACTGACATACATACAAGCGCCCGCCAACAGAACACTGCCAGGCCGTATCATGGGTCATGATATGGTCTGCGGCAGTCTACTGGCGTGGCGCTGCTGCTGGCAGCAGCACCACCTTACAGCCATCCGCCGGCATGGCCACAGCCCGATTTCCGCCATCCTTCTGGCAGAAATCCGGCTGTGGTCATAATCCAGCTAGCAGCCGTCGCCACGGCAGTAGGCGGTTTTTACCATCAATATCCTAATGAGGGCCAAAAGGTTACATTTTATGTATTGTGCATAATGTGCTTGTCAAATCGGCCACCATCGAACGTGAGGGCTACACGAAAACTAACTGAAAATGTCTTCTGTAGAATTTTTTTTTCTTAAATAATACAAGTATTTCTTGTTCTCTGCTAGGCCTTAAGCTGAGCAAGGCCACTGTGCAATGTTATCTGTATTAAATGTTTCTACTGTGCTCCACTCTTATGATTTAATGTCCGCCGTTTGACCAGCTCTATTCATTTATGTAAAAACATGTATCTAACTCTTGTTTTCTTTCGAGGATTCACATTACCTCCTGTTCCTACTGTTATTAAATGTTTGTAACCTAACCGGCAGAGTAAAACAAAAGGAACTATTGAAACCGGACAGAAGAAACCTACGAGGATACTTTTGTGTAAATTTGGGAATATGTGAATGGAGACGTGACCAACTAGAATCTTGTGAACGTGTAAAAGAGAAACTAAGGGCCAGATGTAGCAAGCGTTTTGCATGGTGCAAACTGCGAAAATCGCAGTTTGCGCCATGCAAAGCGTGCACCCCGATGCTAATTCCCATTTTGTGAGTCGGTACCGACTCGCAAAATGGGAATGCGACTCGCAAATAGGAAGGGGTGTCCACTTCCAATTTCCGACTCGCACCGCAATGCTAAATTGCTTTGTGACCGCGAACGTGGTCGCAAAGCAATTCGCAGTTACCACCAGTGTCACACTGGTGGTAACCCATTCGCAAAAGGGAAGGGGTCACCATGGGACCCCTTCCCCTTTGTGAATGTTGGCAAAAATGTTTTTTCAGAGCAGGCAGTGGTCCAATGGACCACTGCCTACTCTGAAAAAACGAAACCAAATGGTTTCGTTATTTTTTTGTATTGCAACTCATTTTCCTTTAAGGAAAACGGGCTGCAACACAAAAAAAAAAAACTGCTTTATTTAAAAAGCAGTCACAGACATGGAGGTCTGCTGTCTCCAGCAGGCCACCATCCCTGTGAGTGCAGGGAATCACAATGGGGTCGCAAAATGTGACCCACCTCATTAATATTAATGAGGTGGGTCTTTGCGACCCCATTGCGATTCGCAGACGGTGTCTGAGACACCGTTCTGCATCCAAATTTGCCATTTGGAAATTGCGAGTCGCACCGACTCGCAATTTCCGAATCGCAAATTCAGAAATTGCTACATCTAACCCTTAGTAATGTCAATATCTAATGTCTTTGTAATTGGCTGTTCTTTCTTCGCCTGACTTTCTTGTCCAATAGAAAGTTTATTTTCTTTTAATATAACGAGACTACACAGTCATTCTGGGGTTATTAATCTTTGGGGCTTTGTATTTTTTGGAGCCATTCTTTGCCATTTTTGGGAGCCATACTTTGAGTTATTCTTTAGTCATATTTTTTTAGCTATTCTTTAGCCAGACAGTCTACTGACTTTTTGTTATTTTGTTATTTTCTTAGTTTGACTTACCTGTTCTCTGATGAACTAATAGTCTGATGGTTTAGGTACATTATAGTCCAAACTTCTAAATCATCTCCCCCCTTTCCCTTTTCCTGTCCGGTTCCTGATGCTGCTGTTCCCTTGATGAAGCTATTCTCTTTGCTGTTCCAATTAGGATAGGTAAATATGGACATATCATACTGTCTTGTTCTTTGTCTTTTGTTTTAGAGGTACCAATCTGCTCCTTATTTTTATAATGCCATAATTAAGTGTTTTCCAAATTTGTGTTATTAAAACTTTTGCATGAAGTCCAACATGCTGATGCTAATCAGTGGTTAGTGAGGTAGTATTTCTATACCTATGAACGTCCATTGACACTTTTGTTTGTTGATTCAATGTATTCAATTTCTCTAGCTCAAATATTATTACTAATAATTTGTGTATTCTCTATTGAAATAATTATTCTCAATGAGTTGATTAAGCTTAGATTCTTTTGTCGTTTCGATCAGCCTGTGTTGTTTCTTTACATGTATCAGTTAATTTTGAGATTTATATTCGTGACCTTAGCTTTGTAAATATAGGAAAATAAACATTATATATTCTTAATAAACTGGTGTGGTTATTCATGGTCGCATTGATCATGGTGTGTTCTTTTTTGGTTTCCTAATGTTGTACATTGTATTATTTGGTAGTTGATTTTGTGACTTTGACGTTTTCTTTGAAGCAGCACAAAAGATTTATCGACCTAAAATGTGAAATCCACTATTTAGTTTATTATAACTAAAATATAGCCGAGATTTCTGCTTTAACAGTTCTGTGATAACGACATTGCTGCTGAATGCAGTAGCTTCGAACTGACAATTCAAAACTGGGATGCCCAATGAAACAAACTGGAATAGATAGATTCCACTCCATGATACCAAAGTGACGTAGGCCATCTTTCTTGGTATCACTCAATCCTGTAAATTAGGTATATACTACCAGAAGATGTAATAAGAAAAACATACACAAATGCAATGGACTTGATGTTTTATGGTCAATAGATTTATGAATGGCCACTATTTTGCCATAGGCATTGTTAAACCAGAGAGAGGCTCCAAGACACAATGCATGCTAACAATATGGTAAATATGACCACCATTACTACAAGGGTGTACATCATACTCACTAGGATGTCCTTAGTACACCAGGGATTATCACCATCATGCCAGGGCCCGCATAATGCAATTGGCATGCTTCACAATGTCAAAGATGGAGATGTTATGCTAAGTGTGGTTAGCCATAACAAATGCGTGGACACCATCATGCTATATATTCCCACAATATGACAAGAATTACCCCTGTTTGTGACAGGATTGGCACCCATGATCGTAGAAATACCTGGTACACTATGGGGGACCACAAGAACCCATAAGCGGCTCAAGAAGCCTTTGGTCAGAAGGTCACTGGTTAGCCATACTTCCAGGCTGGAGGGACACAACGGCAGTCAGTCATTTTTTTCACTATGTCTCGTAATGTAATTAGGCCCCCCGGGGGGGCAGAAATCCCCTAGACACCAGGAATAATTTTTGTTTATGTTTTTTGTTTATATGTGGGGAGCGACCCTTTAGGCAAGGGTCGCTCCCCGGGGGCAAAATTACTTTTAGGCCAATTCTGCCCCCCTTAGGGGCAGATCGGCCTATTTTTATTAGGCCAACCTGCCACCAAGGGGGCAGAAACCACTAGGCACCAGGGATTATTTTTGTTGCGCCAATTTCACACAAGGGTAGTGCCCCTTAGGCAAGGGTTGCTCCCCTGGGTGGGGGGCAAATTTATTTTACAGCATTTCTGCTCCCCTTTGGGGCAGATCGGCCTATTTCTATTAGGCCTATCTTCCCACGGGGGGGAGGGGGGGGGGCAAAAACCACTTGTGCACCAGGGATTGGTGTGTGTGTATGTGTGGGTTTTGTTTGGGGGGGGCAGCCCCTTGGGCAAGGGTCGCTCCCCATGGGGGCACATTACTGTTTGCCATTAGACTGGCCTATTTTTGGAAGGCCCATCTGCCCCCAAGGGGGGCAGAAAGCCCACCAGAGACCAGGGAAGATTTTCTTCATGGGGGTATGGGGCCAAAGTTGTTCTACCCACTAGTGGGCAGATAGGGCAATTACTAATAATTTGCCTAGAAATCACACATTTTTTCCACATTTTTGTGATGGAACCTTCCTGAATCTGCAGGAATCCACAAAATTTCTACCACCCAGCATTGTCTCATCTATACCAATAAAAATTCTGCCCCTCAGTTTCAACATGGTTTTGGCTCTTCCCTGTCACAGGCACTTGGCTCACCTACACAAGTGAGGTATCATTTTTACCAGGAGACTGAGGGGAACGTTGGGTGGTAGGAAATGTGTCCCGATATGGTGATCCCACACAGAAATGTGGGGAAAATGTGTTTGTTTTTTTAGCTAAATTTGAGTTTTGCTAAGGATTCTTGGTAAGAAAACACTGGGGGATCTACGAAAGTCACACCTCCCTGGACTCCTTCGGGTGTTTAGTTTTCAGAAATGTCTGGGTTTGGTAGGTTTCCCTGTATGGCTGCTGAGCCCAGGACCAAAAACGCAGGAGCCCCTCACCGCAAAAACAGGTAGTTTTGTATTTGATAATTTTGATGTGTACAGATAGCGTTTTGGGGCATTTCCTTTCGTGGGCATTAGGCCTACCCACACAAGTGAGGTACCATTTAATCGGGAGACTTAGGGGCAACACTGGGAGGAAGACATTTGTGGCTCCTCTCAGGTTCCAGAACTTTCTGTCACCAAAATTTGAGGAAAAGGTGTTTTTTGGGCCACATTTTGATGTTTGCAAAGGATTCTGGGTAACAGAACCTAGTGAAAGCCCCACAAGTCACCCCATCTTAAATTCCCCTAGGTGTCTAGCCTTCACAAATGCACAGTGGTAGGTTTCCCTAGGTGCCGGCTGAGCTAGAGGCCAAAATGTACAGCTAGGGACTTTGGAAAAAAAACATCAGATTTCAATGTAAAAATGTGATATGCCCATGTTGCATTTCCTGTTGTAAGCATTAGGCCTACCCATGCAAGTGAGGTACCATTTTTATCGGGAGACTTGGGGGAACACAGAATAGCAAAACAAGTGTTATTGCCCCTTGTCTTTCTCCACATTTTTTTCCTTTTAAAAATAAGACAGTGTGTAAAAAAGACAGCTATTTGAGAAATGCCCTGTAATTCACATGCTAGTATGCGCACCCCGGAATTCAGAGATGTGCAAATAATCACTGCTTCTCAACACCTTACCTTGTTCCCATTTTGGAAATACAAAGGTTTTCTTGATACCTATTTTTCACTCTATATATTTCAGCAAATGAATTGCTGTATACCCAGTACAGAATGAAAACCCATTGCAAGCTGCAGCTCATTTACTGGCTCTGGCTACCTAGGGTTCTTGATGAACCTACGAGCCCTATATATCTATGCAACCAGAAGAGTCCAGCAGATGTAACAGTATATTGCTTTAAAAAATCTGACATCACAGGAAAAAGTTACAGAGTAAAAAATGTGGAGAAAAATGGCTGTTTTTTTCACCTCAATTTCATTTTTTTTTTTTTTCAGCTGTTATTTTCTGTAGGAAACCCTTGTAGGACCTACACAAATTACCTCTTGCTGAATTCAGAATTTTGTCTACTTTTCAGGAATGTTTAGCTTTCTGGGATCCAGCATAGTTTTCACATTCATTTCTGTCACTAACTGGAAGGAGGCTGAAAGCACAAAAAAATAGTAAAAATGGGGTATACCCCATTAAAATGCCAAAATTGCGTTGAAAAATTGGGTTTTCTGATTCAAGTTTGCCTGTTCCTGGAAGCTGGGAAGATGGTGATTTTACCTTTGTTGATGCCATTTTCAGGAAAAAAAACACAAGCCTTCTTCTGCAGTCCTTTTTTCCCATTTGTTTAAAAAAAAACAAAATCTTTGCTGTATTTTGGCTAATTTCTTGGTCTCCTTCAGGGGAACCCACAAAGTCTGGGTACCTCTATAATCTCTAAGATGTTGAAAAAAAGGACTCAAATTTGGCATGGGTAGCTTATGTGGACAAAATGTTATGAGGGCCTAAGTGCGAACTGCCCCAAACAGCCAAAAAAAGGCTTGGCACCTGAGGGGGAAAAGGCCTGGCAGCGAAGGGGTTAACAAAGGTGGCTTTGTTTTGTGATGTTGTTTGCTATTTGTGTTCCCAACAGAGCACCTTACTGTAATGTCCACTTTACATTGTGCGGTCAACACGTTTTGTTATAGAATCTGGGGGGGGTTGTGATTTGGGAATTCTGCCAGTTGTGGAGGTAGCCTTTGAGGAGAGAGATTGGTACTGTGCCCAGTGTACTTTCAGGGTTTCACTACAAATAAAGTGCAATTGCTTCAAAGCACTGCCACCAGGAGCATATTTACACTTTAGAAGTGGCCTTAGGCATCATGCTTAAAGAATGAGCTGACATAACAGAAAAGGAGTTAGAATGCTCTAACCTTGCAATCTGGTTCCAACAGGAGTGACGTTTGAATCCTCATTTCTTCAAACCCACTGCCAACCATACTCTATGCAATAGGTTGGATAGAAGTAATCTTGGGGCAAGAGAAATTAGATAAGACTCCACCCAGTCACACTGCTGCTCATGGTCTTCGTTGTAGGAGCATTATTATCTAAAAAAAACCTGAAGCTTTAAATGATTGTGGGGGTCATTCTGACCCTGGCGGTAAATACCGCCAGGGCGGAGGTTGGCGGTAGCACCGCCAACAGGCTGGCGGTGCTCCGCCGGGCATTCTGACCGCGGCGGTACAGCCGCGGCCAGAAGCGGAAAGCCGGAGGTGTACCGCCGACTTTCCGCTGCCCATGGGAATCTGCCATGGGGATTCTGACACCCCATACCGCCATCCTGTTCCTGGCGGTTCGCCCGCCAGGAACAGGATGGCGGTATGGGGTGTCGAGGGGCCCCCGTAAGAGGGCCCCACAAAGATTTTCAATGTCTGCTGTGCAGACAGTGAAAATCGCGACGGGTGCCACTGCACCCGTCGCACCCCTTCAACTCCGCCGGCTCAATTCTGAGCCGGCTTCCTTGTTGACGGGGCTTTCCCGCTGGGCCGGCCGGTGGTCTTCTGGCGGTCGCCCGCCGGCCCCGTGGGAAAGCCAGAATGACCGCCGCGGTCTTTTGACCGCAGAGCGGTCTTTCGGCGGGAACCGCTTTGCGGGCGGCGACCGCCGACCGCCGCGGTCAGAATCACCCCCTGTATCATTCTGGTTCCAGCACCTGATTTCTAATGTTGCTTATAATGTATTTTTTAGCAATCTCTGTGTTATACCCAGCATACTTAGTGTGCTTTCCCTGACATTTTGCCTTCAGATCTCCTGTTTTGCTGACCTTGTTTTTGCTGGCTTTAGAACTCTGGGCACTTTGCCACTACTAACCAGTACTAAAGTGCCTGTGCTCTCTACTTAAAGCATGTAACATTGGCCTATCAACAACTGGCATATTTAATAGATATATCAGTCCCTAGTAAACTGCACAATCTGTGCCCAGGGCCTGTAAATTAAATGCTACCAGTGGGTCTGCAGCACTGATTGTGCAACTCTATATGTAGCCCTTCAAACCTGTTTCAGGCCTCCAATTACGGATCCTGTGTGTGCAGTTTTAAACTGCCATGTTGCCATGGAAAGTTAACCCTCTTGTGAGGTCCAAGCCTAAATGTTTATTACATATAGATCACCCCTAAGTAGGCCCTGGACATTCCAAGAGGAGGGTGCAGTGTATTTAAAAAGTTGGGCATGCACTTTTAAGGTTCACATGTCCTGTTAGTGAAGAACTCTTAAATTTGTTTTTCACTGTTGCAAGGTATGTCTCGCCCATAAAATAACATTAGGAATACCTTACTACATTTCATAAGTGTAATTTCCAATTGGGAAGAGATGGGACCTTCAAGGTTGGTGGCTCTGGAATCACAATTTAAAATCACAACTTATGGTGAAGTCAGCTTTTACATTGTAAGTCTGAAAATGCCACTTTTTGAAAGTTAGCATTTTCTTACTTAAACCATTTGGTCACTTCTGTCTGTCTGTTAGTACATGTCTGGGGTGGGTGATAGCTGGGCTTTGTACACTCCCTCGAGACAGCCACACAAAAGGGAGCTTAGGTGTGACTGATGGGCTATCCACAGCCTGATAGGCCATCCTGGACAGGATGGGAGGGAGGAGCTAACACTTACAGTTGAATAGGCTGTGTCCTTTCCTCACACAAAGGGCTGCATACCCCATGTAGTGAGTCTGCAGCTAGGGCAGGGAACTTCAAAGACCTCTATATGAAGTCTCACCAACATCAAAAGCACAACTGGGTATACGTACTGGACCTCAGACACCACCAACTCAGAACAGTTCTGGACCTGTTGATACTCTGCCAGGAAGAAGGACTGCTGTGCTGCTACAGTGACTGTCACTCTGCTGGACTGCTATTACGCTGGACTCCTGCTCAGCTGACCTGCTGACTGCTGCCCTCCTTGTCTGCGAGTAGGAAGGACTGGACCTGCATCTCCCAACTCAGCACCAAAATGACCTCGAGAGCTTTCTGGCTTGACTCCCGTTTTATGAAGTCTCAGGGACACAAACAACTTCCAACTCACCTCCTACAGCACCTGGACTCTGACAACTATGAGTCTTGCCCTGCTATGTGGTGCAAATCCAGGCCCTTGGAAGTGGGCATAAAGTGGTGCTCCAGGCAAATCCGATGCATTGCTGCTGGTGCCCCAGTTAGAACTGGTGCATCGCCCATGTTGAATGGATTGGAATCAGCACAGTTACTTAACACATTGCCTGTTCAGTTAAGCCTGACTGCTCTGTGCCAAGCTACCAGGAGTTGAGCACAGGTTAATTTAGGGGGTGTTTGTTAGTCACCCTAACTAGGATTGTGGTTCTTGCTTAGACAGGGTGCATACATCTGCCAACCAGAAACGCGATTTGGAACACTATGCATTTCCATCTCTCTATGGTGAAACTGTGTGCCTTTCTAATGCTAAAACACAAGTATTAAAATATATTCAAAGAGAATTCAGAGCTATTGGCCTGTTCTTACAATATACAACTACTTTCTGTGTTATCTGAATATACTCTTAGATTTGAATTATATTGAACATAACTATTTTGTAAATGTCAACATAATACATGCATGTATTATAGAGTTCAGCAACTTCTCCATCTAAGTAAAAATCCTAATTCCATTCTTATATCAAAAGAAAGGTTATAAAAGTCTGTGCAAATAAAGATTTCTTCTCTCCTCTCGTAGAAAAACAAGGTGCAAATATAAGACTTCTTAATTCTGAAGGCATGACTCCTGAAAACAGTGTTCCATTGCAACGACTAAGGGCCAGATGTATCAAAGGCCCATTTTGCATTTCTTAAGTAGCAAATTTCAAGAAATCACTATTTGAGAAATGCAAAAAGGGATGTAAGAAAATAGAAAATCCCTAGCAGCAATTTCTTAAAATTCGCAATCGCTATTAGGGAATGGGACTCCATTCATCCCTATCGGCCTGAAGGCCCATAGGTGTGAATGGGTTTGCATTTCCTCATTTGCAAATTCCTTTTAGGAATTTGCAAATTGGGTAATGCACATCCAAGGGTGCCAGGGGCCTCTCAAAGGCCCCCTTTGATGCACACCCGCCCAAAAAATTGTGCACATGTAAAGCGCACATATTCCCTGGGGCATGTGTGCGCTACATGGCACTTTTAAATATGCATTTTAAATGCATTTTTAAAATTGCACATGGTTAACACCAAATTGAATTTGGTGGTAACTGCATTTCCTAAATGCCCAGTTTGCATTTAGGAAATGCATGATACATGTGCATAGGAAATCGCAAATAGGAGTTCCCTATTTGCGATTTCCTATTTAGGGAATTGCAATTTGCGATTCCCTATTCAGAGTTGCAATTTTTTGGGAATCACTAAAAATTGCGATTCCCTACAATTGCACCGCAATTCCTTTCATACATCGTGAAAGGCAATTTTGCATTTGCAAACGGTGGAATCTTGCGATTTGCACCGTTTGCGAATGCAAAATATCGAGATACACCTACACCAAAATCCTTAAACACTGTATTAAAATATTCTCTGTATCCAGTTCAGCCTTTCATCCATTTCCAAAGATAGCAATCCCCAAAGTTTCAAGACTCTGGCAAGGTCCTGGCTGCAGTAACAATGCAACTCAATTCAATGCTAAAGATGCTCAGAACTATGAAGAACTTATATTTTAAGATTTAGAGACAACCACATTATTTGCAAGTCTTGTCAGAGTTTTTGGCTGTATGCGACATGCAGTCCCCCTTGGCTTCCCTCATATCTGTTTCCAGGTCGCACTCACACTCTGCAAATGTTACTAGCCTCTTCTGCTACAGAATCCACTTACATTCAGGCAGTTAAGAGTATTGTGCCTGTGAATAAGTCCAAGATGGAGGAACTAAGGGGCTCATTTACAAACCCCTTGCACTGCTGTAGCATTATTGTTTCTGATGCTACGGAGGTGCAGAACAGTCCCCCACCCTGCGCCGTATTTACAAACTGGTGCAATGGGACCACTGCACCAGTTTGTAAACCAGGTATAATGCATGCAAGGGAGGCATTCCCCTGCAAGGACGCTTTATCAATGGTGCAGTGAAATCTACAGTATTTCACTGTATCATTCTAGCGTCATTTTTTAACACCTGCTCAAGGCAGATGTTAAAGTGACTCTGTGCTTTGTTCTATTGGCCACCCCATGCTTTGCTGGACTAGCATAAAAAAATGTTGATGCTAATCCAGTTTAGCACCACAACTCCATCAGAAATTCTGATGCAGATGTGCTAACGAGCGGCTTGATGCACTGTATTGTAAATACAGCACTACTATGGTGTCATTAAGAGGGGCGAAGGGCGGCACAAGCAAACTGGTGCATGGAGAGCCAGGCACTAATTTCTTGTAAATAACAATTATGGTGGTCATTCCAACCTCAGCGGTAAAAGGCGCTTACTGCCGTTCAGAAGACCGCCATAACACCGCCGCGGCTGCGGTAAACCGCCACGGTCATTCTGACCCACAACAGGCAAACCGCCAAAATACAGACATCCACAAAAATCCGCCACACCAAAGGGCAGCGAGAAACTGGCGATGACCAAACCTCCACCGTCACGCCAACAGAAATACGCCCACACTATCACGACACACGAATCCACGCGGCGGTCTTTCAACCGCAGTATTCCATTGGCGGTAGACACCGCCGCGCTCAAAATACACATACACTTACAAAATCCAACCACATTGGACAATTCAAAATACACACACCTGAGACACATACACACACCACTCCCACACACCCAATTAAATATAAAATACACACCCACATCACCCACAAACCTCCACTCCTAGAGATTCGTGAACACGCACCGAGAAAAGACATTCGAGCACCCAGACGCCCAATTCACTGTCACCCAGCAATATTTGCACGCACTTCACACAACACAACAATACACATCACCACACTTAGCACCACACAATCCACCCTACACATCACCCACACCACCCCATGGCACCGCAAAGACACCCCAGGTTCTCTGATGATGAACTCAGGGTCATGGTGGAGGAAATTGTACGAGTAGAGCCACAGCTGTTCGGGATACAGGTGCAGTACACCACCATTGCCAGGAAGATGGAGCTATGGAGCAGAATAGTGGACAGGGTCAACGCTGTGGGACAGCACCCAAGAAATCGGGACGACATCAGGAAGAGGTGGAACGACCTACGGGGGAAGGTGCGTTCCATGGTATCCAGGCACAACATCGCGGTGCAGAAGACTGGCGGCGGACCCCCACCTCCTCCCCCAGAATTTACAACATGGGAGGAGCAAGTCACATCCTACTCCTTGCAACTGTCTCACCATCACAACCCACCCATCCCAACACCTAGCCCTGCATGCGTCCACAATGCATGGACACCCATCACCTAAGCATGCCCACTGCACATACACATACAACCCCCCCCCCAACCACAGTCACAACAGCCCCCACAAAGGAATGCCAGCACTGGGGTACACAGGCACCCACCCATTGCACGCTATGACACACACAGAGGCAATAACCATACTTTTATACCCCTGCAGGACCCGAACGCCACGTCACCGCACAGGAGGGTCCACTAATGTCCACTCCACCCCCAGAAGAGGCCCACAGTGAGGACAGCAGCTCTGTCTCCCTGGATCTAGATGACCAGCCCGGTCCATCGGGGACCTCAGGACAGTCGGTTCCCCTCACACAGCCACAGGCCACAGTAGACCTTCCCCCTTCTGGGAACACCAGCACAGCACCCACCCAGCGGGCCCATACCTCTGTCCTCAGGACACGTCAATCAGCGGTGTGTCCACCACTACAGGGAACCCAGGCTAACCCACCACCCCAACAACAACAGGGACCTGGGGGCAGTGGTAGTGGGCACACGGTCCAGAGGACAGAGGCCCAGGGAAACAGGGGAACTGGGAGGGCTGCTGTGCGACAGGGGGGGGACAGGCCCAGGGAACCCACTCTCCACGAGGCCCTCTCCTCCATCATGGGAGCATACCACCGCTCCCAGGAGACGATGGCGACGGTCCTGGCCAGGTTTCAGGAGATCCAGCTTCTGCAGGAGCAACAGTATATGGGGTTCAGGGAGGAACTAAGAAACATCAGTTCCGCCATGGGTACCATCGTAGTGGCCCTGAATGAGGTAGTCACGACATTGCGGGACACTGTGGCACCTCAAAGGGCCCCTGACACTAGCATGCACCAAGAACTGCCTACCACCTCCGCCGGCGCTAGGGGACAGGAGGCCCCGACACAAGACCAACAGGCCACCAGAACCCCACCCCCTGCAGAAGGAGAACCACCTGCAAGCGGGCCCTGAGATCAAGGAAGAAGACAGAGTAAGATGTCAAGACCCCCGCCAGCAAAGGATACCGCCCTGATTGTCATCCCACTGTCCCACATTGTCACCCTGTCCAACCTTAAACTGCCCCTGCTCCACTTCCCACAGGCATTTGGACAATGCACCTGTGAAACTGATAGTCTGGACTCTGCCATGGACAATCCTCCACCATCACCCCTCACCGATTTGCAACCACCCATCCAATTTAGAGCACTTGAATAAAAACACTTATTGCACAAAACAATCTGGAGTCTGGCTGTGATTTAGAACAAATGTATTAGACATGACCGTGCCAAAATGTTCATTCACATTGTGATGCTAACAAACCGCTGTCACACAGCTGTAGTCCATGGGGAAACAAAGCAGATGTCACGCAGTGGGGCCCACATCTCTGAAAACGGAAGGGAAAGTCACAACACAATTTCCATACACTGGGGGAAAAAGTCAGACAGTAGAGAGGTAGGAGTAATTAAGTAAATGTAATATGCCGGTGTCTACTCTTACCTGTGTGTCACTGAAAATACTGCTGTATTACTGTGTTCCTGTTCTCTATGTCGTCCTCTTCGGCTTCCTCCTCTTTACTCTCCACAGGCTCCACAGCTGCTACAACACCACCATCTGGACCATCCTCCTGCAGAAAAGGCACCTGGCGGCGCAAAGCCAGGTTGTGAAGCATACAGCAGGCCACGATGATCTGGCACACCTTCTTTGGTGAGTACATTAGGGATCCACCTGTCATATGGAGGCACCTGAACCTGGCCTTCAGGAGGCCAAAGGTTCGCTCGATCACCCTCCTAGTCCGCCCATGGGCCTCATTGTACCGTTCCTCTGCCCTTGTCCTGGGATTCCTCACTGGGGTCAGTAGCCAGGACAGGTTGGGGTAACCAGAGTCCCCTAATAGCCAACCCGGTGCCTCTGGAGTTGACCCATCACATACGGGATGCTGCTATTCCGCAGGATGTAGGCGTCATGCACTGACCCAGGGAACTTGGCATTAACATGGGAGATGTACTGGTCAGCCAAACACACCATCTGTACATTCATGGAATGATAACTCTTCCGGTTCCTGTACACCTGTTCACTCCTGCTGGGGGGAACAAAGCAGCATGTGTCCCATCAATGGCACCTATGATGTTGGGGATATGTCCAAGGGCATAGAAATCACCCTTCACTGTAGGCAAATCCCCCACCTCAGGGAAAAGGATGTAGCTCTGCATGTGTTTCAGCAGGGCAGACAACACTCTGGACAACACCTTGGAAAACATAGGCTGGGACATCCCTGATGATATGGCCACTGTTGTTTGAAATGACCCACTTGCTAAGAAATGGAGTACTGACAGCACCTGCACTAGAGGGGGGATCCCTGTGGGTTAGCGGATGGGTGACATCAGGTCTGGCTCCAGCTGGGCACACAATTCCTGTACAGTGGCTCGGTCAAGCCTGTATGTCAGTATGACATGTCGTTCCTCCATTGTCGACAGGTCCACCAGCGGTCTGTACACGGGAAGATTCCTCCATCTCCTCGCATGTCCCAGCGGACGGTGCCTATGAAGGACAACAGCGAGCACAGAGTCAAGCAACCCACAGGTACGTAACCACAGCTTGCACAGAACACGATTCCCAATGCATTGAATGGCTTGTATGAGTGTTGGTGCATGGCCTAGGTATGTTAGACGCAGTTGGTAATTAGGCCATGTGGGCCCTTGAAATGGCGGCTGCCTGACCTGTGAAGTGCGACAGTGGGATGTGAGGTCAATGCGCTGGCATGGCACACCGTGGCGGTAGGCGGTCGAAGACCGCGGCGCTAAGCCGCATTGATTAACATTGAACCCTATGGGTTTCAGGAGCCAATGACGATGTGCGCCGGCGTTCGCGGTACGCACCGCCGCAGTACGCACCGCCGCGGGCGTGACCGCCATTTTCTATCTGCTTAATCACTCAATACCTGATCTTCCACAGGAGAGGACCTACACTGCAAGTGCTGCTGTGACCTCGGTCTGGAAGAGACAATGGCTCATGCGACTGGGGAAAGGGCCCCTGCCTTCACTGCGGAGGAGTTGGAGAAACTTGTGGATGGGGTCCTCCCCCAGTATGCGCTACTCTACGGTCCTCCAGACCAACAGGTAAGTACACTGGGACCATGCTTAGTGGGCAATGCCTGGGTTGAGTGGGGTGGATGAAAGATGGTGGGGAGGGGAGCGATTGAGGCATGCATCAAACGACAGATGAGAGCATGTGCCACATAGCAAGGGTGGGGATGAGGGGCCACTCACATTGAGCATGCAGAAGGTGATGACAATTTTTCTCTCCCTGTACATGTGACATAGGTCAGCGCCCACCAGAAAGTCGCGATTTGGCGTGCCATCGCCAAGGACGTCCGGACCCTGGGTTTCCACAACAGACGGGGCACCCACTGCCGGAAGAGGTGGGAGGACATCCGACGCTGGAGCAGGAAGACGGCGGAGGCTCAGCTGGGGATGGCCTCCCAACGTAGGAGGGGTGCCAGTCGTCATTTGACCCCCCTGATGTCCCGGATCCTGGCGGTGGCCTACCCCGATTTGGATGGGCGCGTGAGGACATCACAGCAGACACAAGGGGGTGAGTACAAATACATTCTGCTGACTTTGCGCGCAGTGGAGGTGTCTGGGTGGGGGAGGAGGGTTGTGGGTATCCCTAGGCCAGGGCGATTTCTGTAGGTTAGGCCCCTCCGTAAGGAATGGCCCTGTGCCCCTGCCCCCCACCTCTGTAGGGTGCCAAGTACAGGTATCCATCGCCCTGTGTCATCTATGTGTGCAGTTGTCGTCCATAGGCTTGTAGGCTATGTCCCACGGATTGCGTAGTGGACCCCAAGTGCGCGGCGTAGTGCAGGGGGCTTCTGTGTCTGTCTTGTCGCCAACGGTAGCAGTAATCCATGCACTCAACATGTCTTTATTTCTCCTCCCCCCCTTTTTTGTGGTCTTCCTGTTCATGTGTGCATTAGCATCATCAGGCGGAGGAGAAGTGGCATGGGAGCACGAGGGAGCTGCATCTCACATGGCCATGGCGGGCCATGCAACTGACTCGGATTTCACCAGTGAGACGGAGGGCGAGGGGAGCTCCACAGCGGGGACTCGTGCTGATGTCAGTGACAGCGACTCGTCCTCTGAAGGGTGCTCCCTTGTGGTGGCAGCAACATCCGTGCCCCCCGCAAGAACAGGTACAGCCGCCACCCAGCGCACCAGCACCGCCCTCCCAGCAGCCCCTCAGCGTTTGCCCCGTGCCCGCTCACCCAGGAAGGCGGGCATCTCCTTCGCCCCAGGCACCTCAGGCCCTGCCCCTGTCGCCCCTGCTGCCCTCAGAGAGGAGGTCATTGACCTCCTGAGGACCATCATTGTTGGGCAGTCTACCCTTTTGAATGCCATCCAGGGTGTACAAAGGGAGGTGCACCAGAGTAATGCATACCTGGAGGGCATTTATTCTGGTCAGGCTGCCCATCAGCGATCGTTCAACGCTCTGGCCTCAGCACTGACGGCAGCAATTGTCCCTGTCTCTAGCCTCCCCCTCCAACTCCCTCCACCCAGACCCAATCCTCTGTACCTCTGCCTGTCCCAGACACACCATCAGACCAGCCTGCACACACCTCAACACCCAAGGGAAGCTCATCCAGACATAAGCACCACACATCACACAAGCATTCACACAAGCAACATCCACATGCAGACATACCAACAGCCACTGCCTCCACTGTGTCCCCCTCCTCCTCGTCTCCCTCCTCCCTCCCTGTCACGTCTCCACTCACACTTGCATGCACAACATCTTCAGCCACTACGTCCATCACCAGCACACCCACCAGAACACTCCGCACACGTGCAGTCACCACCCCACTACCATTTACACGTCCCCTGTGTCCTCTCCCAGTGTGTCTGTCACCCCCTCTTCCAAACTACACAAACGCATGCAGCCACCCACCCAACAGCCATCCACCTCACGACAGCCTCCAGCCCAAGCACCTGCACCCAAAGACACCAGACTTCACACTCCTACAACCACATCCTCTTCCTCCACTCCCATTCCCACTACACCTACCCGTCCCCCTCTTTCCAAATTGCTTTTCCTTGCCAACCTTAACCTCTTTCCAACAACCTCCCCACCCATCCATCTCATAAGACTCCAATCAGCACCTCAGCCACCACAAAACCGGGACCTGTGAAGACTGTTGTCCATGGACTGTGGAGTCCCCCACCCTCAAGGGCATCCAGTTCAGCTAGGAGCCAAGGCACGGCCAGCCCACCACCGGAAAAGCATCCTAAGGTTGCCAGTGCCCGGCGCAAGCGACCAAAGACCCCAGGGACAAAAATCCCTACATTGGCTCCGCCAGGAAGTCGGGTGCCACCTGGCACACCGCCAAAGGTGGGAAAGGGCCACAAGCGTGCAGGGAAGGGTGGGAAGGGCAGCACGCCCGACAAGTCCGGCAGCAGGCCAGCTGGCCAGGAGGGCCCCACCAGCCCCATCCCAGGTGTGCAGGAGGACACACACAGGCCCGGTACTGCAGCCCAGGAGGGCCCCACAAGCCACGTCCCAGGTGGGCAGGAGGACACCCACAGGCTGAGAACTGCAGCCCAGGAGGGCCCCGCAAGCCACCAGACAGATGGGCAGGAAGGCCCCGCCAGCCACATGTCAGGTGGCGAGTGACATCCATGCCTGGGCCGGATCCGCCGACCAGGACACTCATCTCAAGCACCGCTCCGCTGGGCACCGCCGTCTCAAGCACCGCTGAACAGGGCCCTTCATCTCAAGCACCGCTCCGCAGGGCACCGCCGTCTCAAGAACCGCTGAACTGGGCCCTTCATCTTAAGCACCGCTCCGCTGGGCCCTTCATCTCAAGCACCGCTCCGCTGGGCACCGCCGTCTCAAGCACAGCTCCTCTGGGCACCGCCGTCTCAGGAACCGCTGAACTGGGCCCTTCATCTCAAGCACTGCTGAACTGGGCACTGCCGTCTCAAGCACCGCTGAACAGGGCACCGCCGTCTCAAGCACCGCTGAACTGGGCCCTTCATCTCAAGCACCGCTGAACAGGGCACCGCCGTCTCAAGCACCGCTGAACTGGGCCCTTCATCTCAAGCACCGCTGAACAGGGCACCGCCGTCTCAAGCACCGCTGAACAGGGCACCGGCGTCTCAAGCACCGCTGAACCGGGCACCGCCGTCTCAAGCACCGCTGAACAGGGCACCGCCGTCTCAAGCACCGCTGAACTGGGCCCTTCATCTCAAGCACCGCTGAACAGGGCACCGCCGTCTCAAGCACCGCTGAACTAGGGCCCTTCATCTCAAGCACCGCTGAACAGGGCACCGCCGTCTCAAGAACCGCGGAACTGGGCCCTTCATCTCAAGCACCGCTCCGCTGGGCACCGCCGTCTCAGGAAACTTTGAACTGGGCCCTTCATCTCAAGCACCGCTGAACTGGGCACCGCCGTCTCAAGCACCGCTGAACAGGGCCCTTCATCTCAAGCACCGCTCCGCTGGGCCCTCCATCTCAAGCACTGCTCCGCTGGGCACCGCCGTCTCAAGCACTGCTGAACTGGGCCCTTCATCACAAGCACTGCTGAACTGGGCCCTTCATCTCAAGCACCGCTGGCCCATTGGCGGAAGGGGCAGGCCCGCATCTGTGTCGGGCAGGGCTGCACGAAGCACTCTGGGCACTAGTCCCCCTCCAGTACCAGTGGAGACTGTTGTCCACTTGAGAGACTGTGGCTTTGCACTCCCCAGGATGGCACAGTGGGCAACCCACCCACTGTAGAGACTTGAGAGACTGTGGCTTTGCACTCCCCAGGATATGGCAGTGGGCAAGCCACCCACTGTAGAGACTTGTGAGACTGTGGCTTTGCACTCCCCAGGATGGTACAGTGGGCAAGCCACCCACTGTAGAGACTTGAGAGACTGTGGCTTTGCACTCCCCAGGATGGCACAGTGGGCACCCCACCCACTGTAGAGACTTGAGAGACTGTGGCTTTGCACTCCCCAGGATGGCACAGTGGGCAACCCACCCACTGTAGAGACTTGTGAGACTGTGGCTTTGCACTCCCCAGGATGGCACAGTGGCCATGGAGGCCCCTCGTGGATCTGGCGTCGTGGACTCATCTGGCTGAGGTGCCCCCCCTTCCCTTCCCCCTGAGGTGCCTGTAGTTATCCTATCTGATGCCCCTGCAGTGTTCTCTCCGTTGGAGGCAGGTATCCTGTGTGGGCTTTGCCCATGTGTTTTGGCCCAGTGGCCCACGAACAATGGCTGATAGACATATCGGACTGGACAATTTATGTATATAAAGTTATAGATGTGTGATATATTTTATACTCAGTCTTACAATATAATTCTATATTTATAATCATTTCCTTTTTGCCTTTGCATTCTTCCGGGGGGTTTGGGGGTGTAACTGTGATGTGTTGGTATGCATTGATGTGTGTGTTGTAGTGGTTGAGGGTGAGGGTGGGTGTGTCGCATATGTGTGTCCCCGTAATTTTTTGCCTCCCCTCCCCTGTGTCGTAGGTGCAGTACTCACCGTTGTCTTCTGCGCCGGCGTTCGTGCTCCTGGTAGAGGAGCAGGAAGACAATGGCTGGTAGGATGTGTAGTTCGGGTTCCATGCTGTCCAGATTCCTCGTGGGGTGTATGGAGGTGAGCGTTTTCCGTTTGAAATGGCTGTTTCCGCCGTGTTTTTATCGGCGGGCTACCGCCCCGGAAAATGTGGCGGATTGGTGGGGTTGTGATAGGGTGGGCGGTACATTGTCTCCCGCCTGTCTGTTGGCGGTGACCGCCGCGCTGTTTGTTTGTCCCGCCGTGGCGGGCGGTGTGTTAAAGTGGTGGTCTCTGTTGGCGGTTTCCGCCAGGGTCAGAATTGCATTTTTTTTACCACCAGCCTGTTGGCGGTTTGACCGCCGCTTTAACACCGACCGCCAGGGTTGGAATGACGCCCTATGTGTTGATTTCAGTATCTTTCTCCACCAGATTAAACAGCGATGTTAATCATGCTGGAGAATCAACCATGGTGGGCTAAGCCATGTTCAAAAAGCTAAACTCCACAACCTCAATGCCAAACACACTAGGTTGAGCCAATGCAGCATGAAATGTAAATAATCACACTGTTTGAATATGAGAGAGAAAGAGTGATCAAAGTCTAGGTGTGAGATATCACCGTGTGCCACAAAGGCACAAGCAATCTATGCAAGCTGACACACCAATGTAAGTTGCCTTCTGTAAGGAATCGCTGGCACATTCGTAGTAACATTACAAAAGCCACAAGGCATTCTTAGTAGAAAATGTGTATGGTATATGGATAACAACTAGCTACATAAAAAAATAACGATAATAAAGACTAAACGTAAATGTAACCCAAATAAAATTAGTTAAACTGGTAATAATTTAATAAGAACAATAGAAAATAACAAGAAAATCTAATGTATGTAATATATAACAGCCCATATAATGCATTGGAAGGTAATGTTTATTATTATCCTATGGAAAATGTAGAAAGGATAAAACTAATATCACAGTGACTTCCAGTGTGGTTGTTGAGAACCTGGGTACCATATGTGACTGATCCACTAATGCCAGCATGCTGAGTAAAATTTTAAGCAGTCCCACTATAATTTTTATCCTTCAGACTTAGAAATGTTTCAGTGGATCCAAACTCTTTAGTATGGCAAGACTAGAAACTGCAGTAAAAAATTATCATCCCATTTAAAAAAAGTTGATTTTACCCTCTTATTATAGCCTTGAACCTTTCTCCAAAATGCTTTGTGTGAAAAAAACGTTACCCAAGCAAAGGAGATAGCTTTGTCAGGTTTTGCAGGTCCACCAAGGGGATCCAAAGCATTGGTGCTGTGGGGCAAAGCATCTAAGGCTTTAGCACTGGTTCTTCAGACAAAAGTCTATGTTATCTAGTTTTTGTAAGCTTCCTAGTCACAAGGCATTTTGAACTATTTAACTAGGATTCGTATGAAGATGCAACTGCATATTCAGTTTTTTTTAGTTTACCTTTCGATATGATAATTCGTCTTGGTATAGGCAGTAATTGTGTATGGATTTATCACATACAGCTGGGGTAATGTCATCAGTCGGTGTTCTCTAGTTCCACCTGCACAAGAACTAAACAGGTGCTTTGGACAAGCTGTGAGCTGCATCTGTAGGAGTTTGTGTGGGAAGTGTGCAGGATCCACAGGAGTTTCGAATCGAAAGTAGCTTGAAGATAACTTGCTACTTTGGTCAGGATACAAGTAATGGACATTGTAAGGCACTGCACTTATACGAGCTATTATATGAAACAATAACTTAAAGCCATAATAAGGAGATACTGACTACAATGGTTTATCATCAGACTTGGGTGTGGTGGCCTGGCTCAGAGGCTCCCAGCTCAGAATGAATGGTTGTCACTAATTGGCTTTATGTAGCGAATATGGGCATTTAGTTTCGCTTGGGCATATTTACATAGCTCTTTCCTACAGCTTGGCATTGGGGTGCGCAGGGATTGCCAACTCATGGCTATCACCATCTTAGCTACAATTAGGGCAAGATCAATGTAGCTACTGTTCAGTTTACCTGCCCCTGGCCTGGGCAGTAGTCTGAGCAGATAGACTTTGGAGACTATAAAGGTATCACATGTCCATTTTTGTGGCTAAAAGCTCTGTGTCCCCCCCCCCCACACACAAACACACCATTTCTGGATCACTCCACAATGACACACCATGTGCATGAAGGACACATCTCTTCCCCACATCTGGGGGAGCAAAGTGTAGAGCTGGGAAATATACCCCAGGCGCACTGGGTCAGGTAAGTGTGGTGGATGTAATTAAACTCTAGCAAGTTAGGGAAAGCGTAAGTAGACTCTGTGGATATTGCTAAGGAATCTTTGCCACTCCCTGTCCATCAGCTCTGTGCCCTAATCATCTTCCCATTTGACCCTGAAGGGAGCTAAATGTTTGGCATGTGTCAATCAAATGGCTCTGTAAAGCATTGTAATTTCGTGCAATTTACGGACCCCAAGTACACCACAGTTCTGTAAACCTTGGGTTTAATATCTGTGATTTCTTATGTACGTTTGCTTGAATCACTGCTGCATGAGCCCGAGATGTTGCGTTCAGCTCTTCAAATGCAGCAAACATTCCGGCTCATACAGTCGACCAATAGTGCTGAAGTCAGCTCTCATCCACGCAGCCTTATCAGCAAAGTCGGCCATGCCCCTAACTAATTCCATGTCCCACAGGACGAGCTCAGGGGCGTTGGCCGATTCCCTGGGCTGCCTTCATCCATAGTGACTCCAGTTAAACTTTGCTATCAAAAGAATAATTGATCTAGGCTACGCCTGCATCAGACTATTAATGATATACTCTTTGGGGTTCAGCTGAGTTAATTCAGGTCCTACATATGTAAACTCTGAGGAGACACCCTGCTAACCCAATGAGCTATTCTTTGGTTGCAGAAACATATCGCGTTTCCAGCGCTACTCTGCATCTTCTGGCTGAACTATCATCTGAATCAATAGGGTAGTTAGTTCCTGAAAGGAACGTCTTTTGTCACTCGCCCTCTTACAGTTGGAGGTAATTTGCCCAAAAAGTTGCTGAGGATCGAGCAGCAGTTAAGCTTCTACCCAGGTTTCCAAGATTCTCTTTGTCTCAGTACATCCTGACCCCAGGTATTTGGGGAGAAGGCCCGCGACCACCGGGAGCTCGAAGTGGCCGGAGCGGAAATCACACCGTGGCCCGAGCAGAAAAACGCGCCAAGTTGGGCGCGCGAAAAGCAAAAGGATCATGGTGGGGGCGGAAGTCTCCCCCAGTCAACAAACACCCCCCCTCCTTCCGGCCCCATCGTAGGGCCAACGTTTGACGGAAGCGGAAGTAGAGGGGGGCAACAGCAGGCAATCGGCCAATGGGGGGGGACCGCATTTTTTAAATCCGACTGGGGGGGTACCCCGAGGGTAGCACCGGGGTGTTTAAAAGGGGGCTGCCCAGCACAAAGGCCAACACAGGTGACCGGGCAGCCAAGAAGAAGAAGACAGCCGAGAAGACCGAGACACCCTCCCTGCCAGAAGAACACTGAGAGGGGACCACTCACCCGAGCGACGCGACCCTCCAACCTTGGCCTGCAAACCTCCGCGAACAAAGACTAGCCGCGAGGGGACCGCTTACCTTGGAGAGACGCGACCCTCCGGCCTCAGCTCCAGGTCAGGAGCAGAGATCCCTGACCCGACCAAAGAACGCAGCTTAGCAGGATCCATACGCCTGCTTCAGACGCTCTGGCACCCGCGGCTGCCGCAGGAGACAGCAGCGCAACAGGGCCCCCCGCGCCACATCGGCACACCCTCCCTCCCTTCAAGGACACAAAGAGGCTCACCTGGTTCGGGCCGCCTGCCGTCGGTTTCCTTCCCCGCGGCAGGCTTCGAGCGCCTGCTTCAGACGCTCCTGTCCTGCTGGGAGCCGGGCGCGATCTGCCTCGGACTTCCGGGAGCCACACGCACGCCCGTGCAGACGGGGGAAAGGAGGATAAAGAAGACTCACCGGCTCCGGGCTGCGTTTGCTTTTCTTCACGGGCTTGCACAAGCAGGCGGCGAACGCCTGCATCGGTTGCCCTTCGCGTGTCTCCCCCGGAGCCATGCACGCTCCTTTCCACGTGGGAGAGCGCACTGCCCAAAAAGGGCGGGGCAACCCGGAAAACGGGAAGGAACTGATCTGCGTGCTCTAGGGACCCGAGAGCAACGCGGACAAACACAGCAGGACAGCGCTGGTTTAAAAAAAAAAAAAAGAAAAACCGTTGCTTAACCAGGGCGGCAAGACGTGGGTCCAGCAAAAGACCCCAACAACAAGAACTTTAAAAAAACAAAAAAAAAACTTCTTCTTGAGAAATCCTGCACTGCATACAAAACCCAGCAGCCAGGTCAAGCCAAGAGAGGAACAGTCAGTGACAGCCTGCAAGGCGATGCGACCTGTCTGAAAAACTCACTCACGGTCCTAACTGGGGACAGCCTTCTGGGTGACGCGACCCGGGTGAAGACCAGGTGACACCAGGGGACAGCCCAGGCGGGGCACCGCGACCCTGAGCACTGGCCTTGGGACAAGGCAACATGGAGATCGCTGAGGCTAATGGGGAGCTCGACTTAGAGGAGATAATCAAAGCAGCGAGAGAGGCGGCTACAACGCGCAGTAAAGACTGGATCCTGAAACAAATAAAAGGGGCAGGAGCGGACGAGAAGAAAACAAGCGACGAGTGCAACATCAACAGAACAACCGACACAAATCAAGGAATCGAAGAGCCACCTCCCGAAGCAAAAAGGCGACAAAGAAATACGTCCAGAGGAGCAAAAAAAGGGGACAAGAGAGAAGCCAGCGAGCCAACAGAAGCTGCAACCCCGGGGCCCAGCAAGAAAGCGAAGACATCAAATGGTGAGCAAATCAGCATAATTGTCCAAGAATGTCTGAAATCTATGGCACCACTATTGTTTGTAAAACCGGAGGGGGGTGGGGGGTGCAAGAGGCAAAAGGGACTGGGGACCCAGAAAGCAGGGAAGACCCACCCCCCAGAAGAGCAAAAGGGAAGAATTCACTGACAACTAGGGCAGATGCAACACCTGAGCGAAGCCTATCACCGGACAGTGGGGGGGAGGAGTCGGCCCCCACGAGACCCGCAGCCCGGCCTACCCAGGCGTGGGACATGGGCAGGCGCCTGAGTCTTACAAAAGAGGGACCCTGGGGAGACCCTACATGGTGGCAAGGGCACCAGGGCTAGCAAGTCTTATCCCACTAGCAGTAAAAGAGAGGATATGGCGCAGAGAATTCATAGATATTTTCACGCTACTAGAGATCCAAGTAGAAGGCCTAGATTTAACTACGGTAGACAAAAAGGAAGAGGAAAGGAGAGAACGCAACAGAGTTAGGAAGGAAAGGAATTTTGACAACTGGCTCGATGCCTTCAGAATCATGGCCTGTATAATAGTTGAGAAATTCCCACATTGCGCAAAGGACCTATGGCTTTACGAATCTAAAATCCACGAGGTGCAAAGACAATTCGCCGGGGAGGCCTGGCTAGATTATGACAAAGGTTTCAGGCTAAAAATGCAAGCACACCCGGACATGGAATGGGACGAGGAAGATGTAGCAGGGTACATGCATAAAATGATGGTAGTAAGGGAAGCCAGGAACTGGGCCCACAAAAGCGAGCAGCCCTTTCGCTGGAGCTTCCAAAAAAGCAGGCATGAAAAGGGAAAGCCCTACCAAAAGAGACAGCCATACACACAGTGGAAGGGGCCCCAGACAGGGAAGACTGCGTCCGCAAGATGCTACAAATTCGAAAAAGACGAGTGCACGTGGGGCGCAGCATGCAAATTCAGGCACGTATGTTCAGCTTGCGGGGGGCACCGCGCCGCAGAGTGCAAACGAGGGGAAGGGGGCAGCCTTAAACGGGAAAAGGATCAAAAGAAATAAGCACGCCATCCACATAGCATGGCTAGGGGAAGAAGTGGAATTGGCAGCATCCCCCATTAACACTGTCAGGTTAAGGAAACTAGCGAACGAGTACAATAACCAACAAGACGCAAAATGAATATGTGAAGGGTTCGAGCAAGGCTTTAAGATACCAGCCAGGACAAAATCACACAACACGAGACCAAAGAACCTACGCTCAGCAAGCGAACACCCAGAAGTTATAAGAGAAAAAATTAAAAAAGAGTTAGAGTTAGGGAGAGTAGAAGGCCCGCTTTCCACCCCAATCCCAAGCAAACTGATAATATCTCCACTAGGAGTGGTCCCCAAAAAAGAGGCCAGCAAATTCAGACTCATTCACCACCTGTCCTATCCAGAAGGCGAGTCAGTGAACAATGGCATAGACCCGGTACACTGCGCGGTAGGCTACGCATCAGTGGACGATGCAGTGGATTTATTGCGCGCTAAAGGGCGGGGCGCGCTAATGGCAAAAGCAGACATTGAGGCGGCCTTTCGGCTGCTCCCGGTACACCCAGAGAGTTACCACCTGCTAGGGTTCAATTTTGAAGGCAAAACTTACTTTGACAAAGCACTGCCAATGGGTTGCTCTATTTCCTGTGCATACTTTGAGAAATTCAGCACCTGTCTGGAATGGGCACTACACAAGCAACACCCACGGGGCGGCAAGCTGCATTACCTGGACGATTTCCTATTCATAGGCCAGCCTAGCGGGCCCGAATGTCAGGAGCTTCTAGACGCATTTCAATACCTAGGCACCTCGCTGGGAGTGCCACTGGCAGAAGATAAAACCACAGGCCCAACTACAAAAATCATATTCCTGGGAATAGAGCTAGATTCAAATGCGGGCACATCCAGCATGCCGCTGGACAAAGTCAAAGACCTGCAGACCAACATCAAGGGGTTGCTAGGGAAACAGAAGGCCACACTTGGTGAACTGCAACAGCTTATAGGCAAGCTAAACTTTGCTGCAAGAGTGATCCCCGCAGGCAGGGTATTTTCCAGGCGGCTCTCTCAACTGACCAAGGGGTTAGAGAAAAGACACCACCACGTAAGATTGACCTCAGGGGCAAAACGGGACATGCAGACATGGCAGACATTTTTAGCAGATTTCAATGGGACACTAATATGGAGAGAAGGCTGGGTGTCCGCCAGGCAAATTGAACTGTACACAGATGCAGCGGGCAGCATTGGTTTCGGGGCAATATTAAAAAACAAGTGGTGCGCCATGAAGTGGCCAGAGTCATGGATAACACGAGACCTGAACAGGAACATCACACTATTAGAGCTATTCCCCATCGCAGTGTCCCTAACAATCTGGAAGGAGCAGCTGGGAAACATGAAGCTCACACTATGGACAACCAGGCGGTGGTGCACGCTATTAACAGAGGGACATCACAGTGCGCAGCAATTTTAAAGCTATTGAGATACATAGTGTTTAGGCAGCTGGAAGGCAACTTAGAATTAAGAGCTAGACACATGCAGGGTACAGTGAACTCTAAAGCAGATGCCCTCTCTCGTTTCCAGATGGGGAAATTCAGGAGCTTGGCCCCGGAAGCAGAGAAGGAGATGACACCGTTTCTCCACAGTCTGTGGGGACTGGTAGAGGGGACTTAACAGCCCTAATAGCACACGCCCTAGCGCCCAAAACAGCTAGGCGCTATGCGTCATACGCAAATGAAGTACTAGCAGTGACAGGTTTAAAGTCCTGGCTCGACCATGAAGAATCCCAAAAAGCAGTGGAGCGTTTCATACAATGCGCTTTTCTGCAAAAGAAAAACAAATCATGGGCCCTAGCTCACCTAACAGCGATAGCACATTTCAGCAAGCTGGCAACTGGCAGGGACCCCACAAACTCTCATTACATAAAAGCAGCAATGAAAGGGTGGAGCAGGTTGGAGGGCCCAACAGAAGATCAAAGGCACCCAATAGATTTCAGTACACTGAAGCAGCTGGTGAGAGCGCTCAGGGTCATATGCCGCAATAAGTTTGAGCGCACCCTCTTCAAGACAGCTTTCACGCTGGCATTCTTCGGGGCCTTCAGGATAAGCGAGCTAGTGGCCCCGGCAAAAACAGGGCACACGAACGCAGGAATTCAGAGAAACGAAGTGCATATAGGCCAAAGACACATGCTAATCATATTAAGAAAGTCCAAGACGGACCAACTGGGAAAAGGGGCAAAAATAGAGCTGAAGTGCCTGGACGACCACGAAGTATGTCCAGTCTGCAACACACAGGAGCTCTTACAGCTCAGTCCCGAAACGCGGGGAGCGCTCCTAAAGAACGAGTTACTTACCTTCGGTAACGACTTTTCTGGTGGATACATTAGCTACCTGTGGATTCCTCACCTCATGAATACTCCCATGGCGCCAGCATTCGACGGAAATCTTCTTACTAGTCTCTGCACGTCGACGATGACGTCACTGTCGCCCACGCGACGCCGTCTGACGTCATACAGGCAATAAGAGGTCCTCGACGACGTGCGGACGTCAGTACCAATCATTTTTTACGTGCATGAGAACAACCAGGCAATGCAATGAAAGAGCAAGGCAACATCCATTATATTGTAAAAATACACCACATTGTATGAATAACTGTAAATCTTTTTATGTACATATATATATATATAAAACTCTCTCTTTTAAAATATATACACACACCAAGTATATACATAAAGATATATACATATATACATATATATATATAAATATATTATATATACATCTATTGCACCCTCAAAGACCAAGAGGAGCGCACTCAAGGATTACTTGGTAAGACCAGAAAGGCAACGGGGAGGCGGGTGGGACCGTGAGGAATCCACAGGTAGCTAATGTATCCACCAGAAATGTCGTTACCGAAGGTAAGTAACTCGTTCTTCTGATGGATACAACTACCTGTGGATTCCTCACCTCATGAATAGAGTCCCAAAGCAGTACCACGCCCGGCGGTGGGTGCCTAAATGGTCAAACCAAGAAATCCTGCAGCACTGACCGTGCAAAATGGCCGTCCCTTCTAACCTCAGAATCCAAACAGTAATGTTTTGCAAAAGTGTGAAGGGACGACCAAGTTGCGGCCTTGCAGATGTCGACCACAGGAACACCTCTGGCCAAGGCCGAAGTGGCCGACTTAGCTCTGGTGGAATGAGCTCTAATGCCCTCAGGAGGATCCTTCTTTGCCAAAGAGTAACATATTTTAATGCAAAGAACAACCCACCTGGATAGTGTTCTCTTGTGGACTGCCTTTCCTCTCCTCTTGCCCACGTATCCAATAAACAGCTGATCCTCCAGCCTGAAATCCTTTGTTCTATTGATAAAGAAGCTCAACGCTCTCTTTGGGTCCAGACGGTGCAGTCTTTCTTCCTCTTTGGAAGGATGAGGCGGAGGATAGAACGTGGACAAAGTAATTGCCTGAGCCAAATGGAAGGGTGAAACAACCTTCGGGAGGAAAGCAGCCTTGGTCCTCAACACCACCTTATCCCCATAAAAAGTTGTATAAGGGGGTTTTACTGATAAGGCCTGCAACTCACTCACTCTCCTTGCTGATGTTATAGCTATCAGGAAGACTGTTTTTAAAACCAAATACCTCAAGGGGCAAGAATGCATAGGTTCAAAAGGGGACCCCATAAGGAAAGTCAGGACTAAGGACAAATCCCATTGCGGCATAACGAATGGCTTTGGAGGATATTGATTTAGAAGACCTTTCAAGAATCTGATAACAATAGGGGATTTAAATAAAGATGGTTGGTCTGGAAGACATAAGAAGGCTGACAAGGCCGATAAATAACCTTTAATGGTAGCCACTGCACAACCTTTCTGCGCCAGAGATAGAGCAAAAGACAAAACGTCCGATAGATGAGCATGCAAAGGATCAATCTGCCTCTCTCCACACCACGCAACAAATTTAGACCACCTATTAGCGTAGATAGATTTAGTGGAGTGTCGCCTGGCCGCTAATATAACATCCACTACCTCAGGCGGGAGAGAGAAGGAACTCAGGTTGCCCCGTTCAATCTCCAGGCATGTAGGTGCAGACTCTGGAGGTTGGGGTGTAGAACCTGCCCCTGCGACTGCGAGAGGAGGTCTGCCCTGAAAGGGAGACGGAGCGGCGGGCACATTGAGAGTTGGAGAAGGTCGGAGTACCACACCCTCCTTGGCCAATCCGGAGCTATTAAGATTACTAGAGCCCGGTCTTGGCGAATCTTCCTCAATACTCGAGGAATCAAGGGTATGGGAGGAAACGCGTAAAGCAACTGGCCGCACCAGGTCATTTGAAACGCGTCCCCCAACGCTTCCTGCATCGGATACTGAAGGCTGCAGAACAACGGACAATGCGCGTTCTCTCGAGTGGCGAACAGATCTACCCGAGGAAACCCCCACCTCTGGAAGATTAAACGGACTTGATCTGGATGGAGACGCCACTCGTGGTCTGCCGAGAAGTGGCGACTGAGACTGTCCGCACGCACGTTCAAAACTCCGGCCAGATGGTTTGCTATCAAGCAAATCCGATGGTCCTTTGCCCAGGACCATAGTCGAAGAGCTTCTCTGCAGAGAAGGTACGACCCCACTCCTCCCTGCTTGTTTATGTACCACATCGTGGTAGTATTGTCCGTTAGGACCTGTACCGACTGACCACGAAGGGAAGGGAGGAAGGCCTTGAGAGCCAGACGTACAGCCCGTAATTCTAACAGATTGATGTGAAAAATCTGGTGGCGACTGCTGGAACGGCTTTCCTTGCGAAAGATTGTTGCTTACAATCCACCACTTCAAATCCACAGCAGCATCTCTGGAGATCTTGACAGTACCCTCTAGATCCCCTCTGTGTTGAGACCACTGCCTTCGGAGGCACCACTGAAGAGCCCTCATGTGCCAGCGAGCATGCGTGACCAACAGAATGCAGGAGGCAAAAAGACCGAGCAGACGAAGGACCTTGAGGACTGGAACTACCGCTCCATTTCGAAACATTGGAACCAAATCCTGAATATCTTGAATCCGCTGAGGCGGAGGAAAGGCCCGACCCAATGTTGTATCCAGTACTGCCCCTATGAACAGGAGGCGCTGAGAGGGCTCTAGGTGAGATTTGGGCTCGTTCACCGAAAAACCCAGGTCGAACAACAACTGGGTTGTTGACTGCAGATGACGCAACACAAGCTCCGGGGACTTGGCTTTGATCAACCAGTCGTCCAAGTAAGGGAATACTGCTATCCCCTTCCTTCTGAGCAACCACCGACATCACCTTCGTGAAGACTCGAGGTGCTGAAGTAAGACCAAACGGAAGGACCGCAAACTGATAGTGTTGCGATCCCACCACAAACCGGAGATACTTCCTGTGTGACTTGAGTATCGGGATATGAAAGTAAGCATCCTGCAAGTCGACAGACACCATCCAGTCTTCCATGTTCAACGCCAAAAGCACCTGTGCTAGGGTCAGCATCTTGAACTTTTCCTGCTTGAGGAACCAATTCAAGATCCTCAGGTCCAGAATTGGTCTCAAACGACCATCCTTCTTGGGAATCAGGAAATACCTTGAGTAAACTCCTTGACCCCTTTCCTGCTCCGGGACCAACTCCATCGCGCCCTTTAAAAGGAGGACTTCTACCTCCTGTTCTAGCAACAGGAGGTGTTCTTGTGAACAATACGAAGGGCGGGGCGGGATGAGGGGCGGAAACTCCCGAAAAGGAAGGGTGTAGCCTTTTCCCACAACACTGAGAACCCAATTGTCCGACGTAACAGTCTCCCATTTGGTGAGAAAATGCTGTAATCTTCCCCCTACAGGAGAGGCGTGAGTTGGAAATGGTGGAAGCCTAAGGCTGCTTCCCCTGCTGCACCCCGCCAGAGGATGAGGAAGAGGCAGAGTGCTGCTGAGAGGCTCCTCTGGTGCGGACCCTACCTCTCCCCCTAAAAGATCTATAGGGATGGGAAGAGGCAGGTTGCTGATATCTTCCCCGAAAGGAAGAGGAGGAAGAGCCACGCCCAAATCCACGAAACCTCCTGAAAAATCAGGAAGAGGCCGTGGAAGAAGGAGCTTGGAGCCCTAACGACTTAGCCGTGGCCCTGCTTTCCTTAAAACGTTCCAAGGCCGAATCAGCCTTAGCCCCAAACAGTTTGTCCCCATCAAACGGGAGATCCAACAATGTGGACTGTACATCAGCCGAAAAGCCCGAGTTACGGAGCCAGGCCTGTCTCCTTGCCACCACAGTTGTGCCCATTGCTCTGGCTACCGAGTCGGTGGTATCCAGTCCCGTCTGGATAATTTGGGTCGCAGCAGCCTGGGCATTTGAGACAAGATCCAAAAGACCCTGGGGAAGCTCTGTAAACGAAGAGGAGATGTCATCCATCAGAGCATGAATATACCTCCCCAAGATACAGGTTGCATTGGTGGCTTTTAACGCCAGACTGCAGGACGAAAAAATCTTCTTCGACTGCGCCTCTAGCTTCTTTGAATCTCTGTCCCCAGGCACCGTCGGAAAAGAACCAGGCGCTGACTTGGACGAACAGGAGGCCTGCACCACCAAGCTCTCCGGCGTAGGGTGCCTGGACAGAAAACCAGGGTCAGTTGGAGCCGCCCGATACCTCCTGGCCGCGGCTCTGTGAACTGCTGGGGAAGATGCCGGCCTCTTCCACACCTCTAAAACCGGATCCAGCAGAGCGTCATTAAAAGGTAACAGAGGCTCCGCCGCGGCTGAGGCCGGATGTAACACCTCTGTCAAAAGGTTTTGTTTCGCCTCCACCACCGGCAAAGGCAGGTCCAAAAAACTAGCTGCCTTCCGTACCACTGCATGAAAGGAAGCAGCCTCCTCAGTATATTCCCCCGGGGACGAAAGGTCCCACTCAGGGGAAGTGTCCAGCCCACTGGCCGACCCCAGTCCACGCAGCCCATCACCCGAGTCCTCTAGCTCTCCTTCCTCTAGGGCTCGTTGGTACTCCTGCTCTTCTAGTACCTGGAGAGCACGTCTCCTTGAATGCAGTCGTTGCTCAATCCGCGGAGTCGACAATGCCTCCGCCGAAGTCGGAGATCGGCGCCGATCTTCCGAAGCCACCGACGCCGCATCCGGCGCCACAGGTAACTTCGGCGCCGACTGAAGAGCAGTTGAAACGGATGGACCCACCGGAGTCACAGGCCGAAATCTCGACGTCGACGGGATGGAAATCCCTGGGGCCAATCCTTCCGAAGCCACCGGAGCGGCCACCGGCGCCGACACTGGCGCCGAGCCCACGTTCCCAAACGGGAGAAAGGGCATAAAGGGTGCCGCCCGAAGAGGCGCAGGATCACCCAAAGAAAAGGCCAAAGGCCCAGCCGGAGCACCCCCTGGAGCCATCTGTTGGAAGATGGCATACATCGCATTCAAGAATGCGGAACTATCGGCTCCAGGGGTGGGAAAAGCCGGATACTGGGGTGCCTGTCTCGGAGGCGACCCCGACGCCGGCCTCGGCGTCTGCGCCGGAGAAAACACTTGAGGCTCCAATACCTCAATCACCGACGCCTGTCCAGGTGAAGTTGGAGACGCCGGAGAAGGCAACGGCGTCGAAGGATGCGGCGTAACCGTGGGGCTGACCTCCCATGTTCTTCGGCGCCGATCCGGAGACCTGGAACGAGCCTCCCTTGAATGACGCCGAGATTCTCTACGGCGCCGGGAGTCTCGATGACGCCGATGTCTTGGAGAAGACTTCTTGTGATGCTTCTCCTTTGACTTGGCCATAAACAGCTTCGCCTCACGCTCTTTAAGAGCCTTTGGATTCATGTGCTGACATGAATCACAAGTCGAGACGTCGTGGTCGGAGCTCAAACACCAAAGGCAATCGGAATGAGGATCCGTCACCGACATCTTGCCTCCACACTCACGACAAGGCTTAAATCCAGACTTTCTCTGCGACATTATTTCCACAGCGAAAGACTACGCAGCAAGATATACACTGTAACCGCAAGAGTAACAGTTGCTCCCTCGAAGATAACCGTTTCGAATGCACGGAAAAAAGGGAACTGACGTCCGCACGTCGTCGAGGACCTCTTATTGCCTGTATGACGTCAGACGGCGTCGCGTGGGCGACAGTGACGTCCTCGTCGACGTGCAGAGACTAGTAAGAAGATTTCCATCGAATGCTGGCGCCATGGGAGTATTCATGAGGTGAGGAACCCACAGGTAGTTGTATCCATCAGAAACACGAGAATGGGGAATGCCTGAGTTTATTTCAATTCAAATCAATACTCAGGAGGGCACTGGCCAGGGTGGGACTGCAAGCCAGCAACCTTAGTACCCACTCCTTCAGGATAGGGGCTGCAACTACAGCAGCTCGCCACAGTATGTCAGAACCAGGCATTAAGGCAATCGGGAGACGGAGCTCAAATGCCTACAAAGGCTACATTAGGGAGCAGCAGGGAGGAGACCGTCCCTAAAAACCCCAACAGTCACCAACCAATGTCCTCTTCCACCCACAGGTAAACATAGAACGGCATGGGTGGTTGGACATTCCTTTATCCACAGAACACAGGCTAGGTGGGAATCGTCAGCCCCCACAAACGGTCAACGCCACCGTTGGACAAACATAAAATGGTTTGGTTTCCCAGGCATGAGGTGGGAGCATTTCATGGACAGACTCGACGAGCTCCTGGCCTCCCAGCACCCTGCCCCCGACGTCTTAATAATCCACCTGGGTGGGAATGAGCTGGCTCAACTAGGGAGGAAAGTTCTGATGGAAACCATGAGGGTAAATCTCACATCAACAGCTAGACGGATGGGCAAGGCCACATTGATTTGGTCAGAAATCATTCCCAGGCACCGGTGGAGGGGGGCCATACCGTCAGGCACACTGGACAGATCAAGGAAGAAACTAAACGTCGCAGCCAAAAATTCTGCATCCAAAATGGCTGGGAGACCGTCCAACATGGGCTAATAAACCTGCAAAGACCGGAATACTTCGCATCAGATGGGGTACACCTATCCAGTCCTGGGACAGGGGTTTTTTGGGATAACCTGTGGGCCGCTTCACTGCTCGCCGTTTGCAGATAACTCAGACAAGAAGGGGAGCCACCCTTGAGCGGTAACCCAAAGTGCGGCGTGGCGGAAAGAAAGGATAAAAGAACTACAAAGGCCACACCCAGCGCAGCGGGTGGCAAGGCTACTTACCTTGGGATGCCTCACGGCAGGGTAAGGCAGTCAGGGGAGGTACTTGGAAACACAGCACTCGCAGCCCGTGTCCACTGGAGAGCGGGACACAAGGACTAAAACAAGGTAGCGAGCTAAGCCTAAAGAGAAAATGAGTACCCTCCTATTTAAAAAAGGAATAACGGCAGAAGAACAACACAGGAGATTGATTGAAAGCAAAGAGCAAGCGGCATGTAATAAGATAATTATCGTCAATGAGAAAGTTGTTAAAAGAAAACAATTATGACACATATGTATCAAAAGCTAAAACAATTTTATTGCCCTTAACAACAACAAGTATGAATGATTTATGGCCCTCATAAAAGAAGGGCGGACATGCTTTAAACAATCCCTCAATAAAACTGCGGCCAAATGTTTCCAACAAATTACAGACTGTTGTGTATCATTGCGGTAATAGGCCGTCTGGAGGGGTTAAAACCTGGGTCTTTCTCTGCAAGGTATTTTGGGGCAAGTTCCCTAGCACTCAATTCAGTAAGGGGAAATAAACATTACCTCCCGTCCCTCCCTCGCCTTCCTTTAAACCAATGAGGCTTCCTGCCTCCCACTAGACCCTCCCCTTCCCTTTTAAAAACCCCCCCACCCCTACCCCCTCCTGTTCTTTTTGTCTAGCCCACGCTAGACTTTCCCTTTTCACTTACCTTCACGGCGGGGCCTGGAGGTCATCGTTGGATGCACTCCTCGGGAAGCAGGGCTCCGCGAGGTGTGCTTTGGCCGGGCGCGTCTTTTCTGTGCAGGCGGGGCTGCTCGTAAGACGCGTCCTGGGAGGCGGCTGACGGGGTCAGCCGGCTCTTGGTGGCTGGGGCGTTCAGTTCCGTTTTTTCTTCGCCGCGGAGCCGCGGAGGGATGCCGAAGAGTGTTTTTGGGTTTCTGTGCGGGTAAGACGGGCGTTCTGCCCGCATTTTGACTGATATTCTTGTTTTATCCTTTATTTGGATTGGTTCTGGGATATGGTTCCTGGGCCCTGTATATTTTATCTGTGGATGAGATCGTGCCTACAGATTCAGTTGATGGCCGGAATCCAGGTGCTAGAGCTCAGTGGCGAGGTCAAGTACCTTTGGTGCGGCAGGTTACCTGTGTACAGTGGTACGACTCCCGCCTACACCCTTAAAATGTCTTATGAGGATTATTTCTTCTTCCTCCTCAAAGGAGGGAGGTGCTGATGGCATTTCCACTCCTGGGAGCCCCCAGATTCAGGGTGGTGGTGCTGTGCCCATCATGTCCAGGGAGGAGGTGCAGGACTGGCCTGGAAGATTTTTGTGTGGGCTCAGGAGTGGGTTTCTGCTCTCAGGGCTGCATACGTTTGCATTGTGTTACTTCCTCTCAACTTTTCTCCATCCAGAGTTCGCTGTTTCTTCATCGGGTTCGGCTCTGGGGTCTTCCAGTGCTGGATGTGTTCGCGTCCGAGAAAAACGCGTAGCTCGGTCACTTCGGCTCCCGGTTTTCGGTGTCCCCAAGCCTGGGAGGTGGACGGGATGTCGTGTCCTTGGCCGAGGGGCCTTTTGTATGTGTTCCCGCCGTTTCAGCTACTCAGGCCTTTGCTGTTAGGGGTGCGGCTTCTGGGGGCCAGGGTTGTCCGGATGGCTCCCCATTGGCCTAGGGCGAATTGGTTCCCATTGCTGCGGCTGAGGGCATCCGGTCGGATGTGGCCTCTTCCTCTGTGTCCGTCTCCCCTGGAGTTTCCCGGCCTCTCGTTGAGGTCTTTGGGGAGGTTACACTTGACGGCCTGGGAATGGCCCGCCGAGGTTTGACGGGTCTGGGGGTGCCTGTGGCTTTAAGTTCTACTTTACTGGGTTCCAGGCGGCGTTCCACTTTACTTCCTTAGGGTAGGCTGTGGAAGGTTTTTTTTTTCTTCTTGATGCTTGAGGCATGTATTGGATCCTACCGGCACGTCTCTCTTTGATGTGATGCAGGTCTTGCAGGACGGTGCACAGTTGTGGTTGTCTGGGGTGTCTCTGCTGGTACAGTGGGCGGCTATTCAGGCATTTTGAGGTCCGTGGCGCAGCCTTCCAGTTAAGGGTCGTTTGTTGCCGGGATTTTTTCAGGGGCTTCTTCATTTGTTTCCTCGCCCTGTACGTTCTTTTCCTTCAGGGGATCTTTCTTTGGTATTGGAGGTTTTAACGGATTAACCTTTTGAACCTCTGGGGGACTGTGTTTACGTCTTCTTTCCTTAAGGACGTTCTTTTTGGTGGCCATTGCTTCGGCTCGCCGTTTAGTTGTATTGGGGGCCTTGGCCTGTTCCTTTCCTTTTTGGGAAGTTTTTCCGGATCGGGTGGTTCTGGTTCCGGTACCTTCTTTTATCCCGAAAGTCGATTCTTCTTTTCATGCTCGCCAGGAGGTCATCCTTCCTTCCTTTTGTCCGAATCCCGCTTTGGTGGAGGTGGTTCGTTTGCATTTGTTGGATGTACGCAGGGCTTTGTTGGAGTGCCTGAGGGTGGTGGCTCCTTTCCGTAAGGGTGATTCGCTTTTTGTAAATTTTGGGCCGGCCCGTAGCGGAGATGCCTTCCACGGCTTCCGTGAGTCGGGGGGTGAGATCATTGATTCTGTTTGTTTTTTTCCTTGATAGGGGTTGTTCCTCATCAAGGGGTTTGGGGTCGTTCTACCAGGGGTATGGCGGCTTGGGTGGCAGAGTCTCAGGGGATTTCAGTGGTGGTAATTTGCAGGGCCGCCACTTGGGCCTCGCCTTTGGCGTTCGTTCGGCATTCTGGCCGGTCAGACTTGGGTAGTTTGGAGTCGGTATTGGTTCACCGGGTCTTATCCTCTATGAAGTCTTAGGGGTGGGGTTTTGGTGGCCTTTGTGCATGATATTAAACTTCTTGCAACTCAGTGTCCGTCTCCTGTGTGCTTCTTGCTATGTCTCATTGGTTTAAAGGAAGGCGAGGGAGGGACGGGAGGTAATGCGTCCATTTTCTTGCGATAATGGCATTACTCCTAGTCCTACTCCCTCGCCTTCCTTTCCGTTCCCTCCCGTCCTCCCGGTACGGACTGTCTGAGTTGCTGCTTGGGCTTGGTTTGTGTACAGGAGGGGGTAGGGGTGGGGGGGGGGGTTTTAAAAGGGAAGGGGAGGGTCTAGTGGGAGGCAGGAAGCCTCATTGGTTTAAAGGAAGGCGAGGGAGTAGGACTAGGAGTAATGCCATTATCGCAAGAAAATGGACGCATGATTTGGTTTTGTTAATCATCAGGCAAGAGACTCCTCCACCCCCGGAACCTGTCCAACTTATGTAAAGCAGAGGCAGACACCTGCTAGCATCTCTGAAGTATATCATTATTTCATCGGCATACTACAAGACAGCGTGTTAATAGTTATTTATGGTAATGCTGACTTGATGCCCTATACTGGTATTGACATGTGTAAGGGGTTCCCAATCTGCGCTAACAAAACGTTGACCAGTGCCACGCTCAACTCACAATGCAGCACACACAACTCTCCACTTTTAATTTGTTTACAGCATTTGAATCAATGTCATTATTTTGCTGCTGAATCACATATCTCGCAACACTGCGTAAAGGTAATTTCAGTCAAGTGTATTAAAAAGCTTTTTCCATATCGATGGAGGCCACTGGTGCGCCAGCCAATTGTGTGGTGATGGTACTAACAACATGGAATGATCTATGGATATGCGAGGTGGTTTTTCTAATAGGTATAAACTCATTCTGGTCTGAGTGGGTTAGGTTGGTTTGAGCCCTCGATAGCCTGTTAGTCAACAACTTCCCTAGTTTCCTGCAGCCCAGGTTTAACATGGAGAGTGATTATTACGTAATGCGTCCTCGTCGTCAGCCTTCAGTAGTACCATTACGCTGGCCTCTCATGATGCAGGGGATAAACTACCGTATTCAAGGTCTGCTAGTAATCTTTCCAGCAAACGTTCAGTCACCGTTTCTTTCAGTGCTTGATAAAACTGCAAAGGCAGACCATCATTGCACATTACTGCCCAGTGTTTTGCTGGATGGTAATAGATATGCTGCTTCCACCTCTCCAGGGGGGATCTAACCGTCCAGATTAGCGATCTGTCATCATTTTAGACAGTGTCACCTCCTGCCCACAGTGTGCTACCACATCGTCAGGAGTGGTAATCTTACCTTCTATAAAGGTCAATTTAGAATGTTGCAAAATAGAAGTTAATGTCGAATTGTGTGGTCATTATGCGGCCGTCAAAATGACAGGTGTGCAAAATGAGTGAAATTTGCTTTTACGTAAATAGGCGAAATTACAACACAATGATGCAATATTGCAACGAATTATATGCCATGCAAATCTGTCATTTTGTGCAATATTTTTGCGTAGATTTTTGGTGGGGCACGCATTTAAATAAAACACAGCAAACAACAGCTGCTTGTCTTCTGTTCCTGTGTGTGTGAAGTAAATTGGTACCACAAATTGTGCGTTTGTGGTAATTATTTCTTGTTAATGACACATAATTACTCAAAGCGGCATTATGATGTAAATTCAAGAATTTCATGCAACAAGCATAAAGCGAAATATCCGAAATGATGTCGTTTGGCCCAGCTCTAATGAAAACAATGAGGAGCTGTAATTTCACTTCGTGGAAAGTCAACTCATGCCATCCTGCACTGCGGGCGACCCACCTTGTCTCCCTCAGCTCGGTTTTTTTGCCAAATAATCACCACAGTCCTATAGGTTAGGCTGATTCAACGCTTCCTTTTGAGATCACCTTTTAGTTTCTAGTGGTTGGGGGTTCAGTTAAATGTCATTGCATTTCTCTTTCCAATTTATCTAGATCGAATTATATCTATAGCAATCTTAATACAATCAACATATGCCACACACGATAAATCTCAAAGAATTCCCATGTTATAAGTGGGCCGTCCACCAACCTGTCCTTAGTTTCAAAGAAGTGATCTTTCTTTAGTCAACATAGCCTGGAAGACTGTGTTTCCAAGCACGGGATTTGCAGGTGGCACAGTGGAAGCTTAGTGGGTTGGTGCCCACTTGAAAAGGTCATTAAGAGTGGATAATGACCTGACAAGCTGTGGTGTAATGAGGAACAAGTCAATGCATACGTTGAGCACATGTATTGATAAGGAATAGGAGTAGTCCCTGTTCAATGAATTGACTCCTCTCCAGGCATCTGTTAGGGTGGGGCAATTTACCCATGCTGCTACGTTTTCGGAAGCTTTTCTTCCTGGAGAACTAGGCATTAGAAAATGGGGTCTGTCTAACGTGACATCCTTGAAGCAGTTAAAGTTACCTCCTATAATGCATACATTCAAAGTGTGAGGGGCCAAAGGTTTCAATATACATTCTAAATAAATGAATTCAATGACATGAAAATCAGTACATATATTATTTCATGAAGAATCTTTGCATTTGGAATTCAATTGATGTCACAATCAACGAGTGGCAACATTTCTGCTCCTTTCTTACTGAATATGACTTCGAAAAAACGTTATCTAAATAAGAAACAACCACCTCAGTCAACTGTGGTGATGGCCTTTTTGAAACCAGAGATTATGAGTTCCTCAAGGTCCATAGTGTTGTCATCGGCAATTGAGAAACACAGTCGATACAGACAGAACATGCGTTTAGTGTTCTCATGTTACAACTCCTGTAATAATACTAGGGAATTACATGTGCATTGTATGGTCAAAGAGCACTTTCCCAACTGGCAAGTCATGTTTAGGTGGAGCATAGCAGCGCGCAAGTTCTGCTTTTCTGACGTATTGGCATTAATATGGGCTTTTAACCACACCCACCTCATGCCCATCACTTTCACTCGTTCGTGGACTTGCCTTTCAAAAATCCTTTGTTATCATTGGTAAATGCTTAACAATTGTCCCTCCTTGGGGCGGTTTTGTTACCGCCTTGAGGACCGACCATATTACATGGATAATTGCACTTTTGCTGATATGTCTGACTTGTGAGATAGCTTCTTTTTCCTTTTGAGTCTCTCCTTCGCACGCACTCTCATGGCGGCTGTGGCACTTTGAATTGGCTCATTACCTTTCCTGAATATTCAAGTTAAGCCTTAACACCGTTCACATTCAGTTGCCTTGATTGCAGTGTAAGCTGTCTTTATTAAAACACCAGTTCTCAAATAAGGAAGAAAAGAAGACGACTGCCACCTGACATCACCTTTTTTTTTAACCACATTGCCATTTGCAGTATTCTGCTAGGCACTCAGTCGACACCATATTGGTCAACACTGCCTCCTTGGAACCAGCTCCATCCCTTTTTTTTGTTTATGATGGTGTTGGTCTTTTTCCCTTTTGCAGGGTCATCTCTAATCTTTTGCCTCTTTCCTCCTATTTTTTCTAAACTGTTTTTGTTGGCTTTAGGACTCTGGGCACTCTACCACTGCTAACCAGTGCTAAAGTGCATATGCTCTCTGTGTAAATTGTATTGTTCATTGGTCTATCCATGATTGCCATATTTGATTTACTAATAAGCCCCGAGTAAAGTGCACTAGAGGTGCCAAGGTCCTGTAAATCAAATGCTACTAGAGGGCCTTCAGCACTGGTTATACCACCCACATAAGTAGCCCTGTAAACATGGCTCAGACCTGCCACTGCAGTGTCTGTGTGTGCAGTTTTAAACTGCAAGTTCGACTTCACAAGTGCACCCACTTGCTAGGCCTAAACCTTTCATTTTCTTACATGCAAGACACCCCTAAGGTAGGCCCTAGGTAGCCCCATGGGCAGGGTGCAGTGTATGTTTAAGGTAGGACATATACTAATGTGTTTTATATCTCCTGACAATGAAATACTGCCAAATTCGGTTTTCACTGTTGGCCTATTTCTCTCATAGGTTAACATTGGGACTGCCTTTCAATATGATTAAAGTGTAGATTCCCTTTGGGAGCAGATAGACCTGTGGAGTTCGGGGTCTCTGAACTCACAATTTGAAAATACATCTTTTAGTAAAGTTGGTTTTGAGATTGTGTATTTGAAAAAGCCACTTTTAGAAAGTAGTCATTTTCTTGCTTAAAACATTTTGGGGGTGATTCCAACTTTGGCTGGCGGCGGGTGCCGCCAGCCAAACGGGAACCGCCAGAATACCGCTGCGCGGTCAAAAGACCGCCGCGGTTATTCTGTGTTTCCTGCTGGGCTGGCGGGCGACCGCCAGAAGGCCGCCCGCCAGCCCAGCGGGAAACCCCTTCCCACGAGGAAGCCGGCTCCGAATGGAGCCGGCGGAGTGGGAAGGGTGCGACGGGTGCAGTAGCACCCGTCGCGATTTTCAGTGTCTGCAATGCAGACACTGAAAATCTTTTAGGGGCCCTCTTACGGGCCCCTGCAGTGCCCATGCCATTGCCCATGCAGTGGGGGCACTGCAGGGGCCCCCAGGGGCCCCAGGACACCCCTCACCGCCATCCTGTTCCTGGCGGTCAGGGGGTCGGAATCCCCATGGCGGCGCAGCAAGCTGCGCCACCATGGAGGATTCCTCAGGGCAGCGGAAAACCGGCGGGAGACCGCCGGTTTTCCGTTTCTGACCGCGGCTGTACCACCGCGGTCAGAATGCCCTTGGGAGCACCGCCAGCCTGTTGGCGGTGCTCCCGCGGTCCCCGGCCCTGGCGGTCAATGACCGCCAGGGTCGGAATGACCGCCTTTGTGACTCTACCTGTTTGTGGATTCCCCGTCTGTGTTAGTTTGACAGTTGGGCTGTTTGCACCTCTCTCGAGACAGTGACACAAAGGTAGCAGGGTTGTAGCCTGCATCTCCTGATGAGCCACTGGTGCTAGGAGGGAGGGGAGGACTGGTCACTCACACCTGAAAGGGCAGTGCCTGCCCTCACACAATGCAGTCTCCAACCCCCTGGTGTGCGTCTGGGGCCTGCCCTGGGCAAGGCAGGATCTCACAAACAAGAGAGACTTTCCTTTGAAGTAGGCCTCCTTCAAAGGCAGAAAGGGGTATATGAAGAGCACTCAAAACCCCTGAAAATAGGATCACTTCTGGAATCAAGAGTAACCTCTACCAAGGAGAAGAGATGAAGAGCTGAGGATAAGTGCTGCCCTGCCTGTGACTGTGCTTTGTGGAGCTATCCTGCAGTTGATGCTTCTGCCTGTGAAAGGGAACAAAGACTGGACTTTGTTGTGCATTCCTGCTTGTGAAGAATATTCAAGGGCTTGAACTGAGCTTGCGTCCTGTTGTTGAAGTCTCAGAGCCATCAAAGACTTCCCCTGCCAGCACCTGGACTCTCTGCTGAGACTTTTGCCCTGCCAAGTGATACCCTATCCAGTTCCTGGGTCCTTGAAAGGTGAAACTGGCAGACCAAGACTGAAAATCCACGAACAGATCGTCATGCTGGGAAATTTTCGATGCACCTTCCGTGACGCGGCTGATAAATGACACGCCGCCGGCTTCGCCGCTAAAATCAATGCTCCACCTGCATCCCGGCTGGAAGATCGACGCAACACGGCTGGAGAAACTACACACAGTACCCGCTAACCGAGGCTGAAAAAGACTCAAACCGCATGCAGTGCGCTTTTATGATACTGTGCAACTGGATTTTCAATGCAACATCGGTCGGCGCGGAAACCACACAAAGCCTGACGAGACCCGAGGTGCCTGTCCGGATCGAAGCATCCCTCTCTTGCGGGAGAGGAGAAACGACGCACGCCAAACCGACCGGAGGGGGAACGACTCACAGTCTCGTTTGCGAGTGAGAAATAAACGCATCGCTAGCTTTTTCTGACACACACTCGCCCGTGTGGTGTTATTTTGATGCTACCCAGGTACTTTTGTATGCTAACAATGTTCTCACTGTTTTCTAAAGGATTTAAGACTCTTATTCTTTTAGAATTCATATCTTGACTTGTGTATGTTGGATTTTTTGTTGTTTTGGTCCTGTTTTGTTTAGATAAACATTATTTATTTTTTCTAAACTGTTGTTTTGTCATTTTGTAGTGTTTTCACTTAGTTACTCTGTGTGTTGGTACAAATACTTTATACCTTGCTTCTGAAGGTAAGCCTGTCTGCCTGCCTGCTCATGCCAAGCTACCAAGGGGGTGAGCAGGGATTAATTGAGGATGATTCTCCTTTAGCCTGACTAGAGTGAGGGTCCTTGCTTGGACAGGGGGAAACCTGACTGCCAACCAAAGACCCCATTTCTAAAAGATGGCATTGTAAATGCATTCCTCATCACATGCTGGTTGTCTCCATCCTGTAGCCCTAGCAGTTCTTTCATCATTTCCACATAAGATCAGGAAACACCCAAAAATGAGATGTTCTGCCAAAAAAAGTATTCCTGAATTCAAAAGAGTACACTCACTCTTGTCTTTTCTCTGCAAACGTTTGAAATATTGGTAACAATACAAATACAGAGTCTTGTGGAGGAGAAAGCATTAGTGGGTCCCCTTCAAGCTTGGTTTGGCAGAATTGGGCACTGACTTAGTTATTGTTTATTCGATTAGCACAGAATGATTGCTGATGGTGGCAGTATTAGGGCCTCATATAGTATTCAGTTTGTTGTTGCCTTTCATCACAGTCAGCTATCTGGTTCACTGCCATTGCCTTTGATTCAGCCATTCCTTCACAGGTAACTGGGCTATTAGGCTTCATGGTGTAGGATTTCCTATTGTTTTATATTTTACTTCAACTAGCCCTCACCAAGTCCAAGCACTAGAAAACACTAGCCTCGTGACAAACAACACCCACAAAAACAGCTACTATTCTTTGATATTATGGCATATGATTGAGTCTCTGCAAACATTAGGTTCCTGGGTTACTGTAAATAATGGATTCGTTTCAAATATTTGATTAATGCATCACCTGTTGTATACAGCTCATCCACTCTGCCTAATAGGATAGCCATACATATCCTCTCTGTTAATCTTTTTGCATCTTCTTAAAAGTTGTTCTCTGTGCCACCCTGTTACTGTGCGGCTTGTCAAGCTTTTGAATTCTCTTCGACTGAACCTAAAGTAGAAACCTAATCTTCTAAGAGTTAAAACAAACATCAAAACTTGGCTTTTTCAACAGATGCATTCAAACTATTCTCCTTTTTCCTGCGCTATCTACGCTGAATCACCACATGTATTTTTCATTGTATAGCACTACTGCGACTTTATCTCCCATCTTTGGACTTCCAATGTTCATAGTGTAGTGACCGTATTCTTCAATTCCTGTCCAACATTTGAAACTTGCGCCTTCAGACTCTTGTTCTTGTCCTCCACAGGTCTTCAGTTGCTTCGGTACTTTGAGTGCTTGAAATCACGATCTATATTTAAAGCATTCGATTTGAGAATCATTCCCTTGCAGTTTGATAGACTAGAATCTTCAAAGGAGTCATCATCACTCTCTTTCACTATTATTTTTGCATGTGCTTGAGCAAAGCTTTAAGGAATGGTCTGTATTTTTTATCGAATTTGAAACCGACGTTGTCTGCAACATCTTTTCCTATCAGTTCTTTAAATACACCTTGAGTAGGCTTTAGCTTCACCCAGCGGGGTATCTCTCTTTTATCACATGCTATTGTCATCCTTCCACCTTCCCGGAAGTGTTTCCACTAGAGGGGATGTGGGACAACTTTACATCTGAAAAGTACAGTCACACTATTTGTCACATTTAGTTATTTTTCTCCGGTAAACATTCTACATGGAAAGCAGTATTGCTACTTTGGTGGGCCTGCTAATGGAAGAATCTGTAGAACATCAACACAGCATGACATCTTGAATGGATTTACAAATGTCAGTATGGATTTTCAACAACAGGGGTCAACATGAACTTGTGGTATCATTGACTTTCATAGTAAGAACCCTTCAGAGGACCCTTCATGAGCTGCAGGTGGCACAACGTCCACAATGAAATTGAAGCGTTTTGCAGAGTTTTCACATGTTTTGTTGTAATTCAGAAAAATTATGCCATCCAGGAAATAGTCTTAGCTTTAAAATATCACAATATTTTCTCAGACAAATTTATAAACCAGCCTTCTCCAATGAGTAGATGTCAGTATCTCTTATGCATATCAGCCCATTCTCCTAGTTTAGAAGTATACCAAAAATAAAAAGTGTGTATTCAAGACTAAATCGCTGGTGTTAAAAAACAAAGTGGAGGAATTTCCAAAATATATTTAAAGCTTCTATTTTAGTGATAAATCTTCTGATGTTGGAGAGGCTTATTACTAATAATATTACTTTGGTGCACACGACATTGCAGCTATGGCTGTTACATATTACCCATGAAAAGGGATCACAAATTAACAAAATAATTTTAGATTTAACCTGAGACAGTGCATGTGCTGTTGTCTGCCAACATTTTTTGTTTAAAAAAAGAAACAAAAAAGGGTTGTGGGCTTGCCTATTACCTGTGATTGGTTTGTATCATTGTTACTCTTGTTTTCTTGCTTCTCATTGGTCAATGTGTGTGAACGTGTGTTCTTCAGTTAGTCTTTGTGTGTTTGTCTCTTTCCTGGAGCATTCCCCATGCACTGATTGATTTCTTCTTTAGTGTGCTTCAGCATTGCTTTTCACTGGGATTGTGATTCTTTTATTTTTTGTTTCTTGCAACACAATTTGATTTTAGGTTGGTGAGAACTTTGATGGTTCAAATTACTTTATATAGTAAAGTTTATTTTTGCAAAGCTTGCAAACAAGTAATACATTGCTTTACCATATAAGGTCATTTTCAGGCAACAATGTTATATCTGAGCTACAAGTAGGGAAACATAAACCTTTTAAAAACATCATGTTTGATGATGAATACAACATCCTCGGAATCATAAAACAAGTAACCCACAAATACACATTTTGACCGCCTGTTGCTTTTACTGAATAAGAAGCTCTAAACATATCTCTTTCCTTTAAGGCTTTTGCCAGACAGCATGTGTTTTTAAGAATTAAAGTTTTCCCCTGTGTCACGTTTACTTATTTGTTGGTTGTATCTTTTATAATTTAGTGGATGTTTTATTCATCATCAAATGTGATGTTTTTAAAAGGTTTGCATTTCACCCACACCACCTGTACACACCCTTACACCTTAAAATTACCTTTACCTTACTTACCTCTACCCATCCCTGAAACCTAAAATCACCCTTACCTCCCTTAAACTGTACCCATCCCTGACCCCTGATTCCACCCTTACCTCCCTTTACCTCTACCCTCCCCAAAACCATAAAATCACCCTTACATCCCTTCTCCTCTACCCAACTTTAGACCCTAAAATCATCCCTGAACACTAAAATTACTTTTTTTAAATGAAATAAAAGTATATTTTTTTAGTAAAAACAAAATACGTATCTACATAATAAAACACTGCATGGTAAAGGTATTAAAACTAACCTTTGTGCTCCTTTCCAGCGTGGTAAAGACTACATGGTAAAGTGCCTGCGTAGTAAAGACTCTGGGCTTCATTATGAGTCTAACGGTCCGTGGCGTTCGGACCACCACTGACAGGGGCAGTCCGACCGCCACATAATGAGCATGGCAGAGCCACCACGGTCCGACCCCTGGCACCACCAGTGCTGCCCTCCGGATTATGAGTCCCCTTTCTGCCAGACTTTGCATGGCAGTCCCACCGCCATGCAAAGGCTGGTGGAAAGAGGTTGCTGGGGGCCCCATGGGGGCCCCTGCACTGTCCATGCACTTGGAATGGGCAGTGCAAGTGCCCCCATGGACAGCACCATCGTGCTTTTCACTGCCCGAATTACAGGCAGTGAAAAGTGCAACGGGTGCTGTCGCACCCGATGCACCGCAACATTGCCGCCATCTCTATTACGAGACAGCGTCAAGGTAGTGGTGTGTTTCCCGCTGGGCTGGCGGGCAGAAACACTGTTTCTGCCTGCCGGCCCTCCAGGGAACTCATAGTAGGTACCTCAAATTTGTTCATCCCGACACGGGACTTTGGCGGGCAGCCCCTGCTGCCTGCCAATGTCATAATAAGAGCCTCTGTGCTATCAGCAGTTTACCCATTCCCATCCCCTCATTACAACTCCCCTACCTTCACCCTAGTGCCCATAAATGTTTTTGGGAAACTGTCAGTTGTTTCATGCCCTTTGGTTTCTTTGGTGGGAACCTTCATCTCTTTGTTTTTTCCCCTTCCCTACCTCCCATATCCTATGCTTTAAATCTTGCCTGATGAGACAGCTCATGCACTGTCACTTGTGAGACAATTTGTTTACTTACAGGGAGCTTAGAGTCTTCCCATTTATTATAATTTGTTGGCTTAATTGTCACTTATTTCCTTGTTTCTGTTTGGTCAGCGGGTACTGGCTTCTTCTTCATGTTTGTCCCTACCGTGGAAAATGGTCCAAGTACTGCTTCCCTTGCCCAATGTCCTTCCACTGCTCACACTTTCAAATGTAGTTTTTTAGGTCAAGCGTATGTTTTTGAGCTTGTGTATACTTTTAGTATAATTCTGATGACTTAAAGTGATTTCATTTGTTGGTTGCAGTGTCCTTTAAAAATTCTTGCTCGCTAGTTGTCAGTTCTGCCCTTTTCTGTTTCAGAGCAGTGACCATCTACTGTATTATTCCACTTGGTTTCTTTATGATGGACCACTTTTGTAATTTCTTTGTTGCTGTCTTTTCACTGTGGGTGTTTTAGGCTGCGTTTTCTTGGAACATTCCATTCCTGTCTGCTCCTCCAATGTTGCTTTCATTTGTTTTGGCTTTATTCCAGTGCTCTCCTTGTTTACATTTGGCTCCTGGAACATTTGCTCCACCATTAAATCTTTAATAAAAGGTAGCTCCTAGGCTTTGTTTTTTAGATGTTATTTTACCTCTGTCCAGCATCTGTTGATTAATGTTCTTTCAGTACAGCCCAGCACGCATGTGTTGATTTAATCCCGAAGTAATATTTTCGTGTGTGTTTATGTTACATTAAAATAATCTTATTTTACAAAAGAAACACCTGGTGCCTCACTGCTCAGGAAAGCCACAATGTGCCCCTTCTCCTAGAATGTAGCTAAACCTACAAGCAATGATGTGAAACTTGCAGAGCCTGGTGTCTGGAGTCTCTCTCTCCAAGCACCCCCTCCCATCCCTCACACACACAGGGCACTGCTTATCTCCTTTTTGGGGCCATAAAACATCTCAGGCTGCTCTTCTGTTTTTAACCTCACTAGAGCTTTGTTGAAATGCAAGGCAAGAATGCTTGCAAGACTTTTCATTCTGTTAACATAAAAAGAAAATACTTTTCCAACCTCATTTTCCAATTTCTTTACTGACGTTTACATGACTCGAGGTAGTGCAGTCATCTGCTCCTCCTTCCTCAAGGGCTTGTGATTTCTGATGTCAGTAGCCACCAGTGACCACCAATGCATGGCAGGAAAAGACAATATTATGAGGCAGGGTTGACTAATTTATGTGGCATGAAAAGTCCAGTTCTGAATTTACAATATCAATAGCTCTAAAGCTCTAACTGAAGAAAATGTGAGACCTATTGCATTGTAAATGCTTTTTCAATTTACAGAGTTTCCAATTTTGTTAAATAAGCACACTAGAAACATGTAGATGCTGTAGTCAGAGATGAGTGACTTGAATGAGGATGATATGACAGCCCTGAGGAGGTCAGAAAAAAACAAAGGTTACATGGACATTATAGTTAGGTTCTGAATTTACTCATACAAAACCATAGAAATTCAGCAGTTATAGTTATCTGAGCTAACTATATCTTGCGCTCCCGTAATTCACTGCTTATGACCTCACATATTACTTCACTCATGACATTGTCAGTGACATCACTGATAATATCCAATATGACATCACTAATGATATCACTGATGACATCATCCACATGCAAAGTCATACACCCACTCATTTGCTGATACAAACTCTTGTATACCCACACACACATACAATCATGTGGGCCAGCAAGTGTCAGTGTATGCAGTAGTATCTGTATGACTGTATCAGTGATTGCATAAGTTTATACGTGGCTGTCTTAGTGTATTCATGAGTTTCTGCCCGGCTATGTCAGCGTATGCATCAGTGTGTGCTTAAGTGTGTCAGTGTATGTATTAGCATGTACCTGGATATATCAGTGTGTACTTCGGTGTCCATGTGGATTTATTAGTTTATTCAATATTGTGCACCAGCGTGTCTCACTATATGAATGAAAGTGTACCTGGGTGTGTTAGTATATGCATGAATGTGTGTCTGAACATTTCGTTACGTGCATGCCAGAGTACCAGGGTGTTTCATTTTGTAGATCATTGTGCACCTTTGTGTATTAGTATATGTGTAAGAGTGTCCCTCCCTGGGTGTGTTACTTATGCTATGGAGCGTACGTCAGTAAGTCAGTGTATACATAAGTGTTTGACTGGGTGTATTAGTATATGCACCAGTGTGCATCTGGAGGTTTCAGTGTATAAATGACAGTGTACCTGAGTGTGTAAGTATATGCATAAGTGTCTGCCTGGGTGCCTCTCTATCTGCATGAGAGTGTACCAGGTGTGTTAGAGTATGGATCACTGTGTACCTTTGTGCATTAGTGTATACATAGGAGTTTCCCTGGGTCAATGTGTCAATGTGTGCTGGGCAATCTATGTGGGTGTGTTAGTGTATGCATGACAGTGCACCTGTGTCTAAATGAATGCATCAGTGTGTAACTAGATGTTTGAGAGTCTATTTCTGTGTATCTTTCAATATAGCAGTCTATGTAATTGTCTTTGTCAAAGTTTCTAAGGTTAACAATCAGTGTTTTGTGAGTGTCTTAATATATAGAGATATTTAAATAAACCTGAATTTACATTAATGTATTTCTCTATTACTATCATTACCTATCTGTAGCTGTGTATTAGTACTCTTACCAGTAACTCTTTTCTTCTTCTGAACATTTTCCACCTTATTCTATTTTTTACTGTCAGTTTTGAGCAGATAATACAGTTGTTTCTTTTTTTCCCTTTTTCCTCTTTTGTCAGGCTTCCTCATTCTTCTTACTTAAAAAACAATATCTAGAAACTAAATAAAGAATACATTAACACATGTAGAAAAAAAGGTAACAACAACATTTTGTAATACAATGTTTACTTTATACTAAATTTGCAAACATACACTACATCACTGTTTACCTGAATCTGTAAGACTATGGCCCTCATTATGACCCTGCTGGTTGGCGGTAATATGGTGGAAAGTACAGGCTTGCGGTACTTTCCACCATATTATGACATTGGCGGTTTGGCTTCATTGTACCACACCGACCGCCACAGTGGTAACTGCCGCCGGGCTGGAGATATCAATCTCCAGCTTGGTGGGCGTCACTGTACCGCCTGCGGGATTATGACCCCGCCTACTGCAATGGTTTTCGTGGCTTCCTTACACCCACGAAAACCATGGCGGTAGGCACTATCAGTGACTGGGAATCCCTTCCCTGTCACTAATAGGGGTCTTCCTCACCCCCAGCCCACTCCCCAGATTTCGCCCACCACTCTCTTCCTCTCCACACCCCCTTCATAATCACCCCTCCCTTCACACATGCACCCACGCAAACACACACACCCATTCCTGCATTCATCCATGCATGCATACATCCATTCACACACACATCTGCACCCACTTACATACATACATGCAGACATGCAGTCACACAACACAACATACACGCACTCACACCTCCAGACATGCACACACATACAACACGCAACACACACCCACATACACGCATGCACATACACGCACATGCCCCCCCACACACACACAAAACACCCCTCACCTCCCCTCCCCTGTCGCAGCACCAACTTACCTTTGTGTAGAGGGCCCTCCGGCAGGAGACGGGATGGGGCGCTGCTGGCATCCTAAATACATCTCTTACTGCAGCCTATGTACTTAGATTCTCTATGTGTACATCAATATACAAGTGGTTTTTAATGTCTCTACATGAATATAAATCTCCCTTTATATTTGTATTATTTTTTATCTACTTGACAGTATATGTTAAACAGTATGCGTATACCTTAACAGAGCAAGTGCACTTTTAGCACAGTATTTTTTTTTTTAAATATCTTCTATAGATACAGCAACCTCCTCTTCACCCTACATGCAGTATATCTGACCCCTTCACCTTCTTCAGCAATCAGTTCAACCTGCTCTCACCCAATCCCTTTTCTTACCTTTGTAAGCAATATACTTCACTCATATCGATGTCTAACTCATAGTGAAATACCTTCTATCATCCCTCAATACATGTGTGACACTCTGCATGAATTCAAAATTGATTTTAAACATACTAATTCCTGTATAGATGAACACATTACATTTTTAGAATTCAATATAACATTTTCAACCATTAAATTACCCATTAGTGCATTCTCCATACTAGCTTCAGCATACATGAGGAATCAATTTAATATACTGATAGAAACTGGAAACATCTATGAAAACCCTTATCCAAGTTCAACTGAATACCTTCTTAATGAATTACTTGTATAATTCCTTTACATAAATCACAAACCTAGTTTTTATATCTTTTATAGCATTATGTAAACACACTGCTCACTTTTTTTCACTTTGTAAAATAAAGTACATTTCACTACACATACCCGATGTCCACTCTCATAGGAGAAAATCAGTAATGGTAACCTCTTCAACTCTCCTTTCACGGGTACTGACTCATGTTAGACTTTTCATCCTTGGCGTGGTCTCCCTTAACTTTTTGCCTCTGTTTCCCAGGTTGTTGATGTATGCTGGACTCTGATTTTGCTGTTTTCATTACTCTGGACACTTTACCACTGCTAACCAGTGCTAAAGTGCAAGTGCTCCTATACAAAATGTGAATGTAATTGGCTTCTCCATGATTGGCATATTTGATTTATTAGTAAGTCCCTAGTATAGTGCACTACAGGTGCCCAGGGCCTGTAAATCAAATACTAATAATGGGCCTGCAGAACGGGTTGTGCCACCCACATAATTAGTTCTGTATTCATGTCTCAGCCCTGCCACTGCAGTGTCTGTGTGCAGTTTTAACTGTAAATTCGACTTGGCAAGTGTGCCCACTTGCCAGGCCTAAACCTTCCATTTTCTAGCATGTAAGGCACCCCTAAGGTAGGACTTAGGTAGCCCCAAGGGCAGGGTGCAGTGTCTGGTTAAGGTAGGACATAGAGGCCCTCATTACAACATTGGTGGTAAAAGCCACTTACCGCCGTGCAGAAGACCGCCAACACACCGCCGCAGCAGTGGAATTCCGCCACGGTCATTATGACCCACAGCTCGGAATCTGCCAAAATTGAGACACCCACACAAGTCCGCCACACCAAAGGTCAGTGATAAACTGGCGATAACAAAACCTCCACCGTCACGCCAACAGAAATACGCCCACACTATCACAACCCACGAATCCACGCAGCGGTCTTTCAAGCGCTGTATTCCATTGGCAGTACACACCACCGCGCTCAAAATACACACACATCTACAAAACACTACCACATTGGACAATTCAAAATACACACACCTGATACACATACACACACCACTCCCACACACCCAATACAATATAAAACACACACCCACATCACCCACAAACCCCTACGACCACAATTGTGACAGAAGGCCAGAGAGAGACACTACAATCTACAACCAAGCATCCACAGGCACACAGTACCATCACCCACATCACATCCACACACCTCACACAACACACCACTAAATATCACCCCACATATCACAACACACACCACCCCACACCTCACCCACACCACCCCATGGCACGGCAAAGACACCCCAGGTTCTCTGAGGAGGAGCTCAGGGTCATGGTGGAGGAAATCATCTAGGTAGAGCCACAGCTATTCGAATCACAGGTGCAGCACACCTCCATAGCTAGGAAGATGGAGCTATGGCGAAGAATAGTGGACAGGGTCAACGCAGTGGGACAGCACCCAAGAAATAGGGATGACATCAGGAAGAGGTGGAACGACCTACGGGGGAAGGTGCGTTCGGTGGTCTCAAGACACCACCTTGCGGTTCAGAGGACTGGCGGCAGACCCCCACCTCCTCCCCCACAACTAACAACATGGGAGGAGCAAGTCTTGGCTATTCTGCATCCTGAGGGCCTCGAAGGAGCAACTGGAGGAATGGACTCTGGTAAGTCAAACATTAACTACTATATCCCCCACCCTACCTGTATTCCATCGCATACCCCCACCCTTGCCCTCACCCCATCACTCCTGCTCCTCACAAATGTCCCAATATCACAAACCACACATCCCAACACCAAGCCCTGCATGCAACAACAAAGCATGGACACCCATCACCAATGTATGGCCACTGCACATACCCATACACCCCCCTAAACCATCATCACACAAGGTCCCACACAGGAATGAAAGCACTGGGGTACACGGTCACCCACCCATTGCACACCATGGTACACCCAGATGCAATAATCATGATTTTAAACCCCTGCAGGACCCCTGCCCAACATCACCGCACGGGAGGGTCCACACCACCAACAGAAGAGGCCCACAGTGATGACAACAGCTCTGTCCAACTGGATCTAGATGACCAGCCCGGCCCATCTGGGACCTCGGGACAGTCGGTTCCCCTCACACTGGCACAAGCCACTACAGAGCTTGCCCCCTCTGGAAACACCAGCACAGCACCCACCCAGCGGGCCCATACCTCTGTCCCCAGGACACGTCAATCAGCAGTGTGTCCACCACTACGGGGAACCCAGGCTAACCCACCACCCCAACAACAACAGGGACCTGGAGGCAGTTGCGGTGGGCACACCGTTCAAGGGACAGAGGCAAAGGGAAACAGGGGAACTGGGAGGGCTGCTGTGCGACAGGGGGAGGACAGGCCCAGGGAACCCACTCTCAACGAGGCCCTCTCCAACATCATGGGAGCGTACCATCATTCCCAGGAGACGATGGCAACGGTACTGGCCAAGTTTCAGGAGACCCAGCGGCTGCAGGAGGAACTGTATTTGAGCTTCAGGGAGGAACTCAGATCCATCAATTCCACCCTGGGCACCAAAGGAAGTCGTCAAAACCAGGAGGGACACTGTGGCACAACAAGGGGCCCCTGACACTAGCCTGGATGATGAACTTCCCACCACCTCCGCCGACGCTAGTGGAGAGGAGGTACCGCCACAGGACCACGACACCAGCACCCCACCCCCTACAGAGGGAGAACCACCCCACAAACGGTCCCTGAGATCCAGGACAAAGACAGAGAAATATGCCAAGACCCCCGCCAAGAAACGAGACCGCCCTGAAAGTCATCCTTTTGTCCCACCTTGTCACCCTGTCCATCCTCAAACTGCCCCAACTCGACTTCCTATGCCCCTTTGGACAATGCACCTGTGAGACTAATAGACTGGACTATGCCATGGACATTCCTCCACCATCACCGCTCACCATTTTACAACTCCCTCCAATATTGAGCACTTAAGTAAACACCCTTAAAGCACAAAACAATCTGGAGTCTGTCTGTGATTTCGAAATAGTGTATTAGCAATTACAGTGACAAAATGATCTTTCAATTGTAATGTCAACATAGCTATGTCACACAGCTCTAGTCCATGAGGAAACAAAGCAGATGTCACACAGTGGGACCCACATCTGTGAAATCGTCAGTGAAAGTGACAACTCAGTGACCATACACTGGGTGAAAAGGACAGACAGTAGAGAGGTAGTAGTGTTAAAGTACATGTAGTAGGCAGGTTTGTCTTCTTACCTGTGTCTCACTGGAAGTATTGCAGGATCACAGAGTTCCTGTTGTCGATGTCCTTTTCTTCTGCTTCCTCATCTTCGCTGTCCACAGGCTCCACAGCTGCAACAACACCTCCATCTGGACCATCCTCCTGCAGAAAAGGCACCTGTAGTCGCAAAGCTAAGTTGTGAAGTATACAGCAGGCCACGATCGTCTGGCAAACCTTCTTTGGTGATTAGAATAGGGAACCACCTGTCATATCGAGGCACCGGAACCTGGCCTTCAGGAGGCCGATGGTCCGCTCTATAATCCTCCTAGTTCACCATGTGCCTCATTGTAGCGTTCCTCTGCCCTTGTCCTGGGATTCCTCACTGGGGTCAGTAGCCATGAGAGGTTGGGGTAGCCAGAGCCACCTGCAAATGGTGAGGGACAACTGTTAGACACACACTAACCTGTAGGGATATCCCCAGACCCAGACAACTATTCCCACTGATTTGGTTCTAGGTGCTCACCTAATAGCCACACCTGGTGCCTCTGGAGTTGCCGCATCACATAAGGGATGCTGTTGTTCCGCAGTATGTAAGCGTCACGCACTGAGCCAGGGAATGTGGCATTAACATGGGAGATGTACTGCTCTGCCAAACACACCATCTGCACATTCATCGAATGGTAACTCTTCCGGTTTCTGTACACCTGTTCACTCCTGCGGGGGGACCAAGGCCACATGTGTCCCATCAATGGCACCTATGATGTTGGGGATATGCCCCCAGGGCATAGAAGTCACCTTTCACTGTAGGCAAATCCTCCACCTGAGGGAAAACAATGTAACTCCGCATGTGTTTCAGCAGGGCAGACAACACTCTGGACAACACGTTGGAAAACATAGGCTGGGACATCCCTGGTGCTACGACCACTGTAGTTGTAAAAGACCCACTTGCAAGGAAATGGAGTATTGACAGCACCAGCACTTGAGGGGGATTCCTGTGGGATGGTGGATAGCTGACATCAGGTCTGGCTCCAACTGGGCACACAGTTCCAGGATTGTGGCACGATCAAGCCTGTAGGTGATGATTACATATCTTTCCTCCATTGTCGACAGGTCCACCAGCGGTCTGTACACCGGAGGATGACGCCATCTCCTCACATGTCCCAGCGTACGGTGCCTATGAAGGACAACATCGAGCACAGAGTCAACCAACTCAGAGGTACGTAAACACAGCTTACTGAGAAAACCATTTGTAACCCGAATTTTGCCTGTATGAGTGTTGAGGCAAGGCCTAGGTATGTGTGATGCAGTTAAAAATAAAGCCATGTGGGCCCCTGAAATGGCGGCTGCCTGACCTGTAAAGTGGGACAATGGGATGTGAGGTAACTGCGCTGGTACACCGTTGCGGTAGGCGGTCGAAGACCACGGCGCAATTCTGCATTGGTTAACATTGGACCCTATGGGTCCCAGGCGCCAATGACGATGTACGCCGGCGGTGACTGTACGCACCGCCACGGACGTGACCGCCATTTTCTATCTGTTCAATCACTCGATACCTGATCTTCGACAGGAGAGGACCTACACTGCAAGTGCTGCTGTGATCTCAGTCTGGAAGAGACAATGGCTCGTGTGTCTGGGGAAAGGGCCCCTGCCTTCAGCACGGAGGAGTTGGAGAAACTCGTGGATGGGGTCCTCCCCAGTACACGCTACTCTACGGTCCTCCAGACAAACAGGTAAGTACACTGTGAGCATGCTGTATGGGCAATGCCTGTGTGGAGTGGGGTGGATGAAAGATAGGGGGGGAGAATGATGCATGCATGAAACGACGGTGAGTGCATGTGCCACATGGCAAGGATAGGGATGCGGGCCAATGACTGTGATGGTGCAGTTGGTAATAACTTCTCTTTTTCCCCTGTACAATTCATGTAGGTCAGCGCCCACCAGAAGAAGGATATTTGGCGTGCCATCGCCAAGGACGTCCGGACCCTGAGGGTCCATCACAGACGGAGCACCCACTGCCGGAAAAGATGGGAGGACATTCGCTGCTGGAGCAAGAAGACGGCGGAGGCCCAGCTGGAGATGGCCTCCCAACGTGGGAGGGGTGCCCGTCGCACCATGACCCCCCCTGAGGTTCAGAATCCTGGCGGTGGCGTACCCGGAGTTTGATGAGTGCTTGAGGGCATCACAGCAGCAACAAGGGTGTGAGTACACTCTCATTCTGCTGATTCAGCGCACAGTGGAGGTGTCTGGGTGGGGAGGTGGGCTGTGGGTTTCCCTGGGCCAGGGCGAGTGTGCTAGTTAAGTCCCCTTTTTCAGGCAGACCCTGTGGCACCCCACCCCACCTGGGTACAGTGCCAACTACACCTAGTCAGGCTCCAGTGACATCCGTGTGTGCAGATATCGGCCATAGCCTTGTAGACCATGTCCCAGGGATTGAATAGCGGACCTCATGTGCGCGGCGTAGTGCAGAGGGCTTCTGTGTCTGTCGTGTCCACCAACGGTAGCAGTAATGCATGCACTCAACATGTCTTTCTTCTGTCTCCCCCTCCCTTTGTGTGGTCTCCCTGTACATGTGTGCATTAGCATCATCACGGGGAGGAGCAGTGGCACCGGAGCAGGAGGGAGCTGCATCCCACATGGCCCTGGAGGGCGACACTACGGAGTCTGATTTCATCAGTGGGACGGAGGGCGAGGGGAGCTCCACAGCGGGGACAGGAGCTGACACCAGTGATACGGACGCGTCCTCTGATGGGAGCTCCCTTGTGGTGGTGGCCCCATCTGTGCCCCCGTATCTACAGGTACAGTCGCCACCCCCCCTCCAGCACCGCCCTCCCAGCAGCCCCTCAGCCTTTGCCCCGTTGCCCGCTCACCCAGGAGGGTGGGCATCTCCTTCGCCCCAGGCACCTAGCCCCTGCCCCCCAGGCACCTAGCCCCTGCCCCAGTCACCCCTGCTGCCCTCAGTGAGGAGGCCATTGACCTCCTCAGGTCCCTCACTGTTGGGCAGTCTACCATTTTGAATGCCATCCAGGGTGTAGAGGGGCAGTTGCAACAAACCAATGCATTCCTGGAGGACATTCATTCTGGTCAGGCAGCCCTTCAGCGAGCTTTTCAGATTCTGGCCTCAGCACTGATGGCAGCCATCGTCCCTGTCCCTAGCCTCCTCCCTCCAACTTTCTCCACCCAGACCCAATCCCCTGTACCTCAGCCTGCCCCAAGCACACCATCAGACCAGCATGCACACACCTCAACACACAAAGGAAGTTCAGGCAAACATAAGCACCACACATCCCAGAGGCACTCCCGCAAGCATCACACACATGCAGACATAGCATCATCCACTGCCTCCACTGTGTCCCCCTCCTCCTCGTCTCCCTCCTCCATCCCAGTCTCGTCTCCACTCACACCTGCATGCACTACATCTACAGCCACTACTTCCATCACCAGCACACCCACCACTACACCCTGCTCACGTGCAGTCACCACCCCTACTACCATTCACACATCCCCTTTGTCCTCTCCCAGTGTGTCTGTGACGCCACCTCCCAAGGTACACAAACGCAGGGACACACCCACCCAACAGCCATTCACCTCACAACAGCCTCCAGCGCATGCACCTTCACCCAAAGTCACCAAACGTACACCTCCTACAACCACAACCTCTTCTTCCACTCCCAAACCCCCTCCAGCTACCCGTCCCAGTGTTCCTAAGAAACTTTTCCTGTCCACCCTTGACCTCTTTCCCTCACGTCCCCCACCCCGTCAGTCTCCTAGGGCCCGACTCTCCAGGTCCCAACCTAGCACCTCAGCCACAACATCGGCGGGACCAGTGGTGCCAGTAGTCACCGGATTCTGGAGTGCACCAGGCAGCAGGGCAGCCAGTGTGGCAAGGAGCCACAGCACGGACAGTCCCCCACCTGTCAAGCATCAAAAGTTGGCCAGTGCCCGGCGGGAGAGGGGGAAGACAAGAGCCACCAAAGCCGCTTCCAGGGGTACTGGTGGGAGTGTGGAGTCAGCTGCGACACCTTCCAAGGTGGGGAAGGGGCACAAGAAACCCGGCAGGTCTGGGAAGATCAGCACAGCGGAGAAGACCGCCATCAGCCCCGCTGCCCAGGAGCCAGCCAGCAGCAGCCCCGCTGCCCCAGACAGGACCGCCAGCAGCAGCCCCGCTGCCCTAGACAGGACCGCCAGCATCAGCCCCGCTGCCCAGGAGGCGACCGCCAGCAGCCCCGCTGCCCCAGACAGGACCGCCAGCATCAGCCCCGCTGCCCAGGAGGCGACCCCCAGCAGCCCCGCTGGCCCAGACAGGACCGCCAGCAGCAGCCCCGCTGCCCAGGAGGCGACTGCAAGCAGCCCCGCTGCCCCAGACAGGACCGCCAGCAGCCCCGCTGCCCCAGACAGGACCGTCAGCAGCAGCCCCGCTGCCCAGGAGGCGACCCCCAGCAGCCCCGCTGGCCCAGACAGGACCGCCAGCAGCAGCCCCGCTGCCCAGGAGGCGACTGCAAGCAGCCCCGCTGCCCCAGACAGGACCGCCAGCAGCAGCCCCGCTGCCCAGGAGGCAACCGCCAGCAGCCCCTGTGCCCAAGACAGGACCACCAGCAGCTGAAGCGCTGCCAAGGACACCGCCCCCACAAGCACCGCTGCCAAAGACACCACCTCCACAAGCACCGCTGCCAAGGACACCGCCCCCACAAGCACCGCTGCCAAAGACACCACCTCCACAAGCACCGCTGCCAAGGACACCGCCGCCACAAGCACCGCTGCCAAGGACACCGCCACCACAAGCACCGCTGAACAGGGCACCGCCGCCACAAGCACCGCAGGCCCATGAGCGCCAAAAGCACTGACGCTACTGAGGCTGCCACGAGCAGGATGAAGCACTCTGGGCACCAAGCCCCCTCCAGAACCAGTGGAGATTTACATCCACTACCTTTGTCCTTGGCAGGATGAAGCACTCTGGGCACAAAGCCCCCTCCAAAACCAGTGGAGATTTACTTCCACTATCTCTGTCCTTGGCAGGATGAAGCACTCTGGGCACAAAGCCCCCTCCAGAACCAGTGGAGACTGTTATCCACTTGTGAGACTGTGGCTTTGCACTCCCCAGGAATGAACAGTGGGCAATCCACCCACTGTAGAGACTTGAGAGACTGTGGCTTTGCACTCCCCAGGATATAGCAGTGGCCAACCCACCCACTGTAGAGACTTGTGAGACTGTGGCTTTGCACTCCCCAGGATTGAACAGTGGGCAAACCACCCACTGTAGAGACTTGTGAGACTGTGGCTTTGCACTCCCCAGGATATAGCAGTGGGCAGCCCACCCACTCTAGAGACTTGTGAGACTGTGGCTTTGCACTCCCCAGGATTGAACAGTGGGCATGGGACCCCCTGGTGGATTTGGCATTGTGCACTCAACCAGCTGAGGTGCCCACCCTTTCCCTTCCCCCTGAGGTGCCTGTTTTATTTCTATCTGATGCCCCTGCAGTGTTCTCTCCGTCATGTTCGGGGATCTTATGTGGACCTCGCCCATGCAGTGTGGGCCCAGTGGTCCACGGACTTTAAGGGCGGAATACCTTGGACTAATATTCTTGGTGTATATATTTGTAAATAGTGTATGTATATTATCTGACTACTGAATTTTAAAATATTACAATCGTTCAGCTCATTTCCTTTTGTCTTTGCATTCTTCTATGGGGTTTGGGGGGGTGTAATTGTAATGTATCATGGTGTATTAGTGTGTGTGTTGTCGTGGGTGAGGGTGGGGGTGGGGGTGTTGCGTGTGTCACTGTTTCCTCCCCCCTCCCCTGTGTCATAGGTGCAGTGCTCACCGTGGTCTTCGCCGTCGGCGTTCGTGCCTCTTGGTAGAGGAGGAAGAAGATAAAGGCTGGTAAAATGTGGAGCTCTGGTTCCATTAGCGTCCCGGTTCCTTGTGGGGTGTGTAGAGGTGAGCGTTTTCCCTTCGAAGTGCTGTTTCCGCCGTGTTTTTGTTCACAGTGAATCCGACCCGGAAAAGGTGTCGGATTGGTAGGTTGTGATACTGTGGGCGGTACATTGTCTCCCGCCTGTCTGTTGGCGGTGACCAACGCGCTGTTTGTTTGTACTGCTGTGGCGGTCGGAGTGTTAAAGTGGCTGTCTTTGTTGGCGGTTTCCGCCACGGTCGGAATTCCATTTTTTTTCAGCCTGCCTGTTGGTGGTCTTACCACCGCTTTAACACCGACCTCCAGGGTTGTAATGACCACCATAGTAATGTGTTGTATATGTCCTAACAGTGAAATATTGTTACATTTGTTTTTCACTGTTGCAAGGCCTGTCCCTCTCATAGGTTAACATGGGGGCTACCTTTAAATCTGATTAAAGTGTAGATCCCTTTGGGAGTGGATGGACATGTGGAGTTTGGGGTCTCTGAGCTCACAATTTAAAAAATACATCTTTTAGTAAAGTTGATTTCAAGATTATGGCCCTCATTCTGACCCTGGCGGTTTCTAACCGCCAGGGCAGAGGGCAGAGGAAGCACTGCCAACAGGCTGGCGGTGCTTCCGGGGCAATTTACCGCCGCGGTCAGAAAAGGGGAACTGGCGGTTTCCCGCCGGTTTTCCCCTGCCCCAGGGAATCCTCCATGGCGGCGCTGCATGCAGTGCCGCCAAGGGGATTCCGACCCCCTTCCCGCCAGCCTGTTCCTGGCGGTTTACACCGCCAGGAAGAGGCTGGCGGGAACGGGTGTCGTGGGGCCCCTGGGGGCCCCTGCAGTGCCCATGCCACTGGCATGGGCACTGCAGGGGCCCCCTAACAGGGCCCCATTAAGATTTTCAGTGTCTGCTTGGCAGACACTGAAAATCGCGACAGGTGCAACTGCACCCGTCGCACCCCAGCATTCGGAGCCGGCTTCCTCTTTGCTGGGGCTTTCCCGCTGGGCCAGCGGGCAATCTTTTGATGATCGCCCGCTGGCCCAGCGGGAAAGTTGGAATGCTCCCCGCGGACATTTGACCGCAGGGCGGTGTTTGGGCGGTTTCCGCCCGGCGGGCGGTGCCTGCCGCCCGCCGGGGTCGGAATGACCCCCTATGTGTTTGAAAATGCCACTTTTAGAAAGTGAGCATTTTCTTGCTTATACCATTTCTGTGACTCTGCCTGTTTGTGGAATCCCTGTCTGGGTCAGTTTGACAGTTGGGCTGGTTGCACCTCACACTAGACAGTGACATCAAGGGAGCTGGGGTGTAGTCTGCATTTCCTGATGAGCCATGTGTGCTGGGCGGGAGGGGAGGAGTGGTCACTCACATCTGAAAGGGCTGTGTCTGCCCTCACACAATGCAGTCTCCAACCCCCTGGTGCATGTCTGGGGCCTGGCCTGGGCAAGGCAGGATTTCTACTTCAAGAGACTTTGCTTTGAAGTAGGCCTACTTCAAAGGAGAAATTGGGTATAAGAAGGGTACCCAAAACCACAGACTTTAGAACACTTCTGGAAACCAAGAGGAACCTCTGCCTGGAGAAGAGCAGAAGAGCTGGGGAAGAAGAGCTGCCCTGCCTGTGACTGTGCTTTGTGGAGCTATTTTGCAGTTGCTGCTTCTGCCAGAGTAAGAGGGCAAAGACTGGACTTTGTGTGCCTTCCATCTTAGATCTCTGAAGGCTTGATTTAGAGCTTGCCTCCTGTTGTTTGAAGTCTCAGGGACAGCAAAGACTTCTCTCTGCCAGTACCTGGAGTCTCTGGAGAGACTCCTGCTTTGCCCTGTGGTGCCCATTCAGTTCCTGGGACCCTGAAAGGAGAACCAGGCAGCCCAAGAGGAAGAAATCCACACACAGAACGCCGTGCAGGGAAAAGATCGACGCAACTCTGATCTGCAGCTGAAAAATCGACGCGTCGTTGGCTTTGCGGCTGAAAATCGACACTCGCCTGCAACGCAACCAAAGAATCGACTCACGGATCTGGAGAAACGACATGCAGCATCGCTGACGGGGGCTAGTAGATCGCAATCCGTGCTGTGTGGTTTTTGGTTCATCGTGCGGCTTGATTTCCGACGCAAGCACCGCTGGGTATGTAAAAACAACACAAGGCCTGCCCGGACCTGAGAGTGCTGGCCAGATCGACGCATCTCTCTCCTGCAGAGAGAAGAAATGACGTGCCCAACCCGACGAAAGGAGAAACAATGCAAGGGCTCGCTTGTGAGCGAAAAAGACGTATCGCAAGCTCTTTTTGATGCACACTCGCCTGTGCAGGGTTATTTTTGATGCACCCAAGGTACATTTTCACGCTAAAAGTGTTAGCGTGTGTTTAAAGCTACATGAAGATTCTTTTTGCATTCGTATTGATAACTTGACTTGTGTATTGTGGATTTTTGTTGTTTTGATCTTGTTTTGTTTAGATAAATATTTCCTATTTTTCTAAACCTGTGTTGTGTCATTTTGTAGTGTTTTCATTAAGTTACTGTGTGTGTTGGTACAAATACTTTACACTTAGCACTCTGAAGTTAAGCTTACTGCTCGTGCCAAGCTACCAAGGGGGTTTTTGGGGGTTAGCTGAGGGTGGTTCTCTTTTACCCTGACTAGAATGAGGGTCCTTGCTTGTACAGGGGGTAACCTGACTGCCAACCAAAGACCCCATTTCTAACAACTCAGTAAACCAATCACAATCTCCCTTTCATGTTAATACAGTGTTCTACAACTTCTCACTGGTTTGTATAGTTAACCCTTTGCAATGCTACTGAAAAGTAAGCCAATACGATGTGAGTTTTGTCAGATCTGCGGATCCACTGTGGTGCTCAGCACCGCCTCCCTGTGTAAATTTGCGAATAGATCCACCAATCCACGGGGAAGTTCTGAAATAATTTTATGATCTTATAAAAAAAAAAATACACATCCATATAAACACTTTTTTTAGAACACAAAACCATATCATAACATTAAATAATCATTATGAATTATTACTGCCTCTATCTATATGGTAAAACAAAGTCACATTATAGTCTTTTTTTCTATTCCCTTCCCCCTCATGCTCCTCTAGCTCTGTTACCATGGTTACACAGTCTGCAACATTCTGCTGCACCAAGTCCCATGTCCATAACAGTATATACATATACATATAGAGTATGCTTAGTTTCAAGCCACATTTAGCAGGTGTGTTTGAATCTTTCAGAGTAAACATAACACAGTTCTTTTTACTGTTTTCCAATTTTTCTAAACCCAATATAACATATACTTACAATTCACATAACCTCACCACCTACCTTCTCCCAAACAAATCTACATCAGCCAATGGAATAACTTCTTCCAGACTGTATCTTTTACCCTCCATTTCAACTGATTTTCATTTCATACCAGCCTCATTCAGCTGCAGCCACCTCCCATGTGCTTCTCCTCATTACCTCCAGGATTGTGGGTCGCAGCTTTTTGTTTTGTGCCAGAGAGAGTGCAAACAGAAGTGGTATTGACAGGGACCTAGGTTTGTCTAATGTGCATATTACTTGGATTGGCCAGAGAGGGTTAAAGTGGCATCAGTTACGTCCTTTGGTTGAAACTATTAAGGATTGCCAGCATCCAGACCTTATGATAGTACACTGTGGTGACAATAATCTAGGTGTAGTCACAGGAGGTGGTTTGGAAATCCTAATGAAAGAAACCTTTGGAAAATTAATGACACTCTTCCAATATGCTGCCCTGGCTTTTTCAAACATTTGCCAAAGGCAAAAGTGGAACTGGTCAACTCAGTTCTGCCCAAAAATAGAGAAATCCAGGAAACATGTCAAAAAACTGTTTCTGCTTTCCTCAGGGACCATAACATGATTTCTATATACCACAACAACTTACAATTTGATATGGAGGATATATACAGAAATGACAGAGTTCACCTAACAGAGAAAGGCAACACACTTTTCCTGCATAACTTGAGAAACTTTATCCTCTCTCATGTGTAGTAATTACCTACACATCACAAACACAAAGGCTCTCTTCAGAGCCAGTCTATTACTCATAAACATATATATTTCTATTTATTTACTTTTTTTCAAATCTCGCTAGGATCAGTGAATAGCTCAGCGGATCTCGTAAAAGGAAAACATCACTTTTTTGGATGTGAGGGTGGGTGTGAGAGTGTCCCTATGAGACTGTCTGTGCAGGTGTGAGAGTGCATGTTACACTGTCTGCCTGGATGTCAGACTGTGTGAGTGTAGCTGTCTGGGTGTGAGAGCGAGTGTCAGAGTGTGTCTCTGGGTTTGACACTACATGTGAGAGTCTCTGTGTTAGTGTGAGATTGAGCATGAGAGTCAGTGTCTGGGTGTGACAGGAAGTGTGACAGTGTCTGCCTGGATGTGTGGGTGGGTGTGAGAGTTTCTCTCTCTGAGCATGAGAGTAAGTGTAAGAGTGTTTATGTAGAAGTGACAGTGGATGTAACAACATGTCTGTAGGTGTGAGAGTGGCTGTCACAGTGTCTGTCTGGATGTGTGGGTAGGTGTGAGAGTGTCTCTCTGAGCATGAGAGTAAGTGTAAGAGTGTTTATGTAGAAGTGACAGTGGATGTAACAGCATGTCTGTAGGTGTGAGAGTGGCTGTCACAGTGTCTGCCTGGATGTCAGACTGGGTGTGAGAGTAGCTGCCGGGGTGTGAGGATGAATGTCAGAGTGCGTCTCTGGGTTTGACATTACATGTGAGAGTCTCTATGTTAGTGTGAGACTGAGCATGAGAGTCTGTGTCTGGGTGTGAGAGGGAAAGTGACAGTGTCTGTCTGGATGTGAGAATGGGTGGGAGAGTGTCTCTCTGAGTGTGAGAATGAGTGTGACAGTGTCTGTGTAGATGTGACAGTAGCTGTAACAGCATCACTGTAGGTGTGAGAGTGAGTGTGACAATTTCTGCCTGCATGTCAGACTGAGTGTATGAGTGGCTCTCTGTGTGTAATACTGAATGTACAGTGTCTCCATTACAATGTATTCTTTTTTTTTTGCATTTCCCGAGCTACGCGGATCCAACCATGGATTTACACTGGCGCTGTGCTGGGCACCCCGGGTGGATCCACGGATCTTGTGAAGCGTAAAATAAAAAAACATTTTCCACATTTTAAAGGTATTATTTGTCCCATCAGCACAACTATATCACCCCCATGGGGTCAGGGAACTTGTACACTGACCCCATCAACTCAATTGTCCCCCACATTTCAGCCCTGGGGACCATTTACTGAGAAAAGAAAATGTCAGCTACAACATTTTTTTCAGGTTGCGGGCAACCAATCAGATTCTTCCTGTGGCACATGGATCCGCGGATTGATCTGAGTTGGATCTGCGGAGGATTTGCGTCGCTGTATATCTACATATTTGTTTTTTAATTTCTTCAAAACTATTGAACGGATTCGCACCAAATCACAAATCATGATTTGCAGAACAGAATCTAGCTTCATGCCAAAATTTATGTAATTCCGGTCAGTGGTTCAGGCTGTAGGCGTATCTAAAGGTCCTAAGGAAAAATAAATGGAGAAAAAGCATTTTGGGCCCTCCTTTTTCTGGGCAAAAGACACTTTGGGGGTCATTCCAAGCTTGGCAGGCGGCGGCAGCCGCCCGCCAAGCGGGAACCGCCAGAAGACCGTACCGCGGTCAAAAGACCGCAGCGGTCATTCTGGGTTTCCCACTGGGCTGGCGGGCGACCGCCAAAAGGCCGCCCGCCAGCCCAGTGGGAAACACCCTTCCACGAGGAAGCCGGCTCCGAATGGGGCCGGCGGAGTGGAAGGGGTGCGACGGGTGCAGTAGCACCCGTCGCGAATTTCAGTGTCTGCTAAGCAGACACTGAAATTCTAAGTGGGGCCCTCTTACGGGGGCCCCTGCAGTGCCCATGCCATTGGCATGGGCACTGCAGGGGCCCCCAGGGGCCCCACGACACCCCATACCGCCATCCTGTTCCTGGCGGCCGAAACCGCCAGGAACAGGATGGCGGTATGGGGGTCGGAATCCCCAAGGCGGCGCAGCAAGCTGCGCCGCCATGGAGGATTCCCCCGGGCAGCAGAAAGTCGGCGGTACACCGCCGACTTTCCGTTTCTGGCCGCGGCTGTACCGCCGCGGTCAGAATGCCCAAAGGAGCACCGCCAGCCTGTTGGCGGTGCTCCCGCGGACTACGGCCCTGGCGGTTTTTACCGCCAGGGTCAGAATCAGGCCCTTTTTCTATAGAAACTAGGTCCTAACTATAACTACCTAGTGGCAACTGCAGATGCCATTTACCCAACTCCCTCCAACAGATGCGTGCTCAGACTTTAACTGATTATCTGAACCCTGCATCCGCTAGGGGGAAATGGGAATGGAAATAGAAAAAGAGAGACCGCCTCCAGATCCAGTTCCAGCCTGTGTTTCCCACTTGAAGATAGAATATTCAGTGTGTGTCTTTGAAAACCTGCACCTTTCTTCTTATTGGGATTTCTTTAAAGGAAGGACCTGCAGTCATAGTAAGTAAGAGCATAGATAAGTACATTCCTACTGCACATTCAACTGTTCAGCCATTCACATTCACCCAATTCTATTGTTCTCCTAACCTGGATCTTTTGAGAGACTAGCCTTTCTCTAAGAGAACAATGTTAACTTAATATCTTCTTTTCTCCAGGAATCAGAGGTTTCCAAGGTTCTCTGGAGAACAGTTCAAAAGTTCACAAGTATACAAACTACTAATGTCTTTTACAGGGAACGAAAACTCCTTCACAAGGTTCAGTTTTCTCAATCACAGTCTCTAGGAATTAGTCTGAGCACTGAGGTTTGTCTCTAAGACTGACAAGTCTGCAAAGCAATGAGTTCTTAAATATATATTTATATATATGTATATATATTGGCAAGTCTGGAAATCATACAAAAAGATTCCTTACTCCAGTTGCTTGAAGTTCTGTTAAGACAAAACGAAAACTCCTCAAAAAGCTGATAGCCAGTTGGTGGAAGAAGGAAATAATTCAGCTTCTTCAAAAGGGAAAAAAGTAGCTGGTGTGCACACCATAACAAGAAAAATAATTAATTACTCAAAAATGGAAGAATTCTGTATGAAATGAAGCACTTCAGGAACACTGCTCATTCTCCTCAGAATTCTCCTCAGGATCACAGTTAAAGTGCAGGGCTCCCAGAGAGAAACAGCTGGAGGGAAGCTTCAGCACAAGACTAAGGTAGAAACACTAGAGCGCTGACCTCACAAGGATTTGCGGCCACCTTCTTGAGTGGCAGTTAAACCTGAAGAAGCTAGTTCTAAAAACAGCCTCCACAAGAGCCACCAGGAGTGAGGACGCCGCTGCAACCAACGTGGGTACAAGGAAAAGGGGAATAGTTTTTGCTGAGGGAAGAACTTAAAAACACTGGCAATAGTTTTCCTGACAGACCCCTGGCTCCAGGGACCACAACTTGCTGATGCTATGTAATTTGGAGGTGGTCTACGTGGACCCCCTAGTGGACCCGTAGATGGCCATGGGTACTGCCACGCACCAGGGGTAGCTCCTGCTATGTCCCGGGGTGCCCACCTCTGGGACATAGCTGTTTGCTCTGACTTGGCGGTCCCTGCCAAGTCGTTCCCCAAGGCTAGCTCCTGCTATGTCCCGGGTGCCCACCCCTGCGACATAGCTGTTTACTCTGACTTGGCGGTTCCTGCCAAGTCGGAGCAAACACCTCACTCTCTGCTGTGAAACAGCTCTTACTTGCAAAAAGTGATGTTTTTATCTGTTTCCCTGCACTCCAATATGCTGTCACCTCCCCAGTGCACTTTTAAAATGTAATGCGGGGTGTGCAGCCCCCCACCCCACAGCCCCGGGGATCACCACCTCCCGGGGTTAGAATAGGAAAAGAAAGGTGGTCTGTTTCAAACGCCCTGTAGCCCCGGGGATCACCACCTCCCCAGGACTATGATTGTTGGAGGGGGGCCATGCAGCCCCCACAAGGAGCTACTGATGGCCCTGGGGACTGCCAACCCCCAGGGTTGGCTCCTTCTGTGTCCCATTGTGTCACCTCTGGGACCTAGCTGTTTGCTGTGGCTTGGCTTTATTCTGAAGCTGCAACCAAGCCATAGCAAGCACTCCGTTGTCAAACAGTAGAACTGTCTGAAAGCTGACCTTTCATCTCTGCTTCAGCAACTATGGAGCTGCTGCGGGAGAGGCTTTGAAGCTCCTCTTGTGCTCCCAGATAGCCCATAAAGGCATTTTGAAAAAACGAGGGCTCCCTCCCAGTCACAGATAGCCCATGAAGGGCTAAAAAAAGAAAGAATAAAATAAAACTATATCTCAGTGTGACGGTCACAGACCTTCACACTGAGGGATCGAGTCCAACCAGACTCATTTCCCTCTTTATTTTTTTTTAAACTAAAAATGTTTAAGGTTCACATGAAAGGGGATTTTACTTTAAAAAAAATGACAAATACATTTTTCTTTTTAAATTGTTCAAAAATATATAATTCTAACTATATCTTACATCAAAGCCTAGAAAACTCTTTATTTCTCTCCCTCTCACTTTCTTTCTCTCTCTCTCTCTCTTTCAATCTCTTTCTCCTACTCAGACACCCACTCAGACACTTACGCACACACTCACAGACCCACCCAGACACTCAAACACCATCTCACGGACCCACGCAGACCCACGCAGACCCACGTCTCTGATGGACGCACTCAGACCCTCGTCACTGATGTACTCACTCTCACACCCAGACAGACACTCTGACAGCCACTCTCACCCTCAGAAACACGCTCTCACTCCTATTCTCACACCCAGAGAGGCTGCAGCCAACTCCAGCCATGCACGGCCAAAGGGCTGTGCACCGCATAGGGTTGGGTGATTAGGGGGGTTGCCAGCAGAGTCTGGCTGTAGGCCAGGTCTTGCGGATAACCTCCACTGCTCCTTTGTGAAGGTCGTGCTTAGTGCAAGGTTGGGTGCATATAGGGGATTGGCCTCAGAGCCTGGCCAAATTCCAAGCACTGTGGCCAACTGCCACTTTTTTGGGGGAATATTTTGTGAAGATTCGTCAAATGGTGCCAAAGATATCGTGAAGTCAAAAAATGCTTTTTCTATGGAAAGTCAAAGGCCGCATGTGGCGTGAGGTTGGGTAGTTACATATAGTAATTAAAATTACTTTACGCTAAGGGCCGGATTTATCAAGCTCCCAGTTTGCATTTCTTAAATAGCGAATTAAGAAATCACTATTTAAAAAATGCAAAATGGGATGTATGAAATTTGCGAGTCGGTAATAGCGAGTTCTTAAAATTAGCAATCACTATTACCGAATCGCAATTAGGGAATGGGACTACATTCATCCATATCATAGGTGCGAATGGTTTTGCATTTCCCAATTTGCGAAATCCAGTGAGGAATTCGCAAATTAGGTAATGCAACCCCCAGGGTGCTGGAGGCCTCAGGCCCCCTCTGATGCACCCCCAAAAAATATTTGCGGAAATTTGAAGCACACTCATGCCCTAGGGGCATGTGTGCGCTACATGTCATTTTAAATTTTTTATTTATAACGCATTTTTGTAAAATTGCACATGCTTACCACCAAATTGTATTTTCTAAATGCCCAATTCGCATTTAGGAAATGCTTGATACATGTGCTTTGGAAATCGAAAATAGGAATTCCCTATTTGCGATTTCCTATTTAGAGAATCGCAAATTGCGATTCTCTAAATGGGTTCACTATTTTATTTTAAGGAATCACGATTTTTGTGATTCCTTAAAATTGCACAGCGAATGCCATTCATACATCTTGAAAGGCATTTTTGCATTCGCAAACTGCCGAATTTTGCAATTTGCACTGTTTGCGAATGAAAATTGCCTGGTACATCTGGCCCTAAGAAACCATTGAACAAGTTCATTCCAATCATGCCTTCGCCATGCACAGCTAAATATTCCACATATTAAATCATTGATGAGATCTTGTATGGCATTTCTGATATTATCACTGCAACATTTGCAATAAAATTATTGATAAGAAAACTGTGCATGACAAGGGTGCAAGTTATAGCAACCTTAGGGCGTGAGTTATAGGGCCAGATGTAGCAAAGGGTTTTCCCATTCTGTCTCAATGGGAAAATGTGTTTGTACATTTGGCCCATAGTTACTTAAAAGAACTCTAACTATAACTGCTGAATTTGTATGGTTTGTTCGAGTAAATTGAGAACCTAACTATAACATCCTTGTAACCTTTGTTTTTTTCAGTGAATATATATATATATATATATATATATATATATATATAGATAGTGATGAAACACATGTTGGCAAGTTTATAATGATGTTAACTCAAAGGAGTTGATAAATGTGGTTGACAAACTTTACAAATAAAACATACAAGAAGAACTGAAACACAAGATTGGGACTCTTTTTGTGATGGAGTGTTCGGGGATCAACGTGCTTGTAGGGGCTCTGTCCAATTTGAAAAACAAATATGTTGGCTTTCCTTCACCCTTGAGCACCTATTTGTTTATTGTGTCTTATTACATAACTATACATTATTACATTGAGTTTGTGTGTGCCGGTTCTTACCCAGGCACCACCTTTCATTTGTAAAATTGCTGAATTTATTTCCTTGGTTTCAATGGTCGCTTGTTGCCTAGGCCGTTGTTGTTGTGTGGGTGTCTCAACAGTAGAATAGTTATGACAGTAGAAGGTCAAAATAGATGGGTTTTATGAAAGCTCCGCAAATGTCTCAATGCTGGTACATCATTTCGTGGTACAAGACAAAATAGGGAGCAGTGTGAAGGCTTGTTGAAGGCTCAGAAGGAAACTAGAGCACGGGATTAGAGACATGCATAGAAATAATTTTTAGAATGCCTCATTACTGGGATATACATCAGTGTACAGATGCTTCTTGGGAGGACCTTGTTCTTTACAGTTCATCAGAAATGCACTGTGTCTCCTCTGGAAAAATGCATTTATTGGTTGTAGAATTTTCTCACAGGCATATCAATGATTAGCGACTATTGGGATATCATCTTCCTGAATAATTTAGAAGAGGGAAGTATTTGTATAGCTCATTAGTTGCCCTTAAAAAAATTGCAAATCATGATATCTTTTTTCCAAATGTTTCTTGAGGTTAGAAACCTACATCATCCTCTATTGAGAGCATTGGACTTGCTTGATAAACTTGCAAAATGTAATGCAGGCTCATATGAAACGTTTTTCAATGCTTCTTATGGTTCCAATTTATGGTTCAAATCTGTTACATTGTTTTCAAAAGAGGAAAACATTACAGAATAACCCACCTACATCCATAGGCCGGTGAGATACAATCAGGATTGGTAAGTAGAATAGGGATGTGAGGCATGCTCCGCTCCGCTGGTGGATCTAACGGAGTTTTTGGAACTCCGCATTCCGCTTGAAGCACAGAGTTGTCCAAAAAACTCTGTTAGCCCCGCCAGCGGAGTGGCGCTCAGCTGGTGCGTGTTGCAGCCCAGTTGAGTTGCAAAGCACAGACAGTCTGCGCTTGTGCTGTGCATACCATAACTGGGCTGTAGCGTGTACCGGAGCAGAGGAGGAGGCAGCTGCTGGAGAGGAGGACCCCCTGGAAGACCCAGGTAAGTCCTCTACTCCTCTCTTCTTCTCTATTTTTTGTCATTGTCTGTGCACACTGGTGCACAAACAAAGACTGAAACAGCATATTTCACAGTAGGCAGTGAAAGCTGCCGTTTGATGCCTCTTGTGAACCGGCCTGTCCTGTGTGCAGTGCACATGAGGCAGGTGCATAACAGGCCTTGCAGCTTTCACTGCCTACGGCTCTGGCCTGAATTCAGGCCAGGGCCGTAGGGAGTGAAAGCTGCTGTTTGAGGCCTCTTGTGCACCGGCCTGTCCTGTGTGCAGTGCAGGCCTGAGTTCAGGCCAGGGCTGTAGGCAGTGAAAGAAATCTGCAGTTTCAGGCCTCTTGTGCACCGGCCTGTCCTGTGTGGACAGCACACAGGGCAGGCCGGTGCACAAGTGGACTGAAACTTCAGTTTTCATTGCCTAGGCCCTCTCCGGAATGCATCCGATCTTGGAAGCGCAAATCAGGGTCTGACCTGGCTGACCAGGCCCGACGCTGCTTAGCGCTTCCAAGATCTGGCACATTCAGGACTCCGCAGGTCACGGAACTCTGCCTTTGTGGAATTCCACTGAGTTATTTTTTAACTCTGAAGAATTTCGCAGAGCGGGACTCCGTGATTTCCGCCCAAGCCCAACGTAGACAATAGGGAGAAATGGACAGGTAGCGCATAGAGGGGCATAAAGGAGAGGGGAAAACAGTGAAATGGAGGAACAAGAGGAATGCTCAACACGTTACAATAATATACTAGACCAAAGATGCAAGGTATGAGAAAGTAATATCAGTTGGTTCATAAACCGCCTCTCTGAGGCATTGTCTAAATTAGTGGTGGGCAGAGTGCTCAGAGTTCTACTCCAAGGAATCCTGAGGAGTTGGGTAAAAACTCAGTGGAATTCTATAGAGTTCAGTGTCTGACGGAGTGGCACCTGCCCTTTCACCCAGGCACTGAATGTGCCTGATCTCGGAAAGGTTAAGCAGGGTCGGGCCTGGTTAGTACCACTAAACCATGCCGACACCTAGTTAGTAGTACTAACCAGGTCCGACCCTGCTTAGCACTTCCACAATCGGGTGCATTCAGGCAAGGGTATGCTGAAACGGCAACAAAAGCTGCAGTTTCAGGCCTCTTGTGCTGACACAGACCACCGGCCTGGAGCCTGTTGCTGTCAACCACACCTGCAAGACACTTCCCTTCACCAACTGCCGTCCTTCACAAACCTGCTCCGGAGGGCCAAGCACACACTCTGACATGCTTAAGTCTTGCAATCGCTTTTTCTGCACTTACACACAGCCTCAGCTCACCACCAACAGGCTGTTATTTTTCAAAAAGTGCCTAGGCTGGCTTGCCACTGGGCTCCAAGGCACTCTCTCAGGCCACACACATCTCTATCTAGCGTGGGCAGCCGGACTACCACCCAGCAGCAGATGCTCCCCTGGTCTCCAGCTCTCCCTGCTAGCCTCAGCACCGTACCCCATAACACCACTTCCTTTCGCAGGGACTCCGGAGAGACAGATTCTTTTCAAGTGGGACTCTGACTGCAAGTTTCTTTTGTTCCAAGCACAGACCCCTCCACCCCCCTATATGCAAATACTGTCCATGCCGATTTCCGGCCTCCATGTGCACACAGAAGAGAAAGCAAAACAAGAGTCTAACCTGGGTCCAGGTCGACTCCAGGGTCCCGTTACTACTTGCCAGGGGCCTGGCTCTCTGCCTCCCTCTGCCCCCTGATCCAGGGCTGCTGAGGACAGTGATAGGAGGGAGGTCTGGATGAGTTGCTGGTGCCAGTGCAGCCCCTCACCAGCACTCTAGCAGCTTGCAGCAGTGCCATGCCCGACCGCCACCAATGTCTGCTCGCGCTGTGTGGCCCATAATTGGGCAGCAGTGCACACATGGCGAGCTCTGCTCCAGTGCCGGGGCCAGCAGAGTTTTTGGACGCTTCAAGCAGAGCATGCAGTGCCAAAAACTCCAATAACTCTGCCAGCAGAGTGGAGCTCACCATCCACCCCTAGTCTCAATGCACCTGTGTCAGGTGGAGGACTCACAGGTACTCTGGACATAATAGTTTCTTGAATTCATGAAAAAGAAATCTAATACATGGCCCCCACATTTTGTCAAATTGCGGCATGCTACGTTACACAACCCCTGTCAACTTCTCCATGCTCAGCAATCCACAAAGTCTATGAATCCAATCCTGTTGCGATGCTATCAGAGCCCCACTATAACAATATAGCCTCCTTTGCTGCACAAAGGGTGAGAGTAATAGCATGGCCCCTTGCAGACCACAGAGGGTAAGTCAGTGTATTGGGTAGTCCTAACAGTATATAACTAGGGAATCTGGGCATGTCAGTGTCACAGATTTCATTTATATCAGCCAAAACCTTAATCGAGTATTGTTGAAGTTTGGGGTAAGCTAAAGAATGCATATCAGATTGCCGCCAGCAATCCACCCCTCCATCTGGCACCATTTAATTGTTCTGGCAGGTGTCTAATGCTAGTAGTGTACAATTCTGAGTAGTGCTTCTTTGTCTGAGACACTACTAGCAGATGTGCATGCTGGACGTGGAATATAAAAGTGCACTCACAGTCTAATTCCCATCCACGCTGTACTGGGAATTTAGAGGGAGCCATTGGAGTGTTAAGGAAAGTATATATATTGGACAGAAGTCTACGATCTGTGTTGATGGGAAGGAGTCACTGTTCAAAAGCTGTGAGTGTGCGGCTAGCGTGGGGTTTTATAGGAGACTACGTAAACCAATGTTTGATTGCAAGATATTGCCAGTGTGCATTTTGGGGGATGCCATAAGTGGCCTGGACTTGGGCAAAGTCTATAATACTATTGTGATCAAGTAAATTGCCTATTCATTTGCGGTTGCTTTCTTGCCATATTGATAATGCAGTTCCAGAGCAGTGGGGAAGTCAGGGTTATCGTGAATTGTTTTTTGCCGTGAGATGCGAGTGGAGAGTTTCTGGGTTGTTTGTTCCTTTTCCCACACTTCCACTGTCCCCCTGACTATAGATGAGATATATACCCTAGATGGGTGGTGCCATTCAGGAAGCCAAATATCTTCCATATGTCAATGCCCAGCAATTGTCTGATCAATGAAATACCAATTTTTCTCAAACTGAGGCTGAGAACACTCTGCTAAGTATCAAGTTGAGCTACTTGATAATAGCGTATCAGGTGTGGCTTACCCAAATCCCCTTCTGCCATGGTTAGATATGCCTGCTTTTTAGCCATGTGTGCTTTTTCCCTGTCCAGGTGTAGCCTTCAATCAAACGCCCTGAGTACCTGAGGTAGGGTCTGTAGTGGCAAAGTCTGCATTATGTATAATATCCTAGGTAAAAAGGCCATTTTGACTGCGTCCAATTGTCTCAGCCATAAAAGAGAATGCCTCTGCCAAGTATGTAGGTCTGATCTGGAAGTAGCCAGTATAGTTGCATTGCACTGTGTGTTATAACGTGTGATGTATTTCTAAGCCCAAGTAAGTGACCCCCTGGGGGCCGAGGCAAAAAAAAAAAAAAACCTAGCCAGCAGGGGGAAGTGGGTGATGAAAAGCCTGTGAGTTTTGCAGGTTAATTTTGAAGCCTGAGGCATCCCCAAAAGCCTGCAGTTCTTGCATCGGGGGATGCAGAGATGTGAAGGGTTTTCACAACACTATCATCACATCATCAGCATAAAGAGCCAACATATGCTCCTGACCTCCCATATAAAGTCCAGTCACCAGAGGATTTCTGTGCACTCTCGCTGCAAATGTAAAGCGCAAAGAGGAAGGGCGACAGGAGCAACCCTGCCTAGTTCTGCTCCCAATAGGGAAAGACTGCGGCAGCCGGCTGTTAGCCCTAGCTGCAGTGTTCACATTACTGCACCATATCTAGCGCCGAAACTGGGTATCAATGCCGACCTTGTCCAACACTAGATAAGGCCAATGTACGCAGTCAAAGGCCTTTCGGCATCAACCGAGAGAAGAAGAGCAGGTGTGCGGGATCGATGGATTTTATCGCTCAAATAGAAGATATGTTTGGTGTTATCACTACAGTTTCTTTTGTAGTGTAGGCTCTCATTATTCTAATGAGACTACTGGATTTTGAGTGGCAGAATCGCCTGCGGTGTGGGGAGACTGAGTCTGACCCACTGCAGGTGACACCTGTCACTCCAATCGGGTTTTACTCCAGCCAGCTAGCAGTGCATCATCTCTACACAAGGGCAGGGATGACTGGGCAGCTGAGCGCATGACATAATTGGTTTTCTCAGGGAAGCCGTGGTCACTCAGGTCTCATCCGTTTCTCTCAGTTACATTAGTCTGATTTATACAATGATAAAAAGAGGCAGTATATGTTGTAAAAATTGTTTTTAATGAAGCAACTGCATCTTAGATAGCAAAGCGTGAGCTGCAATAACCAGGACGACACAGCATGACAATATTAAAATTGTGACAAGGAAAGTGAAGCATAAGAATAATGCTACCATATTGCACTACAGTCAGTAGACTAACTCCTACCTAAGCTATAAGAGCACAGAGTGTTAAGCTCTAATTCTACACTTCAGGTTCCCCTAGGAAGACATCATCCCCCATACCTGAGCAAAGGCCAGCGGTCTGCAAAACAGCTGCAGCGAAGCCTTCGGCAATCAACATACAGACGTGGTTCTCTGGCTGGAATCTCCCTCTAACGTGTAAGAGACAGGGAAGTGTTTTTATAATAGCACAGCTGATATTCTGAGAAAATGTCAATACGTAAGGATGTGTGTTTTCTATAAATGTCGTAGACTAAATTTATACCACGTTCACAGTCAATGTGCCTTGCTGTAGCCTTGGAAGAAGCACAGAGTGAGCAACAATGTCTTGTTTGAGAACAGAGAGCTGGCCTAGGCAAAAACAGTTAGATAAACAGATAAACAGAAAATAAAACAAGACCGTAAAAGTGGCTATTGTAACAATAATAAAATAAGGCAGAATAAAATATATCTAGGTTGGAGTGCACAGCGGCTTGGCCTAGTGTGCTAAAATAACGTGCATGGAGCTATAGCTAAAATGGCTACACAACACTTTCAAGGATAAACAGAGCCTGATCTGGGTCTATCAATCCCTGCATATAGGGAGCAAGACGTGCTACCAGTATACTAGTCAAGATTATAGCTTCCACATTTGAGAATGAAATTGGATGATATGAGGCATAGAACACTGAGGCCCTCATTATGAACACAGCGGTAAACACCGTCGACTGCCGTGGTGACGGTGAACAGAAGACCGCCATTGGCGGTGAACAGAAACCAGCCATATAATGATGCAAAAATCTGAATCTGACAAAAATCTCCCTGCCACCAGTCACTGCCAGGACCTTGTCGGCGGAAATGCTGAACTTCCCATCCCGCCACCACTGAGCACACAAACTCCCTGCCATCCAAATAATAAAGCACAAATCACTGTGGTGGTCAGTGGAAGCCGAACGACCATTGGCAGTACAGCCCACCATGGGCGGCAAGTGAACCCATCAGTAAGAAATGCATTCATTGGCAAGTTTGAAACTCACACACCTGATACACATCCACAACACTATAAAATACTCATAGACACACCCCATAATCCTTTGCAACGAAATAAGGTAAACTAATATAGAGAACCCCATAAGCAGACACCGAACGCCACAATACACGATACATACACCCAACCACACAAGAGGACCCTCACCTAGATCCACACAAGACACCATTCACAACACACATCATAGCACCCCCAAACACCCACGCTTCACAGAAAGGGAGGCAAGGACGAGCTATTGAAGGTCAAGCCACAATTATTTGGGGCACATGTCCACACGCACCCATCGCCAGGAAGAAGGAGCTATGTGTCAACACCAGGGCAGTGCGCGCTCTGTTGGTGACTAGAATGCAAAAACCCAGCACTCTCAAAACAACGTAATTTATGCATTGCGCTGATATGTTGTTGTTTAACCTTTTGCATTGCAGAGTTCAATCCTGGAGACTTATTTTTAATGTGCTTACAAATGCTGTTCATTTGCAATGTATTGCTGCAGGCTTCCAGAGTGTGTTAGGGTGTGGTCCCTTTCCAGGGCCTTCTAGAGACTTTCCCTGCAACATGCCTGGGTGTGGTTGTGGGCTGGGGCAAGACTCTATAAAAAGGAGCCAGCCCAGCTCCAAGTGCTCCCTATTCAGAGGTCCCGGTGCAGAGCAGCAGCTACTTCCTGAGCTCCTGTCCCGGTGGCCTATTTGATCTTCCAGACATCTGACTTTCATTCTTCATTTGGAGATCCTTGTTCTGGGCGGAAAGACGGTGGTTGGGCTGGCCTCCCGACGCTGTTATCGAGAACTCTCATGTTCTTGGGCCTAATTCTTGTATGATTTGACAGAGTACTTTGCGCGTGTGAAATATGTGCTTGAGTGTTTGTGACATTTGCATGGTGGCTTAAGAATCGGCAAGACGCGCAATTCGTTTTATGGTGTTTTAACTTTGTTGTTCATTGCGCGCTACCATTTCTTGACATTTACATGGTGGCTGAAGAATGGGCAAGATGCGCGATTCGTTTTATGGTGTTTTAACCTTGTTGTTCATTGCGCGCTACCATTTCTTGACATTTACATGGTGGCTTAAGAATCGGCAAAAGACGCGCGATTCGTTTCATTGTACTTTGATCTTGTTATTCATTGTGAGCTGTTATTTCTTGGTATTTACATCGTGGTTTACGAATCGACAAGACACGCGATTCGTTTAATGATGATTTGACTTTGATATTCATTGCGTACTACCATTGCTTGGCTTTTTACATGGTGACACTCGAATCGGCAAGACGCACAATTCTCTCCTCGAGTTTAATTCATGTTGTTTATTGTATGCCACTATTCTAAGATATTTATCATGTAATATTCAAGTTGACAAGTTATGTGATTTGTTTTTCCTGAATCCATATTGTGTTATTCATGGTGCACAATCCTTTTATGGTGTTTACTATATATATATATAATATATAAATCTACAATATGCGCAATTTGTGTTGAAACATTTTAAGAGTACACAGGAGATCAGAGTTTCTAGATGCAATATTGTATGGTCCTAGTATGCATTCTCAAAAAAGGATTTATTTGACTGGTTTAAAATTTAGTCAGAATGTTTTTCTGATTCTCATGTAAAGGAAAGTACTTGAATAAGAAAGTTTTCATTTAATCCATCTTGATTCCCTTACAGGTATCCGGCCATCTTGAAACTTAGTAATTTTAAACTTAATTCTTAGATTCTTCATGTTTTCAGAATGATTATGCTTAGAATCATAGTCAAGTATTGATTTCAGGAGATATAATTTTCATATTATGTGTTCTAACCTTTTTCTTACTACAGGTCTCCTTCCCAGCTGTTTCCCTTCCTAATCCCCTCTTCCCCTCTTGAACTCTCTTAGCCTCTGTGATTTATCTATCAGAGTCTTGGAGCTGTTCAGTGGTGGACGTGTTGGGAACGTGCGCAGACCCCGAGGATCTGGTGACTCTGACAGAATAGTGAGCCCACAAATTATTATCCTCCTGGTTTGTGTATGTTCTCAGCATGGCCACGCTGGACGAGTTAGTCAAGGCTATCACCCAGCTCCAGGCAGAGGTGGTATCATCCAAAGAATTGACAACTAGCTTAGCTGAGAGAGTAAGTCAGTTGCAAGATAAGGTAGAGAAGAAGTAACAAAGTCCCACAGGTGTGTCCTGGCCAGGTACTTCTTCTCAGGCTTCTGGAAGTAATCCGACAAACATTTCCCTAAATGTTCCTTCCGCAATTCCTTTAGCTCCCCCAGAACGTTTCTCAGGTGACCCTTTGAAAGCGCAATCTTTCCTGGTTCAAGTGGGACTACACTTCACCTGTAGACCACATACTTTCCCCGATGCCCAGTCCAAAGTAGCTTTCTTGTTATCATATTTGGCTGGGAATGCAGCTACTTGGGCAATTCCTCTTGTGCGTAAAAATAGTCCCTTGTTGTACAACTGGAGAAATTCTGTTCGTGAGTTTGAGAGAGTTTTTGATCGTAGAACTGTAACACAGTCAGCAGATCGTGAATTATTAGATTTACGCCAAGGGAATCAAGACCTAGTGTCATATTTAGCCAATTTTAACTGGCTGGTTGCCGAGACATCCTGGCCTGAAGAAAAACAAGCGGTCTTGTTTTACAAGCGACTCAAAGAGGAACTAAAAGATATCTTAGCACAAATCGACCCACAACCTACAGACTGTCAAGAATTAATAAACCTTGTCTTGAGGCTTGATCATCGTTTAGCAGAACGTAAAGGAACGCGCAACAAGATTGAAAAATATTCATGGCGTGTTCATGAAAACAGAGACTCAAGAGCTCCGAAAGAGAGAACGCCGGATCCGATGGAAATTGGAACCATCAGAAGACCTTCGACCAAAGATGAAATGGACCTACGCAGAAAAGATGGACAATGTCTTTATTGTGGGCGGAAGGGTCATTTTGCCAAAGATTGTCCAATCAAACCAAAAAACAAGCAAGGTCCAGTTCAGAAGGTAGCAGCCAATGCACCAGTTGAGTTGGAAAACTAAAACACCCAAGATGCAGAGAAGGGTTGCTCTTGGGTGTCACCGTGGACCCTTCACAATCTAGACATCTTAAACTGGAAATAAGAGTTCGGGCCAAATAAAAGATCTATTTCGAAAAAGCTCTTGTCTGTTCTGGGGCTACTGGGAACTTTGTTGATGTCCAATTGGTTTGTGCATGGGGGATCCCATGTATTGAAAAGAAGACCCCAGAAATCATCCAGGCAGTTGATGGAAAACTCTTGACTGGAGGTCCAGTAACTCTTCAGACTATCCCCTTGTCAATGATTTGTGAAGATAAGAATCAAAGAAAGAAACATAAAGAGAAAATCATTCTTGACGTGATCCATGCTCCCCAATATGGGATTATCCTTGGCTTGCCATGGTTAACTCATCACAATCCAGAGATCAATTGGGCAGAACGAAAAATTGTGTTCTCATCTGCGCTATGTAACGAATAATGTCTCCAAAAGATTCAAGTACCAAAAGTTTGTAACTCTTACATAGCTACTGCAGCTGAGAAAGAAATTCAGCTGCCCAAACAGTATTCATCTTACAAAGATGTATTTGATGAGAAAGGAGCAGAGACTCTACCTCCTCATAGATCTTATGATTGTCAAATTGATCTAGCCCCAGGTGCGATACTTCCCAACTGTCGTGTATATGCCCTGTTAGAACATGAAAATCAACATTTACGAAAATACCTAGATATATTTTTGGAGAATGGCTTCATTCGCCCCTCTAAGTCTCCTGCAGCTTCACCTTTGTTTTTTGTTCCAAAAGCTAATGGAGAACTTCGAACTTGCATCGACTATAGGGGTTTGAACAAAGTCACCATCAAGAATAAATATCCTTTACCCCTAATTCCGGTATTATTGGAACAAGTAAAGAGAGCAAAAATCTACACGAAGCTTGACCTTCGAGGTGCTTATCATTTGGTCAGAAAGAGAGAGGATGACGAATGGAAAACAGTGTTCAAGACAAGATATGGCCTTTTTGAATACACCGTCATGCCTTTTGGTCTGTGTAATGCTCCAGCAGCATTTCAATTTTTCTTGAATGACGTTCTTAGAGAGTACCTCAACATATTTGCCATAGTCTACATCAATGACATTTTGATCTACTCTGACAATGAAAACGAACATGTCGAACATGTCAAGAAAATTCTTGCAGCCCTTCGAAAGCATAATTTATATTGCAAAATAACCAAGTGTGAGTTTCATGTTACCACAGTTGAGTTTTTAGGGGTTATTCTTACTCCTCAAGGTATGGTGATGGCAGAAAAGAAAGTAAAAGCTGTATCTGATTGGCCCACCCCAAAGACTGTTCGTGATATACAATGTTTCCTGGGGTTTGCAAATTTTTACCGGAGAATCATAAATCATTTCTCCCAGACAGTGGCTCCAATCACTAAGCAACTAAGAAAGAAAGAAAAGTTTGTATGGTCCCCAGAAGCTGAGCAAGCCTTCTCGACTTTGAAGAAAGCTTTGTCCACTGCCCCAGTCTTGACTCATCCTGATGCGAATCCACCTTTCATAGTGGAAGCTGATGATTCAGATGTAGCAATAGGAGCCGTCTTATCACAACGAAATAAAGACACTGGTCAACTTCATCCTGTAGCTTATATGTCTCGGAAGTTGAACGAAGCCGAACAGAACTATGTAATTGCTGTAAAAGAGCTTCTGGCGATTCGTGACGCCTTTAAAGAATGGAGACATCATTTGTTGGGTGCCAAATACACTGTCACAATATATACTGATCATCGTAATCTTCAATTCATGAGTTCCGCCAGACTTTTGACCCCTCGGCAATTACGCTGGATGCTGTTTTTTGCTGAATTTGATTTTGTAGTAACCTTCTGGCCTGGTAAAGATAATCGCAAAGCTGACGCCTTGTCCCGTCAATAGTCTACCACGTTGCCTGCATTTCAAGCCTCCAGAGCTATCATTGCTCCTGACAAGGATCTATGTATCATAAAAACTGAAGATTTCTTTGAAGAAATTCGCAACTCTTTCACTGTTGAAAAATGGCAAACATGGGCCCAAGCAGTTCCCAAAAGGTCAATCAAACAAGGACTACCCTTTCATGACGCTCGTTTGTTCGTACCCACTACCAAACTTCGCAAGATAGTGTTTCATTGGTTGCATGTTATACCGACGGCAGGTCACCCAGGTACTCCTAAAACTCTTGAACTGATCCAACGCTATTTTTGGTGGCCTACCCTAACAAAAGATGTCAAAGCAATGGTAAACAACTGCGAAGTTTGTGCTCGCATTAAAACAAGTCATTCAAAACCAAAAGGGTTGTTACATCCACTTCCAACCCCAAGTCGTCCATGGGAGCACATTTCTTCAGACTTTATTACCGGTCTGCCAGTGGTTCAACAGCATTCAGTAATTCTGGTGGTAGTAGATAGTCTCACGAAATATGGACATTTCATTGCCTGTAAAAAATTGCCCACTTCTAGTGAACTGGCAACTATTTTACTGAACAGAGTGGTTCGTTATCATGGACTGCCAAAAGTTATCCTCTTCGATCGGGGGTCGCAATTTGCCTCCAATTTCTGGAAGACATGGTGCAAAACACTCCAAGTGACATCTACGCTATCTACTAGTCACCATCCTCAAACAGATGGTCAAACAGAGAGACTAAATCAGACTTTGAAACAATACCTACGTGCCTACGCTGAAAAGGCACTTCATTCTTGGACATCTATGCTCTGGTTAGCTGAGTTAGCTTACAGTAAATCATTCCACACTTCTATTGGCATTACACCCTTTTTTGGTTTATTTGGCTATCATCCTGGCACCCTGCCCATCGCAATTCCTCAAGAAAGTTCTCTTACTCCAGCTCTGTCAGAAACCATTCAGCATTTGCATCAAACCCAAAAACTGATTCAACAGCATTTAGAAAAAGCCAAACAAAAATACAAAAGGCATTATGACAAGCAACATTGTGAGGGACCACAATATCAACCAGGTGACAAAGTGTGGCTTTCCACAAAGCATATAGACTTCAAGAAGAAGCACATGTTTAATCCCAAACTTACAGGTCCTTACACAGTCCTTCAGCAAATCAATCCAGTAACCTGTAAACTACAATTGCCCAGATCCTTACAGATTCATCCAGTGTTCCACACTTCCCTATTGAAAAGGGCAGTCCAAAAGTTCCATCCTCATCCAGCTCCTGTTCTAGTACAGGGAGAAGAATAATATGAAGTTAAGAAAGTGTTGGATTCTACACTACAATGGCGTAATCTATGGTACTTAATCTCATGGAAAGGTTATGGTCCTGAAAATAACTCATAGGTTTCTGCATCTGATATTCATGCTCCAGTACTTGTGAGACGCTTTCCTTGTCTTAATCCAGGCAAACCAGGCCCTAGAGCGCATCTGGGAGAGGGGAGTACTGTCAACACCAGGGCAGTGCGCGATCTATTGGCAACTAGAATGCAAAAACCCAGCACTCTCAAAACAGCGTAATTTATGCATTGTGCTGATATGTTGTTGTTAAACCTTTTGCATTGCAGAGTTCAATCCTGAAGACTTATTTTTAATGTGCTTACACATGCTGTTCATTTGCAATGTATTGCTGCAGGCTTTCAGAGTGTGTTAGGGTGTAGTCCCTTTCCTGGGCCTTCTAGAGACTTTCCCTGCAACATGCCTGGGTGTGGTTGTGGGCTGGGCCAAGACTCTATAGAAAGGAGCCAGCCCAGCTCCAAGTGCTCACTATTCAGAGGTCCCGGTGCAGAGCAGCAGCTACTTCCTGAGCTCCTGTCCCGGTGGCCTATTTGATCTTCCAGACATCTGACTTTCATTCTTCATTTGGAGATCCTTGTTCTGGGCGGTAAGACGGTGGTTGGGCTGGCCTCCCGACGCCGTTATCGAGAACTCTCATGTTCTTGGGCCTAATTCTTATATGATTTGACAGAGTACTGTGCGCGTGTGAAATATGCGCTTGAGTGTTTGTGACATTTGCATGGTGGCTTAAGAATTGGCAAGACGCGCAATTAGTTTTATGGTGTTTTAACTTTTTGTTCATTGCGCGCTACCATTTCTTGACATTTACATGGTGGCTTAAGAATGGGCAAGACGCAATTTGTTTTATGGTGTTTTAACTTTGTTGTTCATTGCGCGCTACCATTTCTTGACATTTACATGGTGGCTTAAGAATCGGCAAAAGACGTGCGATTCGTTTCATTGTACTTTGATCTTGTTATTCATTGTGAGCTGTTATTTCTTGGCATTTACATTGTGGTTTACGAATTGGCAAGACGCGCGATTCGTTTAATGATGATTTGACTTTGATATTCATTGCACACTACCATTTCTTGGCTTTTTACATGGTGACACTCGAATCGGCAAGACGCACGATTCTCTCCTCAAGTTTAATTCATGTTGTTTATTTTATGCCACTATTCTAAGATATTTATCATGTAATATTCGAGTTGACAAGTTATGTGATTTGTTTTTCCTGAATCCATATTGTGTTATTCATGGTGCACAATCCTTTTTTGGTGTTTAATATATATATATATATATATATATATATATATATATATATATATATATATATACAGTATATATATATATATATATATATATAAATCTACAATATGTGCAATTTGTGTTGAAACATTTTAAGAGTGCACAGAAGATCAGAGTTTCTAGATGCAATATTGTATGGTCCTAGTATGCATTCTCAAAAAAGGATTTATATGACTGGTTTAAAATTTAGTCAGAATGTTTTTCTGATTCTCATGTAAAGGAAAGTACTTGAATAAGAACGTTTTCATTTAATCCATCTTGATTCCCTTACAGGTATCCGGCCATCTTGAAACTTAGTCATTTTAAACTTAATTCTTAGATTGTTTATGTTTTCAGAATGACTATGCTTAGAATCATAGTCTAGTATTGATTTCAGGAGATATAATTTTCATACTGTGTGTTCTAACCTTTTTCTTACTACAGGTCTCCTTCCCAGCTGTTTCCCTTCCCAATCCCCTCTTCCCCTCGTGAACTCTCTAAGCCTCTGTGATTTATCTATCAGAGTCTTGGAGCTGTTCAGTGGTGGACGTGTTGGGAACGTGCGCAGACCCTGAGGATCTGGTGACTCTGACACTATGGCAGACAATAGTCAACAAGGTCAATGCAGTGGGACACCATCCACGCACCAGGGACAACATCCGCAAGAGATTAAATGACCTGCATGGAAGTTCAGGTCCATGGCATCCAGGCACCACATTGGAGTCCAGAAACCTGGGGGAGGACCTCCACCAACACCACCCGACTATTCTAACTGGGAGGAAAAGGTACTGGCCATCCTGCACCCTGAGGGACTCACTGGACTCACTGGAGGAATGGACTTGGGTAAGTTGTCTACATTTACCCCATATCCATCATACCTATAACGCAGGCACCACCCCACCCCTCCAACACCCACCAGGACCACTACCCCACCCAGGCCACAATCACTACATCCAGTCCCCCTGCATGCTCACAAACCCACTAACAGGCCCACATCCCTTCCCTTGTGCACAGCCACCCACCCCTGCAAGGAATCACAATGGCCTACAGCACCCACAATGCACCTCCACATCCAAAGCAAAATGCAATGCTAACCTCACAAAAACACCCTGTATAGCCCCAAAGTCCGAAAACCTGCATTAAACTGCCCAGTCCTGTGCACCACATCCGATCATGCAATTGTAACAGACATGTCCATTCCTCCCAACAGGCACCACCACCCATGCCACCCTGACTGACAGGACGAGGAGTGGCAGTGTCCCACAGGGAGACAGAGGCACCCCCCAGGACACTGGGGATGGAACCCTGGACATTGACGATCACCCTGGCCCCTCACCCAGTCCTGGACTGTCAACATCCAGCACCCCCACCCAGGATACCACTGACACCCCTACCACCTAGCCAATATCAGCCCAGGGCAACTGTCCCCACACCTGTGTATCCAGGCCACAGACTGGTGGAACACATGGACAGAGGCCACAGTCACCCCCTACCAACAGGCAGGAAGACGATGGCCCCAGTACAAGTGGTACCGCCAGACCTGTGCAGGGGACACAGGCACAGGGGGCTAGGCCCGGTGGGAGGGCATCAGTGTTCCAGGGGGAGGCCACAGGATGGATGCTGCAGCCCAGAGCGTGATATCTGAGGTCCTGGGAGCATACCACCATACCCAGGACAGATTGGCCCAGATTGTTTCCACCCTGGAGCAGAGTCAAAGGATGCAGCTAGCACACCACCAAGAGGCCGTGGAACACTGGAAACTGCACAATGCCACAATGGCCACCATAGCAGGTGCACTGCTGCACCCTGTCCCAACACAGCCTGGGGCCCACACAGACCAGGAAGCTCCCACTACAGGCCAGGCTACAGACTGGACAACAACAGCATCAGCAGCAACTGCACATGTTCCACCCTCTCAGTACACACAGGGGACATCCATCTCAACCTGCCAACACCAGGCACCCAAACTGACCCTCAGGCCCATATATGGCACTGGAACACCTGCCAAGACCAAGGTCCCCCCAAAGAAGTGACTCTGGTAAGAACTGTCCTCCAAAGGTCCCACTGAATCAGCGACCAAAGCATGTGAAAACTACAACAAACTCCTGGAAATATAGATGGACCTGCCACTACTGCCAACAAATGCTGCGGCCATTTTGTACAACAACCAGTAGCCCACTCCCATCACTGTAATCTGCACAATGTAATCCCTGCACCAAATAAAACACCAGTTCACCTGTTACAAAGTCCCCTGTCATTATGTTGAAACAAACAGAAGTATGAATGCAACTGTATGATAACTCATTTATTATTATCTGAGTAGCAGGAAATGCACCACACACATTACATGTTGTTGTGCCTAAAGATGTGGGGAACTATTATACTATAATGTAACCTGTCCAATGCAGACCTAGTCACAGTGGCAATGAGTATCGACCCAACACCCCCCTACATGACAAGGCACAATGACAGTATGCTGCACAGACAACAATCTCATCCAATTGTCCCACAGAGTTACTGGAAGTAGAGTTGAATCAGTTGGGACCTGGAATTTACATCTTCCCCCTCCTCATCATCACCATCACTCTCATCCCCTCTCTGAGGAAGCTGGTCTGGATATACAGCACCCTCTTCCTCCAAGAGGGAGACAGAATTTCTCACAGCCATTGTGTGCAGCATGAAGCAGGCCACCACTATTCTACACACCTTTTCAGGCCAGAGGGCCAGGGAACTGCCAGAGATATGTAGGCAACAAAATCTAGCCTTCAGGAAAGCTATTGTGAGCTCTATCCCCCTCCTACTATGTCCATGGGCTTCATTGAAATTCTACTGAGCATCTGTTCCAGGATTCCTCACCGGTGTCATGAGCCAACGCAAGGTGGGATAGCAAGAATCATCTAGAAAATGGTGCAAAACAGGAATGTCTTTGACAACCCTCAGAGGCAGACAGCCTGGCTGTTTGCTATGTGGCAATAAGTGTCAGAAACACCTACCTATAATCCATCCTCTGTCCTCTTGTAGTTCCATCTTGTGCGGCACACTACCGTTCCTCAGCACAAAGGAATCATGGACTGATCCAGGGAACATAGCATTCACATGTGAGATGTACTGGTCTGCAGTACACACTAATTGAATGTTCATGGAATGAAAGTTCTTCCTGTTTCTGTACATCTGTTCACTGACTCTTGGGAGGATGATAGCTATGTGTGTGCCATCAATGGCACCTATCACATGGGGTATGTTGGCAAAGGCATAGAAGTCCGACTTGATGGCAAGGAGGTCAGCACTTTGGGGAAACCTCACATAGGACTGCAGGTGTCGTACAAATGCATTTAGGAATCTGGACAATATAATGCTAAACATTGGCTGTGAAAAACCTGCACCTATGCCCACTGTCACTTGAAATGAGCCCATGGCCTGGAAATGGAGTGCAGAGAGCACCTGCACTTCAGTAGGGATCACATGCTGATTATGATTAGCCGGTCTCAGTGCGGGATCCAGTAATGCACAAAGTTCATCAATAGTAGCACAAGTGAGCCTGTAATTGATAATGATGTGACGCTCCACCATGGTCCGCAAATCAGCAAGTGGTCTGTACACCAATGGGGCCCTCCCTCACCACAAGGGTCTGTACCTAGGAGGAGTTGAAAACACGTGTGAGGAGCACACAAACATCTGCAAACATTGTTTCACATTCAGCACTGCTGGTATGATTGCCAATGGCACAAATGCTTGGTGTGTGTGACATTACAGCAACATGACCACAATGATACAGTATATCAGGACTGGTCCGGTTAGGTAATGTAATTGTTTCATGCCTATGGGTGTTTAGGGGACAATAGGGCCTGCATTGTGCTGATGAGGGTTTTACAACTGCGTAGTTAAGGCCCCCTGTAATCCAGAAGTGTCGTGGTGGAAGAGACCTCATACCGCTAGCGGTTGACGTAATAGCGTAAGGCGGTGTTTACTGCGTTGCGCAAATTCATTGGTTAACATGGTTGTCAATGGGCATTCTTAGCGTAACATGATCACTGCCGGCGGTGACGTAGCACATTGCTTTGGTGCGTACGCAAACTCGTCACCCCAACTTCACTTGACTCCCTGATCCCGCGCATGCAGGTATTCCACTGAGTGTACTGCTGTGTCCGGCCTCTGGTCATGGAAATGGCACGTGGTGCAGGGGAAAGGGCCCCGACCTTCACCAAAGAGGAATTGGAGAAGCTCGTGGACGGGGTCCTGCCCCTGTACGCCAAGCTCCACGGTCGGCCAGAGGTACAGGTGAGTAGGAGGATTGGGGGACATGGATGTGTGTAATGGTGGATGTTGGCTGCATACATATGTGCACTTGTGACACTGTATGGTCCAGGATTCCTGACATGCGGCATGTGTGTGTGCTGTTAGGCTGTTTTAAATGTCCGTCCCATAGTGGACGTATAGCCAGCTGTATATGATTGGCCATTGTCTGACCTCAGTGTTACTTTTCTGTGCGTCCCTTATAGGTAAGCGCCCACCAGAAGAGGGGACTTTGGCATGCCATCACCAAGGAGGTGCAGACCCTGGGGGTCTACAACCGGCCGAGCACTCACTGCAGGAAGAGGTGGGAGGGCCTTCAGTGCTAGGTGAGGAAGATCTGTGAGGCCCAGCTGAGGAAGTCCTCCCAACGAGGAAGGGGTGCCTGTTGGGCACTGACCCCCGCCTTATGCAATGCATCCTAGTGGTGGCGTACCCAGACCTGGATGGGCACTTGAAGGGTGCACAGCAGTCACATGGGGTTGAGTACGCATACCATATTTTGGCTCCTTGATGGATGTGTGTGTGTGCTTTCGTATTTATGCTGTCTAGTGGCAGGGACTCTGACAGATGTTCATCTACATAATAGCCCCCTTGGGGAGTGGGGGTGTAAGGGTCAAGTCAGCAGTACGTCAGGTCCTTAAGTTCATTGGGGAATGGCTGTAGAGCAGGGTTTTGGCCACTAGTCAGGGGCATAGCCATGTGTATAGCGGTAGGTGCTGCCTGGTGGAATAATTTCTGGGTGGGTGTATGTGTGAACCACTAATGTGCCTCCATTCAGCTATTTACAAGTGTCTCTCCTGTTTTGTCTCCCCATCCCTGTTCTCTTGTGTTGTCTGTGTACATCAGCATCATCTGGCGAGGGAGCTGAGGCACCGGCGAGTGGGGAGGCAGCGGCCCACGGATCCTCGGAGGCAGAGTCTTCCGGCTCCAAGGGGACCAGTGGGTTTGAGGGCGAGGGGAGTACCACGGGGGAGGCAACTACCACTGGAGGTAGTGACTCTGATACTTCCTCCGATGGGAGCTTCCTGGCGGTGGTGGACCCTAGTGGGCCCAACCTTACTGTGTCATCTTCCGCCACCCCCATACAATCACCTTCATTTCAGTTGCTCCCCACCGAGTTGCTCGTGCCTGCTCACCCAGAAGGGTGGGCGTCTCCTTCACCCCAGGCACCTCCTCCCCTGCCCCAGTCAGCACTGCTGCCCTTACGGAGGAGGCTATTGACCTCCTGAGAAACATCTCTGTAGGGCAGACAACCATCGTCAATGTCATCCACGGGCTAGCATCTAAGGTGCAGCAGACCAATGCCTATCTGGATGGCATTCACGGTGCCGTCTCCGGCCCACAGAGATCTTTTCAGGCTCTGGCCTCCTCTTTGGCGGCAGCAATTGTCCCAGTTCATTCCGTTCCCCCTCCAACCACCTCTCCCCCTTCCAGCACCCCACTCCCTTCACCTGTCCAAAGCACACATTCTGACACACAGGCACACACCTCAACACACAAGAAGCACACTTCAAAACACAAGCACCACATCTCCCACCACAAGCATACACACAGCCAACATACATATGCACACACACCAACATCCGCTTCCCCTAGTGTGTCCACCTCTTCAGCCTCCCTCCCTGTCCTCTCTACATGCACACCCACAGGCACTTCACCCTCATTCAATGTTGCTGACCCTATTCCTGCAGTCACCACAATAGCACACATCCATTCATGCACCCCAGACACCACACCTGCACTCACCACAACGATTTTAGTTGACACATGCAGCACACTCACCAGACTTGCAGACACCCAGACAACATCCATTTACACGGGCAGCCTGTCTTGTCCCACTGTGTCCACCCCCCTCCTCCCAAGACACTCAAACACACCAAAACACCCACCCATCACACATCCACAACACCTCAACATACTGTCCAGTCACCTGCACCTACGTCACACACACCTACACCTGTCATGACCACTCCCTCTACCGCCACTCCCACGCCTTCCTCCAGGTCCACCCCAATTGCACCTAAGAAACTTTTCCTATCCCGTGTTGACCTATGTGAACCCACTGGCCCACCCCGTCTCGTCCCTAAATGTGCTCATCTCCTTGCCCTGTCCACTCCTCCCACGTCACAGCCAGCCCCTGTCCGCCCTTTCCATTCCTGTGCTACCCCCCCCCCTGTGAGCCAGAGATCCGGTGCTGGCCCAGGAACATCTGCCGCACCCCAGGCCAAGTCCGCTCCACCAGCTGAAGTGACAAAACCTAAGCTCCCTCCACCTTCCAAACGGAAATCTAAGCCCCCCTCCCAGTCATAAATCCCCACCCCCTGTTCCCTGAGGTGCCTGGAAGCCCCATTGTTGCCCCTATGAGGTGGAGTACCATTGCAATTGTGGGAGTCAAGTTGGGGCAATTGTGGCCCATCAGACTTCTTTTACTATGGACTGGCCATTGGTCTTCTATGCACTTCTGTTGCTCAGTGAGCACAATAAAGGATAATGTGTGGTCTGTGTTGTTTGAGGCACACTCTGGATCTGTGGTCTTTCGTTTCATTGTTTGAGGGTGTTGGGCACATGTATGTACTTTGGTCAAGTTGGATTTGCCTTGTGTCGGGTAAGTACCTCTTGCTGTGGGGTGTATGGCTTGTGCTGCTGTGAAGGGTTGTGGGAGTGTTGCAGAGTGGGTGGAGTGGGTGGGTATGTAACTGTGCCCTTTCTTCCCCTGTTTAGTAGGTTGCGGTTCTTACCGTCGTCGTCTTCATTGGCGGTCTCGGTCGTGGAAATATATATGGCAAGAAGCAGGGCTGGCATGATCTGTAACTCTCTCTCCACGTCTGCTTCGGCGTGTTGTGTGAGCCTCCAGTGAGTGTTTCCTTACATTGTTTTGTTTCCGCCTGACTGCGTGGCAGTGGTTCCCGCCCTGGAACTGATGGTGGTCTAGTGCTTCATTATTTGATGGGCGGGTAGGGCTTTTCCGTCGGCCTGTGGGCGGGCTCTGCCGTCGTTGTCAGCACTCCTCTGCTGGCGGCAAGTGGTTTTCAGGATGCCTGTGTTTCAGTTGGTTCATTATTTGGTGGTTCGGACCGCACGTCTGCTAGCGGTTGCTACCGCCGACGGTGCGGTGTTTACCGCCGTGTTCATAAAGAGGGCCTGAGTCTCTCCCGGGTTTGGGAAGTACCATAATGACCATCTCCCACATGATGTCTGTCAAGGATCTGGACTTGCTAAAGGAATTATAAAGAAGAGCTAGTATAGGAGCCAAAGTGGCTACAAATAGTTTGTAGCGTAGCCATCCTGACCTAGAGCCTTGCCTGATCTCAGGCAGATGATGGCACTCATCACCTTAACGGGGTGGATATCCCATCCTAAATGTGCCACATGAGCAACTGGGAGTCTGGGACAAATATGTGACTGCATCTTCTGGTACTAGCATCTCAGCTAATTAGAGTGCTGTTTAGAACTGCTCGAACTCTTGTACTATGTGTGTGTCCTGATGTAGCCTCCCCCCGCACCCTCAATCTCTGCTATTCTCTGCTGGTGCACTTGTGCACGAAGTCACTGTGTTAGTAGTTGTCCTGCCTTATTACCCTCTGCATAGACTTTTTGGTGAGCAGTAGGGTGTATACTGCCTTGCCAATGTCTCGGGCCTTGAGCTCCCTGCAGATTTGTGTCAGTTGGCACCACACTTTATGAGAGCCAGACTGCTTATGAGTCTCCCCTGATTCCTTTACCCACTCTTCCAATTAGAGTTTCTTATCGTTCCTATCTTTATTCAGTTTGGCTGAGAGGGCAATGAGATGTCCTCGTTCTACAGCTTTAAACGTGTCCCACAGCAATGTGATTGGGATATCTGGTGTATCTTTGGTGTCACAGAAGGATCGGATACTGTTAGTGAGGTCTGTCCCACAGCAATGTGATGGGGGAGTCTGGTGTATCGTTGGTGTAAAAGAAGGACTGGATGGTGCTAATGAGTGATTAAGATGCAAGTTGCGAGCCCGGGGCACACTATTGGGTACGCGTAATGTAATGGGAATGAGTGCGTGGTCAGATAGTGCAGCTACTCCTATGTCTACTGCTGTGGCAGTCACCATGAAGTGCGGTGAGTTGAGGAAAAGATCTATTCTGACATACGTTTGGTGAGCTGCAGAGAAGAATGTGTTATCTTTTGCTGTTGGGTGATGCAGATGCCATACGTCCACCAAACCCATATCCGGTAGCCACTGAAAGCTAACTCCAGAAAAGGATCCTGTCTGCTCAGCCCTCTGCTCTGACCTTTCCAGTATGGCATCCGGGACTAGATTAAAGTCCCCCCGAGTAATATGTTGCATCAGGGGTTGTCATCACCTAGCCCATAGCATCCAGGAGGAAGACTTTCTGATGATCATTTGAGGCATACATATTAGCTATTGTGAACATGTATGTGTTGAGTGCAATGCAAAGTGCGGACAGCCTCCCCAGTATCACTGCCAGTATCTGAATGACCCGGCCCGAAAGTGCGTGTCGAGAAGAACCGCTACATCTGCCCACTTTCCCATACCAGACGAGAAGTATTGATGGTCAAACCAGCTGGACCTTAAGCCTTTCCAGTTGGCTTTAAGGAGATTGGGTTCCTGAACAAGGCAGACATTGCATTTCATGTATTTAAATAGGGATAGAAGTGCTAGGTGCTTGGCTGGAAAGTTAATGCCACGACCATTCAAGCTAATGCTTTTAATCATAAGCAAAGGGGAGTATTAAGCCAGCATGATAGGGACCTATAGCCTAGGTGTACCCTCTTGGAGGCGCGGTGGTGTGGTCTATAATACCCTTTATGTGTGCAGCTATTTGTAAGGTGTCAAGCATGAGAAAACAAAATAGGATACAATGAAGTACAACTGGGATGCTCTCTCCCCTGGGAAAAGAACAACCAAAATTAACATGGACTATGTTGGTGGCGGTGGTATGTCTCTGCGGCAGGAGCGTAAATCTCTGCCTCCAACTTAGTATTGTTACATGCAGTCGGAGCACCAAGACTGCGTCGGAGGGGCTTATGGTAGCTCAGAAGCTCAGGGTGCGCTCTATGGCTGTTGTATTTGTCACTGTTAATTGCCTGAATCCGAAGCGCTACTTTGGTGGTGTATTTGACGAAGTAAGCCTGTTCTCTCTGCATGACTTTCCAGCCTTGTTGGCTTGGGGAGATGTCTTTTCCCTGATCGTGACGGTCTCTGAGGTTTAGTAGGGTAGCTTGGTGGTCTCCACAAGGGATGTTGGCAGTTCCTGTCATCATTAGAATCTTCAACGTGCAAAGTAGATTAGAACTCTTGCATTGTGCAGACAGTGTGTGTTTCTTTGTTCTAGAAAAAGATGAGGTGGACAGGGTGTCCTCACTTATACCAGACTCCTTTCTCCCGCAGGAATGTTTTGGCAGCACAGAATGCCCTGTGGTGCTTCAACGTAATAGGTGACAAGTCGTGAAACAGCCATACTTTCAAGCCCTCTAAGGTGATGGCATTTTGGTCACACACAGCTGCCATTATAGTATATTTTTACAAGTCAAGATGTCCTGCAGCATACCTAGTGAGTTAGTGGGGTGACCCTTCCTGTGGGTACGATTCAGGACAATGTCCTTGTCTGCTAGATCCAGTGCCACTTGTCTAAACAGGCAAAGGACATACTTCTCTAGTTTCCCAGAAACTGCTTGTAGTGGAACTCCCTTGATGCAGATATTAGATCATCACGATCAATTTTCAAGGGCTTCCAACCCATACCACAGCTCCTGGTTGTGATCTCACAGTTCCAGGAGTTCCCATCTGTGTCCATTGAGCTCCTCGTTCTTTGAGTCATTGGTTTGTTCCAGAGTGACCACTCTTTGGCCCAGGTCCTCCAGCTCTCTTTTTATGTCTTTAATCTCTGTTGCCATGTCCTGTTTAAGGGCTGCAATGTCCTCCCTCAAAGTGCCAAATAATGTCTCTAAGAAGGTTCGGATGAATGGAGCTACATCATCTGGAAGGTCCGTGACATTCAAAACTGGTCATTCACAGGCTGCTGGCAAGCCCTCTTGGGACTGGTCATGTTTTTTGGTAGTTGAGGGCCTGCTAAGCAAATTATTGATGTTGGAGTCTTTTTGTTGCGGTTAGTGGCCATTGGTGCAGTTGTAGTGTGCAGAGAACCAGGTGTGATGCTGCTGGGGGTATAAAAGCGGGATGTGTTGCTACTCTAGCCACCTCAATGTAGCGGTCCCTATGACCTGGGCCTCAAGCCGAGCAGTCGTGGCCTAGAAATGGCACTATGCCACCTGCTGTAAAGGCTATGGTGTTGGAGCAGGTATGTGGACTCCCAGTTCTTGTGTAGTGGCTAACACTCCTACAGGGTTTGTAGGAAAAGGGGGCAGGCAGAGGGCAGTCCCACAGGGGGGAATAGACAAAGCTTCCATAGGAGGGCTCTGGGTCCCCCGGCAAGTAGAGGAATACCAATGCAAATGCTGGGCTGTCTGAGCCAGCGGCACTTTGATCAAGGTGGTGAATGGCAGCTGTTGCCCAAAGGGCCCCCCTTTTAATGCCCCATGCAGTACAGCCTTTACTGCTAGTTAGGGGAGATGATGCATTTGAAGATCTGTTTGGAGCAGGGTCTGTTGTCACTGACTGGCCGCAGGTGGCAGTCGTGGGTTAGATTAGAGTGAAGCCTAGCACAGCCTCCCATTGCAAGTGAGATTACCAGGCCTGAGAAGAGTCCTTGGTGCTGTGCTGCCGCCCTGAGCAATGGCACAGTGCTCTGAAAAAAAGTCCATTTGAGGCCAGATCCCAAGTCGCTGAGAGGCCGCTTGCAGCAGTCACAGCCTTGATTGGAGTGAGGCCCAGCACATTCTCCTGGAGCAGGTGATATCATAAGGCCTGGGGGCCTGCGCAATAGTGTGACAAGTCCAACCCCTACTGTCGGGCCTACCGGCACTGTACTTGGGCCCTTCAAATAGAGTGCCGTTGTTGTGAGTCCCTGCGCTCTGCTCGCCAGGCCTCGCGACCGCACCCATGTTGGCCGTGTCCATTCTGTTCTTTGTGGTCCGGGATGGCTGAATGCTGGTGCTGTAGCAGCCATCCAACACCCTGATCATGGCCGGCACCCACCCGGTCTGCAATGCTCCAGCCGCTCCGAGGCACGGCTGATCTATTTCACCAAAGTTGGTGGTGGAGCTCAGTGCAGGCAGGACTCTATCGGCCCCCCTTATTATGGTTCCAATTTAGTCCTAACCCATTTGCACTTCAGAGGGGAGGTGACCACTACTGAAGGAGGTCACTGCTTCCCTGAATCACATGAAAGCACAATGTTCTGATCTGCCATTCCCCTCGCATTTGAACATTCAAGCCCCCTCTTCAAAACCCATGGGAGTCTCTTGCACACCATCAGAGACATTCTGGTGAGATCCACACTGAGAGTGAGACTGCACAGGAGTTTGACTGCACCTTCCACTATATAGCTGCTTCTAATGTGTTAGGAGTTTGCTCTGTACCAATTAATATCGTCCATCTTTTCACTGAATCTCTATGCCAATTGACTCTCTCCTGGTGGCATTTACATCAAATCAATACTTTATTTTGTTTGCATCAGCTTTCAACATCTCGTGCATTTTTAGCCTTGTGTTATATACTCTCTTACTTGCACCTCATGAGGACTCAGTGAAGTAACTTCATTATGTCCCTTTTTGGATTTTTTTTATGATGAAGATAAGGGAGATCTCCTGCCCACTGGTCCCCTTTCTTTACCCTGATAAGTGGCTTCAGGCAGTGATGGGTAAGTGGATTGTTTTACCTGACCGCATCCCACTCATGTTTGTCTAACCTTATCACCACTGTGTAGCAGTGCAGTGGGTGACAAGGATGGCATCTTTGTGACACCGCTTTGCGGCTATGAGGATACTGTCTGGAAGCAACGTGTGGGGTGCTCTGTGATTACCTCACAAGATGTTTATTTCCTCAGGCAGCACCGTGGTGGGTATCTCAATATGTCAGTGAAACACTCACTGGAATTTCATCTGGACTCATGGTTGCACTGTGTCACAGGATCTCAGTGATGATCAAAACGGGACTGTGAGAATTACAAAGATGCACAGTGATGGTAACTCTGGACTACTTTTCCCACACTCTTGATATTGAGTGATGTGTGTAATGGCTGTGATGTGCACACCTTGATACTTGAGTGATTTACTCTTGATTTTTATGTGACTTACTCATGGAAAATAGCTTTGAGTACAAGGCCCTGTATGTGCACCTGCATTGCAGGCATGGGACAGAACTGTTGTCATCTTTCACTTGGTGCTCTGGAGCTGTCCCTAATGTAAATGTCAACATTATTAGTTGGCCTGCTGCAAATCAAATCTCAACTTAAAACTTAGATTCCTGCTAGACATCTGGTAGGTGTAGCTTGGAACACGAAACTTGGGGGGTCATTCTGACCCTGGCGGCCGGTGGCCGCCAGGGCCACCGACCACGGGAGCACCGCCAACAGGCTGGCGGTGCTCCCACGAGCATTCTGACCGCGGCGGTTCAGCCGCGGTCAGAAGCGGCAAGTCGGCGGGCTCCCGCCGACTTACCGCTGCTCGGGGGAATCCTTCATGGCGGCGGAGCGCGCTCCGCCGCCATGAGGATTCTGACCCCCCCTACCGCCATCCTGTTCATGGCGGGAAAGCCGCCATGAACAGGATGGCGGTAGGGGGGGTCGCGGGGCCCCTGGGGGCCCCTGCCGTGCCCATGCCAATGGCATGGGCACGGCAGGGGCCCCCATAAGAGGGCCCCGCAAAGTATTTCAGTGTCTGCCTTGCAAACACTGAAATACGCGACGGGTGCCACTGCACCCGTCGGTACCTTCCCACTCCGCCAGCTCGATTACGAGCCGGCATCCTCGTGGGAAGGGAGTTTTTCCCTGGGCTGGCGGGCGGTCTTTTGGAGACCGCCCGCCAGCCCAGGGAAAAACTCATAATATCCTCCGCGGTCTTCTGACCGCGGAGCGGTATAATGGGGGCGGAATTCTGGCGGGCGGCGGAGAATCACCCCCTTGATGTACAAAGCCATTTTGCAGTTGCAAACCATGAAATTTGACGCATTACAGGATTTGCGTGAGCAAAATTGCATTTTGTTGACTACTAAACCCGTTTTGGGAGTCAGAAAAACATTTCCGACGCACAAAATAGGTTTACTAACCCATATCAAACGTCAATTAGGGAAGGGTGTGAAAGGGCAGCTTACTTTTGTCATGGTTTGTAGCAATCGAACAGTCATTGATTCCTCAAAGATGGTGGTTCCTGATTCACGGAAAGGATTGTTTTCCTTGTCAGCTTCCCCCTTTGCGCATCGTATTGAGCCATCTCAAACAGTGCAGGCAGGGCAGTGGCCAGGGAATCACCTTATCCTGGTCACCCCATTCCCCGATGTATTCCCAAACGGGAAACTCATATTTTTCAAACAGCTCTGTCTCCTTCAAGGAACACAAACTGCTTTAAGAGGTTCGCGTTTGGGAATGCAAACACAAAGTCTGCTGTTCCGTCTATAGCGAGTCGCAAGGGATTGCAAGTACGGACCTGCCTATTTAATATGTGTTAGACCGGTCAATCTGTGGTCTCCTGTGACTGGAGGTTTTTCAATGTAACCTTTTAGGATATGTGTGTCATCGTGAAATCAGAGGCAGGTCACAAATCGTGTGCAATTAGCGAACACTATATGTAAACTGTCTCTTTATACGTCCATAAGTTTAGGTATCCTTTTAAAAATAATTTCGATACATCATGACAAAGTAACGTTAAGCATGCTAACTTTCACTGGAATTATTTACAATCAGAACTAAGCCATTTTTTTTTATTCTAGTAAAATATATACCGTATGATACTCCTAGATCATCCAGGGTCTCTGAGGAAATGTACAACAATGTTCACTGTTAACTGTTTATTAACGGTAAAATCTGTTGTTTTGTGTGTTTTTGACCTAAGGGATTGGCAAGGAAGGGTCATCACAACCATTTACTGAGACTAAAAATAAAAATGTCAGAAAGGGATGTGTAAATCCTCCGGAAGTTGTTGCCTTTTACCATTTACCATTTGCTAACAACCGTCCTTCAACTCGTCCGATACCTGTTACATCTGATCAATTGATTCTGCAATAGAATTTCTCTGCTGAAGCAATTTAGATCACAAAACAGTCGCAAATTGCTCACTAAAACCCTGTATGAATAATTACATGCTGTGTAGCCGTTTACTTATGAGCCACATAATATTACCACTCTCCCACTGGGGCTTTATACTCCTTTTACAAAAAGCAAAAGGTCGTTTGTGGCCTTGATCGATCGCTCTGCACATGCATTGTTGGGCACACTCCCATCAACTACAATGCTGTAGGAGAATCCGGCCATGCAGTTTGTGCCAGGTACAGCTGTTATTCTGTTGCATCAGTGCTTAACTTGAGCCATTGTTTGCATGGGGGAAAGGGGAGGGCACCAGCATTTATTTTTGGGGCCCTGCACTTATTTTTCCTGATTGGACATTTCCTGAGAGTAAGCAAAGGAAAACCACACAATGCTGAAAGATGGAGGAAGAGAAATAGGAAGACCCATTGCAAAGGGGAAAAGCAAGAGCCTACAAGAATGAGATAAAAGGTCAGCGAGTGTCTGGTAGTGGATTAAAGAGGCATCAGGTGGTTTTATGGCAACAGTCTTGGTACTTGGCGTGCTGACATTTAATTGCACTGTCCGCAGGCTTTTGAACAGAGCTTCGAGCACTGGCATTCAGTTTAAGTACTGTATTGCATGGTTCTTATTTAAAGTTTAGGGGCTTTGTCTAAGTGGGGTGGCTATCCCGCTGGTGGTATTGCAAGTGTCTTCGGCTAGAATGTGTTTGTAATAAGGTGAATGCAGCATCAGTCTCTCTAAGTAAGAACCCTTGTCTTTAATTCATGTACAAAGGGGTTAGCAGGACTGGGGCAAGTTCAATTTTCACTCTTTAAGTTCACCTGGAATTTCGCCTACTTCTTATTTTTAAGCATGATGAAATGCCTTTGATTATTATGCTGAATGTGTGAAAATGAGGTATCCAAGATATTAAAGATAAAAGGTTTCTATAAATATTTTGTGTGCCAATACACGGATTATACCACACTGAAATTTGTTTTCAGTATCTGACAATATTAATGTTACAGTGGGATAAAGAAGCAAACCTAAATAAATAACTTGATTTATGTCTACACACACACACAAACACACACACACACACACATATATCTACCTCTATTGTGTGTGTGTGTGTGTGTGTGTGTTCTAACTAATTTGGTGTAGTTCCATTCAGCTGTCTTTTCAGTATCACTTTTCAAAATGTCCTATGGTAATTGTAGCAGCCACAAGGAAGTGGTGGTTATATTTATCCTTTATTTTATAAAGGATGGCATGAACATTCAACATAACCCCCAGCTACATCCAAGACACAGCTTCCTGTCTCTAAGTCGGCTCCATTCTAAGGCCCCATCTGGAACCTTCATTCCCATAACATTCTTCCCTTACCAACATTCCTTTCCACAAGTGAGCATGACCCTACAGTAATTATCATGGAAAACAACATTTTAGGACCCCCCTACTTTTTCTTGGCCCACACTTGATAGATCAATCTGAAACTGTTCGGAAGGAGCTGGGGTGGATTTTTAAAAAAAAAGTTTTGTAATGAAGATTTGTCAAACGGTGCCTAAGTTCTCAATAAAATCAAAAAAAAAAAAAACACTCTTCCTATGTAAACTTTGACCGCCACTGTGTGTGTGTTATATATATATATATATTTATATATATATATATATTTTTTTTTCACATATACATATAAATAAATATATAAATATATATAGTTATTAGTAAAATAAAGAACACTATTCCTATGTCTTTGAGTTCCGCAGGCACTTTGTGCACACACACACAAACACACACACACATGCACATGTACCCACACACACACATATTCATTAAAAAAACTTAAGTCTCCAGGGTTGTTGTAGTTAGGTTGACGTTTTACTCAGATAAAACAGAGAAATTCAGCAGTTATAGTTTTACTTGTAGTCATACTTACGTTAAGAAACTATAACTTGTGGCCTAAAGTTACGTATAGGCACAAGTATAGCACAAGATATACTTTCTTCAGATAAGTATTACTATGGCCCTCATTACAACCTTGGCGGTCGGCGGAGAAGAGGCGGTCTTACCGCCAACAGGCTGGCGGTAAAATTTTTTGAATTATGACCATGGCGGTTACCGCCATGGTCATCTGCCACTTCTCCAATCCGACCGCCTGGGTCTCCAGCCCGGCGGTCGTCACAATATCGACGGCGGTATCATGACCCGGCTGACCGCCATGGATTTCATGGGGTTTGGAACCGCCATGAAATCCATGGCGGTGAGCACTATCAGTGCCAGGGAATTCCTTCCCTGGTACTGATAGGGGTCACCCCCACCCTGAGTCCTTCCCCTAAACCCCCACCACCCCTGCCACCCCCAAAAGTGGCAGGACCCCCAACATTACATTACACACATTCACACCCGACACGCACGCAGGCACCACCAACACACTCACCCGCACACACACCAACATACATGCCAACAGCCACACACACAGTCATACGCACACACCCACATTCAGACATACACGCATACATCCATACAGACAGACACGCACTCATTTCCATACACACAACACCCCGCATGCATACACGCACTCACACACCCCCTCTACATACACACACGCACACCCCCATGCACGCACACAACGCACAACACCCCCTACCCCCCTCCCCTAACGGACGATCAACTTACCTGGTCTGTTGATCCTCCGGGAGGGGATGGGATCCATGGGGGCCGCCCCGCCGCCACCACACCATCAACAGAACACCACCACGCCGAATCACAGAACGTGTGGGCGGTGTTCTGTTGACATGGCGGTGGAGGTGGAGCAACCTCCACTTTCCCGCCGCCCGCCAGTATTGCTGCTGGCGGCTCTCCGTCCGGAAAAGGACGGAGGGCTGCCAGCAGTCATAATACGCAGAGCGGAAAACCGCCACCACTGGCGGTCTTCAGCACGGCGGTCCCTCTGCGGTCTTGTCAAAAGACCGCCGAGGTCGAAATGACCCCCTATGTGTGTTGGAAATGGTCCTTTTTGCAGGGTTATCCCCAAACACTTTGCCTCTGACCTCTTGTTGTTTGACTGTGTGCTGCATTTTGTTTTGGCTGGATTTAGGACTCTGGGCAATTTACCACTGCTACCAGTGCTAAATTGCAAGTGTCCCCTCTCTAAATTGTATTGGTGCTAAAGTGCAAGTGTTCCCTGTCCAAAATGGTTTATCTATGATTGGCATATTGTTTTGCTAGTAAGTACCTAGTAAAGTGCACTATGTGTTCCCAGGGCCTGTAAATCAAATGCTACTAGTGGGCCTGCAGCACTGATTGTGCCACCCACATGAGTAGCCACTGCAGTGTCTGTGTTTGTAGTTTTAAACTGCCATTTCAACCTGCCAAGTGCACTCACTTGCCAGGCCCATACCTTCCCTTTCGCTACATGTACGTCACCCTAAATTAGGCCGAAGGCAGCCCTAGGGGCAGGGTGCAGTGTATTTAAAAGGTAGGACATGGTATGTTTTACATGTTGTGATAGTAAAATACTGCTAAATTAGTTTTTCACTATTGCAAGGCCTATCTCTCCCATAGGGTAACATGAGGATTGCCTTGAAATACCTTTTAAGTGTCATTTACCATTGGGAGCAGATAGAGATGTGGAGTGTGGGGTCTATGAACTCACAATGTAAAAATACATCTTTTGGTGAAGTTGGTTTTTGAACTGTAAGTTTGAAAATGCCACTTTTAAAAAGTGGGCGTTTCCTTGCATCACCATTCTGTGCCTCTGCATGTCTGCTAAATACATGTCCGGGTCAGGATGACAGTTGGGCTGTTTGTGTATTTAATCTAGACAGCCACACAAAGGGATCTTAGGTGTGCCCTGCATATTCTGATGGCCCATCACCAGGCTGATGTGTCTTCATGAGCTACAGTGGTGGGAGAAGCTGACACCTGCACCTGATTAGGGCTGTGCCTGTCCTCATACAAAGCAGCTCCAACACCCTGGGGTGCGTTTGGGGCCAGGGCAGGGAAAGACATGGTCTTGTGCACTACAAAGAGTTCTCTTTTAAGTATGCCTATTTGAAAGACAAAAATAAGTATAAGTACTGGACCTTTGACACCACACAGTTAGAATCCTTCTGGACTGAGGAAATTCTGCCAGGAACAAGAGCTGGATGCTGTAGGAGGCACTGCCACTCTGCTTGTTGCTTTGTTTTGCTGGCCTCCTGCTTGCTGCTTCTGTCCTGGGAGTGAAAGGACTGTACTTGGCTTTCTACATCCTGCTTCCAAAGGTTCTCAAAGGGCTTGGACTGAGCTTGAATCCTGTTAAGAAGTCTCAGGGATATCAAAGACGTCACCTGCCAGTGCCTGGGCTCTTGAGCTGAGAGTTTGACATGCCAAGTGGTGCCAATTCCAGTTCTTGGGCGCTTGGAAGTGAGTTCTGGTGCAACAAGGAAGAACCTAGAGCATCGATGTCCAGAACAACTGCGGACCCGCCGCCGTTCTCTGACCCAGTGCCGCTGCCTGCACCGGAGCCATGGTCCCCGCTTAGTGCAATGACCGCAACTTACAATGCAGGCCCAATGCTGCCAGAGCACCTGTGAAGTCGTAAGGAACTGATGCCTCTCTGGCAACACCGCATCACCTCTTCTGCAACCATAAGGAACTAAAGCCTCACCTCCCCGGTGGCAGTAAGGAATCAATGCTGCACCAGCTCCAGCGACGGCTCATCTCCCCAACTCCATGCAACATCATGGTTTCCTCATCGTTTTCCAAGGTACTGTAACCAGGTTCTACATGACTCTGTCGTCAGACACGCTCCTTCATGGGTGGTGCTGGACTGGTGGAAATAACTCCTTCAAGCCATTTGATAGCCACAGTTGGAGCTATTGGGTTTCTAAGCACTATACTACATTTAGGGCCTCATTACAAGTTTGGTTGTCTGACGGTAAAGCCGCCAAAAGTCCGCCATGTTGGAGGTAACCCAACCACCATGTTGGCGGTAACCCAACCGCCATATTAAGAGCTACACTGAGAAGTCCGCCAAAAAACTTCCCAATTTCTGAAACCACCAGGACACTTAAAGATGGAAAAGAGGAGGTCCCACCACCAGCACCGCCAGCCCAACATGAATCCACCCATCAGATTACAATCCACAAATCATGAGAGCGGTTCTTCCATGGTGGGAAACCATTAGCAGTGTGAACCGTGGCGGTCTCAACTCACATCACAATGAACACAGCACCAAATTGGATAGTTTGAATGCCCCACTCCTGACACACATCCACACACCGACACACCTGCATACTGCACTATATAACAGACCCCTGCACAACCGACAATCCTTTGCAATCGGAACATCACACAGAGCCACAGACAAGCTAAATCGTTTACAGATATAGAATAACCAACATTAGGCATACACATACATTTCACTATGGACACATCACACACCTGCACAACATACACCACACACATTTTACTACCAGACACAATCCACAACAACCATCACCCGCTCACATCACAGAACCTACACCTCACCATTTGCCTTTTACTGCAGCCTTTTTTCTTTGAACACTACCAACCTTCTCTACCACCAATACCATGTCCCCATAAAAACACCCAAGTTTCACGGATGAAGAGTTGAGGGTCATGGTGGACGAAATTGTTAGGGTAGAGCCACACCTGGTTGGAGCACAGGTCCAGCAAACATCAATTGCCAAGAAAATGGATTTGTGGCAAAGAATAGTCGACAGGGTCAATTCTGTAGGCAGCTATCCACGCACCTGGAAGAGCTGGAACAACCTCAGGGGGAAGGTACGTTCATGGCATCCAGGCACCAGCTGGTGGGCCCACCTTCTCCCCTGACTTTCACATCTTGGGAGGAGAAGGTCTTGGATATACTGCATCATGAGGGCCTGACATGAATACTTGGGGCAGTGGATTCCGGCAAGTCCTCACAAAATCCATGTCACTCAATTTTCATGTCCTGCATGCTCCCTCACCACCTTAACCCAGCCCAATTTACATACCACCCATTACATCTCTGTCCAAATGCAATACCCATCTCTGAAATGCCACATGTCCACTAGACTCACCTGGTTCCACAGCCCTTGAAAATGGCATGAGGAGTACTGGCAACTCATAGGACTACAATTCCCAGAATGCAATATCCCACCATTGTGAAAATCTGAACAGTGCACTAAATGTGAGATGTCATGCATGTGAACCTAACTACCAATATAAGCCATCTTGATTGTGTAAGTGTGAAACAGTGAATGGCAATGACAGCAATGCAATGGCCCACTCCCACTATCATCTGAAGCAAAACACAGCTATAGCTGAGTGCCCAATCACAATGTCCATAGAATAAAGATACCTAAGATTGAAATATACCCACCTGGGGTAGACGTCTAGATGCCAAAGTGGATGCACATGTAGTACATCCAGTTACAGGCTAATGTCTATTGCTTACTCCCATACTATGTCACTACTCTGACAATATTGTGCATTTTACACCTCTTGTTTGTGCCATGTATCATGTCAGACACTTCAGTAGGCAACAAAGATGAATACCCATGTCATTAATCAGACAACATAAGATGGTATCAGCAGTCCAATCCCTATCAACATAGTTGAACAGCTACAAGCATGGTGTATGGTATTGAAATTACAGTCAAATGTTGTACAAAGCAAGATTGTGCAGCAGCTGTCATTGTCATTTCTGGGGATCATGTTAAGGCACTGTCTGCATCTCACACAATATCAATAATACCCTAAATGTAATAGCAACTCTGTATTCCACAGTCCCACAGGTAACCTTGCCAACGTCTTCATGGACAGGATACCAGAGACTGCCACAACCCCTCTGGATGAACGCCCCAGTGAGGACAATACCCCTGGATGTGTGGACACTGAAGAGGAAGCTGGCCCATCAGGGACACCTGGTCGGTCAACAAATGTCAGCCTCACCCTGCCCACATCACTTCCTCCTAGCTCTGTTCCATCTACATCAAAGGCAACCATTTGCCCCAAATCTGTGCCCCAAGGACTGTATCATCCATTGTGTGTCCCACAGTGTGGGTACCTTAGTCTCCTCTTGTCAGTCCTGACAATGATGGTCCTGCCACCGCTGGGAGTGGGCACACTGTGCCAGGGGCACGGGCACATGGGGGTAGGGTGCGTGGGAGGGATGTTGTGGGTCAGAGGACTGGGGCTCAATTGACAATACTGACCAGGAAACCATCTCTTAAGTTTTGAGAGCATGCACAAATTCCCAAGGAATGATGGGCCAGGTAATCACCAGGATGGTGGAAATCCACTGAGTAGGTCTGTAGCACAACATCAGGCCTCTTCCACTAGTAATGAGTCTTCGGGCCCTTCAACATCTGCAGCTGCTAGTGGAATTGAGGCCCTGCCAGAAGAAGGACATGCCTCAGAAACCCCACCCTCTGTAGCAGAGGAACCCCCCTGCAAATGTGGAAGTCCACCCAGACATCCAGGAGAAGCAGATGCCAAGACCAAACCCTTTGCCAGGAAGTGAACCTCTCCTGACTTGTTCCCCTTGTGTGCCACAGATACACTGTGTTGACTGTTCTTAACCCCTTCTGTGCCCAGGACGTAACGGTTACGTCCTGCGGCACAGTGCTCGTGTGCCCAGGACGTAACCATTACTTCCTGGGCACAGAGCCCAGAGGAAGCGCTAGCGCTCCCTCTGTGAGGTTTCCCCTCACCCCCCAAAGCAGGAAAGGAAGGGGAAGCCCTTCCCCTTCCACCCCCGACAGCCACCCCGGGCACCCCCGTGACATCAGCACACGATCGCGTGCTATCACAGAGGCCTCCTCCCATCGTGCTGGAAGCTCAGCTTCCAGCGCGATCGGAAGAGAAATGCTCAGGATTTCTCTTCCGATCACATGGAGGAGGCCTGAGAGGCTTCAAAGGGAAGGAAAGGAATTTCCTTCCCTTTGAAGTCTCTCTGAGCGTTTTAGCTGCTAAAATGCCCACTAGACACCAGGGATTTATTTTTTATAGGAAATTGGCATAAGGGGAGCGACCCCCTTGGGCATGGGTCGCTCCCCAGGGAGGCATTTTTTTAAGGCCTTTTCTGCCCCCAGGGGTGATAGAAACCTCTAGGCACCAGGGATATTGTTTTTTTTTTTTTTTTTAGAGTTGGGGAGCGTCCCCTTAGGCAAGGGTCGCTCGCCTAGGGGGCAAATTATATTTAGGCTATTTCTGCCCCCTGGGGAGAAGATCAGCCTATTTTTAAGAGGCCAATCTGCCCCCAAGGGGGACAGAAACCACTAGACACCAGGGAGTTTTTTTTTTTCTTGTGAATTTCACGCAAGGGGAACGACCCGTTAGGCAAGGGTCGTTCCCCTGGGGGGCAAATTTATTTTAGGCCATTTCTGCCCCCCTGGGGGGCAGATCAGCCTATTTTAATTAGGCCTATGGGGGCAGAAACCACTAGGCACTGGAGATTTTTGTTGTTGTTGTTGTTTTATAGATGGGGAGCGACCCCTTAGGCAAGTGTCGCTCCCCGGGGGGTTTGGGAGGGCAAATTTATTTTAGGCCATTTCTGCACCCCGGGGGCAGATCGGCCTATTGTTATTAGGCCGATCTGCCCCCGGGGGGGCAGAAACCTTTAGGCGCCAGGGCTAATTTTTTTTTGTGTTTTGTTTTTGTTTGTTTGTTTTTTTAGAGATGGGGAGCGACCCATTAGGCAAGGGTCGCTCCCCTGGGGGGCAAATTGTATTTAGACCATTTCTGCCCCCCTTGGGGGCAGATTGGACGATTTTTGTTAGGCCAATCTGCCCCCATGGGGACAGAAACCACTTAGGCACCAGGGATTGGTGTGTGTGTATGCCTGTGTTTTCTTTAGAGGAGCAGCCCCTTGGGTAAGGGTCGCTCCCCATGGGGGCACATTACTGTTGGCCATATCTGCCCCCCATTGGGGGCAAATGGGCCTATTTTTGGAAGGCCCATCTGCCCCCAAGGGGGGGGGGGCAGAAAGCCCATCAAAGGCCAGGGAATTCTAGTTTTTAGAAATGTCTGGGTTTGGTAGGTTTCCCTAGAAGGATGCTGAGCCCAGGACCAAAAACACAGGTGCCCCCTGCGAAAACAGGTAGTTTTGTATTTGATAATTTTGATGTGTCCAGATAGTGTTTTGGGGCATTTCCTTTCGCGGGCAGTAGGCCCACCCACAAAAGTGAGGTACCATTTTTATCAGGAGACTTGGGGGAACGCTGGGTGGAAGGAAATTTGTGGCTCCTCTCTGATTCCAGAACTTTCTGTCACCAAAATGAGAGGAAAACGTGTTTTTTTGGCCAAATTTGGAGGTTTGCAAAGGATTCTGGGTAACAGAAGCTGGTCAGAGCCCCACAAGTCACCCCATTTTGGATTCCCCTAGGTGTCTAGTTTTCATAAATGTGCTGGTTTGCTAGGTTTCCCCAGGTGCCGGCTGAGCTAGAGGCCACAATCCACAGGTAGGCATTTTGTAAAAAACACCTGTTTTCTTTGAAAAAATTTGATGTGTCCACGTTGTGTTTTGGCCCATTTATTTTCGTGGGCGCTAGGCCTACCCACACAAGTGAGGTACCATTTTTATCGGGCAACTTGGGGGAACGCTGGGTGGAAGGAAATTTGTGGCTCCTCTCAGATTCCAGAACTTTCTGTCACCACAATGAGTGGAAAAAGTGTGCTTTTGGCCACATTTTGAGGTTTGCAAAGGATTCTGGGTAACAGAACCTGGTCAGAGCCCCACAAGTCACCCCATCTTGGATTCCCCTAGGTGTCTAGTTTTCAGAACTGCGCAGGTTTGCTAGGTTTCCCTAGGTGCCGGCTGAGCTAGAGGCCAAAATCCACAGCTAGGCACTTTGCAAAAAACAGCTCTGTTTTCTTTGTGAAAATGTGATGTGTCCACGTTGTGTTTTGGGGCATTTCCTGTCGCGGGTGCTAGGTCTGTCCACGCAAGTGAAGTACCATTTTTATCGGGAGACGTGGGGGAACACAGGATAGCAAAACAAGTGTTATTGCCCCTTGTCTTTCTCTACATTTTTTCCTTCCAAATGTAAGACAGTGTGTAAAAAAGACGTCTATTTGAGAAATGCCCTATAATTCACATGCTAGTATGGGCACCCCGTAATTCAGAGATGTGCAAATAACCACTGCTTCTCAACACCTTATCTTGTGGCAGTTTTGGAAATACAAAGGTTTTCTTGATACCTATTTTTCACTTTTTATTTTTCAGCAAATGAATTGCTGTATACCCGGTATAGAATAAAAACCCTTTGCAAGGTGCAGCTCATTTATTGGCTCTGGGTACCTAGGGTTCTTGATGAACCTACATGCTCTATATATCCTCGCAACCAGAAGAGTCCAGCAGACGTAACAGTATATTGTTTTAAAAAATCTGATATCGCAGGAAAAAGTTACAGAGTAAAACGTGGAGAAAAATGGCAGCTTTTTTCACCTCAATTTCAATATCTTTTTATTTCAGCTGTTATTTTCTGTAGGAAACACTAGTAGGATCTACACAAATGACCCCTTGCTGAATTCAGATTTTTGTCTACTTTTCAGAAATATTTAGCTTTCTGGGAACCAGCATTGGTTTCTTACCCATTTCGGTCACTAACTGGAAGGAGGCTGAAAGCATAAAAAATAGTAAAAATGGGGTATGTCCCAGTAAAATGTCAAAATTGTATTGAAAAATTGGGTTTTCTAATTCAAGTCTGCCTGTTCCTGAAAGCTGGGAAGATGGTAATCTTGCCACCGCAAACCCTTTGTTGATGCCCTTTTCAGTGAAAAAACCACGAGCCGCCTTCTGCAGCCCTTTTTTCCCATTTTTTAAAAAAAAACAAAGTTTTCACTGTATTTTGGCTAATTTCTTGGTCTCCTTCAGGTGAACCCACAAAGTCTGGGTTCCCCATAGAATCCCTAGGATGTTGGAAAAAAAGGACGCAAATTTGGAGTGGGTAGCTTATGTGAACAAAAAGTTATGAGGGCCTAAGCGTGAACTGCCCCAAATAGCCAAAAAAAGGCTCGGCACAGGAGGGGAAAAGGCCTGGCAGCGAAGGGATTAAACCAAACTCAATTTTTCCCTTCCTATAAGAACACTGTGCTTGTGTATCTTTATGATTTAGCAGCTACCCTCATTATTCCAGCCACCATGACTGAATCCTTCCCTGTTTATATTGTGTTTTTGTTACTTACTAGACACACATATTGTTTTACTCTTCACAATAAATCACACTTGAACACAGGTCCAGTGTATGCGTCATTTATCAACCATGTACAACTATTATGCATGGCAACTCTGCTCTCAATATGTCCCTCTGTACTGCACAACCTATTTTATGGACATCACACGTGGACTCTATCAGCAGAAGACTCATCACATTAGGATTCCAACATGGACAGATTCAAAAACTGTAATATGCTACATCTACACACATTTATTGGAAGACATGCAAACATCACATAGAGTATAACTGATAGTAACATCAGGATGTTTGCTAAGGTGTCAGACACCTCTATTCCACAGGTTACAGAATGTTAGGGACTGTCGGCCTTCCTACATGCCAGAAGGCACACAGATTGGTCCTTTGTATCACCTGGTAAACCCTTATCACATAATCATATCTTAGCTTCCTAATGTATATACCCCATGGTACAGACAGATATCAGTAATAAAGTCCCCAGTCCAGGGATCTTTCACTTACATTGGCCACATACCTGTAGGCTTGCCACTCACCTATGTCAGTCCACAGAGTCATAAACATTGGTCTGCAAAGTAGGAACACATTGACAGCTAGGTCCCAGGCAGGTTACATACAACAAAAACCATTGTGATGCTAGAGGCTATGGTTCTACATTTTCACATGTGCCAGACACATATGGACACACAAATTACACCATTTGATCACCTCCAGTACCGTACAGGTTAACTTGATGGGTAAACACAATTCCACCCCAGTGTCTGACAATCTGACCATGTGAGCTACACTCCACATACACATTTTTTTTTGTAATTGTTTTTATTAACATTTTACTGTTATACATTGTCAGATCAATTTATGGCATTGACATACTCTTATCTTATCTATATATATATCAGCATTTACAATATCCAGATACAACCATTAATTTATCATCGCAGAGCACTTATTCTAGATCAGTGTCCAGCATCATGTTTTTGGTTCTGCGTTTTGGTCTGGATTTCGCGCAGGTGCTCCCTTTTGTCATATACCGTGTTATCCCTCTCTTGACTACGTAACAGTCTATGCCTATTTCTAACCAAACTATAAACATGATGGTGAGATGTGGAGTGGACAAATGCTAGCTGCGTGGGGGCGGTTCAACGGGTCTCCGTCAGGGAGGGGTTAGACCTGCACACTATCTCTGTGGCATTTTTTTTCTTCCCGGGGGGGTATCCCTCAGAATATTAAGTTGTTCTGTCCCCGTGCCCTCTCAGTCAGCATCAGCCGAGGCCAGCCGAACCTGTCCGCTACCTTCCTATCTCTTATGCAGGTACAGTGCTGGGGCCAAACCCTTTCTGTCCGACTGATGTTAAGGTCATTGTGCCTCTTCTACCTCCATTACCCTCTCTTCTTGTTCTGCGGCGTCCCCCAACCCCTCTGGAGGGGTTCCCACTTCTCGCTCCAGCCGCTCCCACTTGTTCAGCACCTCCTCCCACAGTGGAGCAATGGGTGTCTGGTGCAACCCCTGTGCCTCCTCCCGTTTCAACACCTGTAATTCAGCCTTTGCCCATCTCGCCTCCACTCCCCAAGTGTGGGGCACCTGGGCAACCTCCAACCCATAGTGATTTGTCTCCTAAAGAGCACCAAAGCCAAGTCAAGGAAACGGCCACCCACCCTCCTAGGGACAAACCCAGCAGACACACAGATGGGGCCAAGACCAATGCGGTATCTAGGAGTCCCTCCAGGTCGGCCAACACTGCTTTCCAACACTGCTGGAGCTCAGGGCAGTGCCACACCATGTGGTCTAAGTCTGCGGCAGGTTCACTGCATCTAGGACATACTTTAGGGTCGCCTCCATATATAAGGGTCAATCGGTGTGGGGTGAGGTATGTCCTGTGGATATAATTATATTAGATGTACCATAGGCGTGTGTTTCGCGATACCAACTGTGGATATGCCAAAACCCTCCGCCACTCCGCATCAGTCAAGTCTCTACTCAGTGTCTTTTCCCATCTCTCCCTCAGTGATTGTAATGGGTCTAGTGTGCTTTCACTTTGGGCCTTGTATAGTTTGGTGACCAGGTGGTTGTCTTCTCCCGCGGTTAGCAAGAGGTGCAAGACCCCATGTGTGTCAGGCTCTGCGTTGGTTGTGCCCCAATGTTCCTTTATATTATGTGTCAGATTTTGGCATAATAGGAATTGTCCGCCCGGTACTCCACTTTTGTCAACCATGTCAGTGAAAGGACTCAGTACACAGTCCCGAAAGAGGTCGCCCATGGGCCCTCGTCCAGACCCCCAGCCCGGAGCCCATCACGGCCCCATCTGCGGTACTCCGCGTCAGCACCGACAGAGTCAGCGCCGGAGACTAAGCCAATCCCACTCCTACATGCCGTGAGCATCTCTTCCAACAAGCTAAGGCCACCTTCGTGAGGACACTTTCCTCCTGGACCTCCACTCACCAGTTTATCATTTGTGCTATGATCCGATCTCTGCTCTTCTCACCATTAGCAGTACACCTGTCCAGGTGACACTCCCCCGCACACTACCTGGAGATCCACTGCATTCGGGATGCCAGGTAATAGAATTCAAAGTCTGGGGCTCCCAGACCCCCGCGAGAGTCGGCATGCAGAGGACCGAAAGCGCAGTGCGCCTGCGACCCCCATCCCAGATGAGGTCCCTGAGCAGGGTATTCAACTCCCAGAACTACGTCGAGGGTATCAACACCGGTAGGTTGGTGAAGTAGTAAAGAAGGCGGGGTAGCAGAATCCTTTCAGATAATGATATTCTAGCCATTATGGATAACTTAAGTGACCGCCAGAGCCCTACAGATGCTTGGAGCGAGCGGAGTGCCTTGCCTATGTTACTCTTGCGCAGGTCCTTCAGGTCATGGAACACCTGTATGCCCAGGTACTTGAAAGTGTGAGGGGCCCACACCACGTCCTCCGGACAGGAGGAGGGACGCTCACTTCCCTTCGTCAGGGGAAACACAGGTTTTACCCCTATTGAGGCCCCGAGAAACCTCCAAAGTGGTCCAGCCTGGTCAAAGCCCACGGCAGCCCGTCTCACCATTCCTAAGATAGATTAAGGTATCGTCGGCGTAGAGTGAGATATTATGTTCAGCCCATCCCCATTCCACTCTTCTGCCTCTGAATTCCATCCGTAGCAGGGCTGCCAGAGGTTCAATCGCCAAAGCAAATAATAATGGGGATAATGGGCATCCCTGCCTGGTACCCCTGCATATGGGATAAGCCTCCGACACTGTCCTGACCGTCCTTACTCTCGCCAGGGGAGCTGCATACAGTAAGTCCACCCATTGTACTCATGACTTCCCCAGCCCCATCCGGAGCATCACCATCCTCAAATAATCCCACCTAAGCTAGTCGAAGGCCTTCTCAAAGTCTATCGCTAGGAGCATCGCTGCAGGAGGCTTCTCCTCTCGTGGAATATGTAAAATGGCAAAAAGGCGTCTGAGGTTCAGCAAAGTGCTGCGTGACGGGACAAACCCGTTTTGGTCCTCGTGCACCAGTGTGGGTAAATATTGGAGTAGTCGATTGGCCATGAACTTGCTGAGAATTTTGAAGTCACTGTACAACATTGACAGTGGGCGGAAGTCGGCTACCGATACCTCCCCAGAGATCATCTTGGGCAGGGGGATCACCAAGGCCTCTCTCAGCGAGTTGGCAGGAGACCCCGCCAAAACGCCTCCGTGTACATTTCCACCAGCTGTGGGGCCAGCAGGGACGAGTACCTCTTATAAAAGTCCATTGGGAGGCCGTCCATCCCAGGCGTCTTATCCGCAGCTAGTTGTGTAATGGCCTCTTGGACCTCCTCTAATGTCACCCCCCTCCCAACCTATCCCTCTCCTCATATGCCAATATTTTCAGAGGTAACGGACGTAGATAAGCATCTAAAGATTCGGTCCCAGACATGTCCGGACTCCTATAAAGAAAAGTGTAGTAATCTCTAAAAGCGTCATTTATGGCACCCGGTTTATATATGCGCTCCCCCCTCATATCACGTACACTCATGATGGGTGTCCCCCTGTGGTCTCACCAACCATGTTAACATCTTACCAGATCTGCCCTCTTCTACCTGTATCGAGGCTAAGGATCTCTGTACACTATGGCATCTCAGCTGTTCCTCAATCTGGGAGTGGGACCTCTTTGCTTCCTCATACCCAACTCGCTCCAACATCTCTCCTCTCCCCCTGTTTCCCCCTCATGTATGATCTTCTCTAATCTGAGTAGTTCCCGCTCCAGCGTGCGCTTAATTCCTACCATCTGTCCCAGACAGTAACCTCTTGTTGCCACCTTGAGTGTTTCCCACTCCACGTGTCTGGCCGATGCAGATCCCTTATTAGTATTAATATGGTCCACCAGGTAAGAGCGGAGCGCCTCTCTGCATACCTGATCTTCCAGTGCAGCTGGGGCCAATCTCCACATTGGTATATGGGGTCTATCTTCAGTCGCCCTCCAGATAAGCATCAGGGGATTATGGTCCGAAAGGGTGCGCCCTAAATATTCTGAGTGAGTCATTCCCGGCGCTACGCTGGAGGAGCATATCACCCTGTCTATTCTAGTGTGCACCCGGCGCAGACTCGAGTAATAGGATTAGTCCCTGTCCTCTGGGTGCCAGACCAGACCCCAGGCTTGCATCCACTCCCTCAGATTTTTAGCTATTTTGTGCATTACTGCACCTATCAGCGGTGGAGTGGAGCGGTCCAGATCTATATCCATTACGCTATTAAAGTTCCCCCCAATCAACAACTCCCCTCCCTGCTGGCGGATAAGGTGACTCAATAGCCGCTGCATAAAGGGGATCTGATCCTGATTAGGGGCGTATACACTACTCAGAACAATAGGGGTTCCATGAAGCTTCCCTTCTACGATCACAAATCTGCCCTCTTGGTCTATGTCAATAGAAGCAGCCTCAAAGGGGACTCCAGCCCTGACCCACACCAGTGCTCCTCTAGCACAAGCAGAATACTTAGTAGCAAACACTTGCCCGCTCCATCTACGCCTCGGCTTGTCAGCCTCACCAGCAGTGAGGTGGGTCTCCTGCAGCATAGCCACATGTATACCCTGTCTCTTCAGGTAGGACAGCACTCTATGGGGGTCATTCTGACCCTGGCGGTCACCGACCGCCAGGGCCAACGACCGCGGAAGCACCGCCAACAGGCTGGCGGTGCTTCCATGGGCATTCTGACCGCGGCGGTACAGCCGCGGTCAGAAACGGGAAACCAGCGGTGTCCCGCCGGTTTCCCGCTGCCCCAGGGAATCCTCCACGGCGGCGTTGCTGGGGATTCCAACCCCCTTACCGCCATCCTTGCCGATGCCTAACAGGGCCCCACATTGATTTTCAGTCTCTGCAAAGCAGAGACTGAAAATCGCGACGGGTGCCACTGCACCCGTCGCACGCCTTCAACTCCGCCGGCTCCATTCGGAGCCGGCTTCCTCGTTAAAGGCGCTTTCCCGCTGGTCCGGCGGGCGGCCTTCTGGCGGTCGCCCGCCAGCCCAGCGGGAAAGCCAGAATGGCCGCCGCGGTCATTTGACCGCGGTGCGGTCATTCGCGGCTCCCGCCGGGTGTGCGGTTACCGCCGCCGGCGGGAGTCGGAATGACCCCCTATGTCTTTTAGAAGGTGATCCCATCCCCCTTATGTTCCATGTTAGGAAATTATAATCTGCCATGCTGATGCATCTATGGCAAAACAGACCTCCCAGCCCTCTCTGGAACTTCGCTCCCACTTATCGACTTGAGGTACTTTTATACAAACGACTCCCATCTCCCACATCACCATCAAAGCATAAAACTGTGAATCCCAACTCCCCATCCCCAGGGCACCCCTCCAACTGTGGGTTGCCCAAAAAGCAATGCAACAGTGCAGCTTAGTCAACAAGTTAGCTAGCGTTCTCGCCATTCTCCACCGAGTGGTCGAGAAACCGAATGGGGGGTGGTTCCGTGCCTGTCGGGGCCTCCGGTCCATACTGTTCTCCTCACCTCAGGGCCAGGCTATGGGTTCACTCAGCCCAGCTCATCTGCAGTTTGTGGGGTCACCTTCGGGGTGAAATTGGAGCAGCCAGAACCATCCACAGAGGACACCGATGTGCGGTCTGTGTCTCTCCCGCTACCCTCCGGTGAGGATGCCTCCCTGCTCATGCCAAAAGCCGCCTTTTTTGCCAGCTCTTTTTGGGCCCTAGTCGGTTCAGTTTGTGGGCGATTTCTGTTCCGCTGTCTCCTCTGGCCTCTGCGATCTCCCCGCCTTGCTTGGTTGTTCCTATTACAATGTCTTCCCTCTACTCCGCGCGCCTCCAGCCATTCCCATGCCTCTTCGGGACTCTGGAAGAATGTGGTTTTATCATCAACGATCACCCTCAATCTGGCTGGGAAAAGAAGTGAGTACTGAATCCCTTCTTCTCTGACGGCCCTCTTCACAGCCAGGAACGAGGACATCAATCGTGAAGTACGGGAATAGCGTCACCTCATCATTCGCCACCCTAAAGGGCCCGGCCTCCCTGGCCCTCTGGAGCAAAGCATCTCTGTCCTTGTATTGCATCAGCTTAGCCACAACCAGACGGGGCGGTCTCCCCGGCGCCAGAGGTCTCGAGGGCACCCGATGTGCCCGCTCCAAGGTGAAGAACGGGGTCAGGTGTTCCGGCGCTACCACCGTACGCAGCCACTCCTCCAAGAACTCCACCATGTTTGTTCCTTCCGCACCTTCCGGAAGACCTACCACTTGTACATTGTTCCTGCGGCTTCTCCCTTCCGCTTCTTCTGCCCCGCGCTCTAGGCACAGAATTCAGTCAGTTAGATTCTCTACAGTGGCTGCCAGGTCCACGTGTTTCGGTGTTAGCTCCGCCAGAGTGTTCTCCGCCTCCCTCACTCTGTCCGTCAGTTTTTGGTGATCTGCCCTCAGCAGGCCCACCTCCACTGCAACTTGATTGATGTCGTGCTGTAAGGTTGCTTTAGTGTCCTCTGTTGCACCCAGGATCTTATCCAGCGTAGCCTGTACTTTGGGTTGCGTGAGGTCCTCCTTATTCCCCCTGTTGCGATCACTTGGGGTTTTGCAGCTCATTACTTTGCTCTTAGTCTGGCTCCTAGAGGTCATCAGGGGTATGCAGCGTTGTATACTAAATGTCTAACTAGGAAGTGGCCTCCCACTTAAATGTCTCCAATGCTTGTCGGCCCCAGTCTGGGAGCACTCCAGCATGAGCCGCTGTGTCGGAGCGACAGCTTACTGGTCCAGTGGGGGCTCCTCTGCCGGGCCCAGCCCCCTGCGGTACTCTCCACGTGCCTGCTATACCGAGCCGGTTCTACTTGGGTGCTAACCGTGCTCACCCCTCTCAGCATGTGATGGAGGTAACGAGGCAATGCACAGAGAGTTGATGTGGTGGGCCCAGTACCCCGAGGGAACCCTTTCTGGCCCACGATGGCTCTGGCCGCTGCGCACTGCTCCCCACGTCTCCTCAGCTCCCTTGCTGGCTTGGCGCTGCCGCCATCCACTCCACTCCTATCTACTGCAGTGCCTCATCGGGTTCACCTTTCCCCAGAGTCTCAGGCCCTGACTCATGGATCCAGGAAGGAGTTATGGGCCCAAAAGCAGTGAAGGGGTGGGGGAGGACTCCCTGTACTTTCATGCGCCGCCCCCTTGCTTCTGGGGGGGCACAAGCAGCCTCCGTCGCTCCTCTCACCTTCTCTAATGCGTGTCCGGCACACCGCCCTCTGGCCACCGCATGCGCCACGCGCCCAGGTTCCAACACCCGGCCTCAGTCTCCTCCCTGGGATCGCACGGGGACGTAACTCCGTTCTCCCGCTCGCGGCTCCGCAGGGGAGCGCCGGGTCTGCAGGTCCGATGAGGCTCAAATTGGGCTCCACTCACCCCCGCAACACCTCCTCGGGGTCCAGCAGCGCACGGGCGTCCCCCGCTGCACCTCGCGGCCTCTCAATGTCTCCGTCGGGCGTGTGGTCCCACGCGTTCGCGCTGCTTTAGGGCCACGCCCAGTCCCTTAGTGAGGTCGACTCCAACGCACCGCGTGGGACCACTCCAGAGCCTTCAGACCCGGCCCCGCGCCTCCCCAATGGGTCTGACCGACCCCTCCTACACGTTCGACACTGCTGGTCCCCGGGGAGGGTCTATGTCACAGGATCATTGACATGCCCCAAAGGAGCTACTGAATTTTATGCCCGCCATCTTGGCTGGGTTAGCCACGCCCCACACTCCACATACACATTGCAATCATTACCTGGTTTCAGCCATGTTCACTTCTCATGTGTGCCTGCAAGTCCCTTCTGCTTTTGACACTGTCTGTGACTTGCCAAGGATGAGCATCCAAACTGGAACTCTGCAAATCTGTGATTGACATAGGTAAGAGAAAGGACAAAGCAGAAAACATTCCCCAATTCAGACAAGTCACATTCAAAAGAGTAACTTTGCATGTGCATTAACAAGACATGACACTGTAGACCACTCTGTTCTGTCCACAATACCAAATTACAGTCTGCATGCACAACTCACTTATAGGCATTGGAGCTACCTAAAACCTCCTAGCTGATGGTAAAAAGGAGGTAACATGCTACCCATCAACCCTAGGCTACAAATGTAAATCACTGCATCAGGAATACATCACATACCTTGAGTCTGTTGAAGTACTGATTGATGAGATCTGTCCTGGAGTCTCCTGCTTCATCTTCATCTGGCTCATAATCACTTGGCAAATCTGCATTTCCACACAAAGGTTCTGCTGGCTCCCCCTCATCTGGTAGGAATTGTATCTGACGTCTCAGGGCAAGATTATGGAGCATGCAGCAGGCAACAATTATTTGACACACCTTGTTGGTTGAGTAGAAGAGGACTCCTTCTAATCTGTCCAGGTAACAAAATCTTGCCTTCTGGAGCCCAAAAGTCAGCTCCACGACTCGCCTTGTCCTTCCATGGGCCTTATTGCAGCGGACTTCCCCTGGCGTGGTTGGGTATCTCACTGGTGTCAACAACCAAGGATGGTTAGGCTAGCCAGAGTCACCTGTAAACAAATAAGTAGAAATACACAAACATATATCGAGGACATGCACAATTGTGATAGCAAGAGATACACTTTGCAAACATACATGTCAAATCTGACTTACCAACCAGCCAGGCCCTCTCTGTGTTGAGTCGTGTCATCAGCAGTGGGATATCGCTGTTCCGCATGATGAAGGAATCATGGACTGATCCTGGAAACTTTGCAGTGACTTGTGAAATGTACTGAACGTTGATGGAGTGGTAGTTTTCTTGTTCCTATATACCTGTTCATTGGCACTGGGGGTAACCAAGGCTACATGGGTGCCATCTATGGCTCCAACCACATGTGGAATGTGCCCCATTGCATAAAACTCTGCCTTCACATAGGCCAAATCTGCACATTGGGGAAACCTGATGTAGCTGTCCAGGTGTTTCAACAGTGTTGACAGTACATCCCTCAAAACCAGAATGGACATGGGCTGAGACATTTGTGCAGTTAGGACCAGTGTATTCTGAAAAGACCCAGTGGCCAGGAAGTGTAGCACTGACATCACTTGAACAATGGGAGGTAAGATATATGGACTGTGAATGCCGGGCATCAGATCAGGCTCCAACTGATCACAAAGATCCATGATTGTATGCCTATTCAGCTGATGTCTGGATAGTATGTCTCTCTTCGATAGTCTGCAGGTCTATTAGTGGGCAGTACACTGGAGGTTGTCTTCCTCTCCTCATGTCAGGGTAACTATGTGGAAACATATAAAATTTGTATGTTACATGAACAATGTACACATAATGAAAATGTACATAAACAGCTCACACATATCTGCAATCAAGGTTGGTTACAACATCTGACATCTACAGGACGACACAGTGCTATGCATCCTGTGACACTCCCCTTGATGAACATTCCCTCAAATATCTAATGTACTATACATGCATGTTTATCTCTGACTGTCAGTGTTTGTTAGTCCAACTGACTTTACATGTGAAACCCATTTTTAGCACTTTATCTACATTACCAATGCACATGGGATGTTGAGAATAGGCATACATTTATATGAACACAAATCCCTCAGTTACACTGCTTTAACTACTCACATGCAGAAATAGACTAATAAACCTGAAGGCAGTACTTACTGATAATTAGCACAAAATAGGGATTTGTTAATGACACAGATTCAAAAACTTTTCCATACATGAAATGTGCTCAAATGGCAACTGCCTGACCGACTGTACTAGACATGTGGAAGTGACCTAACTCCGCCAGCGGATGTCGTCATGGCGGGAGGCGGTCACAACCATGCTGTAAATTGCCATTGGAACACATTGCCATTGGAACACATTGCAGACTTGGGTCAATGGCGATGTCTGCCGGCGGTGACGGTCCTGTACGTGGCGGATTTGACTGCCATCTTCTGCAGTATTGCTCACTTGACTACTGACACTGCTGCCAGCAAGACCTCCACTACCTGAGCTGCTGTGTACTGCCTCTGGGAGCTATCATGCCACGTCCTGCAGGTGATAGGGCCCCAGCCTTCACCCCAGACGAGCTGGACAAGCTTGTGGAGGAGGTCCTACCACTGTGTGAACAGCTATATGGTGTACTAGTAAGGAGGTGAGTCCAGTGGTATACCAATGTGTGAAATTTGGGAGGATGATGGTGTACCTGAAATGTGAAGTTGTGAAGGTGTTGATGCATGCAGCTGCTAAATTGTGCATGAATGTGAACTAAGAGGATGGTAATGTTTGCCTACTTGCTGTCACTGAAGTGTTCTGTCCACTTGTGTTGGTATGGTGCATGTGGACATGACTTTTTGCTTTTGTCTGTGTCATTCATGCAGGTCAACGCCCATCAAAAAAAAGGTAATCTGGTGTGCCATCGCCAAGCAAGTGCAGACCCTGGGGGCCGGAAGACCGCGGAGGCTCAGCTTGGGCTGTCCTCCCAATGAGGGAGGGGTGCCATCGGACCCTGACCCACCTAATGGCCTGCATTTTGGTGGTGGCTTACGCTGTGGTCGATGGGCATTTGAGGGCACAACAACAGCCACAAGGGGGTAAGTAGTGACATAACGCATGTTTATGCCTATGCCAGTTAAGTGTATGATGTCTAAGTATCTCAGCTGTGACAATGTGGTAAGTGGTACAGGTAAAGTGTCTCCTAGGGAGACATAGTACTACAGTTGCCAACTTTGATACACAGATGTAGACATAGTATTGTGTATAGGGACATGTTACTCACCAGTGTCAACCATATACTATGACAGCATATGGTGATGCACGTGTGACAGTGTCATATGCGTACCTCTTCTCTGCTATACATATGTGTAACCTGCAGTGTCATCCTTCCCACCTACTGTTCACAGTCCATATACCCAATTGGTAAGTTGTACAGCTCTTTGGCCAGACCTATTCCACTACACCTAGCTCTATGTGCAACATAGGGTGTGATTGCTGAGTAACAGGGCCAAGTAATCCTGTGTCCTGAAATCATTGGGAACTTCATTTGAGACTGTCATCTCAAACATGAATGTGACATGGCATACTTACTACACTCCCTCTGAGGTGTAAGGAGGTGTCCCAATTGTTATGTCTGAAATAAACATTAGCAATTGTGATGTTTGATCAGGGTGGACATGCTACATAGTGAAGAGTATGGTGGTAGTAAAGCATTAACAGTACCAGACATATCATTGACGTGTTTTCATCCCTTAGGCCATGTATTTTGTCCATGCTACATGGGGCTGTACCATACCTATATGGGTGCAACATACACTGTTTTGTGCCTACATCATGTGTCGATTGGTACTTTGTGCCTATTGTTATGTTGAGTCCTCTATTTTGCCAGCGTTACCTTTGCTAATTTGAGGCAGATAAGACAGATTTTGCAATTGATCAGCTCATTAGTGCAGCTGGGGTTCCATTTGACAAACACATGTTGGACACACGTTGGATGCAATGGGATATGTTATCAGTCAATTTGCTGGACTCTAGGTGTATGTGTCAATCATGTTTACATCAATAGTGAATTATGTCAGTGTTACTTCAGTCCTAAGGCGTTAGGTTACACATGTCTGGACATCTGTTAGTGATGTAGGTATTTTGATGTATTTATGTTGTAGTTTATGCTCAGCATATATAATGTAATTGTATGTAGCTTTTATGCACTGTTAGAAATGGGGTTTCTGGTTGGCTAGGGTATGCACCTCAGCCAGAAAGAACCTACCCACTCTAGTCAGGGCAAGATAGTTACACGTCCAAGATAACCCCTGCTCACCCCCTTGGTAGTTTGGCACGAGCAGTCAGGCCTATCCCAGAGGCAATGTGTAAAGCGTTTGCACAGCACACACATGTGACGCTCTATCCCCACCACAAAGGAAACACAACACCAGATTATATGAAAATATACTGTATTGTACACAACGCAATTATCAGACCAAACATCACATATCAGTACTGTCCTGCTACCCAGTTGTCAGAACGTTACACATTAGTTACTCTGCAAATTAGCAGTAGTCACACATAACACGCAGGTTACTCAGTATTCTGCAACATAAGCAGTAGTCAGGGAACACATCATTACACCAAAGCACTTGTCATAAGAATATCATAAAAATGCCCATAGTAGGAACATTAGAAAACATATGGCAAGTTATTAAAACATATTAGCAAATCATGTCCTTAAGAGGAACATTTGCACACAAAAACATCATCAGACAGGCAGGTAACATAAATGAATCAGCAAAGTTTGTAGGCAGAAATTAGATTATGATTATATTGGTCCTTGAAAAGTACCTGGTTTGATGAAGGCACGACCAGTGCCTAGAGGAACAAAGAAGGGTCCCCCGACGCTCTTCTGTGCAATGTGGGGGCCTCCCTGGCAATTGTGGGGGGCAGGTGGGTGGCACGCGCCCCCTCTATACTCCTAACAGGCTCCTCCGGGGAACCTGTGATCACTAGGGGCCCCCCAGACCTCAACTGGCCCTCACGAGGGGGGGGCAAGGTCCTTGAGGCAAGGTGAGAAGGAGGGGCACCACACACACCCTTCGATTTGGTAACGGGCCCCTCCAGGGTCCCATGATCTCTTAGGGTCTCCCCCGGGCCTCTCCTGGCCCTTCACGGTGGGGGAGACCACAAATATCAATGCTGGCCCGCACAGGGCCACACAAGGAAGCTGGCAGCGCGGGGGAACCTCCAGCGGGGTTCCCACCCCGCCCGCAGCCTACTTCAGCAAATCCGGCATGTCGGAGGAGTAGGGGAGACTTCGGTGAGGCTTCCCTTCCCCCTGACTCCACGGAAGCACTCACAAAGGGCCTGGTGGGGCGAAGGAGCATCCGATAAGGCTTTCTTTCCTGCCAACGGCTCCCGCAGCACTCGGCGGCCCGTCCGGCTGGTGGAAAGGAGGCAGGCACCAAGGTCGGTGCCTGCCGGTGCCCCGGGGACGCTCTACGGAGCGCGCTTTTCCCCGGGGGCACGACAGGAGCGCTCGAGCTCCAAGTGAAATAACAAAGACTTCTCCTGGTGCCCCGGGGGCAAAGAACAGCGCACTCACTCGCGCTCAGGCCAGCAACTTCCCCGGGGCTGCGGCAGTGATTTTCCTCGGGCAAAAAGGAAATAGCGCTACGAGCGCGAGGGATTCCTGGCGAGCCCGGTTGCGGCAGTGATCACTTAAAGGGCACAATACAGCAAGGAGCCTACGAGCTCCCAGGGCTCCATAAGCGCGCTGCAATCAGCACTATGACGGCCACAACAAAAGTGAAGCACCCCTTGTGAAAAAATGGATACAGGGGCCAGGGGCCATAGCACCCTGCCCCTGTGGGACAATGTCCTGGGACAAGGCCCACAGGTAAGGGGGGCCAGCAACAGGCCAGCACATAGAGGATGCAAGCAGAGGGCAAGTCCTTTAAGTGAGCAAGCAGGTCACAGGTCAGCACAGCAGCAGCAGTCCATGGCAGTTCCTGGTGAATCCTTTCAGCCTTTGGTGTCCAGTTCCAAGATGATTCCAAGAGTCTCCAAATTGTGGGGGAATTTCCCCTGTACTTATACTCAGTCTTTATAATGTTTTGCAATGGCAGGGAGAAGAGGTTCCAGACAGTCACAACTGGTTCTGGGAGTGCCCCTCTCTCCTTTCAGCACAGGCTCCAAACATCAGTGGGGGGTGAACGACCCTATTGTGTGAGGCCAGGGCACAGCCTTTACAAATGTAGGTGTGCCCTGCCTCTCTCAGCCCAGGAAGACTATTCAATATGCAGATGCACCTCTGTGACACCTCCACCATCCCTGTGTACAGGCTGTCTGACAAGTATGCACAAATCCCCAACTGTCACTCTGCCCAGACGTGGATTGGAGTCAAGCTGCAAAACACCAGAGTCATAAGCACAGATAAATGCACACTTTCTAGAAGTGGCATTTCTGTGACAGTAATAAAAAATACACCTACACCAGTAAGCAGCATTTATTATCACCATTACAAACATACCTAACACGCCTACGCTACCCCTCATAAATCAGACAATACCCCTTATACATAAGGCAGGGCATTTCTAATGCAATCCTATGAGAAGGCAGCACTCACAGCAGTGAGACACCAAGTTAGGCTGTTTGTCACTACCAGGACAGGTCACGCAACCTGGCACATGTCCTGCCTTCTACATACATGGCACCCTGCCCATAGGTATAGCTAGAGCGTACATTAGGGGTGACTTACATGTAGTAAAAGGGGAGTTCTGGGCCTGGTAAGTAAATTTAGATGCGAGGTCCCTGTGGGAGAAAACTGCGCACACAGGCCCTGCGCTAGCAGGCCTGAGACATGTTTGAAATTCTACTTCAGTGTGGGGCGCAAGCAGTGCTGCAGGCCCACTAGTAGTATTTAATTTACAGGCCCTGGGTATAGAGATACCACTGTACAAGGGACTTATAGGTAAATTAAATATGCCAATTAGGTATAAGCCAATCATACCAACTTTAGATGGGAGAGCACCTGCACTTTAACACTGGTCAGCAGTGATAAAGTGCTCAGAGTCCTAGAACCAACAGCAAGAGGTCAGAAAAACCAGGAGGATGGAGGCAAAAAGACTGGGGATGACCTTGTGTAAGGAAAAAAGTCCAACATGCACATGATTAGTGTCCTTTGTATTGAAGGTGTTGGTCTGCTCCCTGTGGTTATCTGTGGGTGTATCTAGTGTGCTAAGTAGGCTCCTATTGCTGGACATTTAATTTTTGTCTATGTGCCAATGTGTAAGATGAGTGTGTCGGTAAACTCTTTCTAACCCTTTTTAAGATACTTTTGATAGATGTTTGTATGACATGCTATGCTACTTTTTGAGTCTCACGATTTGGGTATGCCACATATAGTGATTTCATCTGAAGTATGTGACATTGTGAGTGTTATGGACAGAGTCACATGTTAGGTATGTGATTGCAAAGCTATATGCTGTGTTGTATTTGAAGTGACATGAGTTTATTTTCATGTAACAGGACTACTGGAGATGGACTGGGTAAGTGTGGTTAGGGGTAGGAATGATATTGTGTTGTCAGTTAACAGCATTTTATAAGGGTGATTTGATGATACACAGTGCTGATGTGTATAGGGAGAGACTTTTGATGTAGCTAATTCATCTTGTGCATGAATAGTTTGTGTTACAGCAGATTTGATGGGATTGTGATGTAGTGGTCAGATAGTTGCCTTATGGTGTGGTGATACTGTTGTCATATAAGATTGTTGAAAGTATGTAGTTGTGACATGATGTAGGCTATAAATGGTTCCTAACAGGGGTTTCATTAGACATAGATGTATTGTTAATGTTGTGTATTGTGTAATGTATGTGCATGTTAAGAATGTGAAGACCCACTCTCTCTCTCTGTTTCTCTGCATCAGCATCGGCAGAAAAAGGAGACGAGGCACAGAAGAGTGGGGAAGCTGCTGGCCAGGGAACCCGGAGTGCTGATACGACCGACACCGAGGAACCCAGTGGCCCAGAGGGCCAGGGGAGTGCTACGGGGGAGACAGGATCCATGTCTTCATCTTCAGAATCCTCCTCCAGTGGACACTCCCTGGACCCATCTGGGACCACCCAGCACCATCTCTGTCAGCCACCCCTCTTACTATCAGCACCCTCCCAGTAGCTCCCCCCAAGAAAGGGCCATGCTTTTTCACCCAAGAGGGTGGGCCTCTCCTTTGCCACAGGCACCTCTGCCCCTGCCTGCTGCACTTAGTGAAGAGGCTATTAACCTCCTGAGGTCGATCTCTGTGGGTCAGTCGACAAGCGTGAATGGCATCCAGGGACTGGCAACTCAGATCTAACAGAGTAATACGTTCCTGGAGGCCTTTTATGGTGCACTGGCTGGCTTACAGAGATCCTTTCAGGCTCTGGCCTCCACACTGATGACAGCCAGTCACCCTTTGTCCACCGTCCTCCCTCCACCCTCCTTTTCACAATCCCAAACCCCTCTTCCCAGACCCAGCCAAAGCACACAGACAGACAAGCATGGATCCACCTCAACATTCAAGGGTAGCTCTGACAAACAAAAGCACCACAAGGCACACCACCGGCATGCACACAAGCAACATACTGTCACAGTCTGCACAATGCTTCTCACCTTTGACTGAAGGGTTTGAAGGAGTGCCCGGACTTCTGCTGGTTCTGGAAAGACCAAGATAGCGACGACCCTTTCTAGTAGCCACAATGCTGCTGGACAGGACAACGCCAAAGCAGACCGTACCCTCCAGAAGGAGTCCCAGAGGATAAAAACCCCAAAAATGGGAAAAACCTCAGAAGCAGGAACTCCTGAAAAAGAGGAAAAAACAGGAATGAAAACTGGAAAAAAGAGGAAACATTCACAATCAGAGGAACGGGAGCTGGAAAATAACGACGAACAGGAGCGAAGATCACCACCAAGAGGAAGTGTTTGCAACACAAGGCAGATCAGGACTGAGTGACTTATATACTGGAAAAAAGGAAGTGAAACCACAGGAAAAGGAAACAACACCATTGTGGATTTGGAAAAGGCCCATAGAAGAGAATGGGGAAAAAAATAGCAGTATAAGAGAAAAAGGGCAGGCTGGGAAAAAGGAGCAGAAGAAGACAACATGGAAACCTGCAAGAAGACAAAATGGAGACCAAAAAGAAGAAAAAGACAAGAGCACAGAAAAACAGAAGAAAAGAAGAAAAAGAAAAAGAAAAAGGAAAGGAGTCCAAAATATTACAAAGACAGGTAAGGATGACGCGACCGGGAGCATGAAAAATTCTTCCTGGCACGTGTCGCAAGAACTAGGCAAAAACGTGGAGGATGGCGCTCCGATAATCGGAGTCACGGTCCGACCGTGGTTGTACACAGAGACGCCGCAGTTAAGCGCGGTGTCGCACATACACCTATACACACAGCAACAGTCACAACCTGCCCTGACACCCCCACCACTGCCAGCATCACAGACAGCACACCTGACACACCTGCAGACACCACACCAACATTTGCAGATCCAGCCACTGCACCTATCCTACCCACAGACAGCACCACAGCAGACCCTCAGACATCCACCCCAATCACCACACCCACAGACACCACAACCACAGAGAAGCCTACATGCAGCACATCCACCATACCTGCAGTCACCACCCCAACATACACTCACCCTCCCACCATGGCATCCCCCAGCACCTCGACCTCTCCTTCTCCCAAGACACATAAACGCCCTCACTCACCCACCCAACAGACACCCACCACCCACAATCATACCTCGCGCAAACATGCACCCAAGACATCCACACCAACACCTCTTACAACCACTTCCTCTCCCTCCACACCCAAACCCTTTTGCTATGACCATCCCCATGTGTCCATGAAAGCTTTCCTTTGGGAGTTTGTCCTTTTCCCTTCTCATCTCCCACGCTGTGATAACTCTAAACATGCTGTGTCCCTCCCCAAGTCTGGCCCTTCCACCTCCAAGACCTCCCCTGCACCCCCTGCAGGCTCCCTGCCAAGAAGTCTACTCCTCCACCTAAAAGCCAACCCTCCCCTAAACCTAAGTACAAGCCCAAACACCCATTCCCAAGCCAGATCCCAGGGCCCCCCTTCAAGACATAAACGCAACAACCCCTCAACCCTCCCCACCAGATAATCTCTGAGATGCCTGCCTGCCCCATAGATGCCCATGCCTGTGGAGGTTACATAGGAGTCAGGAGTCAAGTTCGAGGCACACATCTGTGCACTGTGTGAATACAGACTATTTCCATTAAGGACTGGCCTATGGCCTTTGTTTTTTGCAATAATTTTGCTATGAAGAATAACTTAAACCAACATGTAGTTGGTTTCCTGGTTACATCTTTGTTATGCATTTCTTTCCCTAGTATGTAGTTGTTTCTGGCTGACATTAGTTGTGTATCTGTATGTCTGTGTGTGTGTTTGTGTGTGTGTGAGTGTGTATGTGTGTGTGTATTCTGCTTAGGCTTGGGTTTAGGCAGGATGTGAGGTTGTGTGCAGTGCTTTTGTATTAAAGTGGTATGGTATTTGTTGTGTGATGGACATTTGTGTGTCCAAGAGGTTTTGGTGTGTTGGTATTGTGTGCTCTTGTATTGAGATGTGTTTATTGGAGTGCTGTGCTTTGACTGTGTGCGTGTTATGTGCATGAAATGTTAGATATGGTGTTCTTGGTAGGTCGATCTGTAACTTGTGTGATTGTGTATATGTATGTAATTGTTTGCATGTTGGTGTTACCTTGTGATGTATGCGTGATGTGTCCCCGGGTAGTGTCCCCTGTGGGTTCCTGCCAAGTGATTAGAGATGATACTGTTGTGTTGTGATTGTGACTTCTTGTGTTGTTATGTGGTACTGTGTGAGTGTGGGCCTGTGCAGTGTTTCCATGTTGGAATGTGTGTGTTAGTGACATGTGTATATGTGCGTGTTTGGTGGCCATGGTGTGTTTGTTGTGTATATGCAAGTGTGTTTGTGACTGTATGTGAGTGTAAGTGTGCAGTTATGCGTGTGTGTCACCCTCCTCACACTCCCTTCTCGAATGTCTGTTGTGGGAGTGTACAAAAATTGCCAATCTACAACAGTACCAATTAACAGTGTGTACTTGTGGTTGCTGTCATCGTCACAGAATTCGGAGTCTTTGGGCAAGCAGGAGCAGTGGGAAGACGTGTAGTTCAGGTTCCGTGGCGACTCTGGAGGAGTATGGCTTCCTGAATGTGATTGTCTCCTTTTATGCTGATGGGTTCCGCCTGGGTTTCCGTGGTGGTGCAACTGCAGTGGAAACCTTGGCGGTGTGCAACTTTGTAATCTGCCCAGCAGAAACATGGTCACTGCCGGCCTGCAGGTGGCAACCATCATCCATGGCAGCCAGACAGCAGTGGCGGTGTCGATGGTGCTTTGGCTGCATTCTGTTGGAAATATCGCCATGGTCATAATTTGGCGGTCTTCTCTGCCATCCTGTTAGTCCTGAGACTGCCAAACTAAGAATGAGGCCATAAATCTTTGCAAATTTCCATTGTTACTCATGTATGTTGAATTATTGTTATTTTGGTCTTGTTCTACTCAGATGAATATTGGCTGTGTTTCTAAACAGGTGTGGAGTACTTTTGTGGTGTATTCACTGTGTTACTGTGTGTGTGTGTGTGTGTGTCTGTGTGTGTGTGTGTACAAATACTTCACACATTGCCTTTGAGATAAGCCTAACTGCTTGAGCCAAGCTACCAAGGGGCTGAGCATGGGTTATCTTAGTTGTTTGACTCCCTTATCCTGACTAGAGTGAGGGTCCCTATTTAGACAGGGTGCAAACCACTTCCAACTAGAGACCCCATTTCTAACAATATGTATAACTGCTGAATTTCTATTTTTTTGTATGAGTAAAACATCAACCTAACTACAATGTCCCTGTAACCTTTGTTTTTTTTCAGTGAATTTATATATTTTTTTAACATAAAGTAATATTTAAATACTGCACTTTAATACAACCACTGCCGCACACGACCTTCAGCAGTGTGCTGCGGGGGTTTGCTGCAGCCACGCCCTGTAGCCAACCTCCCCCCCATGCACCCAACCCTACACCGGATTCTGGCGTGAGTGTTTCTTTTTTTATAGTTTTTTTGATCTGCAGATTCTTCATGGATTTACACTGGGGGTTGTGCCGAGCTCTGCGGTTGATCCAAGGATTTGCAGTTCAGCTAAAAAAAAAACCATAGGCAATTTTTTACCCAGGAGAGGTCCAACTAGAATGGTCATGAGATTATGAGAGATTTAATGAGGAGTTGAGCTAGAACTAGATGTGTGAGCTCATTTATGTTGAGGGCTCGTCCTTTTACTGGTATGAGGAGCAAATGGCTCTGCGAACTTCAATTCAGCTGTTGAGCAGGTACAGAGGGGTGAATTGCTTGGGAACTAGATGAAGAAAGGTCACTTGGTTTGATGGGGAAACGGTCTTGTTTTCTGAGGCAATGGCTTCAAAGGTACCATGGGGAACAGTTAGAAAATGGCCTTAGTTGTTTCGTGATTAGGACTTGTTTTAGAAGGATCGACTACTCTTATGGACGATCCTAAGGAGACAGGGAATTAGAGGGCAACTGGGAAAGGTGCAAGTTGAGCTGACTAGTGTTTGCTCAGTTCCATAATGGCATTTTGCGTGATTACATCCATCTAAGTAGTAGAGCATTTCATTGTCAGGGCTTGACAATCTTTCCTTTCATTCCTTTTTTATTGCATTTTTTGCGGTGCAATTTTTTCACCTTAACCAGTGACAGGTAACTCATTTTTTGTAGTTTTCACAATCTTGCTTTTTTGGTTTTGCCATGACTGTTTTTCCATTTTGCAGGTGCTTAGCAGTGCCCATGCGCAAGCTATTACCCTTAAAATGTCAATTTTGAGTGCCTGTGCATGCAAAAAAAAAAAATATGATAGGCTTCCCATGGCTAGGCCTACTGGTTCTAACAATGCTTAATTTTTTCTTCACCCTATGCTCACTTATTAACCCTTGCTTCCCTCCCTGCCCGCCCTCGAAAGGCCTTCTCCAAGATCATTGTTGCGTCTGCTGTGCTCCCAACTCAATGGCTACTCAATCATTTTCCTGAATATTTCCTTGCTCCCACCTCTGTAGATTCCTTCTGTCCTCTCCTCAGTGCTCTGGGTATTTTTACTCCTTGATATTCTACCACTTTTCTCTCTCTTCTTCCCTACCTGTTTCACTCTCGCTGTCTCACTAATTCTTGCACCCTTTCCCTCTCTCTTACTCTCGCTCGCTCTGTGTCTGTTTGGTGTGTGCATTTATGCCTTCTATGCTTAATTTAAGCTCTATGAAACGTGTATGTTTATCTCCGAGTCACTTGTCCAATTTTTATCACTTTCCTTCTTTATTCCCTTATTTTTCTATCCTTCTACTAGTCTTCCTTGTCCCCTTCCATCTTCTCGCATTCTTTGATTTTTTGCTTTTTGTCTTTCTCCCTTGCTCTGCGTCTTGGGATCAGGCAGCTGAGCTGGCCTTCGCCATGTTCCACATGTAAATTGAACGAGCTAGTTACCTGCCTACGCAAACATGGACCCTGTAACCCAGCCACCCTGTTACACTGCCACACAATGGATTCAGTTCAAGTGTCTAATGTTTTCATCTTACTTGGACAGGAAGACCCTGTGCATCGCTGACGGTAAACCATGCTTCGTATCTGTGAACCCTCTGCTCGGAGTGCTGCTTTTGTAATTCAGGCTATATCAGTACGTAGGTCCACAGGAATGTGCACAGTTATAAACCCACTGACCTGACCGTGCTGGTGTTAAATCATGTTTCGCTGTGGAATTCCTGCAGCTCCATTCCTTTAAGATGTAAGCAGCTCCGTAATCGAAATGGGCCTGTCCCACGTTGACCAAAATTAAATACATAAATCATTTAAATTAAAAAAAAAATCCGACTCTAGTTACTGCAACCTAATCTGAATGAAGCTGATGCATGAGGTAGGCAGGTTCTTATAAGTAAAGGGCATTTTTATAATCAAGAGGTGCTCTGGTAGGGCACAGCTATGGCAACGGTCAGGATGGACACGTAAACCAAGCGTTTCTTTCCTGGTTCGCCACTCTCCCTCAGCGCAGGTTTGGTCAGCTCAAAATATGGAGTCGAGGAGTTAAAGTGCGTGAGTGTATGTCAGGCTCGAGGAGAACACAATATTTGCGACAGGAGCTGGGCTTGGATGGCAGTAATCCACCATGGCCTACATGTGCGTATAGGCCTCGAAGGCCTTGACACAAGGGTCGCTGGAGAGCCTGAGGCTGTCTCTGCTGCCCACCTGCAGAGCTTGGCGGCATGTTTGCCACCTGGGCTCACTCCCACCACCCACAAGCCTTTGGGGCCTGATGCTGTCGCCTGATCCATAGTCCTACAGACTTCAACACTGAGGATGTTCCGTCGGGATCATACAGGCTAATGGTAGTGGAGTGGCGGTCCTGAATCCAGGGTCCAGATTGTGGGGTCCAGCTCTGCAGTCACGCTGGATCATCCCTTCACTCCTTAGTAACCTTTGCATGGGCCCACGTGGCTATGGGGGTGGCTGCCGGATGAAGAAGTCTCATGCCATACCTAACAGGAAACTGGGTGAGCCCCTGAACTTGACGGAACTGATTGCTGTGGCCATACACCTAATGGAATCTGGTGTATTTCATTCATAGTTCGTTGGGGTGATTATTGCGAACTACACCCTACCACATCTAGGAAGATGTACTCGGCTGGCCAGCTGAAATTTTAAATAAAAACCTAGTGCGAAGATTTTGAGAGCGTTCACTACACAACATTTTGGTGAGTCCCCCACAAGCCCACGGAGGGCAGACGGGGAGAACCTGCCAGGGGCCTGAGAACATTTGAGGCAGGTACACGCACCCTATTGACGCTTTGGTGGGCAAGGGCAATCATAAACAAAGCAAGCTTCTCTCTGATCAGCATAGAGGGAGACTGGAAAACCACTGCTAGCCCAGACCCAATGGAGGGAGTGAAAGGCTTTAATTTCTGAATACAATCGATAGCGGAATTTTTAGACTGGATTATAGGCGTCGCTGAGTCCACAAACATGGGCCATCCTTTGCTGAGAGACTGCTAACGGAATTGTTCGATCAAGCCAGTTTTTCTGAAGCACTTTTTGTTCAGAGAGCCCACGGATCCCTTGGCCCCAGGCTGCTGCAGGGTGTGCCTCCTCATCCAAGTGTGGCAAAACACCTCAAATTCGGGGATTACGGTGTAGCCCTGAGGTTGGCGAGGGAGAAAGGTTGTGACTTTGGCTATATATCCAGACTTTATGGTGGCCGAGCAACTGGACAAATGTAAATTAGCAGAAATGAAATGCATAGCCTTAATCCAAGGACATAAAATATGCAATGCTATATCCCACCGGGTTTAGGGCTCATTTTGATCCAAAATCTCACATATTCACCGATGTAGGATTGGCAAACGAGTTTGCAAAAAATGCGTTATTGCAAAGAGATCTTGGAGGGAAGTTAGGAGCACACAATGGGAACGAGCGAAGTGGAATAAACAGCATTAACATAGACCCGGTGAACAGAACCCCTATATGCTGTTTCCTCAGCCCCACTGGGTATGGGTAGCAAGCAGTTTAGTAAGCGCCTTTCTCATTGGCGAAAATTGTTGGGTGTTTAGTTGATGCTTAGGCAAGTTGACTCAGAACACACAGTGAGCACAGTACATGAAGTGACATGAATAACTTTTTCATAGTGCATTGACGTTGGCTAGCACACTACGGCCCTAAGTGTATGTCCCTGCGCAGTGCCTCAGAGGTTAAGTGTGTTGCTTGTTTTGGGCATCTGGCACTGACAGTTGGGTGATCAGTGAGGGAAAAGGGGAGATAAGGGATTAGTTGGGTATGACATGGTTCATGGCTTATTCATTTCATTAGAGCAGACATGTGACAATATCCAGCTGCATGATCCCTTCTAAAGAAGACTCTGCTATCCTGGAACATTAGTGGTCTAAATAACCCCCTGAAACCGAGGAAAGTACTTACATATCTAGACTTAGGCCCTCATTAAGACACTGGCGGTAAATCTCACTGACCACCATGCTGACTGCCGCCAACATACCGCCGCGGATATCCGCCAACCATATTATGACACACACATGTCAATCTGTCACTATACAGCCACACACACAAGTCCGCCAGCCCAAAGGTCAGTGACAAACTGGCGGTATCAAAACCCACACCATTACGCCAACAGAACAACGTCCACAACATTATGACCCACAAATCACCACAGCAGACATTCAATGGCGGTAAACCATTGGCGGTACATACCGCCGCACTCAAAATACACACAATCTAACAAAACAACACTACATTGGTCAATTCAAACTACACACACCTGACACACATACACACACCACACCCACACCACTATAAAACACACATCCACAGTACCCACAACCCTTTACGACTAGAAATAATTGCCAGCAGAGAGAGACAGCAAGAACACTCACACAACCAGAGCCACATACCACCATCACCTATACACCACCCACACACCTTACATCACACACCCCAACACATCACCCTACACACCCTCACACACACACCACACTCATGGCACCACAAAGACACCCCAGGTTCTCTGAGAAGGAGCTAAGGGTCATGGTGGAGGAAATCATCCGGGTCAAGCCTCAGCTATTTGGATCACAGGTGCAAAAGATATCCATTGCAAGGAAGATGGAGCTATGGTGGAGAATCATGGACAGGGACAACGCCGTGGGACTGCACCCCAGAATAAGGGATGACATCAGGAAAAGGTGGAACAACCTACAGGGGAAGGTGCGTTCCGTGGTAGCAAGACACCGACTCGCTGTACAGAGGACTGGCGGTGGCCCCCCACCTCCGCCCCCAAAACTAACAACATGGGAGGAGCAAGTCCTGGCAATACTGCATCCCAAGGGCCTGGCAGGAGTAGCAGGAGGACTGGACTCTGGTAAGTCAATTCCCTATAACTATCCCCCCCCTACCTGCATGCCATCACATACCCCACCCTCACCCTCACTCCCTTTACTCCACCACCTCCCACACACCCCACCATCACAAACCACTCATCCCAATGCCAAGCCCTGCATGCAACACCAATGCATGGACACCCCTCACATACCTGCATAGACACCTATCACCACAGCATGCACACTAGAGAGAATCACCTAGCCCACCAAATAACAACTCACACAAGGCAAAGCTGCCAGGGCAATAACAAGCATAGCGGGCAACACACCCATGCACAATATGTCACACGCAGAAACAATAACACTGCATTTACATCCCCACATGTAACCCAGCCAATGTCACCGGCGAAGAGGTGACAACAACATCCAGTCCCCCCACAGAAGAGGTCCACAGTGATGACAGCAGCTCTGGTTGACTGGATCTGGATGACCAACCTCGCCCATCAGGGACCTCTGGACAGTTGGTTACCCAGGCACACTCTGACACCACCACAGAGCCTCCCCCCTCAGGAAACAACACCACAGCACCCAACCAGCGGGCCCATACCTCCGTCCCCAGCACACGTAAATCAGCAGTGTGTCCACCACTACAGGGACCACAGGTCACCCCACAAACACAGGACAATCAGGGACCTGGAGTCAGTGGCAGTGGGTACAAGGTTCAGGGGACAGAGGCACAAGACAATAGGGAAGCTGGGAGGACTGCTGTGCGACAGGGGGGGACAGGCCCAGGGAAATGACCCTCCAGGAGGCACTCACTGCGACCCTGGGAGCATACCAACATTCCCAGGATATGCTGGGCCAGATCCTGGACAAGTTGCAGGAGAACATGCGGCTGCAGGAGGGACAGTGCCTGGGGATCAGGGAGGACTTGAAGGACATCACCACCACCCTGGTCTCCATTGCAGGGGTGCTGGCAGACATGGCCAACAGTATGAGGGAGGCAGTGGCACAACACAGGGCCCCTGACACTAGCCAAACCATTGAACATCTCCCCACCACCGCTGCCGCTAGTGGACAGGAGGCCCGCCACAGGACAAACAGGCCATCAGCACCCCTCCGCCTGCAGAAGGATAACCACCCCGTAAAGATTCCCTGCAGTCCAGGCAGAAGCCAGAGACTATTGCCAAGACCCCGCCATGAAATAAGACTCTCCTGAATCTCACCCTTGTGTCCCACTCTATCACCCTGTCCAACTTGAACTGCCATTGCTCCCCTTCCTATGCCCCCTTGGACAATGCACCTGTAATAAATAGACCGGACTTTAACCTGGACTTTCCTCAATCATCACCCCAGCCCACTGCACTACCCCCTCCTCTTCACCTCTTCAGAGTACTGCAACAAACACACTTTGAGCAAATGCAATTGTGGTGTATGTAAAATGTTTTCAAAATGTATTCGTTTAACCAGGTTCAAACATTGCAATTCAACTGTACAGTAATGTTTACATAGGAAAGACCTGTAGTTGGCTGCACTGAACACACCAGGAACAATAGTGGGGCACCAACATCTGCAAAAAGAGATGCCAGAGGGTACAGTGATTGACCATAGAAGTAAGAATACACAGCCTGCCAGTGACAATGTCACACATCAAACTGTCAAGTATGTGTGTATTAAAACTGTCGTATCTGTGTCTCATTGGAAGTTTTGACGAATAATTGCACTTCTGTTGTCCTCATCCTCATCCTCTGCCTCCTCATCTTCACTGTCCACAGGGTCCACTGCTGCCACACGGTCATCTCCAGTCTCCTACTCCTGCAGAAAAGGCACATGGTGTTGCAAGGCAAGGTTGTGCAACATACAGCATGCCACGAAGATCTGGCAGACCTTCTTGGGTGAGTAGCACAGGGATCCACCTGTTAGATGGAGGCAACAAAACCTGGCCTTCAGGAGGCCGAAGATCCTTCCTATAATCCTTCTCATCCACCCATGTGCCTCAATGTAATGTTCCTCTGCCCTTGTCCTGGCATTCCTCACAAGGGGTCAGTAGCCATGAGAGGTTGGGGTAACCAGAGTCACCTGCAAATATCGAGGGAGAACTGTTAGCCACACACTCACCCCTAGGGCCCATACCATACCCATACACCAACATCCACTGGGTGGGAACCAGGGCTCACCTATTAGCCACACCCAGTGCCTCTGGAGTTGGGCCATCACATTTGGGATGCTGCTATTCCTCAGGATAAAGGCATCATGCACAGAACCAGGATACTTTGCAGTGACGTGGGAGATGTACTGCTCCGTCAGACACACCATCTGGACATTCATGGAGTGAAAACTCTTTCGATTTCTGAATACCTGTTCATTTCGCAGGGGTGAAAAATGAAATATGTGTTCCATCGATTGCCCAAACGATGTTGTGAATATGTCCCATTTCATATAAGTCAGCTTTCACTGTGGCCAAATCCTCCACCTGGGGGAAAACGATGTAGCTGCACATGTGTTTAATCAGGGCAGACAACACTCTTGTCAGCACTATTGAGAACATTGGCTATGACATTCCTGCTGCCAATCCGACTGTCACTTGGAAAGAACCAGTTGCCAGGAAATGGAGCACTGATAGAAGTTGCACAAGAGGGGGGATCCCAGTGGCGTGACGGATAGCAGATATTAGATCAGGCTCCTATTGGGCACACAGCTTTGTGATTGTGGCCCTGTCAAGTCTATAGGTGAGGATAATGTGCCTGTCCTCCATTATTGCCAAGTCCACCAGGGGTCTGTACACGAGGGGATGTCTCCATCTCCTATTCATATGCAGCGGTTGTAATCTATGGGGCAAAAGAGTGAGCAGCTGGTGATTATCTGTACATTCCAACCACTACAGTTCAATGCATATTGTGATTGTGACATTATTTTTTTGGAGATGTCCAAATAGTGCATTTGTGTACTGTGACTCAGTTAGGATCCATGGCCTGCACACCCTCCTGATATGGCTGCCGCCTGTCCTGTATGGAGGGACAGGTGGAAATGACGATATTCTGCTGACGTTGTGCGCCATTGCGGGAGGCGGGCGAGAACCGCTGTGGAACTCCTCATTCGTTATCATTGGGTCCTATGGGGTACAGTGGCTAATGGTGATGTACGCCAGCGGTGACGGTATGCACCGCCGAGGACGTGACCATCATTTTCTATCTGTTCACTCACTTGCTACCTGACCTTCAACAGGAGAGAACCTACACTGCAAGTGCTGCTCTGACCTGTGCCTGGAACCGACCTTGGCTCATGTTACTGGGGCAAAGGCCCCTACCTTCACTTCAGCGGAGTTGCAGCGACTGGTGGATGGGGTCCTACCCCAGTACCAACTGCTGTATGGGCCTGCAGACCAACAGGTGAGTACACTGTAAGTACGATGCATAGGGTGTAAATGCATGGAGAGCTGTGTGTGAAGGCCTCATGTGGTGGGGGAGTTGGTGGATGGGCCCTGGGCAGCATGTATGCTGGGCCATGTCTGTGCTAATGGGAATGGGAAGGGGCATGGTGTAACAGGCCATAAGTGTAACAGGCAGGACAGTCAGACTAATACCTTTCCCTGTGTCTATATCCCTGCAGGTTAGCGCCCATCAAAAGAAGGGTATATGGCGTGCCATCGCCAAGGACGTGCGGACCCTGGGGGTCCACGGCAGCTGGGGATGGCCTCCCAACAAGGAAGGGGTGTCCGTCGAACCCTGACCCCCCTGAGGTCCTGCATACTGGCAGTGGCCTATCTGGAGCTCAATGGGCACCTGGGGGCATCACAGCAGCCACAAGGGGATGATTACAGTGCCCTAATTTACGACTTATGCCTGGTGGGGTCGTATCGGGTGGGGGATGCGGGCCCTGTGGGTGTCCCTAGGCCAGGCCTGGCATTGCAGAGTAGGTCCCATGTTGTGCAGGATTCTGATGTGAAAGTCCTCCAACCAAGCTAGTAGGCTTCCACTACTGGGCAGGGGTCTGTGTGTCTCAGTTATGCTGCAATTTGCGTTCGGTGTCCCTATCCATGGGCTGGTGACTAGCATTGTGACTGGTAGTGCATTGCCTAATGTGTAGGGCTGTTCCCTGTGTGTGAGTGTGTTGTGTACCCCAATGGTGGTGTTGTTGCTGCCACTGACCAAGTGTATCCTTTGTCTCTTCCCCCTCCTTTTTGTTTTGTCACCCTGTCCTTATGTGCACTAGCATCATCTGGCGGAGGAGCAGAGGCACCAGTGACAGAGGGAGCTGCATCCCACAGGACCCAGGAGGCCGAATCCACCGATGGTAAGGGCACCAGTGGGACAGAGGGTGAGGGGAGCATCACGGCGGAGACGGGAGGGGACAGTTTGGACACGGATATCTCCTCTGATGGAAGCTCCCTGGTGGTGGCGGACACTTCTGTGCCCACCCCAGCTACAGGTACAGCCACCACCCCCTTACCAGCACCGCCCTCCCAGCAGTCCCTCAGTGAGTTTCCCGTGTCCGCTCACCCAGGAGGGTGGGCATCGCCTTCGTCCCAGGCACCCCAGGCACCTCATGCCCAGCCCCAGTTAGCCCTGCTGCCCTGAGTGAGGAGGATATTGACCTCCTGCGATCCATCTCTGTTGGGCAGTCCACCAGTGTGAATGTCATCCAGGGGCTGGCAGCTCAAATGCAACAGTCCAATGCATTTCTGGAGGGCATTCACAGTGGCTTGGCAGCCCAACAGAGATCAATCCAGGCTCTGGCCTCCTCTCTGATGGCAGCCATTGTCCCTGTTTCTAGCCTCCCCCCTCCAACTTCCTCTTCCCAATCCCACTCCCCTCCCCTCAACCCCAACCTATCCCAAGCACACAGGCAGACGAGCAGGCCGCCAGGACAACACACAAGAGTTTGACATGGCAAACACAAGCACCACACTTCATCCCACAGGCACTCACATAAACAATATCCAGAAGCAGACATACCAACATCCACTCACTCCACTGTGACCCCCTCCTCATCCACCTCTCTCCCAGTTGCGTCTCCACTCACACCTGCATGCGTTACATCCTCATCTATTACCACCATCACCAGCACATCTATCAGTATATATCCCTCACTGGCAGTCACCATCCCCACATGCGTGCACACGTCTCCTGTGTCCTCTCCCACTGTGTCTGTGCCCCCTCCTCCCAAAGTACACAAACGCAAGCACTCAGATATCCAACAGCTATCCACCTCACAACTGCATCCAGCCCATACACCTACACCCAAACACAGCAGACTGACACCTTCTACCACCACTGCCTCTTCCTCCAGTCCCAAATCATCTCCCTCTTCCCGCCCCAATGTCCCTAAGAAGCTTTTCCTCACCAAACATTGACTTCTTCCCTAGCCCTCTGCCCCCCGTCCCTCATGTCAGGCCAGGGTGGTCAAAACCCAAGCAAGCACCTCAGCCACCCAGTCCACGGGTACAATAGTGTCCCCAGCAACTCGAGGTGGGAAACAATCCCGGCCACCAGCCAGCCAGATGGAAAGGGAGCCTGCCCCAAGTGCTTCAAGGAAGGGAAAGGAGCCAGCCCCAGCTGCCTGCAGGACGGAAAAGCAAGGAGGCAGCCCCAGCTGCATGAAGGAAGGGCAAAGGAGCAGCCCCAGCTGCAGGAAGGAAGGGCAAGGAGCCAGCCCCAGCTGCAGGAAGGAAGGCACGGAGCCAGCCCCAGCTGCTGGAAGGAAGGGCAAGGAGCCAGCTCCAGCTGCAGGAAGGAAGGGCAATGAGGCAGCCCCAGCTGCTGGAAGGAAGGGCAAGGGGCCTGCAACAGCAGGCAGTAGAGACAAGGGTCCTGGTGCTGAGACTCAGTCAGAGCACCCACTGCCAACCATGGTGGTGCAACCGTCCGAGGCTGCAGGGGATGGACTGGAGCCTCTCCCCACCACTGCCAGCACCATCCCCGCCACCAGCAGCAGCAGCCCCAGTGGGCAGCCTTCCGAGGCTGCAGGGGATGGGTTGGAGCCTCCCCCCACAACTACCAGCACCGCCACCAGCATCAGCAGCCCCAGTGGGCAGCTGTCCGAAGCTGCAGGGGATGGGCTAGAGCCTCCCCCACCACTGCCAGCACCGCCACCACCAAGTGGCAGATTGGTGTCTCATAATACAGTGGGAGGAACATTGTCTTCCGCCTGGCTGTAGGAGGTTACCGCCGCGATTTTCGCCCTGACGATCGGTGTGTTAAATTGGCTGTCTGTCTGAGCGGTTTCCACCATGGTCATAATTTCAAAGTTATTACCACCGGCCTGTTGGCGGTATTACCGCCACTTTATCACTGACCGCCAGGGTTGTAATGAGGGCCGTAGTGTTGATTTGGCCATGCTATAGCAGACACAATAGGACACATGACCCACAATACTAACTTTGGAAGGAGATGTGGTCAACTTAGATTTTACTCATCCTACATCACCAATTCCAGTGGTGTATGTAGGCTGATACAAAGCTCACTTGATTTTAAAATAATTCAGATATTAGAAGACCCAGAAGTCAGAAATATGATACTATTGGAAATAGACGTTGTCAATGAGTATGCCCCAAACATAAACACTCCTGAGTTTCCACCATTCTCAATATACATAGATGAAATGGGATGAAGAGAATGGTGTGAGCCGAGATTTTAATTTGGTGCTAAATCTCAAGTAGGACAGATCTCAGGGAAGTGGCGCATACAACATAGTCTGCAGAAACACTAGCTGACATCATTGATATGATAGGTTTGATTGACACATGGAGAATATGACACAGAGATGACAGTGAATACTTATTTTCCTCTTCCCTGCATGAAGTACTATCATGCACAGATTACTATTTACTAACACATGAGTAACAGTCCTGGGTCTTAGAGGCTGCATATCTTCCTCAAACCCTTTCAGACCACTACCCTATTCAGTCGGTACTGTCTGCACCTTGTTCCAGGTTGAGCCTCTCTAGATGCAGATTTCCTACAGTCTTTGTCAGATCAAACGTTCCATACTGAACTGGATATTGTAAGGAATAAACTTCTTTCAGACAAAACATAGGTTTGGTAGCTAAGTATGCCATGTTATGTATGGGTGGCCTTTAAAGTCTATATAAGTGACACAATAAGTGGAACGTTATGATGTTCCCATATGAGAAAAGGTTTGGAGGTTGAGGTGTCAGATTGGGAAACATATTATTTAGTGGCTCAATGCTTCTTTGCAAGGGATTGGTAGTATCTGTATGCCAGGCTCCTTTACCTTACACCAGAAAAGAAGCAAACATCTGACACTCCCTTGGAGTCCTTGTAGCCACATAGGTTACCAACACCCAGGAGAGGGATAAGCATGATATCTTTCACCTGCTGGACACGGAAGACTCTAGGTCTAAGCTAAGTCTAAGATCAGGAGTAGGGCTTTACTGTCATCAGCAATGACCATAGCCCAAAACCATTCTTTCTATTCACCGAAGAATGCAGTGTGATCCAAACCCTGTCCAAAACTGGTCTAACTGAACTACGACACCTCTATGTCAAAGGACAATTTCTTACTCTGGAGCAATATAAAGCCAGAAGTGAACCCACTCCTTCTGGTTCACCTACGTTAGATTAAGAAATAAAATGTGAAAGATTATCCAGGGTTCACTGAACAGACATAGGAATTAGGGCCATTCACTCACTTAACTAGATCCCCAGATGCGACAAGAAGGGTTTTCAGACTTTACACAATGAGGAGAAGAGGACCTAGCTGTAGCAAAATAGCCTGTGAATTACATACTGGAGCACACATGCAAAAAGGTCATATTTCTATCTGCAGACCAAGACAGTATTAATCCAAAAGAGTGTAGTGAAAGTGCCAGCTTGAGCAGAAGTGCCATTGGACCGATTACATTGTTTTTACGACTCTTCTTAACTTCAACTTTAACTACCAGGTCAGAAGAAGAAACTAGTAAACAACAGAGCAAGAAAGAAGATACCATGACACAGATGTAGGATGAGGGATCAAGGGCTGACAAAGGAACCAAAGATGATTACAGAGAAAAAAGGAAATAATGAATTGATAGAGAACATATGCTCCCACACTTTGGTCAATCAGTGGTAGTCATGTAGTTCTAAGAGGGGCGTTTTTTTATTTTTATGCCTTCTCCCATGGGTATTCATGAACTATAAGCAGAAACTGACTCATTTTATTTTTTTGCACCAGGCTTATTTCACTCCGAAAACAGCACAAGATATTTCCCTCAAGCTCCCAGTATTGTCAGTGGAATTGAGCAATTCCCATCATTGTCCATGGAATTGAGCAAAACATGCAGAGTTTATCCACCTAGCCTGGCCTTGTCCTCCTATTTTTTGACTACTAATGTGAGATCACGACTACTTCAGGTATGATTAGAAGCCAGATCGAACTGTAGCTAATGATGGCTCTGCTGAGTTATGTTAAGTTGATCCCATGCAGGACAAAATGATTCACAGGGATGGAACCACTGTTGATTAACCACAGGATCACCATGAAATGGTTAGGAGCACCATACCCAAGAAAGAAGAATGGTTAAAGGATCTGGCTACGTCCAATGACAGAATGGAGACTTATGCAACACTGCAGACTCCCCAAATCAAGGCCCAAGGACATATGGGGTCTATTTGGGATGTATTTGATGACAACGAGAAATGGTGATCACTCAGCTGTATGAGCAAGATCATTGTGGTTACAGATACTCCTTGGGTTGTGACCAAGATCACACCTCATTATGGAGAAATGTATTAGTATGCACACTCCACAACCATATAAAGGAACAACTATTAACGAGGGCAGAAAGGTAGATCATTCATGAATGGTGATGGCCAAGGAGGACTAGTCAGTTCCTGTTTCCCCTCGTTTGCTTTTGTCGCAAATTCAGGATTAGAGATAATAGCTTATAACACATACTATATACTATTTGCAATGTGCACTGATATTGGGTACTTGAGTGATTTTAGATGTACACCCAATTTTATATGATAATAACATTAAAAAAAATCTAGATGAGTTCTGATGAGGCCCAGTGATGTTAAAGTGAAGGTCTTCAAAGAGAGTGCATGTACAATTCTCTGCAGGATTGTAGCATGAGGTCAAGCTTCCTTAACCTACCTCAACACATAAAAGCCTTTGTCAAACTGAAATCTTAAAACTCTAACTGAATTCTGTCCAAACAAAGCTTTAGCCAATAGCTAGCCATCTCTCTTTATGGCCACCATACAGGCATGATTACAGGTGCCATTTTCAACATGCTTGCTAAAATCCTCAGATGAATCTATGCGGCAACAGCATACATGCAAAGGGTATAATAGTTAGAGGGAATAATGACAACAGGAGACCTAACAGATGGGTGACAGCATGGAAGCATGAGGGACACCATAACTTAAGGACCGAGCAGCTGATGGTTATGGTTGCAGATAGATAGCCTGTGACTGAGCCATCAAAAAAGAAGGAACAATAAGTCAGGATGATGTAATAGATCCATTTGGCCTCCAGATGGCCCAGATGAATGGTATGTTTGATGATGTCAAGCACTAAGGAAAGATCTAGGAGAAGCAACACAAAAACCACGGTCTCATCTTAACATCTGCTTGTCCTTGCATCTGGGAATGGGTGACAAACACTGACACCTTGCCCCGGGTAGAGTGAAAGTATGATATCCATCTAGAAACTCATGTTCATCACATAGGTAATAAGATGTGAAATTACAATCCTCTAAGAATTTAGCTCCAGCAGTGTGCCAAAATATAAGGTGGATGTTTGATGGGTTTTGCAAATCAAAAGAAACCTTTTTAAACCAGATTTAAAGGCTCTTGAGGCAACACTTGCAGCCAAAGAAGGAGTGATTCACTCAAAATAGAAGGGCCAATAAATAAGGACTTGTTTTGCACCAAATTCACTAGACATATATCCAAAGGAGATACCAATTTGATAGATATCAGTTGGAACCTGATTCTCACACCAATTCCTGCTTTTCTGAGTAGGTCCTCCTTGCCAGTTTCTCCCTGAAATGCAACATAAGCAACCCACGACTGGTTTTGCCCTAGTTAGTGTTCATCAACCAAGTATACCTTGGTTCCAGTAAACCAAGAGACATCATTGCAAGCTTAATGAAATGCAAAGTGTTGGCGGTAGAAGTCAGATGAATGGCAGGTATTCCTGCGTATATATTTTTATGTGTTTACAAAGGTGAAGTTTTATTCCATCTAGGCACCCAAAACCTGACATATTTTGCAAAACCAGGCTTCCTTGTTCACAGGTAAGAACACAAACTCACAATTACATTCTTTAAATCACCGTCAGTGCATGCATAACAGGACACTAAAAACAAACTATAGAACACTTTTACTAGAAAATCTTTGTTTTCACGTCAGCCATTTTGAAATGTTTTGTTTCATAGTTAATAACAACATTACAAGTTTAATATTTCAGTGGCCACATTTAAATCGCCCCTAATATTTCTGAATCATATGTCATTAAGTACTGCCCACATGAAAAATAAAAGGTCTAAATGAATGTATTAACAAGACGCTACGGTAGAGGGTTAAATGCAGCGCAAAATACACATGCATTTTGTGTACATCAAATTAATCCATTACCCCAGGGAGCAATTTGGGGCAAGGTCAACATTTAAAAATTACAAAATTAGGGCTGTTAATTATTAACACATTTAAGCCATTGAGAAAATCAAGCCCAAGAGGGCACTGGCAAAGAAGAATGCAATAGCTCTTTTTTCAAATTGATCAGCCTCAAATTAGCACAAAACTGTTAAACCATTGTTCATCTCGATAGTCTGTATATAGAAAAGAAAATAGTGCAGCCACACCTGAAAGTTAAAAATAGATAAGCTTGAAGAAAAATGGCAAGAAACCATACTTAATAGACATAACATTATAGGGGTCACCTTGACCCTGCCAGTCGGTGACAATGTGGCAGTGGTACCGGCAACAGGCTGGCGGTACATACCGCCACATTATGACATTCGCGGGTTGGCTTAAGCCAACCCGCAACTGTACCACTCCGACCGCCATGGCGGTAGCAGCTGCCGGGCTGGAGATAAGAATCTCCAGCCCAGGCGGCCACTATTGTTCTGCCTCAGGCATTTTGACCCTGCCTACTGCCATGGTTTTCGTCGAGTTCGTAACGTATCCTTCCCTGTCTCTGATAGGAAGTCCCGTCCCCCAAACAACTTCCCAGATGCCCCCACCCCTCCTCCATCCACGGCCCCCCCTTCTAATCCCCTGCCGCCCCAACACACACACATGCAGACATGAACCACGCATACACACACACCCACTCATACAGGCATACACGCATTCATGCATGCATGCATGCATCCTTTCATTCATGCACACATCCACACCACATTCACAATGACACGGAGACACACATTCACATATTCATACTTACATGCATTCTCACACATGCATACACGCACGCAAACAACACAACAAATACATTCACGTACACACTCACACACTTACGCACACATACCCTCACACACAGTACCCTCACACACAATACCCCTGCCACCCTCCCCTTTCGGAAACCCAACTTACCTGGATCCAGGGGGCTTTCCGGCAGGTGACGGGATGGGGCGCTGCTACCGCCAGCAGCGCTCGCCAGCAGAACAACGCCAGGCCGTATTATTTTTCAAAATGTGGCTGGCGGCAGTCTACTGGCGTGGCGCTGCTGGTGGTAGCAGCGTCACCTTAATGCCATCCGCCAGCATGGCCACAGCTGGATTTCTGCCCTTCTTGTGGCGGAAATCTGACTGTGATCACTATTTGGAGGATGGATGTTAGCCGCGGCGACGGTCTTTTGGCAGCCATTGCTGCGGCGGTCGGCAGTACTTACAGCCAAAGTCATAATGTAGGCCCATATCTCATCTACCTGGTAACCTCAAATTGAATCAGTTCCCCACATAAACTGCCAATTTCTAATCCATGTTCAGCCCAACAGGGTGTAGTCTATTTAACCAATGATCATTCTCGACTCTTAATCCCTCATTACGACCCGGGCGGGCGGTGTTAAAGCGGAGGTAAAAAAAAATTGAATCACAACCATGGCGAAAACCACCAACACAGACAGCCACTTTAACACTCCGACTGCCACGATGGTAGCAGCAAACACCATGGTGGCAACCGCCAACAGACAGGCGAAAGACAATATACCGCCCACCACATCACAATCTGCCGATCCGCCAGCTTTTCCATGGTGGTACCAATGCCATCAAAAGCACGGCGGAAACAGGACTTGGAAGGGAGGAAAAAGAGAGCGACACACACACACACAACACCCCCACCCTCACCCACAACACCATACACACAAACACATGTATCAACATTACATTTACACCCCGTAACCCCCTGGAAGAACGCAAGGACCAAAGGAATTGAGTTAAATCAGTGATATTATAGAAATAGTCAGATAAACGTAATAAATAGAAAAACAGTAAGTACAAAAATATACAATATGTACATAAGACTGTACATTGTCTATTCAAAATGTCCGTGGGCCACTGGGCCAAAAATCATGGGCCAAGCCCACACTTGACTCCTGCCTCAATATGGAGAGAACACTGCAGGGGCATCAGGTCAAAAACACACAGGCACCTCAGGGGGATGGGGAAGGAGGAGCACCTCAGCCGGAAGATGGAATAATGCCACTGCTCCTCGAGGGGGCTCCATGCCAACTGCTTGGTCCCGGGGAGTGCATGGCCACAGTCTCTCCAGTGGGTGGTTTGCCCAATGCTTGGTCCTGGGGAGTGCAAGTCCACAGTCTCACAAATCTCTCAAGTGGGTGGTTTGCCCACTGCTTGGTCCTGGGGAGTGCCAAGTCACAGTCTCACAAGTCTCTCAAGTGGGTGGTTTGCTCACTGCTTGGTCCTGGGGAGTGCAAAGCCACAGTCTCACAAGTCTCTCAAGTGGGTAGTTCGCCCACTGCTTGGTCCTGGGGAGTGCAAGGCCACAGTTTTCCAAGTGGATGCCTTCTTCCCCTGGTCCTGGAGGGGGCTTTGCGCCCAGTGTGCTTCATCCTGCCAAAGACAGGGTGAGTGGATGCCTTTCTCCACTGGTTCTGGAGGGGGCCTTGTGCCCAGTGTGCTTCATCCTGCCAAGGTTAGGGTGAGTGAATGCATATCTCCACTGGTTCTGGAGGGGGCCTTGTGCCCAGTGTGCTTCATCCTGCCAAGGATAGGGTGAGCGGATGCATATCTCCACTGGTTCTGGAGGGGGCCTTGTGCCCAGTGATGCAACACTTGGGGTGTGGCAGTTCACAGTCCCTCACCTGGGTGTCTGAGGCATGAGATTTGCAAGGAACAAGTTGCATGATAGTCTGTGGAGGCAGGGCTAGACTCCATTCTGCGGTGGCTAAGGCTGCAAACTCGTGGTAGTGCTGGTGCTGGTGAGGGTGCTGCCAGTGGTGGTGGGAGGCTCCAGCCCTTCTCCTGCAGCCTCGGACGACTGCTCACTGGGGCTACTGCTGGTAGTGGTCCTACTGTCAGCGGTGCAGGTGGTGGTGCTGGCCGTGGTGCAGGTGCTGGTGCTGCCAGTGGTGGAGGGAGGCTCCAGCCCTTCTCCTGCTGCCTTGGACGGCTGCCCACTGGGGCTGCTGACAGTATTGGTGCTAGCGGCGGTGCAGGTGGCGGTGCTAGCGGCGGGGCTGCTGGCGGTGCTGGCCGCGGTGCAGGTGGTGGGGCTGGCTGTTGTGCTAGTGGCCACCAGGCCTTCACCTGCAGCCTTCGACGGCTGAAGTGCCTTGCCTGGTGTTTTCAGCCCCTTCCTCACCTTGGCAGATGGTGGTGTGACCTTGGCTCTGGCAGCTGCAGTTTTTGAGGAGGCCTTGCTAGGTGGTTCGTGCTCCTTGCCCTTGCTGCATGCTGTCCCCCTCTTCACCTTAGCAGATGGCGGAATGGTTTTGTCCTTTGCTGGGATTGGTGGCACACTGGCTGGGCTGACAGGTGCCCCCTTTGAGCCTCTGTGAGTTGCAGGTGCTACAGTGGACGTCGACTTGGTGGCTGAGGTGCTGGCCTGGGTTCTGGACACCCTGGCCCGATGGGAAGGATGGGGGGGCAGGTAGGGAACAGGTCAATGTTTGCCAGAAAAAGCTTCTTAGAGACACTGGGGTGGAAAGAGGGAGAGGGTTTGGGAGTGGAGGAAGAGGGAGTGGTTTTAGGAGGTGTCTGTCTCTCTGAGTTTGGGTGCACATGCATGGGCTGGATGCTGTTGTGAGGTGGATGGCTGTTGGGTGGGCAGGTGCTTGCGTTTGTGTACTTTGGGAGGAGGGGGTCACAGACACACTAGAAGAGGACACAGGGGAAGTGTGCATATATGTGGGGGTGGTGACTGCCCGTGAGGGGTGTGTTTTGATGGGCGTGCTGGTGATGGAGGTAGTGGATGAGGATGTAGTGCATGGAGGTGTGAGTGGAGATGCTACTGGAGGGAGGTGGACGATGAGGAGGAGGGGGACACAGTGGAGGCAGTGGATGTTGGTGTGTCTGCATGGGGATGGTGCTTGTGTGAGTGCCTGTGAGATGAAGTGTGGTGCTTGTGTTTGCCTAGGCCACTTCTGGGTGTTGATTTGGGTGAATGCTGGTCTGAGGGTGTGCTTGGGATAGGCTGGGGTTGAGGGGATTGGGTCTGGGTAGAAGAAGTTGGAGGGGGGAGGCGAGAGACAGGTACAAGGGCTGCCATCAGTGCTGAGGCCAGAGCCTGAAATGCTCTCTGTTGGGCCGCCACGCCCAGAGTGAATGCCCTCCAGGTATGCATGTGTTTGTTGCAGATGCCTGTCGACACCCTGGATGGCATCAGTATGGTTGACTGGTTGACAACAGTGAGGGATCTCAGGAGGTCAATAGCCTCCTCACTGAGGGCAGCAGGGCTGACGGGGGCAGGGCCTGAGGTGCCTGGGGCAAAGGAGATGCCCACCCTCCTGGGTGAGCAGGCATGGGAAACACGCTGAGGGGCTGCTGGGAGAGTGGTGCTGGTAGGGGGGGTGACAGCTGTACCTGTTGTTGGGGTGGGCACAGAGGTTTCCGCCACCACCAGGGAGCTTCCATCAGAAGAGGAGTCGCCATCTGTGGTCTCCCCTCCTGTCCCAGTCGTAGTGCTCCCCTCGCCCTCTGTCCCACTGGTGCCCTCACCCTCGGTGGATTCAGCCTCCAGGCCCATGTAGGATGCTGCTTCCTCCGTTGCCGGTGTCTTTGCTCCTCCGACAGATGAAGCTAATGCACACAAGGACAGGGTGACAAAACAAAAAGGGGTGGAGACAGAGGATACACTTGGTCAATGCCAGCAACACCACTACTGTTGGCATCCAAACACACAGGGAGCAGCCCTATGCACTAGGCCATGCCCTACCAGTTGCTAAGATAGTCACCAACCCATGGGGTACAATGCCTACCGCCATTAGCTGCACAACTGAAACCCACTAGGCCCTGGCCTAGGGGTACCCATAGCCCACATCCCCCAACCAGGTAACACTTAACGCTTGCAAGTCAGGATTCAGAATCTGTACTCACCCCCTTGTGGCTGCTGTGATGCCTTCAAGCGCCCATCCAACTCCGGATAGGCCACCGTCAGGATGCAGAATATCAGGGGGGTCATGGTGCAAAGGGCACCCTTTCCACGTTGGGAGTCCAGCCCCAGCTGGGCCTCTGCCATCTTCTTCGCCTAGCAGCGCCGGTCCTCCCACCTTTTGCGGCAGTGGGTGCTCCCCCAGGGTCCGCACCTCCTTGGCAATGGTGGGCGCTGACCTGCAGGGAAAAGACAGCAGAAAAAGGATTAGTCATATCACCCGGACTGTCATACTCATGGCCCATCATATCCTTCCCATCTTTTTACGCACATACATTGACCACCATACATGCAGCACTCTGCCCAGGACCCCTCTGCCCCCCCTACATGTGGCTTACACACACAGCACTCCATACATTCATGGCCCACGCATTATGCTCACAGTGTACTCACCTGTTTGTCTGGAGGACCGTAGAGTAACGTGTACTGGGGTAGGACCCCATCCACCAGTTTCTCCAACTCCTCTGCAGTGAAGGCATGGACCTTTTCCCCAGACACATGAGCCATGGTTGCTTCCAGACACAGGTCACAGCAGCACTTGCAGTGTAGGTCCTCTCCTGTTGACAGTCAGGTAGCAAGTGAGTGAACAGATAGAAAATGGCAGTCACGTCCACAGCAGTGCATACCGTCACCACCGGCGTACATCGCCATTGGCTCCTGGAACCCATAGGGGCCAATGATAACCAATGAGAAGTTGTGCGGCGGTCTTTGACCGCCTACCGCAAAGGTGCACAACGACAGCAGAATTACCTCATTTCCACTTGTCCCTCCTCACAGGACAGACAGACGCCATTTCAGGGGGGCACAAGGCATGGCACCTAACTGTGTCACAGCAGACACTGGTACAGAAACCGACTGTTGGTTTCGCATAATGGTTTGGTAAAGGAAAAATATCATAATTTGTGCAATAGATGTGTGAATATGACCCTCTGCTCACCGTTTTCTTCCATAGGCTTCAACCACTGAGGCTGAATATGAGATGACGACATCCTCCGGTGTACAGACCCCTGGTGGACCATTGAAGACAGACACATTATCCTAACCTACAGACTTGATCGGGCCACAATCCAAGACCTGTGTGCCCAATTGGAACCAGACCTGATGTCAGCTATCCGCCAGCCCACAGGTATCCCCCCTCTAGTGCAGGTCATGTCAGTGCTCCACTTCCTGGCAAGTGGTTCCTTCCAAACAACAGTGGCCATGGCATCAGGGATGTCTCAGCCAATGTTCTCCAACGTGTTGACCAGAGTGTTGTAAGCCTTGCTGAAACACATGCGCAGCTACATCTTATTCCCCCAGGTGGAGGATTTGGCCACAGTGAAAGCTGACTTTTATGCCCTGGGACATATCCCCAACATCATTGGTGCCTTTGATGGTATATATGTGGCATTTGTCCCCACCCCCCGGAGAAATGAACAAGTTTTCAGGAATAGAAAAAGCTATCACTCTATGAATGTGCAGATGTTGTGTTTGGCGGACCAGTACATCTCCCATGCCAAATAGCCTGGCTCTGTGCATGACACCTTTATCTTGAGGAATAGCAGCATCCCATATGTGATGGGCCAACTCCAGAGGCACCAGGTGTGGCTAATAGGTGAGCCCAAGGTCCCCACACAGCATACGTAGGTGTCTGGGTATGGGGTTGTCCCTAAGGGTTAGTGTGTCTAACAGTTATCCCTTGATATTTGCAGGTGACTCTGGTTACCCCAACCTCTCATGGCTACTGACCCCAGTGAGGAATGCCAGGACAAGGGCAGAGGAACATTACAACGAGGCACATGGGCGTACAAAAAGGATTATCGAAAGGACCTTCGGCCTCCTGAAGGCCATGTTCCGGTGCCTCCATCTGACAGGTGGATCCCTGTACTACTCGCCCAAGCAGGTGTGCCAGATCATCGTTGCATGTTGCATGTTGCACAACCTGGCCTTGAGACGCCAGGTGCCTTTTCTGCAGGAAGATGAGCCTGGAGATGGTCTTGTGGCAGCGTTGGAGCCTGTGGACAGTGAGGAAGAGGAGGCAGAAGAAGAAGATGTTGACAACAGAAGTAATATAATACAGCAGTACTTCCAGTGACACACAGGTAAGACACTGTAACTTCACTTAACTTTTCAGTTTTCTGTTGGACATTGTACATGGCAGCCTGATTACCCTATATCTATGGCCACTTTCTGTACCCTTTGGCATCTCTATTTTCAGATCTCTGTGTCCGATTCTGGCTCCTGCTATGTGTACTGCTGCCCACCAAAAGTCATTCCAAAGTATATTTAATCTTACATATGACTTGCAATGCTTTGATAATGTTGAACTAATACATATTTCAATCATTTGACATACTCCAGATTTGTATTTGTTCCAAGGGTGTTTATTTAAGTGCTCATAAGTAGAGGGGGATGTGCAATGGGCTGGGGTGATGATGGAGGAAAGTCCAGGGTAGAGTCCAGCCTCTGGTATCACAGGTGCATTGTCCAATGGGGCATAGGAATGGGAGTAATGGCAATTTAAGGTGGACAGGATGACAGAGGGGGGCAGAAGGGTGAGAATCAGGAGAGTCTTATTTCCTGGCAGGGGTCTTGGCAATGTTCTCTGGCTTCTGCCAGGATCGCACGGACCGTTTGCGGGGTGGTTCTCCTTCTGCAGGGGGTGGGGTGCTGGTGGCCTGTTGTTCCTGTGGCAGAGCCTCCTGTCCACTAGCGCCGGCAGAGGTGGAGGGCTGTTCTTCAGTGTGGCTATTGTCAGGGGCCCGTTGTTGTGCCACTGCCTCCCTCATGGTGTTGGCCATGTCACCAGCAATGGTGCAATGGTGACCAGGATGGTGTAGATGTGTTTGAGGTCCTCCCTGATCCCTAGGTACTGTCCCTCCTGCAGCCGCTGAATCTCCTGCAACTTGGTCAGTATCTGGCCCATCATCTCCTGGGAATGGTGGTATGCTCCCAGGATGTTTGTGAGTGCCTCCTGGAGAGTGGGTTCCATGGGCCTGTCCTCCCTCTTTCGCACAGCAGTCCTCCCAGCTTCCCTGTTGTCCTTTGCCTCTGTTCCCTGAACCGTGTGCCCACTGACCCCAGGTCCCTGATCATCCTGTGTTTGTTGCGTTGCCTGGGGTCCCTGTAGTGGTGGACACACTGATGATTGACGTGTCCTGGGGACAGTGGCATGGACTCGCAAGGTGGGTGCTGTGCTGGTGTTTCCTGAGGGAGGAGGCTCTGTGGTGGGTTGGGACTGTGGCAGGGTAACCGACTGTCCAGGGGTCCCTGATGGGCAAGAGTGGTCATCCTGATCCAGGCGTGCAGACCTGCTGTCGTCACTGTGGGCCTCTTCTGGGGGAGGGGCTGGATGTAGCTGGCACCTCCTCTCCGGTAACGTTGAGTAGGGGCCCTGTGGGGATGCAAATGCAGTGTTAGTGTATCTGCGTGTGCCATCTTGTGCATGGGTGTTTTTCTCTGTGTGATTGTGATTTCCCTGTCAGCTTTGCCTTGTGTGCGTGGTGATTTTGTGGGCTGGGTGAGTCTCTCTACTGGACATGCTGTGGTGATGGGTGTCCATGCATTGGTGTTACATGCAGGGCTTGGTATTAAGATGGGTGGGTTGTGGTAGTGGGGTATGTGTGAGGTGGTGGAGTGATGGAGTGAGGGTAGGGGTAGGAGTTTGTGATGGCATGCAGGTAGGGTGGGGGAGATAAAGTAGTAAAAATTTGACTTACCAGCATCCAGTCCTCCTGCTACTCCTGCGAGGCCCTCAGGATGCAGAATTGCCAAGACTTGTTCCTCCCATGTTGTTAGTTGTGAGGGAGGAGGTGGGGGTCCACCGCCAGTCCTCTTTACAGCTACCTGGTGTCTTGCAACCACGGAACGTACCTTCCCCTGTAGATCGTTCCACCTCTTCCTGATGTCATCCCTAGTTTTGGGGTGCTGTCCCACGCGTTGACCCTGTCTACGATCATCAACCATAGCTCCATCTTCCTTGCAATGGACGTCTGCTGCACCTGTGATCCAAATAGCTGTGGCTCTACCCGGATGATTTCCTCCACCATGACCCTTAGCTCCTCCTCTGAAAACCTGGAGTGTCTTTGGGGTCCCATGGATGTGGTGTGAGTGGTATGTGTGAGGATGTGTGAGGTGTTGTGCTGTGAGGTGCGAGGATGGTGTATGTGTGATGGTGCATTGTGCCTCTGATTGAGTGGGTGCTCGTGGCTTGTCTCTATCTGCTGCTATCTTTTTTTTCAATGTAAGGGGTTGTGGGTAATGTGTGGGTGTGTGTTTTATAGTGATGTGGGTGTGTGGGTGTGGTGTATGTATGTGTGTCAGGTGTGTGGTTTGAATTGTCCAATGTGGTGGTGTCTTGTAAATGTGTGTATATTTTGAGCGCTGCGGTGTGTACCACCAATGGTTTACAGGGGTTGAAAGACCGCCGCAGTGATTCATGGGTCGTGATACTGTGGGCTTATTCCTGTTGGCGTAATGGTGTGGGCTTTGGTACTGCCAGTTTATCACTTACCGTTGGTCTGGCGGACTTGTGTGGGTGTCTGTATAGTGGTGGATTTCTTAGTGTGGGTCATAATACCCGTAGCGGAATACCGCCGTGGTCACAATATGTTGGCGGCCGTCGGCACAGCAGGATGCGGCATTTACCACCAGGGTTGTAATGAGGGCCTTAATTCTAAGATTCTGTTTCCACCTCTCTCTTCAGCTTGTATTCTGTCCAATATCACAAATTTCAGCAAGTTAAATTTTTGCTCATATAACATTTTAAAATGTCTTGCTACAGGGTAGGTCTTAACTTCATGGAAGATCGCCCTCATGTGTTCCATCACTCTCTTTATCGATGCATGGATTGTGCTACCTACGTAGAATGTATTACCTGGGCATCAAGCATATACACACAATGATCCAAATTGCAGGATAAGTGTTTCTTTGTAACATATGGTTTAGATATTGTGGGAAATGTAACTGATTTGCAGTTCTCAATATGTCATTGCGCCCACACACAGGGAGCTGCTGAAAATACATGTGGGAGCAATACTTTCACCTCTTTCCTTGCCCACATGTCTGAGAGTAGGGAAAGAGAAGGAAACTCCACTTCCAGCAAGCAGGAACATTTTGACAGCACCTGCTTGCTGGAGGTGGAATTAGTGGAACAGCTCCAGCCAAGCAATTAATATAAATGGTGTTTTTTGTGGACCTGTTTGACAAATCTTCACAAAACTTTCAAAAGTTGTAGATCATCCACTTCAGCTGCTGTAGTGAACGTTTTGGGATGATTCATCAAGTGAGGACTGAGAAAAATGGGAGGGGGGGGTCCCAAACATGTTTTCCCCACACACTTTCCCATTGGGATTTTGAAAATGACTACACCCCGAACTGCTGGAAGGAATTACACCAAATTTGTCAGAAAGTTAGCTCTTGGTCCAAAAAGGGCCCTTTTTTGTTATTCAATGTGAATTCATATTCAATAGCTTCAGAGAAATTTAAAGGTAAAAAAAAAGATATCTAGGGACATGGATCCTCCGCAGATCCAATAGTCCCTGTGCTGATATCTGATTGCCTGCCAACACTTCACCCAGGAAGTGTTGGCAGTCATTTTGATGCTCAAACTGAGCTGAGTCCTAAAAAAACATAAAAATAAAGAAAGGAGGCAAGGTAAAAATACCTTGATCCCGTAGGCCTGGTGCTGGGGTTCCCCAAGGGCCCTACCAGGGTCAAAATGCACATTTTAATTTCTTTTCCTGCAAAACTGTAAAGGATCCATGGATCCTAGATTTTTTTTTTTTAAGCGCAATCTCCTGCTCTTGTTTGCAGTTTAGCCCACCGGTGGACCATGACCTGGGGGCATACCAAATATAAAAATTTGGGGGGGGCATGTTGCCCCTCCTTAGGTTACAAAGAGCCCCAGGGACCACCACCTCCCTGAGGCTTTACTTAGTAACTGGAGGGGGGACGTGCGGAGCCCCCTCCTCAGGCTTGTTAGGCACCACCTCCCTCAGATGCCCCTCCTCAGGCACCTCCTCCCCGGGACAAAGCCATGCTTTTGAAAAAGAGGGGAGGCACCCTGTCCCCTTCCTTCAGCTATTAATTGCTCTGGGGACCACCACCCCCCAGGGCCTGCGCTCTATGACCCAAGGTGCCCGCCTTAGGGACTTCGCAGTTTGCTTTTGTTTGGCAGGAGCTTTGACAGCTTCCGCCATGTGAGAGCAAACAGTAACTCTGCTCCTGGTGGGCAGGAGTAGGAAAACTGCTCCAATTTTTCATCTGTTTCGCTTCACACTGTCAGACAGGCAGGAAAACAAATGAAAGAATTGCTGCCCTACGCAGGAAGCAGTATTTTTTGCTGCTCCCTGTGTGCTCGAGCAATGCCAGTTCTTCCTGGATGAGAGGAGCCGACATGGAATGCAGAGGCATTGAGACTCCCTCCACAGTCCCCATCAGAGAAGTAGGCTTCTTCACACAAGTTTTAATGTTATCGCAGATTTTGGATGAAGACACTCAAAAAACAATCACACTAGCCAGAAGAAACCTTGTTTGGTGGAGACTGAACTCTTTGTAGTCTCGTTGTCTTCTCAACACAAGAATTCATGCTATCAATATGAAGACACTCGAGGAACAATCGCATTACCAAAATTACAGACACTCAAGCTCACTGGGGTCCTTGATACAGCTGTAGTGTAGAATATGCACTATACATTTTATCCAATGAGGTAGCACGTACTAAGTACCCAGTAGAAAGTACTCCAGTTGAATGGACATCTTGCACAAACCTGTGGCCTCTTCTAAGCAGGTCATGATCCATTCTGGCAGTGACACTCATTTCACAGAAATTCAATCTCAACGGGAAGCAGTTACAAATATACACAAAGCAGGTGCTCCAGTTCAGTAAAGTACAAATCATCCTAATTGCTTTCTCTTGGCCAGTCAAAGCAAGTGAGTTTTGTCTGCAGTTCTACTTTGTAAAATTATCTGAAATCTGTGATGATGGTGAGTGCATCATTATTCTTTTGGAGCACAATGTCTTCTATAGTGACTGTGACAAGTGTTTTTTTTTCTTGTCATCTCCTGTTGAGAACAGTGCACTTCTGTCTCGCTTTTAACAACTATGAATATGCAAATGCACAAAATAACCTAAAAGCCCCATCTGTTTGGCCGAAGGCCCTGTGTGGTGCGTGGTTAGATGTCTAAGGAGGGGTTGGCTGCAGGGCCTGGATAACCCCCGCTGTGCAGGGCCAAATGCTGCGTTTGTTTGGATGCCCATGGGTTGTTGGTCGCACGGTCTGCAGCTAATCTCTACTGCGCACAGGCCAAAGGCCATGCATGGCGTGGGCTGGATCCATGTGATCAGTGATGTCATCAGTGATTTCACTGACGATATCATGAGTGATGTAATATGTGAGGTCATAAGCCGTTAATTGCGGGGGTGTAAGGTATAATTAGGTGAGGTAATTATAACTGCTGAATTTCTATGGGTTTCCCCATTTCAAATGTTAGCCTTCCTGTCCAGTCCCTGTAACCTTTGTTTTTAGTCAATTTCCAAAGTTTTCTAAAGTCTATTTGCTAACTGTAACGTCCCTTTAACCTTTGTTGTTTTCAGTGAATTAGTCAATTTTTATTAATTCTATCTCCTAACTATAACACACCTATAACCTTTGTTTTTTTCAGTAAATTTCTGCTTTAAAAAAAATATATATATTTCCTAACTATAATGTACCTATAACATGTGGTTTGTTGAGTGAATTTCTTAGGTTTTTCTGAATCTATTTAAAACATATTATGCATATATAATGTTTAGTTGTTTACATTAATTTATGAGTTTATTTTTAATATTAGTTATTGTACTAATTATTATGGCTTTTATTTTATTTTGTTTTTTGAATTGGAGACTTTTTTCAGATATAGGGGGTTATTCTAACTTTGGAGGAGGTGTTAATCCGTCCCAAAAGTGACGGAAAAGTGACGGATTTACCACCAGCCGTATTACGAGTCCATTATATCCTATGGAACTCGTAATACGGCTGGTGGTATATCCGTCACTTTACCGTCACTTTTGGGACGGATTAACACTCCTCCAAAGTTAGAATAACCCCCATAATGTATTTTCTTTTTAAACATCTAAATTACTTATGCAGAGAATTTACAATATATAATATTCTTGTAAATGTAATTATATTAATTTTATTTGTTTAAATGTTTTTTGGATCCACTAGACTGCAAACATAGATGGGATGCACTCTATGGTATGTGGTTTGATCACATGATCAGAATGTATCAGCAAATTCGGAACCACGGTTTTGAAGACATTTTTTAAATAATTTTAAGTGTTTAGGTGCCCCTGTTTTGACTGATTATATCAGACTGAACATATGTGGAAGTATATAGATGGCACCCTAAGTTTGATTTATTAACAACTTAGGGGGTGATTCTGATTCTGGCGGGCGGCGGAGGCCGCCCGCCAGAATTCCGCCCCCATTATACCGCTCCGCGGTCAGAAGACCGCAGAGGGTATTATGAGTTTTTCCCTGGGCTGGCGGGCGGTCTCCAAAAGACCGCCCGCCAGCCCAGGGAAAAACTCCCTTCCCACGAGGATGCCGGCTCGTAATCGAGCCGGCGGAGTGGGAAGGTGCGACGGGTGCAGTGGCACCCGTCGCGTATTTCAGTGTCTGCAAGGCAGACACTGAAATACTTTGCGGGGCCCTCTTACGGGGGCCCCTGCTGTGCCCATGCTATGGGGGTCAGAATCCTCATGGCGGCGGAGCGCGCTCCGCCGCCATGAAGGATTCCCCCGAGCAGCGGTAAGTCGGTGGGAGCCCGCAGACTTGCCGCTTCTGACCGCGGCTGAACCGCCGCGGTCAGAATGCTCGTGGGAGCACCGCCAGCCTGTTGGCGGTGCTCCCGTGGTCGGTGGCCCTGGCGGCCACCGGCCGCCAGGGTCAGAATGACCCCCTTAGTCATTTTATGAGTTCAGCGAATTTGTAAATCTACAGACTGGATTCGCGAAGTCGCTGGATGACCCAAGCAAAACTTGCCTTTTGATTGGGTACATTTAGACCCCACCCATATACATGCAAGGTACACCCAAAAGCAGTTATTTCACTGCTGAGCTGGGCTCTAAGAGCATCTAGGAGGACTGCTTGTGTCTTTTTTAATATAATGCTAGAAGCATCAACCTCTCATCAGGAGGAAGATCCACAGGTTGTTGGAGAGGAGGAGGAAGAACCTACACCGCCCAAAAAGCAGAGTGATGTATGGAAATATTTCACTATCCTTTCAGATGAGAAAGTATTTGCTTAATATGTAAAATGCACTTTTTGTCCAAAGCTGTTGTATCGAGGCAATGCTAAAAGGTAGGGGTGGATAAAGAATTCTGCTCCACCGAAAGAGTTTGCTTAGTTTTGCCCTCCACGCAGAGTCCAAAAAACTCTGCAAAGCGACGCAGAGGAGTTTTTTCTCTTGCATGGCTTGCCAACGTTAAGTTGGGGAGCGAAAGAAATCAACAGGCTGGTGAGTGAGATTTCTGAATGCGAACGATCTGCATTGAGAAAGCTGCCACTCGCATTGAGGAAGCTACCATTTGAGTAGAAAAGCTACTCGAGCAGCAGAAGGAAGTTAGTGCCCACTGGCTCTTGGCGTGATGCCATTATTGCTGATTTACAGTGCAGGAGAAACTCCTGCCTCTGAAAATCAACACGAACAGTGCAATTTTCCCAAATCTACAGCTTGCGGAACTCCGTGTAGCGGCGGAGTTTTTTCAGCACTTCACAGAGTTCTCTGTAGCAGAACTCTGCAAACTCCACCCAGGCCTACTAAGAAGTACAGCCACAGTACTAGCAGCATGTTGAAGCTCCTCAAGACTATTCACAAGAGAGTATATAATCGGATGAAGCGAACAAGAGAGCTGGTGCATCAGAGGAGTCAAGCTCTGCTACAACGCCTGGACAATTGTCATCTACTCCAGAAGTAACTATACCTGGTACCTGTGCAGAACTCCTTGGCATGGTGACTCACTGTACAAAGTGCCACAGGTGTGTGGTGCTAAATGTCTCTTCTGTGTCCAAGTTTTGAGTTTTTTGATGCAGTCAAAAAGCATTGCTGCTAGTTTTTTTTTTTTCTTCCCCCAGTTGGTTCAAAATACTTTTGGAAAAATGAAGCATGTTACTTGTTTTCAATTGCTTTTTCTGTGAGTTTTTTGTATCCTATTTAGCTTTTGTTTAAGAACTAAAAAAACACAAAAGAAAACTGTTAAAAACTTCCAGAAAGTTTCTTTTTAGAACCACTTTTTGGTCAACCAAAAAGCTGACTGTGTTTTTATTGTTTCAGTGTACATCCTTGGTCGTATCATTGTATGCACTAGTATGTGCCTGCATGTCTCAATATATGCATCAGCGTGTGCCTCGATGTATAAGAGTATACATCAGTGTGTGCCTGGGTGTCTTATCATATGCATAATTGTCTATGTGGGTGTGATAGTGTATAAATAGGAGTGTGTGGCTGGGTGTATCAGTGTATGTCTCAGTGTCTACCGAGGTGTGCTAGTGTATGCGTAAGTGTGTGTCTGACTGTATTAGGGTATATATGAGTGTGTGCCTTGCTGTATCAGCTTATGTGTCAGTGTGTACCTGGGTGTGTTAGTGTATACATTAGTGTGTACCTAGGTGTGTCGGTGTATGCATTAGTGTGTGTCTGGGTGCCCCAGTGTATGAATCAGTGTGTGCCTGGGTGTATTCATGTGTGTCTGGGTTTGTTTGTGTGTGCATCAGTGTGTGCCTGGGTGTGTCAGTGTATGTATCAGTGTTCACCAGGGTGTGTCAGGGTATGCATGAGTGTGTGCCTTGGTGTTTCAGTGTATGTGTCAGTGTGTGCCTGGGTGTGTTAATGTATAAATGAGTGTGTGTCTGGATGTGCCAGTGTATATAGCCGTATATTCCTGGATGTGCCAGTGTATGAATCAGTGTGTGCCTGGGTGTGTCAGTGTACATTTCAGTGTGTGCCTGGGTGTTTTAGTATATGAATGAGTGTGTGTCTGGATGTGCCAGTAAATATATCAGCGTGTGCCTGGGTGTGTCTTTGTATGCATGAGTGTGTGCCTGGATGTGTTAGTGTATGCATGAGTGTTTACCTGGGTGTATCAGTGTATGTGTCAGTGTGTGTCTGAGTGTGTCAGCATATGCATGAGTGTTTACCTCTGTTTGTCAGTGCATGCTTGGGTGTGCCAGTGTATGAATCAGTGTGCCCCTGGGCATCTCAGTGTATATTTCAATGTGTACCTGGTTTTATTAGTATATGAATGAGTGTGTACCTGGGTTGATCATAGTAGACATCAGTGTATGGCTGGGTGTGTCAGTGAATGCACTGATGTGTGCCTAGGTGTGTTAGTGAACGTTTCAGTGTGTGCCTGGGTGTGTTAGTATATGAATGAGAATGTACTAGGGTGTTTCAGTGTATGCATTAGTGTGTGCCTGGCTATATGAATGTATGTGTCAATGTTTGCTTGGGTGTGTTAGTGTATGCATCGGTGTGTACCTGGCTGTGTCACTGACTGCATTAGTGCTCTGTAAGTGTGTCAGTGTATGCATCAGTGTGTGCCTGGGTGTCTCAATGTATGCAGCAGTGTGTTCTCTAGATATGCCAGTGTATGTGTCAATATGTGTTTGGGTGTGCCAGTGTATACATCAGTGTGTGGCTGGGTGTGTCAGTGTATACATCAGTGTGTGCTTGGGTGAGGCAGTGTATGAATCAGTGTGCCCCTAGGTTTCTCAGTGTGTGCCTGAGTGTTTTAGTGTGTGTGTATTAATATGTGTCTGGGTGTCTCAGTGTATTCATCAGTGTGTGTCTGGGTGTGTCAGTGTATGCATCAGTGTGTGCCTGGGTGTATTTGCATATGAATGACTATGTGCTTGGATGTTTCAGTGTATGCATCAGTGTGTGCATGGCTGAATGAGTGTATGCATCAGAGTTTGCATGAGTGTGTCCAGTAGCATTAAGTAAATAAATCAATCTGAATATATTTCGGTAGTTGATGTTGAAAAGCAATTTTCATACTCATGGGTCCATGAGTAGTTAAGTCCGAATAAATTATCAATAGGTACTTATTCTTCTTTTAAAATACCAAAGATTACCATTAGAAAGTAGTGTGCATCTTCTTGAGTGTTTTGAGTAAAGCGTACAGATTCATTCATAGGTCTTGAATGTGAGATGCACAGGGGTTCTTCTAACAAAGCAAACAGTGTGGCGTACGATCTTTTGTCTTTTCTCTGTTAAACTGCATGAACAACATGAGGCAATATAAACCGTGTGCTGAGAACCACATTGGCATAGCAGTTGACACCAGAAGGGTTTGACAACTGGTAAGCAACAATATTTCTGTCTGGATCAGTTTTTTTCTTAAGAAATTTCTTGTTATTTTTCTTAAAGTTCTTTTGAACATCATCGCTACGATCTTTTGAAAGCTTTCACTTTGGGCAGATGGTAGGTTTTTCATAAACCGAATACTGTCGTAAATGAGGAGCATAAACACTTCTCAATCGGTTGTACTCTTTGACATAACTTGAATCAGCATTTGCTTTACTCTCATCAAAGTCAACAAAATGCAAACCGGAAAACGTTCTAACTCACGATAAGGCTACCTATGACATACCTTCCTTAAAGACAGTAGTGCCAATATTAATGAATAATGCATCTACACTTACACCTTGAGATTTATGAATAGTCACAACATATGTTAGAGAAACTGGGAACTGCTTCCTCTGAACTTACAAGCCTTTCACAAGCAAGAAACATGCAAGGACCTTCCAATCTGTTATATGCCATCAACCTTAACTCATCGCAGCATTATTTAATCCATCCTCAACATTTACATTTCACTATAAATTACTCTATTGTAAAAATGTAAAACTTTTCTACTCCTTCAGTTCTGCAAACAGATTTCTCCAGTTAATCCAATTATGCCCGTAGTTTTTCACTTCGGAGCACTGTCAAACCATTTTGTCAATTGCTGTAATTTCCAAAATGTCTTCTTTCTCCAGTTTTAGTAATTCTTAATTAAAACAGGAGCACTCCTGAAGTGTAGGCATTAGACAGGATTTTCCTTCCTGAATTAATTTGAACATTAGCTGTGCTGCTGTCTTGAGTGTAGAAAACAGTTTCTTTATAAGTTGATGGGTGTGTCAGTGTGGATTATCTGTTCTGGGGAAATATCAAAGTAGAACCGTTCATTACCTATTAAACAGACAAATCAAGAATACCTCATAACTTCCATCCCAGGATAGCCGCAAAACCAGATAGCCACCCAAACTGTTAACTTAGGCCCTATGTTGGGAGGCTCTAAACCATACACTCTAGTGCAATACAATCTCTCTAGTTGGGGGGTAGAAGAGTGGCTGCACTATTTATAGTGCAAGATTGAGTGCATAAACGGCAAAGCAATGTTGCAGGCATGGAAGAGAAACAGAAATATTCAGGCAGCGGTGGCTCATTTATACACAATAATGAAAAGTACTATGTCAGTGATCAGATGCAAGTACAATAATTGTTGTTAAAAGCTGGGGCCAGGAGCCATATCCCCAGCATATTATGGAGCCCTGTAAAATATATCCATGTCAGTTTACAAATAGTAGGCCATCAACCCCGCTCCTGTGCCCGGAGAGAGGTGGAAAGAAGACTCTATATTAAAGAGTCAGCTGTTTGAGAGGTGACTCTCTGGAGGTCCACGGATTCAGCACCATCCAACAATGCACGGTACTCTGTGGCTGAAGCCATGCTCTCCAGAGTCTTGGGTGGCAGGGATCGCCGGAGGTGGAGGACAAAGACTGTGACTGGCCCTCCGTCGCCTGTTCAGATGTAGTGGCATGTGTGGGCCCAGTATCTTGCTTGTATTTTTTCCTATGATGTTTTGGCTTGGGTCTTTTAAAGTTTTTCAGCAGGGATGGTGGGGTCACCCCTTCATTATGACATTGCTGCACCCTGTCCCACGCATCTGTGGGCTCAGTGAAAAGATAAGCAGATTGGTTGGCTTTCACCTTCAACTTGGCTAGGAATAGCAACAAGTAACGAAGTCCCACTTGGTGGAGCTTTCTCTTTACTCCAGGGAATGAGGATCATTGGCGCTGCACCACTACAGTGAAATCTGGGAAAAGATAGGCATGGGCACTTTCATGTTGAAGAAGGCCTGTGGACCATAGTGGACTGTGTATAGTTTGTTTATCTCGATAGTTCATCAGTCTTGCCACTATTGGGCGCGAAGATGCTCCTGCCAGAGGCCTTAGTGCCAAAACTCAGTGGGCTCATTCTTCCAGGAAATATTGCGACAATTCAGTGGGTGTGAGTACTTGTCCCAGCCACTGGGCCTGGGCCCTCTGCCCCCTCAGGCAATCCCACTATTCAAATATTATTGCGGAGTGAGCGTCCCTCTGAGGCCTCTACTTTATTTTCTAGTTCCTGAACCTTAGATTAGAGTGGAGGCAGCAAACCATGCACTTTAACTCCAAGCGGTGTGGAAGAAGATCACTGAGTGCACCTTCTGTAGTTGTGACCTGTGAAGCAAGTTTACAGTGATCTTCTAGTAGTAGGCCCATTTCCAACTCCACCGCTTCCATTCAGTTCTTTTTTTTTCTCTGTGATTACTTCTAGGATTTGTCAAGTTTCATGTGTGGACAGAGGGGGCGGGCACTGCCATGTTGGCAAGGTTAGGAAGAGGGGGAGCTCTGCAGGTCTATGAACCATTGATCAAGGGCCACATGCCCTTGCCACAGCATGAGCATCTCAGAGTCACTAGGCATGGGAGGAAACTGTGACGTGTTTCCCAGTCCCAAATGTAGCTGTAATGTTGACCACCGGATTCCGTACCTATAATCAGACCCACCAGACTCCTAATATTTACAGATAGGGCTACATATCAGGATGGCATGCACAGTCTGTGATGCGAAGGCTAGCACTCTTGAGGAAATAGTGGTGGGGACAAACACTCCTGTTTATATCTGTTACGGTCCACCGTAGCTGTCACTATAGCTAATGCCGGTCAGTTGTAATTTCAAACAGTAAATGTAACACAGGGCACAGAGCTAGGAACCGTCACACCCCTTACAAGCATGTAGGAGATTGGGCTAGAGGGGCACAAGGAATCTTTATATCTGAGTCTGATACCTCCTGAATAATGCTGCAGTTAAACCCTCAAGTGTAGGCAAAGCCATAATCCCAGTCAGCCAGGGTGGGCCTGATAAATCAGGCAAGTGTACTGTAGGCCTCTCTTAGGGGGGAAAAAGAAGGAGCCTTGGGGGGGGAAGTCTTCCCTGGAATGTAATCCGTGCAATTATGACCATAGCTCCATAGGCATTCACTGTCGAGCGCTGTTGGGTGGCATTGGTCACTGTTTTCTGCAGCACAGCTCCTCTCCCTGCGGGGCTGCCTGCTTTCCATTCCTTCTCTGTTCTCATTTACACTTTAAATATTCAGGAGTGGGGACGGTGGATGTTGCTCTAGTGTAGTTGGTGTTTTAGGGTGGCAGGACAGGCCCCATACAACCCTCCGGAGCAGAGGCCGTGCCTATGCCCCACGAGTGTGTCTGCTTCACTGGCACAAAACATCATCCCAGTGTGATTGAGCAGCCTCGCAGACCCCTCAATGTGTGCCACACAGCCACCTCTCTCCATCCCGGTCCTTGTTGGTTGTGAGAGAGAACACATGGTGGAGGGTGTCTCTGGATTGTGGGTCTTCCACTGGAGCAGCTCTAAAAGCCAACTGCCACCTTCCAGCTTCAGGCTATGCCCTTCCAGAATTATAACCATTTCCTAAACACCATTACTTTTATGTTATTTCTCCAAAGAAAATGGCACATCTACTTACTTTTATCCCAATATCACTACCCACTTTTAACCACTAGCATATTTACACCATTCAATAAAATTTAATCTTTTAAACTGTAGGTGCTAGGAACCATTTTACCAGCCTTTCATTTGAAATCTAGCTTATTCAGCTGCAGCCTTCTCCTGTGTGCTGCTTCATCTTTCCTCCAAAATGCTTGGAGTGTGTATTGTGGGTCATAGCTTTGTGTTTTAGGCAAGAGAAAGTGCAAGAAAGAGTGGGTCCTGGGTTTACCTAATGTAGATATTACTTGGATTGGCCAGAGAAGATGAAAGTGCCATCAATTACTCCCTTTAGTTGAAAGCATTATGGATTGCCAACATCCAGACCTCTTGATTGTGCACTGTGGTGGAAATTACCTTGGCACAGTTACTGGGGTAGGACTGGAAATTCTAATGAAAGATACCTTTCAAGACAGAGCAAACACAACTCCACTCCCAGCAATGCAAGGGCTGCCAAACAGCTTTTGCTTGTGGAGAGCAGAGACAGCTAACATACTGGCAGGGAAACAGAGGAAACAATTGGTCTCACAGCCAAGAAGCAGCATCTTTAGCAGCTCCCTGTCTGTGACAGCAATGCTGGCTCCCGTGGGAGGTTGGTAGATGGCTTGAACCATGGGGGCTTTCAGGCTCTCCCAGCATTCCCCAACAGTGGTGACTGGGTGGCATGGCCAGGGAATGGGTTCCACTGTGCTGAGATTGGCCAAGGCTGGGTGCTGCGCAGCTCCCACGTTGAATTGTAGTTGGTCCCAGGGGATGGGGTCCCCGGGGCCAAAATCAGCCCAGGGGGGACGCGCAGCCCCATCTCCCATTTAATAGTGGTGGGCCCAGGGGATGGGGACCCCAGGGCCAAAATTACCCAGGGAAGGGGGGTTGCACGGCCCCCCTTCTGCACACTGGCCATTCACCCAACGAGGTAGCACCTACAAACAAACCAGTAGGAAGTACTCCAGTTGGATAGACATTTTATGCAAAAGTGTGGACTCTTGTTAGATAAACCAGTAGGTGAGCTTCAGTTCTGTCCATGATGCTCATTTCACAGCAATTAAACCTCAACAGGAAGCACTTACAAATATAAACGTAGCAGGTGCCCCAGTTGAAACTCCACTTCTGGAAAGGACAAATCATCCTAACTCCTGGCCTTGGCAAGGGCAAAGCAAGTGAATTTACTTTGCGATTCTATATTGAAAAATGAGCTGAAATCCTCACAGTCACTCTCACAGAGATTCCCTCTCACGCCTATTCTCACACCCAGAGAGACAGGCCCTGCGGCCAACTCCCACCACACATAGCCAAAGGCCGTACACACCATGGAGTTGGGTGGTCATAGGGGGCTGGTCACAAGGCCTGGCACAGGCCAGGCCATGCAGCCAACCCCGACTGTGAACGCCCAAAGGCCCTGCATGGCGTGCATGCGTGGCACGCGTGGCGGTGGTTGGATTAACGTACAGTAATGAAAATTACTTTATGATTAAAAAAAACATAGAAATTCACTGAAAAATCCAATGGTTATAGCGACGTTATAGATAGGAAATAGAATTTAAAAAACAGAGAAATTCACTTAAGAAAAAAGGTTACAGGGATGTTATAGTTAGGTGCTAAGTTTACTCGCACAAAACCAGAGAAATTCAGCAGTTAGCATTATTTTAAGTAACTATATATACATATATATATATATATATATATATATATATATATATATATATATATATATATATATTTGCATGGGTATGGTGCACTCTGCTATCAGTGCTGGCAACCAGGGATCGACCAATGTCCCTTGCTTAATTACTGCCAAAAATGACCAAAGTAACTGCAGCACTCCATGTATATATATATATGTATATATATATATATATATATGTGTGTGTGTGTGTATATATATATACACACACAGCCTTGTACACACACCCACACACACATCTGTATATATTTACATATATATGTATATATAATATACATATATATGTATATATTAACATATATATACGTATATGTATTTTTATATTACTTGAATTTCATTATTTTTATCTAGGATTCATGCACAAATGAGGTTGCAACTAGCATGTTTCAAAATGCATTTAATTTATAAATGTACACTCACATGTGGATGTGTCTCTAGTACTGCAAACAGTCATATATAAAAATATACTTCGATAAAAACAATAATATTTTTAGTCACATGCACCCCTATACATATTTAAACCTCATACCTCATTCAGGAATCTCATCCATGTATTGCTCCAGGCTGTCACCCCGCCCACCTTTTGAACTTGCTGTATTGATTTATTTGCTTGATGGAAGGCAATATATATTTGCAAAAGAGAAAATTAAGGAGACAACCTATTGAAAAACCATGAATTACTATTTTATTATTGCAGTGATTAATTCTCAGCAACCCCCGAATCCCGAATACAGCTCTATCTCCCTAAGAAGACATTAGTTTTTCCAAATTGCTTACCCGCTCATAAAAGGCTCCCCAAATCCTTTCAACCCTGCCTTTCTCATGTTCTGCTGCTTTCATGCTGCAGTATGCTTTTCGTTCTAGTGAAACATTCTTGTCCATTTGTGAGTGAGCAGAAGACATACAACCATATTAAAAATATGATGTTTTTCTCGCCCTTCTTAAATCCAGGGAACACCGGTGAATTTGATCCAGGTCGAAATGAATAGCGATCCCACTGGGCTTGTCTAATCGACAGTATGTGAATCACAAGAATACCCATGTTTCGATTGATTTTCAAGAATCCTCTTCTGCTACTCGTCTCATCTGCCCGGATATTATCCTTATTCTAGCCCCACAAGCGCCGGTGCCTCTGGCGGTTTGGGCATTCCATTTGGAGCACACCTTGGTCTCTGGGGCACTCTACGATTTGTAGGTACTGGTCATCCTTTTCACTCAAGTGCCTCGGTCCTCAGATCTTCCTTTGGAGCACATTGTGATTCTAGCTCCTATTCTGGACTTTTCACACGTATCTACAGTATTCTATGTGGAGTGCCTTGCAGCTTTTACCATCTAATTTTCGGGCTCTTAAAAAACCTATGAGTCCTGATGATGATCCCAATATCTACCTAAGGGATTAAAACAACGACTGTTGTTTTAGACCCTGTTAGAAATGGGGTCTTTGGTTGACAGTCAGGTTACCCCCTGTTCAAGCAAGGACCCTCACTCTAGTCAGGGTAAAAGAGAATCACCCTCAGCTAACCCCTGCTTACCCCCTTGGTAGCTTGGCAGAGCAGTAGGCTTAACTTCAGAGCGCTAGGTGTAAAGTATTTGTACCAACACACACAGTAACTTCATGAAAACACTACAAAATGACACAACACCGGTTTAGAAAAATAGGAAATATTTATCTAAACAAAACAAGACCAAAACGACAAAAATCCAACATACACAAGTCAAGTTATGAATTTTTAAAGATTAAACTCAAAAATAGCGCTTAGAAACAAAAATGCTTCAATGAGATGTTAACACGGCGTCGTGACGGAGTCGTTCCCAACAAGCCGACACCAGCGGCGCCGGACACGGAGTCGTGTAGACCCCCAAGTACAGTACCTTTGGTGAAGAGTGAAAACAAGCCGAGGTGCGAAGTCAGGAATCGCGGCGTCTGTGCGAAACGTTGAATTCGTGCACTTCAAGCGGCGTCGGTCACGACGTGGTGCGGCGACTTCCACGGAGTCGCAGACTTCAGCGGGGCTGCTGCAGCGACGGGCCTCCGAAGAGTGTCGCGTTCCAGCGAAGGTCACGGCGTCAGGTGCAGGCGGCGTTACCGGATTCAGCAGCGGCGTCGGTCCGGAGTCGTCCGAAGTCGATTTCCTTGGATTTCCACCAGCTTTCCTTTCAAGGGCCCAGGGACTGGATAGGTCACCACTTGTCAGAGCAGGAGTCTCTCCAGAGACTCCAGGTGCTGGCAGAGAGAAGTCTTTGCTGTCCCTGGGACTTCAAACAACAGGAGGCAAGCTCTAGATCAAGCCCTTGGAGATTTCTTCTCAAGATGGAAGGCACACAAAGTCCAGTCTTTGCCCTCTTACTCTGGCAGAAGCAGCAACTGCAGGATAGCTCCACAAAGCACAGTCACAGGCAGGGCAGCTCTCCTTCCTCAGCTATTCAGCTCGTCTCCAGGCAGAGGTTCCTCTTGGTTCCAGAAGTGTTTCTAAAGTCTGTAGATTTGGGTGCCCTTCTTATACCCATTTTAGTCTTTGAAGTCACCTTTCTTCAAAGGGGACTCACACCTACTTGTGAAATCCTGCCTTGCCCAGGCAAGTCATCAGACACACAGCAGGGGGTTGGAGCCGGCATTGTCAGAGGCAGGCACAGTCCTTTCAGATGAGAGTGACCACTCCACTCCTCTCTCCTAGCAGAGATGGCTAATCAGGAAATGACGGTTACACCCCAGCCCCCTTTGTGTCACTGTCTGGTGTGAGGTGAAAAACAACCCAACTGTCAAACTGACCCAGACAGGGAATCCACAAACACGGCAGTCACAGATTGGTTTAAGCAAGAAAATGCTCACTTTCTAAAAGTGGCATTTTCAAACGCACAATCTTAAAATCAACTTTACTAAAAGATGTATTTTTAAATTGTGAGTTCAGGGACCCCAAACTCCACATGTCCATCTACTCTCTAGGGGAATCTACACTTTAATCATATTTAAAGGTAGCCCCTATGTTATCCTATGAGAGAGACAGGCCTTGCAACAGTGAAAAACGAAATTGGCAGTATTTCACTGTCAGGACATTTAAACCACATTACTATATGACCTACCTTATCCATACACTGCACCCTGCCCTTGGGGCTACCTAGGGCCTACCTTAGGGGTGCCTTACATGTAAGGAAAGGGAAGGTTTAGGCCTGGCAAGTGGGTACACTTGCCAAGTCGAATTTACAGTGTAAAAATACACACACAGACACTGCAGTGGCAGGTCTGAGACATGATTACAGAGCTACTTATGTGGGTGGCACAACCAGTGCTGCAGGCCCACTAGTAGCATTTGATTTACAGGCCCTGGCACCTCTAGTGCACCTTACCAGGGACTTACTAGTAAATCAAATAGGCCAATCATGGATAAACCAATTACATACAATTTACACGGAGGGCATATGCACTTTAGCACTGGTTAGCAGTGGTAAAGTGCTCAGAGTTGAAAAGCCAACAGCAACAGGTCAGAAAAAAAAAGGAGGCAGGAGGCAAAAAGACTGGGGATGACCCTGCATAAGCAAAAGTCCAACGCGACCCCCTACCAGCCTAAAGCCAGGGGAGAACAATCAATACCTTGATGTACTTCCCTGATTGGGGCGATAGAACAAGGACCCAGGCCCACAACAGCAGGGGCATGTTCCAGTTCTACGCCTTCCTGACTCCAGTTGGATCCCTCTGTCCATACTCTCAGGGCCCACTAAGCTAACCCATGGGGAACCCTTCTCCACATCTACAGACACCATCTGTGCAGCGCCTAACTTTACTTTGCTCACAGATGTATTGCAATGGGCAGATAGTACCACCAGGGCCAACACAGTGGTGTTGCCCACTCCACCCCCGGGGTTTGACTCTCGTCCCCCCCCCCCCAGGGGCAACTCTGTCCACCATGACAGCAAGCCACGGTGGCCCCGGACAACTGTCAGGGATGAGAGCCCGACCTCAGGCCTCTCCAACCACTGTGACTGCGGAGAGTGGGGGGCGGTAGCCCCAGGTGCCTGGCACCCTTTGACCACTCTCTCTTCCACCAGGTCAGGGATGACAACCTGACCCTGGTCCTCCCCTCTGGGGCTCTGTACCCTCCCTGCAGAAGCGGCACCCCCAGAGTCAAAAACTGTCAGGGTGCTTGTAGAAGCAGTCCTGCACAATTCTTCCACCAGTGCAAGGCTGTTAACCTGCAACTGGTCCGCCAACCTGGGGTCTGTACCTTCAGGTTGGACCAGGGCCAGGGGTGAGGCTTCCCTCCCCCTGCCCTCCCTTCTGGGGTCCTGCACCCCCCAATTAGGAGTGGCCCCCTCAGAAGACAACATGGGATGGGCACTGTTAGCAGTAGCCCCTTCCTCCAGGTCAGGGGGGACACCCTGAACCTGGCCTTCCAATCCAGGGTCTGTACCCTTAGATTGCACTGGGGCCAGGGGTGAGGCTCTTTCTCCCCTGCCCCTACTCTCAGGGTTCTGCACCCCCCCCCCCTCAGGGAGAGTACCCCTTGAAATCACACCAGGGGGGGTGATTGGGCAAACCGCCCACCCCTTCAGGTCAGGGTTTACCCCCTGCACCTGATCCTCCAGTCCAGGGTCTGTACCCACAGACTGAACCACTGCCTGGCAACCCAGGACTTCCTGGGGGGCATACCTACCCCCCACCAGGTCAGAGTTTACCCTCTGAACCTGGTCATCCAACCCAGGGTCACCACCCTGCGGTTGAACCACTGCCTGGCGCACCAGGACTTCCTTGGGAGCACACTTACCCCACATCAGGTCAGAGTTTACCCCCTGAACCTGATCATTCAACCCAGAGTCACCACCCTGCGGTTGAACCATTGCCTGGCACACCAGGACTTCCAGGGGGGAACACTTACCCCCTCAAGGGACACACTGTCCCCAAGGGCCACACAAGAGTCTGGCTGGCGCAGGTCTCCTGACCTCTGCCCATCTGACAGAGTCTGGATTTCCCCCAGCCCAGAAATGGTCTTACCAAGGTCATTCCTGGGGGGCTCTGCTCTCAGAGCTGACCCCTGACCCTCCAGGTTCTCCACTGGGGTCCGCAACCCCCTCTCAACCCTCTGTCTGGACTTCTGCACCCCCTCACTAGGAGTGGTACTGCCAGACACCAGAACTGGTGAGACGCTGGCTACAGCCACCCCCCCAAGTTCTCCTGACACTGTGGGGTCTCCCTCAACAGATGGCCCTATGGTACAGGCTAGGCTCACCTCCTGGTGTTCCCTCATGGAACCCTCCAGGACCTGGGGCCGGATCTCGGACACCTTGGGCCTCAACCCATCCTCATTCCCTCTCCTCTGAGACTGGACATGGGGTCCCTCACCCATCCCACTACACTGAGACCTACCTGGGACACTACAATCCTTCCCTACCTCACCTGGTTGGGAACTACCTAGACCACTCCTCTCAGGAGCACCCCCAAATGCCTCTTCAGACTCTCTGGTACTCACCCAGAAGTCTGCCTCCATTGCAAGCTCCCTGGGGTCAGAGAACTCACACTCCACCTGGTGTTGGCATAGCTCTGGAAAATAAGGACTAGACATATGCTCTCCAGCAATTACATCACTCAGCCCCTCACATGAATTAACCAAAGTACCCTTCACCCAACCATCCAGTGACTCTGCTTTGAAAAAGCACCCCACATCACCCTCCTGAGACTGGTGAGACAGTACCTGACTGTCCCTGACACTCAACCCACACTCTTCTGGGATGTCTTCACACTCCATAACCAGGACTTCTACCTGGGGGGAACCCCTCTCCCTGTCACTCTCACCTAGAGTCAGTAGAGTGTCCCTCCCACCAGTAGGAATATGACTCCCCATGCCAGTTCCCCAATCCACCTCAGGGACCCTGTGCATCACTGGAGCTACCTCATACCCGTGAACCTCCTGGTGTGTGTTAACTCCCTCCTTCAAGTAGGGCACCACATCTCTGGGCATGTGCACTTCTTCAGCAGCACTAGATAAAAAATTGTTGCTGCCACCATTCCAGCTGGATTCAGCCCTCATGACTTCCAGCTCCTTCATTTTGAGCTCATAAGCCCAAATCCTCTTTTTGATCTCTAAGTCCCTCCTCCTTTCTTCCAACTCCTTCTCCCTTTGCATCCTCAACTCCTTGAACCGGCGAGCCCTCTCTGCCTGTCTGTCCTGTAACTCTTCAGGAGTCAGACCCTTGGATGACACCCTGCTACCCCTCCTGGGGACCCTCCCCCCAGGCGTAACAGGTACCTCCACTACACCACTGTGTATCCTCTGCACTTCCCCACCCACATTCTCCTCCTCCGTGTGCCCTCCAGCCTTCTTGATTGTCACCCAGGCCCTCTGTGCCTTTTGCAGCTCCCCCTCCCTGGTGGAGCTCTCAGTGGGACAGTCAAGATCTTTAAGGAACTGTTTCAATTGAGCAACTGAGTACTCCTTCAGTTTCTCCATTTCAAACACAGCTCCAGCTGTTGCATCTCCAGATTGAGACATGATGGTCACAAGTGCAAAGTTCCAAAGGCAGAAAATAAGTTCCCAATGAAGTAAAAAGAATCAGTCAAGGGATCAGCAAAATCATGGAAGTAAAACAAAAAGGAGTCCTTAAGAGAAAAAGCAAAAGATCACCAAACAAGTAGTATGTGGTCACGTAGTGGTCTGAACTCAAACAGTAGTGTACACTTAATTACTGTATGTCAAGTCCAAATACAAGTCCAAATCCCAACCGCTGATCACCAATGTTAGAAATGGGGTCTTTGGTTGACAGTCAGGTTACCCCCTGTTCAAGCAAGGACCCTCACTCTAGTCAGGGTAAAAGAGAATCACCCTCAGCTAACCCCTGCTTACCCCCTTGGTAGCTTGGCAGAGCAGTAGGCTTAACTTCAGAGCGCTAGGTGTAAAGTATTTGTACCAACACACACAGTAACTTCATGAAAACACTACAAAATGACACAACACCGGTTTAGAAAAATAGGAAATATTTATCTAAACAAAACAAGACCAAAACGACAAAAATCCAACATACACAAGTCAAGTTATGAATTTTTAAAGATTAAACTCAAAAATAGCGCTTAGAAACAAAAATGCTTCAATGAGATGTTAACACGGCGTCGTGACAGAGTCGTTCCCAACAAGCCGACACCAGCGGCGCCGGACACGGAGTCGTGTAGACCCCCAAGTACAGTACCTTTGGTGAAGAGTGAAAACAAGCCGAGGCGCGAAGTCAGGAATCGCGGCGTCTGTGCGAAACGTTGAATTCGTGCACTTCAAGCGGCGTCGGTCACGACGTGGTGCGGCGACTTCCACGGAGTCGCGGACTTCAGCGGGGCTGCTGCAGCGACGGGCCTGCGAAGAGTGTCGCGTTCCAGCGAAGGTCACGGCGTCAGGTGCAGGCGGCGTTACCGGATTCAGCAGCGGCGTCGGTCCGGAGTCATCCGAAGTCGATTTCCTTGGATTTCCACCAGCTTTCCTTTCAAGGGCCCAGGGACTGGATAGGTCACCACTTGTCAGAGCAGGAGTCTCTCCAGAGACTCCAGGTGCTGGCAGAGAGAAGTCTTTGCTGTCCCTGAGACTTCAAACAACAGGAGGCAAACTCTAGATCAAGCCCTTGGAGATTTCTTCTCAAGATGGAAGGCACACAAAGTCCAGTCTTTGCCCTCTTACTCTGGCAGAAGCAGCAACTACAGGATAGCTCCACAAAGCACAGTCACAGGCAGGGCAGCTCTCCTTCCTCAGCTATTCAGCTCTTCTCCAGGCAGAGGTTCCTCTTGGTTCCAGAAGTGTTTCTAAAGTCTGTAGATTTGGGTGCCCTTCTTATACCCCTTTTAGTCTTTGAAGTCACCTTTCTTCAAAGGGGACTCACACCTACTTGTGAAATCCTGCCTTGCCCAGGCAAGTCATCACAGCAGGGGGTTGGAGCCGGCATTGTCAGAGGCAGGCACAGTCCTTTCAGATGAGAGTGACCACTCCACTCCTCCCTCCTAGCAGAGATGGCTAATCAGGAAATGCCGGTTACACCCCAGCCCCCTTTGTGTCACTGTCTGGTGTGAGGTGAAAAACAACCCAACTGTCAAACTGACCCAGACAGGGAATCCACAAACACGGCAGAGTCACAGAATGGTTTAAGCAAGAAAATGCTCACTTTCTAAAAGTGGCATTTTCAAACGCACAATCTTAAAATCAACTTTACTAAAAGATGTATTTTTAAATTGTGAGTTCAGGGACCCCAAACTCCACATGTCCATCTACTCTCTAGGGGAATCTACACTTTAATCATATTTAAAGGTAGCCCCTATGTTATCCTATGAGAGAGACAGGCCTTGCAACAGTGAGAAACGAAATTGGCAGTATTTCACTGTCCGGACATATAAACCACATTACTATATGTCCTACCTTATCCATACACTGCACCCTGCCCTTGGGGCTACCTAGGGCCTACCTTAGGGGTGCCTTACATGTAAGGAAAGGGAAGGTTTAGGCCTGGCAAGTGGGTACACTTGCCAAGTCGAATTTACAGTGTAAAAATACACACACAGACACTGCAGTGGCAGGTCTGAGACATGATTACAGAGCTACTTATGTGGGTGGCACAACCAGTGCTGCAGGCCCACTAGTAGCATTTGATTTACAGGCCCTGGCACCTCTAGTGCACCTTACTAGGGACTTACTAGTAAATCAAATAGGCCAATCGTGGATAAACCAATTACATACAATTTACACGGAGAGCATATGCACTTTAGCACTGGTTAGCAGTGGTAAAGGGCTCAGAGTTGAAAAGCCAACAGCAACAGGTCAGAAAAAAATAGGAGGCAGGAGGCAAAAAGACTGGGGATGACCCTGCATAAGCAAAAGTCCAACAGACCCTGTTTGCACCATTTATCAATTTATTACGGGCTTGCTTTTGTTTTCGATACATACTTTGACTTTTTATAATATGTGTGTATCACTTAAAAGAGAGCACCAAGCACATTTTGTCACCTTCACTCACCTCGCCATTGTTAAAAAGTTTGGTTTTCCTTTTTCATATTTGTTATCCTGTTTTAAATAAGTATCCATTCCTTTTTGTAAAGATAACTGATATTGTGTATATAGGGCCCAACTCTGATACATTTTGAATATATTTAGCTTCTTGCTCTCTATTAGCCAATTATTTATTTATAGAAACTGTTTTTAATGTATCTATTATACATTAAAGATCTTTCTCCTTTTTCACAAACAGATTTCTTCAAAGTCCTTTTCCTATCTCTGTCTAGTTATGATTTCTATTTGCACTGTTTATCAATTTCTAAAAGGCCGTGTTTTTGTTCAGGATACAAACTTTGACCATAATTATCACATGTGTGTCCCACCTAAAAGAGAGCACCGATCACGTCTAGTCACCTTCAACACTACGCCATTGTTAATAAGTCTTATTTTCCTTTTTCATAGTTTTTTCTTTTGTTACAAATAAACAACCATTTGTTTTTTAAAGATTGCTGCTGTGGTGTGTCTAGGGCCCCGTTGTGACATATTTTTTTTATATATTTACTTCTTGCTGTCTAATATCTAATTATTTATTTATAGAAGTGTTTAATGTAGCCATTACACACGAAAGATCGTCCTAAGGAATTTTGCAAAAAAAGTAGCACAGTCCTAACCCACATACCATTGCTGTATATGACGTCGGCATTGGTAATTGGCAAATTGGGAACAACTGCCTTTCACCATCATATCTATATGTCACAAATGGTCAAAAATATAAAACTCTTTATTTTACCAAACTCCTTTTTCTTCAATATTCAGCTCATTTTTGACATAAAGAACATTTTGATAACGCTCTGCCAATTAGTGTGTAATTTCGATTTATGTATGAAATGATTGCTTACTACGTATATTTTTAAACCCTGGAATCAGTTGGCCTATTTCTGTCTGGTCCTGGCCATCGGATGTGTAACATTTGGGATGATTCTAAGGGTGAAATGTTCTCCTCTTAATACTGACTGTAGGTCCTAATTGTTTGCCAAAACTTTCATTCGTTAAATAATTTTCAGGGTAAGTCCGTCCTGTTCTGAAGAAACAAATATGACTTTGGAATTGCAATGGAGACATGGTGAATGTGTGGAATTGATAAATTCTCTGTCCCCTCACTCTCATAAAATACATATTTGTAATATGCCCTGTCACTACTTTCGTGAGTCATTTGCTCCTTTCTGCGCCCTCAGTAATTTTCAGTGTCCTCGGATTTTTTTTTTCCTGGTCTACTTCCTAGGCCATCTTTCGTGAGTTATAAAGGTGCTGAAAGCCTTCATATAATTGGTAAAATGGCTGCCAACTGGAACGCTCAGTTTGTGACCTCCTGTGCCTAGAACAGATCCAGCTTTTGACAAGCTATCTACTCTCAGAATCCTCCTCCATTTTACAAAGCATTGATGTGTGCTTTGTGCACTGGATACATTTAGCTGTTCCCTATCTGTTAGTCTTCCTCGTCCAAAGTGCCCCAGAGCTTTTGGCTGTGGAGCTGGACCTCTAAGGATGACTCATGCAGCTTTGCCTGGAGAGGCATCGAAGATTGTACAGTTCTTCTACCTGGATTGACACAGTTGACTAGGGAGAGTGTTGTGAGGGGGCTGCCCTGCCTACCCATCTTTCCCATGAGGCATAGACCTGCAGGGGTATTGAGCTCTTAAACTTTCTGTCCTCTCTGCTGTTGCTGATGCTTGTTCCCCTACGCTTGTGCTACCTCTGATACTGCCAGCTCACCCATCCTGTATGGAATGGCCTGCTGGCTGGATTGATTGGACTGGAATAGCCTGTTTCCTGCGCTCTGTGGAATTTTTTGTTGCCCACCATGACGCTATTTGGTGGGTCCATCAATGGAGATGTGCTCTGAGTTGGCTGGAGTCATTTTTATTCTGGATATTAGAGTAACGATTGACCTGCCCTCTATTTTGGTTTAATGGATTTTCTCCAAAGCTGCACACTGGATGGAAGCTTTTTGTATTTACATGACTTAGTTGCAACTGACACAGGACCACTGTTCTTTGCAGTAGTGGATGTTGCAAAAATAGTAGAAGGACTAGATAATGTAGGCTTTATTGACAGGCTTTACTGACTGCCTGATCCTAAGTGAAAACGAAATAGGCCTGCAGCATCTCTCTTTGCCAGTACCTTATGTGGTGATATATGATTAAATGTTTTCCTTGAATCCTATTGCCGATACCCCAAAGCTGCCTTGTGTATTTCTTATGATAACACCCCATTCTATTATATTTTATTTACTGAATATTTTCTTAATATTAATGGAGCAATATATATATATATATATATATATATATATATATATAGGTGTGTGTATATATATATATATACATATATATATACAGATAACCACACACACACAAACACATATATATATATATATTTTTTTTTCACACAAAAAAAAACAAAGCTTACAGGGGCGTTATAGTTAGGCTCACATTTTAAACAATCAAAACCAAGGAAATTCACCTGTTATAGATAGAGTTATCTCAAGTAACTATAGCTTGTGCCCTAAGGTAACTGTAACTTACCCTCTTGCCATGCACAGTTTTTTAAATCAAAAATGTTACTGCAAAAATTACATTGACATCAATTATGTTATCAAAGATGTCATGAGTGCCGTAATTTGTGGGGAAATTATCAGTGCATGGTGAGGGCGAGAGTTATAGTTACCTTAGGCCACAAGTTATAGTTATGTGAGATAACTCTAACTATAACAGATGAATTTCTATGGTTTTGTACGTTTAAAATGTGAGCCTAACTATGACATCCCTGTAACCTTTGTTTTTTAAGTGAATTTCTCTGTTTTTTTGTTTAAATTCTATTTTCTAACTATAACATCCCTGTAACCTTTGGTTTGCTCAGTGAATTTCTAAGATTGTTTTGTTGTAAAGTAATTTTCATTAGTATACGTTAATCCAACCACCTCTGGCCCTGCATGGCAGTGGTTGGGCACAGGGCCTGGCTTCTGCAGCCAGCTCCAATAACCACCCAACCACGTGCACGGCCTTTGGTCATGTGCGTTGGGGGTTGGCTGTAGGGCCTGACCCCTATAATCAACCAAAGCCATGCTAAGCAAAGACTTCGGCCATTAACAGTGGGTGCCTGGCTGCAGGGCCTGGATATTTGGTCAATTATATGTTTATATTATCAACGAAAGCAGAAATCTATTGTTTGACCATAGTATAATTCTGATAGTATGTTGCTACTTTCTATTAATTTAGGCATGTACATCCAGAGGAAATAGAGCACTTTTAAAATTACTTTGAGAAAGGCTTCTGTGAAGCCAAAACAAGTCAGTCTCAAGCACGATTAAATGGTAAAAACCTGAACTGGTGTGCCACTTTCTGATTGCCGCACAAACTGATGCAACAGCAGTTTCATTCTTAAGTATCTCTTTCTCTCTCTCTGTGTATGTATGTATGTATGTATATAAATATATATATATATATATATATATATATAAACACACACACACACACACACACACACACACACGGTACATGATTTAGTACTGGTCCCCACACTTTTGCCACAGTTCTTTAGAAACATTGAAGGTCTTACTTATCCATCATCATCTCAGTACTGGACTCAATGTTATTCCATTGAGGCACCTGTGGGAGAGAACACTGGTGGTGGTGGTGCTCTTCTTTTAACTGACTGACGCTGCTCCATGGATGCCATCAGTGACAATGCTTCCCATCTCTCTTTGTCATAGTTTTGAACAGCTCGCATGGATTTAAGATACCCTACAGGCAGAATCTCTGTTCAACTCTGTTTTAACCTATTAAGGTTAATCTCTTTATCACCATCTATGACAATGTGAAAATCATGCCTCAAATGAGAACTTAGAAGATTTTGATCATTTAAATTTTATGATTTTAGGACAGTGATTCTTGACTTGTGACCTGCGGACCCAGGGGTTCTGTGACTGTATAGAAAGTCAAATAATATAGCAGATTAGTAAAGTGTGTTTAAATAAAGAAAATAACTGTAAAATTGAAAAATGTATATGCATATATTCTGTATATGCGAATGAATTTTAGATTGGAGACTGAAATTAAGTTGGTATCCTTAACTTGCTTTGTTAAAGCAGGACAACCTTAACTTGCCTCGTTAAAGCAGGACAAGAGCAGCAAACACAATATAGTACAATAAAGTGTAATCAGTGGCTGAAATAGAATCACTGACAACAATTATGCATTGGGAGCAAAAAAGAAAAGTGAAATGCAAAGGTTTAATACAGTTTAGCTTAGAATTAAAAAACACATTTGGAATACCTTCCCCTTTAAATTAACATTTCATGTTTCTGTATCGTTATGTATTGTTTTGAAGTTCAACTTGTAGAAATTTCTTAGGTGGCCTCGGGCTTTCAATAACGACTCAGTGGGTGCTCCCCGGATTCCAGTAATGACTCATTAGTGGCCCTAAGCATCCTGTTCCACCAACTCCCCTTCCCCTAAAATGACCTCCATCCTCTAATCCCCATTCCCTGACTCCCCTTACTTGCCTTCTTTGCTAATACTATTCCCACTCTAATTTGTGTTTTTTCACTTTTGATACTTCCCTTTCCAGTTTTTCTACTAAAGTCTCCTCTAAATCCCAGGCTTTCCCCCACCTTGAAACTATTCAGCATTTCCTCTAACCACAGATCTGTCTGTCCGCTTCCATCAATAATATCCTTTGTATCTCCTCTTTCCATCTAGCTACTTCTCTCCCCCTCTCCCACAGGTTAAGCGATGCTTTTAGCAATCCTTATTACTGTCTAAAATCTGAGTATGCCCCAATACCATTAGGCTTCCTTTAACAGTGCTCTCAACCACCTATTTCCACACTGACATCACAGCTCTTTTTTTATACTTGCTGAGAAAATTGATGGTTCCAGCCCACTGATCTCATCCCACATTTATCTCATTGTGACGCCATTCAGTTGCAACTGTGCCTATGAAGGACAGAATCCGGTCAACACCTTATCTAAAGTCCTCAACTCCCTATCTAATAAAATTATGTCCTTAGCAATGTGGCTGACTGTCTCACCCCCAGAGGTTCTATCTACAAGGCCTCTGTTTTTATGACACTTCACACCTTACCTGGTTTAGTATCTTCTCCAGCCGGGTTAGCTGTCAATAAGTACACCATATACAGAGGTATGTATTACACGTCTTTATTCATCTGTGTGTAACTGTGAACTCAACATTCTAAACTTCCAGTCACTTCACCACATTCTAATACTTACCTCAATGTTCTACAGAGTCCTTCAGGAGCCAAGAGGGTTCTGTCATTCCTAACTCACACAACACTACATATCCCCCTCTATTAAATAAAAAAATGACACTTTTTTACAAATTTCTATACAATCAAAGTGCTTCAATGAGGCTTTCTGGCACTCTGATTATACTCATCCTGATTGTGTCTTTGGAAACCGGGAACCAGCAATAGGAGTGTGCATGAGTTCCATTGGCAATGCAAGAGCAACAGCAGTCTGGGGCTTTTCAATTGTCCTTTCTGAACCAGTCTCTACGTTGAGATCAGTATCTGAGTGGTGAGCCACATGTCTGAAATGCAAGGAGTCTCACGTAATGGATTTTTCAAGATGTTGGACAGTCACCAGGTGTCCTTTGCTTGTTACGACGTGGAATGGCTCAGCATCAAATGGAGCATCAGTCGTACATTTTTTCCACTGATGGACAGGCACTCGATCTCCTCTTGTGAAGGCAATGGCCCTGATTGAAATTTTGGTGGTCTTGGGACTGCCATGGCAGTGGCAATGGTCACCCCCCCCAAAGTGTGGACAGTCTGACCGTCATATTACGATGCATGCAGTATAACAGATGAAAGACTGCTGCGGTCCCACCCACACAGCCAGCAACTCTAGATCGCAGCTTTGGCACGACAGGTCAATGCATTTGTTGGAGGCTGGACCATAAGTGCAAATGGCTGGACCAATTATAAGGTGGCGTTCCAGACGTGACTGTGGTGGCCCAACCACTTCATCTGAGCAGGCGGAAAGGGAGGCACATAAGGCTGAAACTCACTAGCACTCAGCTTCACACATCCAATGCTGCCATGGAGTCAATCGTACATGCATGTCTGCTGCCTGTGCTGCTAGATGATGCCCAAAATTTATGTTGTTGTGGGCACAGCCAATGGTAAGCCAAACACTTACCTGTTACCACCAACTCCACAGCAAATTGATGCCCCGCCATGGACCTGGCATGGGGCACATAGTCCATGGGCCAGATGTATCCTGTGTGCCCCTGTTCAGAGTAGTACTCAATGTATGATCCAATCACAGCCCTATGATGCCCGTTTTAACCAGGTCACTGACACCGCACAGGCACTCTCTTCTAAATTTTAAATGTGTGCACAACCAATATTCAGGAAAAGTGATATGTCTATAACATTGTGTCACATAACAGCAACTCATCATCAATATCCTACCTACAAATCTAAGTGACCCCCTCACATTGTTCACATTCCATGGCCTGTTGTGATATAAAAGATACATTTATATGGATGTGTCATGAAACTGAACCACACCTTCTCTGCTAAATCTCTCTTTCAAGATAATGCAAGGTAAATGGGATGCCAAATAATCACTGTGAGAAACATTCAAAGGCCACAATATAAAGAATCCCTGCAGAATAGGAATGCGTCTACGAGGGGGACCCCTGGAAGACCGGTGACCTTGGCCACATACCACTTTGTACATCCCTCAAAATCACTATCTGCACAAGAATTGTGGCTTGGTGTATATCAAGAACAGCCAATAATATAACCAAGTGGCATGCTTATGTGAGAAATGTGTAAGTGCAAGTCATGAAAGCAAATACAACAGTAACAGCACTGGTCACACATTTAGTTAAAGTAGGTGTAAGGCATACACATGAAAATTGACACATGTCCATTAAAACGTATACAAAAGTATGACAAATGAACACCCTGCATGTGTGGACAAACAAATATTTAGCATGTACACATTAAACAAATGTCCAACCTACATTATAGGGAGAAAGGGAACCCAATAGATGTTGACATTGGCCAAGCCAAGATGAAATACTCACCATATGAAACACCACCCAATACAATATCAGCCCCAATAAGATCACATCCCACATATCCATCCATTAAACATTTCCCCTTCTCCTGGGTGACTCCAGCACTGGTTCCAAGGTCAAATCAATCACATCAAATGGATCATCAATCAGGCTGAAACAAACACATCTGAAGTCGTATATCCCAAAGTATTCATGAACATCCAAATGGTAGAAAAGTAATGGCAGGACTAAAACTAGCAACTTCTTTTTTAAGGCTAATGACCAGTCCAATAGTTCAATAGGTGGTCCAGCACACAGCTGTGCCACTAAATGTGCCTCTCAGAACACTGTTATGGGAACTTCACCAAGAAGAGACATGTGGTGTCAGTCCAGGCACCTCAATGATGTCCTTTGGGAGGGGTGGGATTAGTTATGGGATGGGTGGGTTTGGTTTTGGGCGAGGTGGGCCTGACTTTGGAAGGGATGTCCTTTTTTGTGTTTCTTAGGGGTGTGACTGGGATCAGTGGGGGGGATCAGGGGTGTTAAGGGAAGACTTGGATGTGGAAGGGATGGGTTGGGGTGTAGCTGTGAGCCCTTTGGCTTTAAGAGGGGGTGGTTGTGACAGGGGTATGGACAAGGGCAAACATTAAACTTCCTTTAGGGAAATGGGTAGGGTGTCCAGGAGGGATTAAGGGTTGAGAGGTTGAAGAAGTGGAAGTGTCAGGTGTGGGTGTGTGTATTGTTGGTGCTGCTGTCTGTGTGTCTGATGTATGATGTTTGTGTTTTGTAGGTTTCTGTTAAGTAGGTGAGTGTGGGCGTTTGTGTTTATTTGTGGTGTGTGATGTGGATGTGCTGGGTATAGCGGGAGTGGGAGATGTGTCTGTTGGTGTGGGTGTGGTGTTGGGCTATGGTTGAAGTGATGGCTGTGCCTGTTGGTTAGGGTGTGTCTGGGGGTATGGCGGGAGTGGTGGATGTGTCTGCTGGTGTAGGTGGAGTTTCTGGGGATATGGTGGGAGTAGTGGATGTGTCTATTGGTATGGGTGTGATGCCTGGGGGGAATGGTGGAGTGGTGGATGTATCAGTTGGTATGGATGTGTTTTCTGGGAGAGTGGTGGGGTGATGGGTCAGTCTGTGGGTGTGGTTGTGGTGTGTGGGGGTATGGTGGGGGTGATGGTAGTTGTGAGTGGGGTGAATGTCTACCCCTGGATGGCATCTAGTAGTGCCGTCTGACCCATAGAAATGTTTCTCAACAGGTCAATTGCCTCTTCACTCAGGGCAGTAGAAAGAACAGGGGCAGAGGGTCAGGTGCCTGATGCGAAGGAGACAGCTCCCCTCTTGGGTGAGCGGGCCCAGCCAACTGGGTGGCGAGCAACAGGGAGGGCAGGAGTGAGGGGTGACAATGATGTAGAGTCAGTCTCCTCAGTGGCATTCCCCTCACTCTCTGGGTCACTGGGGCCCTCTATTATGTAGTGTCACGACTGGAGGCAACATGGCTAGCTGCTTCCCCACAGATATCAGCCCTGTCTTCTCTGCTTGCCTGGGATGATGCTGAAATGGCAAATGACAATTGCATGTGCCTGAACACACTTAACCAACAGTAAGGATCACAGAACATTACTATAAGGTGCAGTAGACCCCAGCTACATGGTCCACAAAAGTGGCTTCAACATCGGCAAGGCCACATGCGTGCATGCTACATGAACTGTAAACAGTTGCCCACTGTAAAGTCAAAATAAAATACAACTCCAGTTGCATTAGTGAAGTTGTGCAAATCACAATACCCATGCAACAAATAGGAAACCATGTCACCTTGCATGATTTGGCGCTTGTAGCATAGCTCAGTAACCTGTTGCCATGAAATAGTATGGTAAGCAAAATGTATTCCTATTGATTCCACATGAGGCCCTGCAATCTGCATATGTTCATATACCTCATACCACATCATGATGAAATGATGGTTAATTAATGCAGTTATGTTGCAGCAAGATGTACAGAAGCTGGAAGAAGGTGACATGGAAAAATGTGTGTCATACTGTAGAACTTCCCAACTGTAACTTCATAATGACTATTGTCAAAATACTTAACACTAACAGAGACCCTGCAGTCCCTAGAACAAGGATATTATCACCATTCACACAAAATGTTCTGCCAGGAAGTAATATTTTTAACAAAACTGTAATAGCAAGGCATTGAAAATATATTGACCTATCATATGAGTTTTCAAGAAATAATACTAACATACACCATATTGCAAAATGTTGTTTTTCTCAAAGGTAGTTGAGGGGTTGAAGTTATCATTTTCAGTTTTAATCCTTCAATCCAGTAATCCAGTAATCCGAGGACAACTGGGCATCTGGTGCATTACAGACTTTTATATTTTGTACATATATATTTTGTGTCATGGTTCACTAACTGTTGCTTGTTCACTGCGCCGTCACTTGGAACATCTTTTATCTTCTTTTGGAGAAATACGACATTTTGTAATATAGTATATTTTATTAGTATTTCTTGAAAGGCAAAACATTGACTGATTTGATAGGTCAATATATTTTCCATGTCATGCTATTACAGTTTTGTTAAAAATATTTTTTCCCTGTAGAACATTTTGTGTGAACATTGTCAAAACAGTGTCATGAAAGAAGTAGTAATGTAGCTTTGCAACATAAAACATGTTGTACAGAAACGTAAACTGGAGACAATCTGCTCAAAATGTCTGGGAGATTTGCCAACAAACATCCACAACACAATGAATCAGCTAGGCCTAGGCAAATCACCAGTTGGGATTGGTACTAGTGAGAACTCCATTCTAACATTGCATAATTAAAAGTCAATAGTCCATTGTTTGTTGCTGAGGCTTAGAGAAACTCTATTACCTGAAGAGGTGGTTCAATATGTTTCTTAATGGGAAGGCACATCACTGTACCTTTTTTCTTGCAAACACAAATTCCAAATTATTACAGAGTGTACACACTCACATATGATTCACAGATTTCTGCGTGTCACTCACTGATGCATGTCAACAGTCAGCTAATGATCCTTTACGAATAAACATGTGCAAATCACTAAGCTTAAAAATTCCACAACAATGGCATGGAAATGCACATTGTGAATAAGTACTGTAGGCCTACCTGCCATGTCCTTCATTGCTTCAGCAATTGGATATGACACATGCCATTGAGTAATGTATTAGGGTATGTGTGACCCATCAACCAATGTTGACACATCCCTGTCTGTGGTAACACAGGAACTTTAAAACCTGCACATATAACTACTTTCCAATAAAATCTTGCATGCACACATTTGTGATGGAATTAGACATCATCCCATGAAGACAGGTTGATCATGTGGGAAACAGTAATGTAAATGATGCTACTAAAGTGAAAGGTACACATGCCAACATGTAGGCACGAATATTGTTGGCAACAGTGCTGTTAGCCTACTCAAGTAACTGTACATTCCCCAGATACCAAGTGCAATTATTGCTCAGTGACTGCACCAAAATTGCACTATATGCCCTGTCACATGAATGAGGGCCACCATCATATGAGTCACAGTAGTTAGGCACCAGCACTCATGACACACTGAAGACAAGTGGCCTGTTGGGTACAAATGTCACCCACAACATCGAACAACATGAGCTCATTGATTACTGTACACAGCCATGTGTCTGCTCAAGAAAGCATATTAGTAATGGACTGCACTCTGTTGTGCTCCTTGTCATTTGGACAATAGGCAAGGCACATCAGCATGCACCTATTACCAGACCTACACTACAATAACTCTTCATGTAGATTGTGCATGGGCCACCTCCAATATTCAGGGGGAGATGGCTGCTACTAACACATAAAGGTTGCAATGTAACCTTTATGGTCCATTGCCCAGGACTCAACCCCTTGTAGTTGCTGTGATTCCCTTAACCAACCATCAAACTATGGGTAGGCCATTACCAGTTTGTGGGCCATTAGGTGGGGCCAGGGTCCTGGACGCTGCGTCAGTGATAGACCCTTAGGGTCCTCACCTTCCAGGCGATGGCTCTCCAATTGGCTTGCTTCGGATGGGCGTTGACCTGTATGGATACAATAGACAAATGAAGAGATCATAATAGCATAATTTTGGATATGTTTTTGGTGCACAAAAACTTTGTAGAAACCTAGCTCAAGCATTTTTTAATTGTCAGCACACTACATGTGGACATTCCACATGCTGATAAGTACAGGGATATACATGCACACTTTTGTAGTCATCTGCTGACTATCGACAACCCTCTTCATGATCTACACTGACTAACTAAGAACAATAACAGTATGTACCCCAGGGCCAACCAACATGTATTGTGATGAGCCACTATGAAACACAACACAACATTGTGACCTTCTGAAGGGTAAAATACTTTTGCATGACTGTACAAACACCTTTACATCCAGGCACACTGAGTTGTTACATATGGTCCATACAGGCTACTACCACAGTCAAGACTACAGCCTAAGACGCAAGTCACAATGAAAAGGCTGTCATGGGTGTCACTGAGAGCTTCCTCTCTGTGGATGTGTGGATATGTGGACTAACTATTGGAATATCATGCTACACCTGATTAAGTTTGTGAGGCATGTAGTGGTATCACAAGACACACCTTTCACCATATGTGGCACTCTTACAGAGATGTCATTCAGCATACCAAGGTATGTTTGTCCTGATTGGTTCAATGCAACAAAGCCAACGATTCACATGTAATGATCTCCTCAGAACTAACCAACTATCTGCACTGTATGTTTGGCATTTTTGCAAGAGGGTAGTACAGTACATGCAAATATGACTTAGGGAAAAGTGACAGCATTCCTGTGGGTGTAAGGGGCCTGTCAATAGTAAATGTCATACATTGACAATGTGGGTCAATAGAAATATGTACCAGGTCAAGGGGTTACCTCAGTCACTAGTCCAAATGTAGTCAATGTAAAATCATTCAGGCCTACCACTGGTTCTGAAGACTCATTTTGGGAACATCCAAGGATCTACAGGTCTATAGGGAGTTTACCCTATCAGTTACATTGCCACAATAACTCTGCCTCAGCCTGGGCTGTAGCGCCTAATGGGAATACTTTGGACAGGCTTTGCTCTCTGCAGGCTGAGCATACTGAAGCAACATGAACATCACATTTCCATCACTTCAATGCATAACAGTACATCTTGTGGCCATCCTATATGTGAGCTCAAGGTTGTGTGGCACTCTGAAGGGGTCAGTGAGGTTTAGCTAGCTCTCAGACAACAGTTCGCGAAAGCCTGATATGGGATGAGTGACATGTGGGACTGTACATATTACTAACATCCTCCTCAAATCCATCTAACAGTATACATACACAGCTCATGCTGTTATACAAATACATTTATTTTCTCTTTTACCATCATCTGATCATCATATACATCATTGTTATCCTGAAACGTTTACTTGCATTGACGTGAATGCAACAGAAGGTAAATCTAGGACTTACCACACATCACAAAACACAATGGTCATTTGAAATACACAAAGTACAGAGCTCCACAATCTTTGACATATACATCATGTGTATGGATCACAAGATGTAACTACAGTCATCCAAAAAATATCTGGGACTCAGAGGCACATTGTAGCCTGTGGGAAAGGAAAAGATGGTGTTGAACATAGTCAAATATATATGTGAGGTAGTTACCTGTTCCTCTTCGGTGCCATAGAGTTAACGGTACAGGGGAAGGACCTCATTAACAAGTCTCTCCGGCTCCTCTGGAGAGAAGGCAGGTGCCCTTTCACCTACTTAGCCTGGCATGATTTCTCCCAGAAGTGGCACACAGTAGCTAAAGTGGCATAGGTGTTGATGGCAGCAGTGTCAGCACGTGGCAAGTGAGTTATTTTTCAAACCATGGAGTACATGTACGCCACGTACGTGGTCATTAGCATAGAAGGGCAGTCATTGGTCCATGACTGTCACAGTCAACAACGTTAGCCTATGGCTGTGAACGCCATGCTTGAAACCGCCCACCACTCAGTCGATTTCTGCCAGTGAGAGCAGCTTCCAAAAGTCCAATATACAAGGTCAGGCATCCCCCATTTAGCAGTTGAAACTACAGTATTGATGACTGGTAAATGCATCACTATCACTACAAATGTGTCGTAACATGTAAACCTATGTAATACTCCAGTGATGTTTACTTTATAGTACACAATCAACAGTGTAGGGCGTTATGGACATAAATGCCATACAACCGCAGTGCACTGCACACGGCTGGTGATGGTATTTTGAGGGGAGAAACATACTTTCATATAACAAGGTGCACATGCAGACCATATAGGCATATGATGTGCACATACATGTAGTAGACACATGTGTCGACAACAATGGGAATTATAGCAGGATCTTGGGGAGTAGACAATTGAAATGTGAAATGTGTGTAATGATTTTTCAGCCAGTAATGTTTTGTCACATTACTTTTGTCTTAATCATCATATATGTTGCTTTGGACACTGTGAATGGTGCACCTATTTGTTCAATTCCTCACATAGCTGCCCTGGGAGAGGGAGGAGACCACAACCTCCAGTGTACCGTCTATTTTCAGACCTTCAGACCATGGAAGAAAGGGATGTAAGAAAAGAGTTTTGTCTGAATAGGCAAACTATACAATATCTATGTCGTCACTTGGAGCCAAATCTCAGGTCTCAAGACAATAATCCAACATGTATACCACCCATTGTGAGACTCATGGCAGTAGTACACTTTCTGTTCATAGGGTCCTTTCAGTATACACTGGCTACATCTGGTGATATGTCACAACCTATGTTCATTTGTGTTTTAAAAGATGTGCTAATAGCAATGATGAAACACATTGAGAGCTTCATCAGTTTCCCCAGATGTGAGGATTTAGCCAATGTGAAGGTTGGCTTCAATGGATTTGGTCACCTCCCACATGTGGTGGAAGCCATTGATGGCACCCATATTGCATTAGTGTCACCGCATGCCAGTGAACATGTCTGTCGAAACAGGAAGCACTTCCGTTCTATCATTTTGCAAGTTGTCTGCTTGCCAGATATGTAAATTTCAAGAGTCTGTGCCCGGTTCCCAGGTTCACTCTATGACTCCTTTGTAATGCGTAACACACCATACCCCAACTGATGTCACAACTGCAACCGAAGAAGGCCGGGCTTGTTGGTAAGTAACATCTGTCCTAACTTTGTGTGTGCAATGTCAGGTGCTACAATCAGGAAGTGTGTGACACATTGTAGCTCTTTTGTTTCATTACAAAATAGGAGACTCAGCACATCCCAAACGTTTGCTTGATTACACCACTAACAAATCCAACTACCCCAGGGGAAGTACCCTTCAATGAGGCCCATAGAAGTACACAGCAGCCATTTGAGTGGGCTTTTGGGCTCCTGAAGGCCCGATTTCTCTACCTAGACAAGACTGGAGGAGCCCTCCTCTATGCACCCAAGAAGGTGTGTCAGATCACCATGTCTTGCTGCGTGCTCCATAACATCGCCCTGCGAAGGAACATATCTTACATCACAGAGGAGGAAGAGCCTGAGGTGCCATCGAGTAAGAATCCTGAAATGCCAAATGATAGTGGTGAAGAGGAAGCAGCTGACTTGTGGCAAGACCTCATTAGCAGCTTCTTCTCATGAGTGTAAGTATGTCATGAAATGGCATGACTTTGACTGCACAATGAACTCTTGTTGTGATATGAGGAGTACATTTTTGAAAAAGTGTTAGAAGGCTGAAGCTCAGAAGAATCTAGCAAAGGGTGTTTGGTGATGACGCTTTTGATACAGTCACATTTAGTAAATGTTGCTTTGTTTATGTCAGATTTTTGTCATGGACTGCATTCTCCAGATGTTTGCTATGTGCAGTGTGTCATATGTATGGTTTCATAACTATATTCTTTGTTTTTGTGTTTGTTTAGATACCTTCACCATGGCATCTTCATTTGAACATTTCAGAGTTGGGACAATTGTAGCTATTTGTTGCTGATGGGACATATCAAGTGGACATGGATTGTTCCTGGGAATATATGTTACAGACTTTGGGAGTACAAGACCTGTGCCAAGACAGCCTGCATAACAAAAGGATGGAAGTTCCTTGTCATGTGGTGGCCATAATGTATTATGTGTGTCATCATGTGGTCAGTACATATGTAGTTGTATGTCAAATCCATGTTAGTTTTACTTCATACTGGCTAAACACCCTTTTTTGGTTGGGGTTTATGTAACTGTTGATGTTGTTAGTGCGCCTGGTCTTTAGTGAGTAAACTTACTAGGGGATGCATATAGGTCGAACCTTTTGGATCGCATGGAGTAATCTAGCTATGGTGTAACCAATGACCATCAATAATCAATACACAATCAGTAATCAATAAGCAAAACATTAATCATCAGTGAATAGCATCAACATCTCATAAGTAACAACAACTCAATTATACGTTTTACCAATTTTATTTCCCTATTTGTTACAATTCTAAGTCATAGGTTAATTCAAACTTTATTCAATTCACTCAAGATTAATACATTAGTGACCACCAATAACATAACCCAATCAGAACTTGAGAAAACATGCTTTTTAACACTTCAACACAAGCCAATAAAGAAAAATGTGTTAACATGAATAGCAGAGTTCAGCAAATCAGGCCATCAATCATTTGTCACCGTACACATCAACGTCTAAGAATAGTAACCCTACCTAACTCAGATTAGCATTGTCTTGTGGGACTTCATGCGAAACAGTTTGGAACATGAATTAAGAAAAACATCTAGCTAGGAGAAAAATTATAAAACAGCGCAGTTGGTACCTGGAAAGAAAAGGCACAAAAAGTCAGTCAGTCACATTGCCATAGCTACCTATCAACGGTATGGATCAGCAACAAAGTCAGTCTTCGTCTACAGGTCATCAATCGATCAGCAACACATCAGGCTCTCAAGAGCAAGAGCCCAATGATAGAGTCTTGCATCAATTTCGGCAAAGGTCTCTCCCCGATCATCTGCCTCTAATGTTTTCCCAACAGTTCTCATCAGTTCTCCCTCTAGATCTTGAGTTTTTCCCCTTTGTCACAACATTATATTAAAGTTACCCAGCCTATCCCCCAAAAACTAATTGGTCAGTTAGTCACCATATGTGATGCTAGCCAATGTCTTTTATTTTACAAATCTATGAGTTCTAATATTTCGTCGCTCCCAGGTTGTCGATTGGTTCACACGACTCATCAGGTATCGAAAATGTTGCATATTCTTCTCCTGTCAGTGTCTCTATTGTTTGAGTCCTGGGAAAGTACATCTCGTCTGCTTTTCACCGGGTTTGATACAAATTTGATTCCCCCATCTCCTGTCTGTTGGTTCATTGCAGAACATTCTAGCTAAGCAGATTTTATTAACATAAGTGGTTCATGGTCAGTTCAACGCATCAGCTTTTCTACATTGCACGATTATTCAGCTTCTGCATTAGGCCTGGCAAAACTAGGCCACAACTTCGGCTAAGTTAACTCTACAATATAATGCAAAACATACGTTATACATCTTAATATGGCAAATTACTACATTATTATTACACATTTTCAATCTTTCACATATATTTTAGTCATTTTTAGTACAATTCGTGAATGTTGGTTACCACCTCCGTGGGCACATTTTCAAATGTGAACAATATTTCTCTACATTAATTTTTCTCTACATCTTATTATTATTATTCAATGCATAAACACTCATTAATAATTTTAATTAACATATCTGCTTCAACAATGTGTTTCATCACTGTAAGCCAAAGTGCCTGTGGCACATCACTGCCATTTGTTTGTGTCATACCACCAAATGCAGAAGCACTGGATTGTAATGACCCTATGATCAGAAACTGTTGTACAGCTGCACTGCCATCTGTGTGAATCTTGCATTATGTGATGTTGGATTCCTTTTGTGAGATAGGCGCTATGACTACTGACATCAGCTGATGACATCAACCAAATTCATTTTTGCCGATTCTACAGGACAATGTCTTATTTATCCCTTCCTTCCATGTCCTGGAGGTCTGTACCTGCAATTTGATTACTGACACAGGCCATTCAATCCTGTTTGATTTTCTATGTATCTGACACCTCAACATCCTATGGTATGAACAATGTAATAAAAATCTTCTTAGACAAGACACTTGTGTGTATGTGTTTGTGTGGCATGGTTGTCATCCTACGCTCAACATTGTGTGCATACAACATATGCATGCTTACACAAGTAGCTTGTTTTGTCATTGTATAGTTCACATGATCTTACATATCTATATTGCTAAATGTGAAATTTACTATACCAGACAATGAGTTTGTGACTTGTGAATTTATTAAAGTGTTAAAGGTTAAGACATACTTGGAGCAAAAACAAACACGAAAACAAAATGAAGGAGTCAGTGATGGTGAATGAAACCATAGATGTAGATGCCAAATCACCTGAATTCCAAAGTCCAAATTACTCCACCCAACAGGAATGGAAAAGTGTCCAGAATTAGTCCAGAGAGTGTGTAACATACAAAGGAGGACATTAAGGTTGATGTTTCTTGTTGGCAGTGGTGGGTGTCTTGTCATCTGCACCTACTGGATATTTGCATTTGCAGGAGACATTCTTGCCTTCAGAAAAGCACCAAAGTTGGGAAAATGAATGCTACAAATAGTCAGTTCAAGGGTGTAGCAGGGTTCACTATTGGAAATGTAGTGGGGGTTGGTTTAGTTAGGGAAACCAGTGAGGCTGTTTTAGTCTCTGATGATGGCATTCACCTTTCCACTCTTGTTGCTTGTTCCCATAATTTGGATAACTACAAGCAACAACCACTAATAAATGGTGTTCGAGCTGAGGCCTTCAGGGACACAGGTGCCAGTGTCACCATGGTCACTGAAAAACTGGTGTCCCCTGAGCAACCCCTACTTGGTCACTAGTACCAAGTGACTGACACCAGCAACAATACTGTGAGCCACCCCATGGCAGTTGTTGATCTCAACTTGGGGGCGGGATGAGTTAATGGTTCTAAAAAAGTTGTAGTGTCCACAGACCTACCTGTAGAATGTCTACTAGGGAACAACTTGGAGACTTCAGCTTGGACTGAAGTAGAGTTGGAGGCCCATGCAGCCATGCTGGGCATTCCTGGCCATACCTTTGCTTTGACAAGGGCTCAGGCCAAGAAGCAAAGGGAACAGGGAAACTTGGATCCTGAAAATATGTATCAAGAGCTTTCCAAAAGCAGGGCTAGGAAGGGTAAGAAATCATCCCCTATCCCTCCCTCCACTGATGATTCCCCCTTTGAAGAGGAGGAATCAACTCCTTGGACAGAACCTACACCTGAAGAGCTTCAAGCTGACACAGCTGAACACTTAGGCGCAGGGGGCCTGCCAGGGAGGAGTTAAATGTGACTCAGCAAACTTGCCCCACACTTGAGGATTTGAGACAGCAAGCTGTCAAAGAAGAAGAAGGGGATGTCAGTGGCACCCACAGGGTGCACTGAGAGAACATTCTCCTATATTCAGAACCTAGGGAACCCAAGCCTGGTGCTACCAGAAGATTGGTGATCCCTCTGCAATACAGAGAGTTTTTGTTGACCTAAGCCCATGAAATTCCCCTTGCTGGACACCTGGGGCAAAGTAAAACTAGTGACAGAATGGTCCCTCACTTTCACTGGCCTCACATTCAGAAGATACAAATGTGTTTTGTGGCTCCTGTGTCACCTGTCAAACCAGTGGCAAGACAGGTGGCACTCCAAAGGCCCCTTTAAACCCACTGCCAGTGTTTGGGGTACCCTTTGAAAGGGTAGGGGTTGACATTGTTGACCCTCCCACAGCTTCTGGAAACAGATTCATACTGGTGGTGGTGGACCATGCTACCAGGTATCCAGAAGCCATAGCTCTTAGGACTACTACAGCTCCTGCAGTGGCAAAGGCCCTACTGGGAATATTTTCCATGGTGAGTTTCCCAAAAGAGATTGTATCAGACAGGCCTAGCAACTTTATCTGCATACTTAAAAGCGATGTGGAAAGAGTGTGGTGTAACCTTCAAGTTCACCACACCTTACCATCCCCAAACAAATGGGTTGGTTGAGAATTTTAACAAAACACTCAAAGGTATGATAATGCAACTCTCTGAAAAACTCAGGAGAAGATGGGGTGTCCTCTTACCATGCCTCCTCTTTGCCTACAGGGAGGTACCCCAAAAAGGAGTGGGCTACATCCCCTTTGAACTCCTCTTTGGTCACCCTATTACAGGTACATTAGCTCTTGTGAAGGATGGTTGGGAGCAACCCTTGAAGCCCCCTAAACAAAATATAGTGGACTATGTACTTCTCCTCAGATCCAGAATGACTAATGATATGAAGAAGGCCAGTAAGAACCTTCAGGCAAGCCACGAATTACAAAAGCAATGGCATGACCAGAAGGTTGTCCTGACTGTGTACCAACCAGGGCAGAAAGTGTGGGTCCTGGAGCCTGTGGCACCAAGAGCACTCCAAAATAAATGGAGTGGACCACACATCATAGTGGAAACAAAGAGTGAGATCACTTATTTAGTAGACCTTGGCACTCCAAGAAGTCCTCTCGGAGTACTTCATGTCAACCGCCTAAAACCCTATTATGACAGGGCTGCCTTAACCTGCTCATGCCCACTGATGAAGGACAAGAAGATGAGAGTGACCCTATCCCTGACCTCTTCTCAAATTCTGCAGCTGATGGCTCAGTTGAGGGGTAGTCTTAGCAGATTGCCATTCTGAGTCTCAAAATAAATCTTCTGGGACAGTTTTCTTAACTGTTTTCCCTTACTCCTGACAAACCACATGGTGTGAACACACCACTGATACAGGGGACAATCTGCCTGGCAAGAGTAAAATCTACAGGCAACCTCATCATGTAAGGGACTGCATCAAAGCAGAGGTGCAAAAGATGCTTGACCTGGGAGTTATTGAGCACTCAGATAGCCCCCGGGCTAGCTCAGTGGTACTATTCCCAAAGCCACACTCTCAAAATGGGAAAAGAGAGATGAGAGGTTTTGTGCTGATTATAGAGAGCTCAATACAGTAACTAAAACATATGCTCATACTATCCCCAGAGCAAATAAGCTCACTGACACACCGGCATGTGCCAAGTACCTTAGCACTTTTGACCTGCAGTAAGCTAGTGGCAAATTAAGTTGTCAGAAGATGCTAAACCAAAAACTGTATTTTCCACCATTGGAAGGCACTATCAATTCACAGTAATGCCCTTTGGTCTGAAGAATGCACCTGCCACTTTTCAGAGGTTGGTGAATACAGTCCTCCAAGGTCTGGAAGCCTTCAATGCAGCATATCTAGATGATATAGCTGTCTTTAGCTCCACCTGGGATGACTACCTGGTCCATCTTTGGAATGATTTGGAGGCTCTGCAGAAAACAGGTCTTACTATAAAGGCTTCAAAGTGCCAAAATAGGGCAGTGGGAAGTGGTTTATCTGGGGCACCTGGTAGGTGGGGAACAGATTCAGCCACTACAGGGAAGATCCAGACCATTTTAGATTGGACTCCCCCTACCACACAGACCCAGGTCAGAGCCTTCTTAGGTCTCATTGGGTATTACAGGAGGTTCACTAAGAACTATGGCTCCATTATTGCCCCTCTTAATTCACCTCGAGGAAAATGCCTAAAAAGGTATTGTGGACAGCCAGCTGTCAAAAAATGGGCCATGTGCTCTGCACATCTTCTAAAAAGCCCAAACTACTCCAAGAAGTTCATAGTTCAGACTGATGCCCCATAATTATATTATGTGTATTTCCGGACAAATTTCAAAAATATTTATTCACTATTTATTATCTGGCAGTCACAGCTCGCAGTCTGGTAAAGGGTCGGAGAAGGGCGGCGTGTGGCGAGCAGGTGTGCGGGCGACAAAAAACAAATGCGACATTAAATGTAAAAAAAAAGAAAAAAAAAACTTACCTTACTGCGAGCCGCCGCACCGTGCAGCTCCGCTGGCTTCACCTGCAGGCACAGACTCCCAGCATGCCCTGCGGCCAATCCTAATGCTGCAATCACGCTGTTGGCAGCATGAAAGCAGTGTTAGGATTGTCTGGAGCACCTTGGCTTGGTGCTCCGAGGCAGACTGGGAGTCTCTGCCTGCTGTCCCCAACCAGGCAACACAATGCTGGTATGGAGGGAGCTCAGTGCGCATTTGTGTTTGGCTGGCCCGAGACGGCCAGCTAAGCATACCTTCATCCCTGTAACTCCCCATGGCACCGCCCCTTTAACAATAAAATGCTAATAAACATAGTTTATTATTGTTTTATTAGTAAAGGTTTGCAGCTACTGCTGCTGGTGGGGAGGCGACGCTCCTCCGCCATTGTGAAGGACAGCCACTGTTTTCTGGTGGAAATATGTATTTGCATGAAGTCTGCCCGTGGTATATTGTGTGAAACATGCACGACAGTGTATGTCTTTAACTACACATTTGCAGAAGGACATTTCTATTTGCATTTTTTCGTGTCTTTTGAAACTGTTTGTAATCATCTAAAGTCTCTGTGGTGGGTAGCAGAAATAAGGTAATAATGCAGGCCCATATTTAATGCACAAACACACATTTAGCCAATAAACAAAAAAGCCTATGTATTGTATTGTATTGTAATCGTATTTATATAGCGCTTACTACCCCTGACGAGGCGTCGAAGCACTTTTCGATGAGTAGCACGCTACTCCGGAACCCAACAAGAATTAGTGATGGATTAGTATCGTTAAATAATGAGTACAGTTTTAGTATTATTATGAGTTAATTTGAGCCGCGGATATGTGATTTTGTTAGTTAGATTGACTGGAGTAATGGAGGGGCGGAGGAGGAAAGAAATCCAGAAGTGTTAATTGGGAGTATATCCATTCACTTACTCAACCCATAGTCTTGGGATGAGTAAAGGGGGGCGGAGAGGGAAGAGTATGTGGAAGGGTTAGGGAGAGCATAGTAGCAGGGTGAGATGAATGCAGGAGAATTTAGTAGGGTTGTGTGGGAGGTCACAGAGGTAGAGTGAGGTTTGGTGAGTTAGATGTGGAGGTGGAGGGAAAGAGCTTAGGCAGAGATATTTAGAAGATGAAAGTGGTAGAAGGGATTTGGTATGAGTCAGAGTGAGAATGGAGGATAGTTTGATAGAGACATGACGTAAGAGTGATGAGTAGATAAGTGTGATAAGATGAGAGCAGGAATTCATAGATGTCTAGTATAACAACCCAGCCAGGAGCCATGCAATGATCCACGAACATGCCAAGCACAGAAACAACATATAAACATACATACATATATATATATATATACACACACCCTCACACACACACATGAATACACATACATATGCACATACAGTACATAATTAGAATCATGGGTATAAAATACTTAGTCAGACAGGTTTAAAGAGTGTGTGTGTGTATTTTATTGTTATGACATAGTAGCAATACATATTTTCCAAAGGAACTATAAATAAATAGAAATATACATATAATCTGAAAAAAATATTTATCCACATAGGCATATGCAGTTCATAGTTGTTTGAAAAAGGAGGTTATGAAGGAAAGAGCCAACTCTTGAGTAGTTTTCTGAAGACAAGAAAGTTATCTGTGGCTCTTATAGTTGGGGGTAATGAATTCCATAGTTTGGCTGCTTGGACGGAGAAGGATGTACCACCTATAGTCTTTTTCTTGTATGGTGGTGTTCTAAGGCGGGGTGTGTAAGTGGCAAGCTTGTAGGATGGGTAGTGTGGCGTTTAGTGGTGGAAGCAGTAAGCAGGCTATACTCTCAGGCTTATATTCCCTCTTAAGGTGTTTAATTAGCTGCTAATTCCCATTGTCTGCTTCACATAACGTGGCCATCCTCTTATAGGACTGTGGCCGAACATGTTCACTGTTTGCACTTGGCTATAAGCAAGCAACATTGTTTTAAATGACAATGTTAAATCAGTCTTACACAGTGAACCCTGTGTTGCACTGAGTGTTTAAATCCACGCCTATATCTGTACAAGTACAGCCCATTTGTGGTGACGGACGCTATTTAAAGGAACTAGGGGCCAGATGTAGCAATTGCCGCATTTGCGATTCGGAAATTGCGAGTTGGTGCGACTCCCAATTTCCGAATCGCAAATGCGGATGCAGAACGGTGTCTCAGACACCGTCTGCGATTCACTATGGAGTCGCAAAGACCCACCTCATTAATATTAATGAGGTGGGTCGCATTTTGCGACCCCATAGCGAGTCCCTGCACTCACAGGGATGGTGGCCTGCTGAAGACAGCAGACCTCCATGTCTATGACTGCTTTTTAAATGAAGCAGTTTTGTTTTTTTGTATTGGAGCCCGTTTTCCTTAAAGGAAAACAAGTTGCAATTCAAAAAAATAACAAAACCATTTGGTTTGCTTTTTTCAGAGTAGGCAGTGGTCCATTCGACCACTGCCTGCTCTGAAAAAACATTTTTGGCAACATTCACAAAGGGGAAGGGGGTCCCATGGGGACCCCTTCCCTTTTGCGAATGGGTTACCACCAGTGTGACACTGGTGGTAACTGCGAATTGCTTTGCGACCGCGTTCGCGGTCACAAAGCAATTTAGCATTGCGAGTCGAGTCGCAAATAGGAAGGGGACACTCCTTCCTATTTGCGAGACGCATTCACATTTTACGAGTCGGTACCGACTCACAAAATGTGAATGTGCATCACGATGAGCATTTTGCATGGCGCAAACTGCGATTTTTGCAGTTTGTACCATGCAAAATGCTTCCTACATCTGGCCTTAAGATCTCAATTTAAACGGCTGTGAAAATGAACAGCAATCATGCAAGGATGCTGCTTTTGTTTAAAATTTCAAAATCTCAGTGCTCCCCTTTGTGAAATCTTAAATGTGGCAGTTGTGTTTTTTCCAACTCACATGTGGAATCTGACGTGGCAGTTTTAAGTATTACCTTTGTGTGCTGTGTTTCCAAAGCCTCCTGATGTTTATCTAGAAGCTCACAAAGTTCAAGTATTTCCTCTGTGTTCTGGACCTAAAGGCAGGGCCGTAGCTTGGTAAATAAGATTGGGGGTAAGGGAGCTTCGGATTGTCAAACAATCACGCTGGCGTACAATGTCAACATACATTATACAACAAGTAGGGCACTGAGAGGGACTCAAGGGGCAGGGCAAAGGGAGACAAATGTGAACTAGCAGGGTACTAAGTGAAGAAAACACAATATTTCGTAAAATAGACAGCATTTTTGAAGACTTTCAAAGCAGAGGGAGAGAGTGTGTGTGCATTTTTGTCTGTGTTTATATTAAACTTTCTTGTGAAATCCGACAGACACCTCACCAGACCGGACTGAAAATCTCTGTACCTAACTATTTTCCATAACATACATTTATTAGGAGGGGTGTAACACCCCAAACACCTACCCCCTACCCTCCCTGAAGCTACACCCCTGCCTAAAGGCTCCTGCCACACTGCTCCTGCAAACGACTTCAGAACTGGCTCTGCTCTCCAACTCCACACTGCCGCCTGCATCGCAGCCCTGGTCCCTTCCTGAGTGGAATGACCGTGAACTGCAAGACAAGCCCGACGCCACCACAGCACTTCCGAAGTCCCTCCATAGCATGAGCCCAGAGCGCCATGTTACCGACTTCTAGGAAACACGACTCTGACTCTGCCGCAGCTCCTGTGGCCCTGTGGTTTTGATCCTTTGCTCAGCAAAGTTGACGCCTTGAATCTTCACTTGCTGGATTAACTGACCCCACCGGGTCGTAAAGAACTGACGCCTCATCACGAAAGCACATCACCTCCCCTGCAACCACAAAAAAACAACGCCTCACCTCCCCTGCCTAGCAGAATGGAAATAATGCCTCATCTTCCCGGTAGCAGTAAGGAACCAATGCTGCACCGGCTCAAGCGATGCCTCACCTTCCCGACTCCGTGTAACATCTTTGTTTCCTCAATGTTTTCCAAGGTACTGTACATAGGGTCCATGTAACTCTGTGACTGGCCTAAACTATCTCACGAGTGGCATCAGACTGTTGGCAATGACTCCATCAAGACACTGTGATAGCCCCAGTTGGAACTATTGTGTTTCTAAGCACTTTACTAAGATTTAACCAGTATCTTATCTTTACTTGTGTATGTTGAATATTTTTTGTTTTGGTCTTGTTTACTCAGATGAATATTGACTATTTTTCTAAACTGGTGTGGAATACTTTTGTGGTGTTTTCACCGAGTGACTGTGTATGTGTGAGTGTAAACAAATACTTTACACATTGCCTCTTAGATAAGCTGGACAGATCATACCAAGCTACCAAGGTGGTGAGCAGGGGTTGTCTTAGCTGTGTGACTCACTTACCCTGACTTGAGTGAGAGTCCCCACTTGAACAGGATACATGTCAGGGCCAACTAAAGACCCCATTTCTAACACCAAATGATATTTAAACCTGATGGATCGTAATTGTTTACTGACAATGTGGCAGAAGTAGAATTCCTGTAAATCTAACACGTGTAGTTGACATTTCTTAAGGCCCTTGAGCCAGAGCCTCTTGGTTGAATTTGCTGTGTCATAGGAGAAATCATAAAATATACCTTATCTTAAGGTAGCCAAGAAGAAATATGCTTCTGAGGACTCCTCTCCTAACTTCTTTGTATGGGTTTGTTAACTCATTTTCAAACTTCTGTTCCCAAATCTTCTTCCTGCATTAGAGCTCTTACAGGTAGATAGCAGAAAGAGTATTGGGGAGCAGTCCCTCCAACTCTGTCTTCCTCATTTCCATCTGTACCCATGTGTGGATAACTGTAGCCTGCTAATCTTGCTAAGGAGAAAATGTGAGGCTAGGTTATCAAGTTGTACCATTACCTCGCAAATGCAACAAGCCAGTGCTGAAATGTTAATGGGTGAAAGAAAGATGGTAATCTAAGCAAAGAAGGCTATCCGCAACAATGTAAGCATAGGTTGCATTGAAAAAGCAAATAGGCAGTAATTATCAACACACCCTGAGTGAGAACACTTCTAAGGCAGTACACACACCTATGGCAGAGATGACACTCATAGTCAGGCATGTGGTCTGCTCCAACACATGTGATCTGATGTTGGAGGTCAGAAGCTATGGAATTAGTCACCACTGCTCAGTGGTGTGTATTGAAAACACTTCTTCACCATACAGGATTGGCTATTTTAGTGACTCAGAGGTGCATTCGAATAATGAGCCTGCTTAGGTTTGTTTGACTTGGTACACCGATGAATCGCAGGGATGCAAGGAAAGCATCCACCATCCACTTGCCACATTGAAGGGGAGTAGTGAAATGTGTTGGTGATTGATGGTCTAGCGAGTTGTTAGCAGCTAAATGAGCAATGGGTGGTGAAATCAGTCTATGGCAAGATACCACAGTGGTGTTAGCCATTGGAGTCTTACCTCTTCATGTATTCGGGTTCTTGTATTGGGATTCATGTATGTGTCTTCTTTTTGAGTCTCACTGACTATCATTTAGGGGCTATCAAGGGGGTGGGTGTCAAGGAGTCGTGAGGAGATCACATATCCCTTGAAAAGCATATATCCCTGAGGGAGTTATAGATATACTGCCTCTACAATTGTCATTGTGGCCAAAGTTTGATGATTTTATAGTATTCCAACTCCATCTTGTCAGACCTTAAAACAAACACAAGATCAAAAGGATCCTGGCTCTGTTTGCAGCAACTCTTGCAAATAGTTTCACAGACCATTCCACTACTCTATATTCAATTCCCTATAAAATGAGGGTCTCAGTCATAGTAGCCCAAAAGACTATTGTTTAGATGTTTGCCAGGAACACAGGGAAAGACACGCTATTAAGATCTCTGCCAACACTTCCAGAAATCTCCTACAACATGGCACAGAAAATTAGGTCTATAACATGACCCTCTTGAATTGTCCCCATAATAGTTGCTCCCATTAGATCAACAGTTGGAAGTATCAGCTAGCTTTAAAATTGATGAAAGCAATAGAGTTTGAGATAAAACATTACCTCTTATAGTAGATCACAGTCAGCTTATATTGAAGTGCTATAATGAGGAGAAGACTTGAAGCTGCAAGGAGATCATATCCAAAACAGAGTCACATTTAGATCCCAATTACAGTGGTGTAGGTCAGATGTGCTTCACAAATGTTTTTTGTACTATCTAGTCCTAAGATTTGCCAAAAGCAAGTGGATTGTCCTGTGATTATAATCACTCCCCAGTGTGATAAACAGTCTGCCTATGAAGGATACTTGGAGCCCATCTTGAAGCAAGTTCAATAAACAAAATAGATAGTTAGATCTGCAAAGCAGACAGTGAACATTGTGACAGTGCTGGCCGGGGGGGCTGCCCTGCACCTGTTCTCCACAAGCCTTTTCATGGTCGTGCTACCCCCGCGAGATGGCTGGTGGTGAACAGGGTCGCAATCCCCAGGGCAGTGCTGGCCTTCCGGATTAGGACCACTGCAACTGCCAGACCACCGGGATCTGTGATTCTGGCGGAACTAGCAGAGCTGGCGGTCCCACCACGGCCCGAACGCCATAGTCCTAATATGGCTCTCAGACCGCCGCATCAGCTGCGACCCGACCACCATCCGCTACACTGGTGGTCAAGTGACCGCCAGATTCGTAATGAGGCCATTTGTGTCTTCTTCCTTTTGTATCAAAGGGATAGTAAGGTTGCAGCCATAGAAACAAAAGCGGAAACTATAGTGCAAATGTTTACACACACCAAGGAGCAGTGTAAATTAGGCTAAAAATAACAATAAATAGTAACATGCATAGATATTTTCTTTTGTGTAATGAAACATAGCCTGCAAAAATACACATGTTGCCATACATCTCTCCTTTCTACTGGTCACTGTTCGTTGTAGAAAAACAGATCATAGGAACAAAAATACAATTCTAACTTCCATTCTTTTACCTTGGCTGCTGGGAGCAGTCATTATGACACCACAACTTATCTATAATCAGTTATTACAGTTGAGCAGCTATGTCAAAAGGAGACAAGAGATGATATAACACAATTTTAATTAGGAAATTATGTAATCTTTGCATTTTCTGCCTATGTACCACCATTACATTGCATGTGTTCCAATATTCATGTATCTAAGTGCACATTTTTATTTACAAATGAATACTGCATTTAAAATTGACTGTACATGTGAAACATACAACATCTACTTTATTGTAGGTTGAGAGTACATCAAGTATTGATATAATTGAAGAATTTTGATTTATAATGTGTGATAGGATCAACTGAAGGTGCAACAGAATTGATATGTTGATTCTTTCATATTACATAATTCATGAAGAGGTCCTTCCTTTTTAAAATAATCAGAAAAAGCTTGGTATAGATAAGTTTATTGCAGAGAAAAATCTTCAACTTCCTGGGAGATTGCATGTGTGAGCTGAGCTGCAAACATCCCAAGCAAAGACCATCAGCTCTCTGAAGCCAGCCTTGTCTTATTAACTCAGGGAACCCCAAAACTAAGACAGTAAGACCGAGAGTGACCTACTCAAAAACAGAGTAACCGAGAAATATGGGCCAGAGACCACCTCCAGAAACTCAGAAGGGCACTTTTGGTGCTAAGACAGCTTCTGTAGGGGCTATAAGGGAGCATTTGGTTAAGAGTGGTTCTATGAATCAATACAAAGAATTTGTTGAATCAGAGCCTCAAGACCCTCAAGCGTGATTTGCCACATTCTCTAAATGTTTGATTGATTGATTTATGAAACACCATCACAATTATGTAATTATTTTTAATATTTTTGTTGTTGATTGCTTTCATTGCCACTATTGTGGCCATTTTTATAGTTGCATACTATTGTGGCCATTTTTATAGTTACATCTGTACTTATTATCTTCCCTAGAACATTAACTTTAATAAAGTCTTAAAATGTATAGTGTGGGTTTATTGTATATTTCTGAACTCGCAAATAAACAAATAATTCTATAGTACCACAGGACTGATCACTGCCTGGAATGTGCATCCTCATGTAATGGACAGGCAGTATGTGGCTTACAGTCCATTTAATTCCCTTTCTCGAATTCACAAGTTGGCTTTGAACCTATGCTTTGGCCAGAGTGGTTAGGGGGCATCTACAACTGCACTGTGTTTTGATTATTCACATTGAAGGTGCTACATAGTGTTGTGGGTGTGCTGATAATGATTACTGTCTAAGGGGGTGTATTCTAGAAGTATACTTTGACATTTATTATGGGGATGCTGGCTTCTTCAAGTGTTTTTGGCATGTATAAATACATTTTAGGAGTCTTAAAGCTTCTGTTGCACTTGAAATAACTATGATGCAGCTGGGGTTGTGGTGATCAAGAATTGACAAGATACAAATTGCTAGTGAGTTTAGTTTGGTAACAGCAAGAATAGACATTGCGCACAGATGGATTAGTCATACATTGCCAGCTATTCAGAATAGTGCAGTAACATAGAATGGTGCACGGTGGCAAGAAGAGTGGAGACATGGAATTGGAATGCAGGCATACGTTTACAAAAATAGGGTTTCTATGGAAGCACTTTAACAATCTGAACTTGGGGAATCTGCCTGGAAAACCATCTTAATATTGAAATTTGAGACCAGGCAAATGACAGGGCACAAAATGCATTTTCTAAAAACTGACTCTATGGTAGCAACAAAGTATATGACACCTGTTATATCTCATACCTTGAGCACATGTGCTTACAATCTAAAGAATGCATATGTAGCTATGTGTAGTGCTCAGTGATCAAGTTAATTAAACTGTTCTGTATGCAAGGCACAACCCTAATTCACAGATAGGAACATAGCTTATTATATAACCACAATGAAAAAAAGCAATAAATTCAAAGTGAAAAATAAATTCTATGGCATGATGATAATCTTTCAACACATTTAGCCACAAATGTGTTGAAAGTAAAAACGTAATGTCCAAAAACAATATATAAGGAGTTTCCTTGGAATTAGACATCTCTAAACAACTTAACTCAGAAGGATATAAAATTCAGCAACAAAAATAGGCTTTTTATAAATTGACTCACTAAAGGCATCGATGAGCCAATAACAGTCAGTTACCATGATAAGTTTGTACTGGTTTCCTTTGGTTGTGTTATTTTACTCTTAATCATTTAGTAAGCTTTTTATTGTAAGAGTGTAAATCAAGGAACATTCACATTTACTGCCCAACACCCAGGCAACCCTCCTTCTCATGACAATACATTAAAAAACCATGTTGTTGGAGTCCTATAAGTGTGCATAACAAGCCATACATATGGGGGTGGGGCTTGGCAAGATGGCTGCATAGATGCTCCCGCCATCCCTCCCCTGACCATCCCTAACAGAAGAATGCTGCAGAAAAGGCCTCTCTGAGAGCCGGGACTCCTGAGAACTTGTGAAGCACTGTGTCCGGCTTACTGGGAAATAGCTGGGGTTCACGATTCGCCACACTGCAGGACCTAGAAAGAGGGGCTGGTGGAGGTGGCCTGCACGCCCGGGATCATGGCCTATGGGGTGGACAAGCAACGGAGTAAACAATGGTGAGGGGGGCCATGTGGCTGCCCATTCTCGAATGTTGAGGGTGCAGCTGCTTTGCCAAAGTCCCCACTGGGTAGAGTCACAACCGGAAGGGATCACCCGCCTTGAGGCTCCTGGTAGGGCAGGCAGACCTGGAGAGCCTGTCTGCCATTAGTTAAAAGAGAACTGGCTGGTGGGCCGTAGGAGCTGTCCATGAAAACGGCACTGAGCCCCGGAACGCGATTGCTGACAGTCCGCCGGGTTGGATTTGACAATCCTTTTGGTGCCTCTGTAATCCCCACAGTGGCAGGCAAAGATGACCTGTAAAGCAGGAAAATTGGAGCTGGTGAGACACAGTGGATGGCAAGACCTGCCTGCTAAAAAAACAGTCCCAACATTAGGGGACCAGGCCCAGGTGAGGCACACTTGCCTAGAGTGGGTGATATCTAACCTCTGCTGAACAGTGCTAAATCGATATCGAGAAAGCTATGGGACACTGCGCATACTGAGGTGACAGCAGTGGGGCTCCATGGAGTAACGGAAATATGGATGGCCCTTTGTCACATATAGAGGCTAGTTTAATCCTAACTGGGGGGTAAAGTTACCCATCTGTCCATTGCTTGGAAGCTTTGCAGTGACTGAATAGCCTTTAAGCTAATAGTATGTGACCCTGAAGTGCATGGAAACAGTCCTACACTGTGGGCACCATAATTGGTACAACGAAGGTGGGAGGACCTGCTGGAGACCCATACTTAGTGTAGGAAGACGCCAACTGACGAGGAAGCTACTGCTGTGCATCAGTGAAGGTGCTGCAGTACTGCAACCCGAATGAGGGGGACCCTCCTGGTAGATTGAATGGAAAGAGATGAATACTAAGGCGCTGACTGCAGATGAGGCCCCCTCGTTCCCTCCAACAACTATGGACTAATGGAGATCAGAGACACCCTGGGGAACAGCATAAGACTAGCGCAAAAACAGTGCATGGGTTGTGATATACACACTTCTACTGCCCCAGGATAAGTAAACCTCTGTCACTGACTTGGTCTGAGTGATTGTACTCCTCAAAAGAGTATGATATTTATGCAACTAAGGATACAAACATAATGGGCAAAGTCAAGGTGCCAAAAGCTACTCAGACCAATAAAATAGTGAACTACACTCAGGAAGTCTCCATGATGGAACGAACTGAAGATGAATCTGGGACTCAGATGGACAGACAGTTGGGCCAGGGGCCCCTCACTTACAGGTCATCAAAAATACAAAGACAATTAGCTACAAAGATGAATGCATTTGCTATAGATGTGAACCTCCTGAGAGTGAATCTTCGTGGCGTTGCAGGCTGGGTCATGCTTTCTGGACAATCTGATTAGGAAACGAGCGTGCACTCCACAAGCAGTGCTATTGCGGTGCTGGCTAATAAGAAACTTCGGACCTCATTACAACCTCAGCGGTCTTCACAGAAGACCCCTGAGGCTGCGGGTTCCAGAATACCGCCAGTGCTGGCGGTATTTCTGGCTCCCTATTTGACTTTTCCGCTGGGCCAGCGGACAGTAACAGTGTTATCATCCGCTGGCCAAGCGGAAAAGTCACATCAACATTGCTGCCAGCTCGTAATAGAGGCGGCGGCAATGCTGATGTGCAGCGGGTGCAGTAGCACCCATCGCGCATTTCACTGCCCGAAATTCAAGCAGTGAAATGTGCGATGGGGCTCTGCCTGGGGACCCTGCACTGCCCATGCAAATTACATGAGCAGTGCAGGGGCACCCCAAGTCCGCCTTACCGCCAGCCTTTCCATGGCAGTGTTTACCGCCAAGGCTAGGCTGGCGGTTGGGGATTATGACCGCCAGGCGGAAGCCTGGTGGTATAGTGGAGGGATCGGCGGTATGGCTGTGGCTATAGCGCCACGGTCATAATAGCTGGCGGAACACCGCCAGCCTGTTGCCAGTGTTACCGGCAGCTTACCGCCGGCCGCAAGGGTCGTAATGAGGCCCATAGTGGTGGGTTTTTGCCACTAGATACAATATTGGCAAAATGATGCATGGACATTAGATGGATGAATGAGTAGGTCTCCCACTACATAGAGTGGCTGAGGGATACAAATGACTGGGCAGTTATAGAGGAAATCAGAATGAAACATGTAAGGCAAGATGATTGTTTATCTAATAACTTTATGGCATGGGTGATGATGCTTACTGAATTGCATGGAGAAGACAATGAAGGGAGTGACAGGGAGGAAACTGCAGGCTGAGAAAAAGGGTGGAGTGGAAGCTCATATAGGAGTGGGCACACCCCGTGAATAATAGTATCTACCGACAGAACAGATGGCCCCGACAAGGGGACAGTGATGATATGCACATTAGAACAGCTTATAAGGGGGAGGAAGTTGGGGGGGGTTGTTTTATACATGCTTTGTAAATTCCTTTTTGTCTTTCCATATAAACTTGAATGTTGTAATGAATAAGAACACACATGACAAGTAATAAGAGTTGCTTGTGACATTCTGTTAACCTTTGTACGCTGACAAAAAAAACAATAAAAATATATTTTTTTAAAACAAGACATACCCATACCCCCGCAAAGTATAGGGAAAAATAAAAGCATTTATTTAACTCAAAAATAAAGAATATTAATATTCTTATGTGTTTATTAATGTAAATTCATTGTATATATTTTCTTTAAATGTAGAACAAAACAAAAAATGGTACAGCTCTATGAAATTAATTTTGAATTACTACCTTAAAATAATTGAACTATATTAAATTATTTTAAAATATAAAATATATTCTCACCTATAGACATGTTTTCAATATCAGTTAATAATTAGTAAAGGTGTTGCATAGAAGTAATTAAAATAATGTAATCATTTTTAATAAAATATAGTGTTACATTTTTGTGAAATTCAAAATATGTTTTATTTTAAGTCCCCACCTCCATTATTTTTTATGTGAGGATGTTGCAGTACTTGTGAGTGGGCAAGTGTAGTGTTGAACTTACTACTGTTCTATTTTTTTAGTAGTAACTCAGAGACTGTGAATATCAAAAAATAGAAAACTTGCTCAAAAGTGTAAACTCACTCAAAAATGTAAGTTACCTTTGTGAATCAGGCACGTTGTATTTACTGCCTTTATAAACTGGACGTGACTTTACACCCTCCTGCATCCCCATGGCTAGGTCATCATCCATGCTATCTTTCCTTTGACTCACTGAGCAAAATGCATTGTTCACATCTTCAGAGGTTGTAGTTGTCCTTCACCCCTTAAACCAACAATGCTAAGTACAGGCCCTCATATGACCCCTCTCAAGAGTGTGATATCAAACTGAGTCATGTGTAACGGCTCTTCTCGCTTACTTGTCTCTCTGGTATTTTGGAGAAACACCCTTCTGGAGTCTCTTTCACTCACCACTGCTTGGCTTCCCAGCTCTGCTGATTGCTGAAATGTTATAACATCTTATTGACTCTCTCCATAAGAGAAGTTGTTAATCTTGCCGGCCTGGGACATTATTTCCTCCTTCAGCATATGATTGAACAATTTGGCCACAATGCTTCTAGATCTCCTGACAGGCTAACAAGAGGACTTTCCCACCCTAGGAGCTCTCACCATTCCAATCAGTATCTGTTGAGTTGCGTTCAATATGCCTTAAAAGATGTTATTACAGCACATATTGATAGAATCACCCTCTTAATCTTCTTTCAGATTGCAGATAGGGGAATTGTTCCATTGAGACCTATTTGGTCCTATATACTTCCAGGTGCACTAAATAGATGTGCATAAGCTACTCGGCTGCTCCCCATATCTCCAGCTGATTCTTTGCCACTTTCCACCTTTGGTTCAAAGACTGTGGCCCTCATTACAACCCTGGCGGCTGGTGTTAAAACGGCGGTAATACTGTCAACAGGCCAGCGGTAAAAAAAAATGGGATCATGTCCACGGCGGAAACCGTCAATACATACAGCCACTTTAACACTCCGACCACCACGGCGGCAGCAACAAACACCGCAGCGGTAACCACCAACAGACAGGCGGAAGACAATGTACAGCCCACCCTATTACAACACACCCATCCGCCAGCTTTTCCGGGGCAGAACCAACACCATCAAAAGCATGGCGGAAACAGAACTTGGAAGGGAAACCACTCACCTCTCGACACTCAACGAAGAACCAGGACGCCATGGAGCCCGAGCTGCACGTTCTGCCCATGCTGGTGTATCTTCTCATATATCAGGAGCACCAACAGCGGCGACGACGACCACGGTGAGTACAGCACCTAGTAGACAGGGGAGGGGGGAAGAAAAAAGAGAGTGACACACACACGCAACATCCCCACCCTCACCCCCAACACCATACACACAAACACATGCAACAACATTACATCTGCACCCAGTAACCATCTGGAAGAATGCAAGGACAAAAGGAATTGAGTCAAATTAGTGTAATATTAAAATTCTAGAGAAATACGTTCATAAATAAATAAACAGTATGTACAATGTATACAATATATACAAAATGAAGGACAATGTCCATACAAAAATAGTCCATGGCCCACTGGCCCATAACACATAGGCCAAGCCCACACTTGACTCCTGTCTCAAAATGGAGAGAACACTGCAGGGGCATCAGGTCTAAAACACACTGGCACTTCAGGGGGACGGGGAAGGAGGGGGAATCTCAGCAGGAAGATGGTACAACGCCACTGCTCCTGGAGGGGGCTCCATGCCCACTGCGATGTCCTAGGGAGTCCAAGGCCACAGTCTCTCAAGTCTCTCAAGTGGGTGATTTGCCCACTGCTTGGTCCTGGGGAGCGCAAAGCCACTTGTCTCTCAAGTCTCTCAACTGGGTGGTTTGCCCACTGCTTGGTCCTGGGGAGTGCAAGGCCACAGTCTCTCAAGTGGGTGGTTTGCCCACTGCTTGGACCTGGGCAGTGCAAGGCCACAGTCTCTCAAGTGGGTGGTTTGCCCACTGCTTGGTCCTTGGGAGTGCAAGGCCGCAGTCTCTCAAGTGCGTGGTTTGCCCACTGCCTGGTCCTGGGGAGTGCAAGGCAGCAGTCGCTCAAGTGGATGGCTTCTTCCACTGGTTCTGGAGGGGGCATTGTACCCTGTATGCTTCATCCTGCCAAAGATAGGGTTAGTGGATGCCTTTCTCCACTGGTTCTGGAGGAGGCATAGTGCCCAGTGTGCTTCATCATGCCAAGGAGAGGGTGAGTGGATGCTTTTCTCAACTGATTCTGGTGGGGGCATTTTGCCCAGTGTGCTTTATCCTGGGAAGGATGTAGTGAGTGGGTTCCTTTCTCCACTGGTTCTAGAGGGGGCTTTGTGCCCAGTGTGCTTCATCCTGCCAAGGATAGGGTGGGTGGATGCATTTTGCCACTGGTTCTGGAGGGGGCATTGTGCCCAGTGATGCAGCACGCGGGGGTGCCAGGTCACACTCCCTCACCTGGGTGCCAGACCCACAAGATTTGCAGTGGTCAGGGTGCACAATAGTCCATGGAGGCAGGGCTACAGTCCATCCGCCGGCGGCTACAGTTGCACAGTGGTGGTAGTGGTGGTGCTGATGGGGGTGCTGCCAGTGGTGGGGGGAGGCTTCAGCCCTTCCCCTGCAGCCTCGGACGGCTGTCCACTGGGGCTGCTGCTGCTGGCAGTGGTTCCACTTTCAGCAGTGTAGGTGTCGGTGCTGGTTGCGGTGGAGGTGCCAGTGCTGCCAGTAGTGGGGGGAGGCTCCAGCCCTTCTCCTGCAGCTTCGGATGGCTGCCCACAAGGGCTGCTGCTGCTTGCAGTCGTGGTGCTTGCGGCGGTGCACGTGGCGGTGCACGTGGCGGTGCAGGTGGCAGTGCTTGCAGCAGTGCTTGCTGCTGTGCAGGCGGCGGTGCTGGCAGCCACCAGGCCTTCACCTGCAGGCCCGGACGGCTGAAGAGCCTTGGCTGGTGTTTTGTGCCCCTCCCTGCCCTTGGCAGATGGTGGTGTCACCTTGAGTATGGCAGCTGGAGTCTTTGAGGTGGCCTTGCTGGGTGGTTGTGGCTCCTTCGCCTTACTGGATGCTGTCCCCTTCTTCACCTTGGCAGGTGGCGGAATGTTCTTTGCCTTGGCAGGGGTTGGTGGTACACTGGCTAGCCTGACGGGTGCCACCTCTGAGCCTCTGAGAGCTGCAGGAACCACAGCGGAAGTAGACTTGGATGGCTGAGGTGCTGGGCTGGGTTTTGGCCACCCTGGCCCAAGGGGAAGGACTGGGGAGGGGTAGGGAACAGGTCAATGTTGTCTAGGAAAAGCTTCCTACGGACGTTTAGGTTGGAAGAGGGTGAAGGTTTGGGACTAGAGGAAGAGGGAGTGGTTGTAGAAGTTGCCAGTCTGCTGTTTGGGTGCAGGTGCATGAGCTGGATGCTGTTGCGAGGTAGATGGCTGTTGGGTGGGTGTGTGCTTGCGTATGTGTACTTTGGGAGGAGGGGTCACAGACACAGTGGGAGAGGACACAGGGGATGTGTGCATGGATGTGGGGGTGGTGACTGCCAGTGAGGGGTGTGTAGTGGTGGGCGTGCTGGTGATGGAGGTAGTGGATGAGGATGTAGTGCGTGCAGGTGTGGGTGGAGACGCTACTGGGAGGGAGGTCCTCAAACACATCCACACCTCCCCTGGAGGGAGGTGGAAGACGAGGAGGAGGGGGACACAGTGGAGGCAGTGGATTTTGGTGTGTCTGCATGGGGATGGTGCTTGTGTGAGTGCCTGTGGGATGAAGTGTGGTACTTGTGTTTGCCTGAGCCACTTTTGTGTGTTGATTTGGGTGAATGCTGGTCTGAAGGTGTGCTTGGGATAGGCTGGGGTTGAGGGGATTGGGACTCGGTAGAGGAAGTTGTAGGGGGAGGCTGGAGACAGGGACAATGGCTGCCATCAGTGCGGAGGCCAGAGCCTGAAATGCTCTCTGTTGGGCCGCCACGCCAGAGAGAATGCCCTCCAGGTATGCATGTGCTTGTTGCAAATGCCTCTCGACACCCTGGATGGCATTCAGTATGGTTGACTGCACAACAGTGAGGGATCTCAGGAGGTCAATAGCCTCCTCACTGAGGGCAGCAGGGCTGACGGGGGCAGGGCCTGAGGTGCCTGGGGCAAAGGAGATGCCCACCCTCCTGGGTGAGCGGGCACGGGAAACACGCTGAGCGGCTGCTGGGAGGGCGGTGCTGGTAGGGGGGGTGGCAGCTGTACCTGTTGTTGGGGTGGGCACAGAGGTGTCCGCCACCGCCAGGGAGCTTCCATTGGAGGAGGAGTCGCTGTCTGTAGTGTCCCCTCCTGTCTCCATCGTGGTGCTCCCCTACGTCCCACTGGTGCCCTTACCCTTGGTGGATTCCGCCTCCAGGCCCATGTGGGATGCAGCTCCCTCCGTCGCCGGTGCCTCTGCTCCTCCGCCAGATGATGCTAATGCACATAAGGACAGGGCGACAAAACAAAAAGGGGGGGAGAGACAGAGGATACACTTGGTCAATGCCAGCAACAACACTACCGTTGGCGTACATAACACACAGGGAGCTGCCCTATGCACTAGGCCATGCACTACCAGTTACAATGCTAGTCAGCAGCCCATGGAGGACGTGGCATAACGCCATCAGCTGCACACCTGAAACCCACAGGACCCTGCCCAATAGTAGATGCCCACTAACACCATTGGGTTTGGAGTGCTGCAGAGCCTGCCCAACAAGGGACCTACCCTGCCATGTTCGCCCTGGCCTAGGGGCATCCTCAGTCCACATCCCCCACCCAGGTAAAACCTTAACGCATGCCAACTCATAAATCTGAATTTGTACTCACCCCCTTGTAGCTGCTGTGATGCCCTCAAGCGCCCATCCAACTCCGGATAGGCCACTGCCAGGATGCGGAACATCAGGGTGGTCAGGGTACGACAGGCACCCCTTCCTTGTTGGGAGGCCAGCCCCACCTGGGCCTCTGCCATCTTCCCTGTACAGCAGCGCAGGTCCTCCCACCGTTTGCAGCAGTGGGTGCTCTGCCTGTGAAAGACCCCCAGGGTCGCATCTCCTCGGCGATGGCACGCCAAATACCCTTTTTCTGATGGCTGCTGACCTGGAGGAAAAATACAGCAGAAAAGGGATTAGTAATACCGACCGGACCATCACACTCATGGCCCACCATATCCCTCCCATCCACTAAGGCACATACATTGACCACCATACATGCAGCACTCTGCCCAGGACACCTCAGTCCCCACCCCCTGCATGTGGCTTACACACACAGCACTCCATACATTCATGGCCTACGCATCATGGTCACAGTGTACTCACCTGTTTGTCTGGAGGACCACAGAGTAAAGTGTTCTGGGGTAGGACCCCATCCACCAGTCTCTCCAACTCCTCCGCAGTGAAGGCAGGGGCCCTTTCCCCAGACACATGAGCCATTGTCGCTTCCAGACACAGGTCACAGCAGCACTTGCAGTGTAGGTCCTCTCCTGTTGAAGGTCAGGTAGCAAGAGAGTGATGTCAGCGGCGGTGCATACCATCCCGCTGGCGTACATCGCCATTGGCTCCTGGAACCCATAGGGCCCAATGATAACCAATGCAAAGTTGCGTGGCGGTCATCGACCGCCTACCGCAAAGATGCACTACGCCAGTGGAATTACCTCATTTCCACTTGTCCCATCTCACAGGTCAGGCAGCCGCCATTTCAGGGGGGCACAGGCGATGGCACCTATCTGCGTCACAGCAGATATTGGCACATCAACTGACTTTCGGATTCACATACTGGTTCTGTAAGTGAAGAGATGCATCATTATTGCAATTGATGTGTGAATATGACCCTCTGCTCACTGTTTTCCTCCCTAGGCTTCAACTGCTGAGGATGAATATGAGAGGGAGACATCCTCCAGTGTACAAACCCCTGGTGGACCTTGCAACAATGGAGGACAGACAAATTATCCTAACATACATACTTGATCGGGCCACAATCCATGAACTGTGTGCCCAATTGGAGCCAGACCTGATGTCAGCTATCCGCCAGCCTACAGGTATCCCCCCCTCTAGTGCAAGTACTGTCAGTGCTCCATTTCCTGGCAAGTGGTTTGTTTCAAACAACAGTGGCCATGGCATCAGGGATGTCTCAGCCAATGTTCTCCAACGTGTTGACCAGAGTGTTGTCTGCCCTGCTGAAACACATGCGCAGCTACATCGTATTCCCCCAGGTGGAGGATCTGGCCACAGTGAAAGCTGACTTTTATGCCCTGGGACATATCCCCAACATCATTAGTGCCATTGATGATACACATGTAGCATTTCCCCCCCCCCAGAGAAATGAACAGGTGTTCAGGAATAGAAAAATCTATCACTCTATGAATGTGTAGATGGTGTGTTGGCTGACTAGTACATCTCCCATGTGAATGCCAAGTATCTTGGCTCTCTGCATGACGCCTTTATCTTGAGGAATAGCAGCATCCCATATGTGATGGCTCAACCCCAGAGGCACCGACTGTGGCTAGTAGGTGAGCCCAAGGTCCCCACCCAGTATATGTTGGTGTCTGGGTATAGGGTTGTCCATAAGGGTTAGTGTGTGTCTAACAGTTGTCCCTTAATATTTGCAGGTGACTATGGTTACCCCAACCTCTCGTGGCTACTGACCCCAGTGAGGAATCCCAGGACAAGGGCAGAGAAGCATTACAATGAGGCACATGGGCGAACAAGGAGGAATATTGAGAGAGCCTTCTGCCTCCTGAAGGCCAGGTTCTGGTACCTCCACCTGACAAGTGGATCCCTGTACTACTCACCCAAGAAGGTGTGTCAGACCATCATTGCATGTTGCACAACCTGGCCTTGAAACAGCAGGTGCCTTTTCTGCAGGAGGATGAGCCTGGAGATGGTCTTGTGGCAGAGGTGAAGCCTGTGGACAGTGAGGAAGAGGAGGCAGAGGATGAAGATGCAGACAACAAAAGTAATATCCTACAGCAGTACTTCCAGTGACACACGGGTAAGACACTGTAACTTCACTTTTCTTTTCAGTTTTCTGTTGGACATTGTAAATGGTAGTGTGATTTCCCTATGTCTATGGCCACTTACTGTACCCTTTGGTATCTCTATTTTCAGATCTCTGTGCCCCACTCTGACTCCTGGTATGTTAACTGCTGCCCACTACAGGTCATACCAATGTATAAACTACTGTACATGAGATTTGCAAGGTTTTCAGAATGTTGTACTAATATATATTTCAATCAATTGACAGAATCCAGAATTGTATTTGTTCCAAGGGTGTTTATTTAAGTGCTAATAAGTAGAGGGGGATGTGCAATGGGCTGGGGTGATGGTGGAGGAATGTCCATTTAGAGTCCAGTCTCTTGTTATCACAGGTGCATTGTCCAATGGGGCATAGGAAGGGGAGCAATGGCAGTTCAAAGTGGACAGGGTGACAGAGTGGAACAGAAGGGGGACAATCAGGTGAGTCTTATTTCCTGGCGGGGGTCTTGCAATGTTTCTGGCTTCTGCCTGGATCGTGGGACCGTTTGCAGGGTGGTACTCTTTCTGCAGGGGGTGGGGTGCTGGTGGCTTGTTGTTCCAGTGGCGGGCCTCCTGTCCACTAGCGTCGGTGGATGTGGAGGGATGTTCATCGGTATGGCTAGTGTCAGGGGCCAGTTGTTGTGCCACTGCCTCCCTCATGGTGTTGGCCATGACAGCCAGCACCCCTGCAATGGTGACCAGGATGGTGTGGATGTGTTTGAGGTCCTCCCTGATCCCCAGGTACTGTCCCTCCTGCAGCCGCTGGGTCTCCTGCAACTTGGCCAGTATCTGGCCCAAGGTCTCCTGGGAATGTTGGTATGCTCCTAGGGTCCCTGCAAGTGCCTCGTGGAGATTAGGTTCCCTGGGCCTGCCCTCCCCCTGTCACATAGCAGTCCTCCCAGCTTCCCTGTCGTCCTGTGCCTCAGTCCCCTGAACCGTGTGCCCACTGCCACTGACCCCAGGTCCCTGATTGTCTTGGGTTTGTGTAGTTGCCTGGGGTCCCTGTAGTGGTAGACACACTGGTGAGTGACGTGTCCTGGGGACAGTGGTATGGGCCCGCTGGGTGGGTGCTGTGCTGGTGTTTCCTGAGGGGGGAGGCTCTGTGGTGGTATGGGACTGTGGCAGGGTAACCAACTGTCCAGAGGTCCCTGATGGGCCAGGTTGATCATCGTGATCCAGGCATGCAGAGCTGCTGGAATCATTGTGGGCCTCTTCAGTGGGGGGACTGGATGTTGGTGGCACTTCCTCTCCAGTGACGTTGAGTGGGGGTCCTGTGGGGATGAAAATGCTGTGTTTTTCTATCTGCATGTGCCATCTTGTGCATGGGTGTGTTTCCCTGTGTGGTTGTGATTGCTCTGTCAGCTTTGCCTTGTGTGCGTGGTGATTTTGTGGGCTAGTTGATTCTCTCTATTGGGCATGCTTTAGTGATGGGTGTCCATGCAGGTCTGTGATGGGTGTCCATGCATGGGTGTTGCATTCATGGCTTGGCATTGGGATGGGTGGGTTGTGATAGTGGGATATTTGTGAGGTGGTGGAGTGATGGGGGTGAGGGCAAGGGTAGGAGTTTGTGATGACTTGCAGGTAGGGTGGGGGATATAGTAGTAAAGATTTGACTTACCAGAGTCCAGTCCTCCTGCTACTCTTGCGAGGCCCTCAGGATGCATTATTGCCAAGACTTGCTCCTCCCATGTTAGTTGTGGGGGAGGAGGTGGGGGTCCACTGCCATTCCTCTGTACAGCTACCTGGAACGCACCTTCCCCCGTAAGTCGTTCCACCTCTTCCTGATGTCATCCCTTGTTCTTGGGTGCTTTCCCACAGCGTTGACCCTGTTCACTGATCTCCGCCATGGCTACATCTTCCTTGCAATGGACGTCTGCTGCACCTGTGATCCGAATAGCTGTTGCTCTACCCAGATGATTTACTCCACCATGACCCTTAGCTCCTCCTCAGAAAACCTGGGGTGTCTTTGGGGTGCCATGGATGTGGTGTGAGTGGTATGTGTGAGGATGTGTGGGGAGATGTGTTGTGGTGTGTGCTGTGAGGTGCGTGGATGGTGTATGGGTGATGGTGTTCTGTGGCTCAGATTGAGTGGGTGCTTCTGGCTTGTCTCTCTCACTGTTTGCAATCTTTTTTTTCGTAGAAAGGGTTTTGGGTAATGTTGGTGTGTGTTTTATAGTGGCCTGAATGTGTGGGTGTGTGTAATTTGAACTGTCTAATGTGGTGTAGTTTTGTAAGTGTGTGTGTATTTTGAGGGCAGCGGTGTGTACCGCCAATGGTTTACTGCGGTTGAAAGACCGCTGCAGTGATTCGTGGGTCCCGATACTGTGGGCGTATTTCTGTTGGCGTAACAGTGTGGGTTTTGGTACCACCATTTATCTCTGACCTTTGGTCTGGTGGACATGTGTGGGTGTCTGTATGGTGTCGGATTTCTCTGTGTGGGTCATCATACCCGTAGTGGTATACCGGCGCGGTCACGGTATATTGGCAGATGTCAGCACGGCGGTAGGCGGCATTTACCGCCAAGCTTGTAATGAGGGCCTGTATGTCTGTTTTCATGTGTGTAATGTCTCTCCTGCATGGAATCCACCACCTCCTCCACGGTCTTGTCAAAGCTGGCTTTAAGCTCTACAAGGCAGTCAGTCAAATCACCTCTTGTGAGAGAGGGTGGGGTTTTCGTTGCCATGGATTCTGATGATGCTGTGGTGGCCTTGGCCCAGATACTGGACTAATTTTCTCTACTAGTCTGGCTTACCAATTTGTTCGATGTAGCTTGCTTCTCACTCTTGCACTCCCTTTCTTCTCATAGAGCAGGGCAACTTTTCTCTTGGCTGCTGGCCTGTTGGAACTCACAGTCTATATGCTGACCCCTCTAAAGCAATAGGGTTGGGTGCTGGGGAAAGCATCTTTTCTGGCATATTCACTGAACCCTGTGATCCCTGGCATTACTTGCCCCTGTTTACTGGTAATCATATCAGCAGACTATGCCTTCGGGGCCTCTGTTCTAACATCCCCCTCAAGGTGTTTCATGTTCTCCCATTAGGTCCTAATATGTCCTACTAGTCTTGCCTTTTGCTGTCCATAAAGGCCAGAATCAGTCCATGGCGGCATGAAGAGTGCAGGCTGCAACAATTTTTTGCTCACATGCCCCTCTGCTACAGCAACAGTTTGCTTCCATGTGCCTTTTATATACCGCAAAATGTTGCAGACTATGGCCTCTGCCTCTTCACTCTAGTAGGGCAAGGTCTCCCCCACTGCCTTTTTCTCTCATGAGCAGAGTCATTCTCTTACTTTACTGCCCCACACTTGCAGGATTGCGTTGGTCCCTAGGAACCTGCCTACTACAGGGGCAATCTCATGGCCACCCTTCCTAATGTCCTCTGGTGGCTGACTGTCATTTTGTGTGCCATCTGTTCTCGTTGTCCAGTTCAATTCATGTTGTCTACCAGCTTCCAAGGAGCCTCTGTTCTGTTAGTGGAGCCTCTTCTATATTTTACTGATGATCTGCTCTATATTTCCCACATCAGAGTGTCTTCCAAAGTTGTGGGGCACAAAGCTGGCCACAGAGAGATATGCTGGGTAGCACTATCATGTGTCCATGCAAGCTCCAGTGTGAGTTGAGAATGCTGGTAGAGGATGAATACATTTAATTAGTACCTTTGTAGGTGCAGCATTATTTTCTAGAAATCGGCAGATGGCACTGAGCAGACAGTAATTCTCCCATATAATGTACTTATTTTTTAACTTCCACTCCTCTAGTTAACAGCTAAACACTGCACTAAGGTGCATACTCTCTCAAACCAACAAGAATTCTCAATACACTGTTGACTTGTCCATGCATCATACAGGCAAGCCATACAGGTCTCCAGGCACATTGGTGACCCATATCAGGTAAGGAAGGCAAATCAAAATCAAGATTGCCAGACTGGCTAATGGGTAAGAAAGAGAATTTCTTTTTAAATCCTAGAAGACATTCGGAGCTCAACATGGATACTGGTAGAAGAGTAACATTGGAGAGAATTGTCTTCTTTTGTTCTTGCTTCAGGAATTTCTTTAATACCAAGAATTGTGACAAAGTAAATGGACACCAGCTCACCGCCACACAGCATACGCTCTTGTTCTATGATGTGTATTTCTAGCCTTAGGTGAACAAATATTAAGGAACCCCCCATCTTAAACCCACTTCAAGACACACACTGGATGCCATCTTCACCATAGGCATCAGCATCAACTACAACTCCACTATACCTCCCACATGGACCAACCACTCCATCATCCACTTCCATATCAACACACCTCAAGTCAACACATCAACCAGGTTCAGCATTACAAGCCACTGCTGGGACAAAATCACAGAAGCAGACTGGCTCAACACCCTCAGCATGGATCAACCAGACACCACAAACAACCTCGACAAAAACAACTGGATCAAAAACTGCAAGGACTGCCTCGTACCCATAAAACCCAACAAGTATAGTTGATCAAACAAGAAGGCCAACTGGTATGTAGAAGACCTCCGAACCACCAAACAACACTCTAAACTGCTAGGAAGGAAATGGAGAGCCAGCCACAACACCACTGATAAATCTATCTACAAGGCTGCACTCAGCTATCAACAGCAAATAAGAGAGACCAAGAAAAAAGCACTAGTATACCGCATCAAATGAAGTTCCAACACCTGCAAGGAGATCTTTTCGATCATTAAGGATTTCACATCAGCCACAGTGAACAAAATTGCTGTCTCCCAATAACTCAGTGATAACCTTTCAAACTTCGTCCACAGTAAAATTGCAAACATCTAGAGAAAGTTCACACATCAACCTGACCCAGAGAACTCATCTCTAACCTACTCACCACCTACCAAGATGGCCACCTGACCAAATGGACATTCTCACCAGAAACAACACAGCAGCACTCATACAGACCATCCAGTCAGGGGCCCCAATGGAACCATGCCCTTACCACATTAACAACCGGGGAACATCATCAATCAGCACCACCCTGACTCACATGATCAAAACCTTCATCATGTATGTCACTTTCCCAGATGAATGGAAACTTGCAGAAATCAACGTGCTCCTCAAGAAGTCCACAGCCGACCGAATCAACTAAGCAACTTCTGACCCATTTCCCTGCTCCCTTACCCAGCCAAAGTTATTGGGAAGGCCATCAACAAGTAACTCACAACCCACCTTGAACTTCACCATATCCTAGACAACATTCCATCAGGATTCAAAAAGAACCACGGCACTGAAAAAGCACCTGTTGCAGCCACAGGTGGCATTCAAATCATCCTGGACTAAAGAGAAACAGCGGCCCTCATCTTGCTTGACCTCTCCATGGCCTTCAACACTGTGTCCCATAATATCCTCATCAAAAGACTCCACGAGATTGGCATACAAGGATCTGCTCTCAAATGGATCTGTTCCTTCTGCACAGGAAAACCCAAAGGGTCAGGCCTACACCCTTTACATTAGAGACCAAGAAACTGATATGCCGAGTCCCACAGGGATTGTCCCTCAGCCCCACGGTTTTCAACTCGTGTCCTAAGGTAACTATAACATACGCCTCGGCCATGCACAGTTTTTTCATCAAAAATGATTTGCAAATATTACATTGATGTTATCAATGATGTTATCAAAGATGTCATGAGTGCCGTAATTTGTGGATTAATTATAGTTACCTTAGGGCATGAGTTATAGTTACTTGAGGTAACTCTAACTATAACTATGGTTTTTGTACGTTTAAAATGTAACTCTAACTATAACATCTCTGTAATCTTTGTTTTTTTAATTAAATTTCTATGTTATTTTTAACATATAGTAATTCTCATTACTGTACGTTAACCCAAACACCGACGGGCAGGGAATTTGGCTGTGCGTTGCGGCAGTTGGCCCCAGCACCTGCCAGGCCCTGAGGCCAACCCCCTATAAGCACCCAACCGTGCACGTCCTTCACCCATGCACAGGGGAGGTTGCCCGCAAGACCTGGCCTGCAGGAGGACTCTGCGGGCAACACCTCACAACCACCCAAACCCATGCTGTGCACAGCCTTTTCGCTGTGTGCGGGGCAAGATAACCACAGCTTCTCTGGGTGTGAAAATAGGTGTGAGAGTGTCTATCTGGGGGTAAGGGTGGCTGTCAGATTGTCTGTCTGGGTGTGAGGGTGCATACATCAGCATTTAATGGATGCGTCAGTGTGTGCGCGTGTCTGAGAGTGGCGGCATGAGGGTGTCAGTGGGTCCGTAAATGGGTGCGTGAGTGTCTGAGTAGCTCTGTGAATGGTTGCATGATTAAGTGGGTGTGTGAGAGGGAGAAAGTGATTGAAAGAGGGACATATTCTTGAGAATGAGATATTTTTGTTGGATTTAACAAAAAGAATTATTTAACATTTTTAAAAAAGTATAATTTGTTTTAATTAAAAAAAGAAAAAATGGAAATGAGTCCAGCTAGACTCAAACCCCAATAGCTCAGTGTGGGGGGTCTGCAACCTTCACACCGAGCTATGAGGGTTTCCTTTTTTTCATTAAGCCCTTTAATGGGCTATGTGGCCTCAAGGGCTCCCCCACGGTCCCTACATTTTTATTTATTTCTTTATTTTTTTCAATTTAAATTTTTATTACAAAGCCCTGTCTGGGTTATGTGGGACCGCAAGGGCTTCCCTCACGAGCTACCTGGCACTATGGGGGAGGCCGTAACCCCTTAGCTGCTGGGCCTCCCCCCCCCAGTGCTGAGCCTTTTTTGGCTATTAGGGGGAGTTTCCTGCTTAGGCCTTCATAACGTTCAGGCAGACTTGAATCAGAAAACCGCATTTTTCCACACAATTTTGGCATTTTACCGGGACATACCCCATTTTTACTATTTCAGCCTCCTTCCAGTTAGTGCCAGAAATTGGTGTGAAACCAATGCTGGATCCCAGACAGTAAAGTAGAAAAAATTCTGAATTCAGAAAGGGGTCATTTGTGTAGATCCTTCAAGGTTTTCCTACAGAAAGTAACAGCTAAAATAAAAAACAAATCTTGAAATTGAGGTGAAAAAAAGAGCCATTTCTGTCTACATTTTCTTCTATAACATTTTCCAGCTATTTCAGATTTTTGAAAGCAATATATTGTTGCGTCTGCCGGACTGGCTGTGGGGATATATAGGGCTTGTAGGTTCATCAAAAACCCTAGGTACCCAGAGCCAATACATGAGCTTCACCTTGCAATGGGTTTTCATTGTATAACGGGTATACAGCAATTCATTCGGTGAAATATAAAGAGTCAAAAATAGGTATCAAGGAAACCTTTGTATTTTCAAAATGGGCACAAGATAAGGTGTTGAGAAGCAGTGTTTATTTGAACATCTCTGAGTTCTGGGGTCCCAATACTAGCATGTGAATTACAGGGCATTTCTCAAATAAATATATTTTTTACACACTGTCTTACATTTGGAAGGAAGAAATGTAGAGAAAGACAAGGGGAAATAACACGTATTCTTCTATTCTGTGTTCCCCCAAGTCTCCCGATAAAAATGGTACCTCACTTGTGTGGGTAGGCCTAGTTCCCAAGACAGGAAACGCAACATTGACACATCACATTTTTACATTGAAATCTGACGTGTTTTTTGGAATGTGCCTAGCTGTGGATTGTAGCCTCTAGCTCCGCCTGCACCTAGGGAAACCTACACATTTTTCATAACTAAACACTTGGGGGAATCAAGGATGGGGTGCCTTATGGGGCTCTCACCAAGTTCTGTTACCCCAAATCTTTTGCAAACCTCAACATTTGGCAAAAAAACACTTTTCCCTCAGATTTCGGTGCTGCAAAGTTCTGGAATCTGAGAGGAGCCACAAGCGTCTTTCCACCCAGCATTCCCCCAAGTCTCTTGATAATAATGATACCTCACTTGTGTGGTTAGGCCTAGTGCCTGTGACAGGAAATGCCCCAAAACACAACATGGACACATCACATGTTCCCAAAGAAAACTGACGTGCTTTTTCCAGAGTGCCTAGGCACCTAGGGAAACCAAGCAAACCTATATATTTTTGAAAACTAGACACATAGGGGAATTCAGAATGGGGTGACTTGTGGGGCACTTAACAGGTTCTGTTACCCAGAATCCTTTGCAAATCTCAAAATCTGGCAAATAAAAACACCTTTCCCTCAGATTTCGGTGCTGCAAAGTTCTGGAATCAAAGAGGAGCCACAAACTTCCTTCCACCCAGCATTCCCTCAAGTCTTCTGATAAAAATGGTACCTCACTTGTGTTGGTAGGCCTAGTGCCTGTGACAGGAAATGCCCCAAAATGCAACATGGCCACATCACATTTTTACACTGAAAACGGATGTGTTTTTGGGAAGTGCCTCGCTGTGGATTTTGGTCTCTAGCTCAGCCGGTACCTAGGGAAACCTACCAAACCTGTGCATTTGTTATAACTAGACACCTGGGGGAAGTCAGGATGGGGTAACTTGTGGTGCTCTCACCAGGTTCTGTTACCCAGAATCCTTTGTAAACAATTTGGCAAAAAAACACTTTTTCCTCACATTTCAGTGGCAGAAAGTTCTGGAATCTGAGAGAAGCCACAAATTTCCTTCCACCCAGCATCCCTCCAAGTCTTCCGATATAAATGGTACCTCACTTGTGTGGGTAGGCCTAGTGCCCGTGTCAGAAATGGATCACACAACGGTCAATGTTAGTCCTTACATGAGGGCAAATGTTGACCCTGTGGTGATCCATCCATAAAGTCACACATAGATCTGCTCCTTTATGCAATGGTGCTGCCTTTACAGCTGGACAGGCCGTTTAATTTGTATCAAAAAGAGTTGTCCTGAACGAAAGCGCACTCATTATGGAATGTGGCAAAGTCAGCAACTTACAGAGAATTATTTGGCATTTTCATTATTTCAGGCCTTATGTTTTTAAGCTTCTCTTTCCCCCTGTGAAGTTAGCACCACTGCATAACGGAGCAGATCTATGTTTGGTCACTTTCAGAACAGCAGGTTGGAACATTGGCATCATAAAAGATTTCCTTACTGTGAATTTTCCCACTGGGGTAATGAACTGTGTTTTACTATTTTGTTTGGCTTCAGCAACCCACTTGGGATATAATTTTAAAATTTGCAGGAATACCCTTACCAGGATGCACTTTGCAGCTCACTTGAGGTCCACTGATACAGAACTGGTATTCAACTGATATCAGGTGCCTGCAATTAAATCTGCTGAGCAGCCAGGCAGTTGGCCTTTAAAAAAGGAAGGAATTGTTTGTTCTCTGCTGATGAAGCGATGAACCCAGAAACACGTCTCCAGAGATGCCTGAAACATAAGGCCTGAAATAATAAAAATGCCAAACAATTCTTTGTAAATTGCTGACTTTGGTACATTCCATAATGACCTGTTGTGAGTGCTCTTTCATTCAGGACAACTCTTTTTGGTACTGATTAAACTGCCTGTCCAGCTGTAAATGCAGCACCGCTGCATAAAGGAGCAGATCTATGTGGGAGTTTATGGATGGTCCCTTTCGGAGCAGCAGGTTGGAACATTGGCAGCAAAAAACGATTTTCTTACTTTGAATTTGCCCACTGGGGTAATGAACTGTGTTTTATTATTTTGTTTGGCTTCAGCAACCCACTTGGGATATAATTTTAAAATTTGCAGGACTACCCTTACCAGGATGCACTTTCCAGCTCACTTGAGGTCCACTGATACAGAACTGGTATTCAACTGATATCAGGTGCCTGCAATTAAATCTGCTGAGCAGCCAGGCAGTTGGCCTTTAAAAAAGGAAGGAATTGTTTGTTCTCTGCTGATGAAGCGATGAACCCAGAAACACGTGTCCAGAGATGCCTGAAACATAAGGCCTGAAATAATAAAAATGCCAAACAATTCTTTGTAAATTGCTGACTTTGGTACATTCGATAATGACCTGTTGTGAGTGCGCTTTCAATCAGGACAACTCTTTTTGGTACTGATTAAACTGCCTGTCCAGCTGTGAATGCAGCACCGCTGCATAAAGGAGCAGATCTATGTGTGAGTTTATGGATGGTCCCTTTCGGAGCAGCAGGTTGGAACATTGGCAGCAAAAACGATTTTCTTACTTTGAATTTGCCCACTGGGGTAATGAACTGTGTTTTATTATTTTGTTTGGCTTCAGCAACCCACTTGGGATATAATTTTAAAATTTGCAGGACTACCCTTACCAGGATGCACTTTGCAGCTCACTTGAGGTCCACTGATACAGAACTGGTATTCAACTGATATCAGGTGCCTGCAATTAAATCTGCTGAGCAGCCAGGCAGTTGGCCTTTAAAAAAGGAAGGAATTGTTTGTTCTCTGCTGATGAAGCGATGAACCCAGAAACACGTGTCCAGAGATGCCTGAAACATAAGGCCTGAAATAATAAAAATGCCAAACAATTCTTTGTAAATTGCTGACTTTGGTACATTCCATAATGACCTGTTGTGAGTGCGCTTTCATTCAGGACAACTCTTTTTGGTACTGATTAAACTGCCTGTCCAGCTGTGAATGCAGCACCGCTGCATAAAGGAGCAGATCTATGTGTGAGTTTATGGATGGTCCCTTTCGGAGCAGCAGGTTGGAACATTGGCAGCAAAAACGATTTTCTTACTTTGAATTTGCCCACTGGGGTAATGAACTGTGTTTTATTATTTTGTTTTGCTTCAGCAACCCACTTGGTATATCATTTTAAAATGTGCAGGACCACCCTTACCAGGATGCACTTTGCAGCTCACTTGAGGTCCACTGGAACAGAACTGGTATTCAACTGATATCAGGTGCCTGCAATTAAATCTGCTGAGCAGCCAGGCAGTTGGCATTTGAAAAAGGAAGGAATTGTTTGTTCTCTGCTGATGAAGGGATGAACCCAGAAACACGTGTCCAGAGATGCCTGAAAACATAAGGCCTGAAATAATGAAAATGCAAAAGAATTCTATGTAGGTTGCTGACTTTGCTACATTCCATAATGACCTGTTGTGAGTGCGCTTTTGTTCAGGACAACTCTTTTTGGTACAAATTAAACAGCCTGTCCAGCCGTGAAGGCAGCACCAGTGTATAAAGGAGCAGATCTATGTGTGACTTTATCGATGGTCACTTTCAGAGCAGCAGGTTGGAGCACTGGCAGCAAAAATGTTTTTTCTTACTTTGAATTTGCCCACTGGGGTAATGAACTGTGTTTTATTATTTTGTTTGGCTTCAGCAACCTACTTGGGATATAATTTTAAAATGTGCGGGACTACCCTTACCAGGATGCACTTTGCAGCTCACTTGAGGTCCACTGCGACAGAACTGGTATTCAACTGATATCAGGTGCCTGCAATTAAATCTGCAGAGAAGCCAGGCAGTTGTCTTTTACAAAACAAAGGAATTGTTTGTTCTCTGCTGAAGAAGGGATAAACCCAGAAACACGTGTCCAGAGATGCTTGAAAACATAATGCCTGAAATAATGAAAATGCCAAATAATTCTCTGTAAGTTGCTGACTTTGCTACGTTCCATAATGACCTGTTTTTTTAGTGTGCTTTCGTTTAGGACAACTCCGGACATAGTGGCCCCCAGGAAACCATACAGCTATTTAAAAAAATTGTGGCGGGGCGTTTTCAGAGGGGGCCAACACCCCCCCCCCCAAATGAAATCCCTGGGGTCTAGTGAGGTTTCCTGGCCCTGGATTGCAGCACAGCTACAATCCAGGCCCAGGAAACAAGGCCTTGTTTGAAAGGGGAGAAGCTCCCTTTTCAACAAGGCCTTACTGAATGCTGGGAAGGCCCGTTTGGGCCTGTTTTCCCCACTGGAGTAGGAAGCGGCCTTATCTGCTGCTTCCTGCTCCGATGGGGAAAACAAAGTGTGATATCAGCCCACCTCGCGCAGCACTGACATTACAAAGTGGCAGGCATGGGGGTGGAGGGGATATAGAAGCTCTTCCGTGTTTCCCAGGGGGGTTTAAATAAAAACAAATTCTGCTGGTGCGACGCGCCATAGGATTTTTCCAACCCCTCCCTGGTGTCGGCAACTGGTCTTCACCCGCACCAGGGAGGGTGTGTGGGCGTCGGCCAGTGGCCAACGCCTGCAGTTATGAGGTTAAGGCTTCCCTCACAGTGCCAATGGTTCAGCAAGCATAGGGACAAAGATGAAACTTTGGATTTTGACCGCGGGACCTGCTTTTAAGGTCCTGCTGTCAAAACCTAAAGTGTTTGCTGTGGCTTGGCTTGGCCGCAGCGCTGCAGCCAAGCCACAACAAACAGCTATGTTCCGGGGGTGGACATAAAAGGAGCTGGCCCTGGGGTGTGGCGGTCCCCAGGGCCATCTATGGCTCCAAGAGGAGGGTGGTGGTCCCAAGGGTGAAGGGGTCCCCTAGGGACCCCCTTTGTTTTTGCAAACATTTGCCCCAAGGGGTGGTGGTCCCTGGGGAAACGGAGGGCCACAAGTCCCAATCCAAATATATTGTTGACCCTGGGGTGGTGGTCCCCGGAACAGTAGGAGAGCTGCGTGCCCCCCACTCCAAATAACATGTTGCTCCTGGGATTGGTGATCAATCACAAGATGGCCCCAGGGATGTGGGGGTCCCCCGGGCAGCAGGAGGAGGCCAGGACCCCCCCTGCTTTTTTTTTAAATGCCCCCGGGACTTGGCCCACCTTGGGGCATTAGGCTAACAAAGCACGAGAGACCAAACTTAGCTTTTTTAAATTTAAACAGCAGAGTCGCAGATCTACTGCATTTCCAGTAATAACGTTTTTTTAAAAAAGCTTTTAGCCCAGATGGGGGTCCCTTTGTGACCCCACCACCAGAGCTAATGGGTCAGGGTGTTTGTACTCTGGCCCCTTCTGTTTAATGTTTTTGTGGGAATCGCTGAGGCTCCAAGATGGCTGCCAACATTTCAACAGCTTCTGTTGTTGAAGTGTTATCGGCCAATCAAATCACAGCACGTGGTTGTTAGGGGTTATGAAGCCTTCGGGTCGGTAGATATACAAATTTGTTTTCTCTTTAATTTCTCAAAAACTACTGAACAAAATTACACCAAAACAAAAAGAGCACTCTTTCAGGACCAGGACCTTCCTTCATGCCAAATTTGGGGTAAATCCGTCCAGTAGTTTGTGCGCTATGACTGTTCAAAGTCAATATCAAAAAATTAATGGGGAATACATGTTTTGGCACCCCCACCCCCTTTTTACTCTGTCTCCCCTGGACGGATCACCCTGACACTTTCCAGGCAGTAGAGACGGGATTGGCAGTTTTTGGGGGGAAAGTTTTGTGAAGATTCGTCAAGTAGTGCCAAAGGTGTAGGCAAGTAAAAAAAAACTTTTTATATAGAAATTAGGTCCTAACTATAACTACCTAGTGTTTTTTGACTCTACTATTTTACAAGCTCATTTTGGATGATGTGCAGCCCTTGGTGTGCGATTATAATGCACCAGTTTTCTTGAATACTTTTGTTTCGCGTCATGTCTGGTTCGCGGTAGGGCTAGCACGTCGCTTGGAGTGCGCGTGATACAATCTTACCAGACCTTTTCCAAAGGAGGACTTTCACGCTGCACCGCGCCGTTTGGATACATTGTTGCTCCCCCGCAGGATTGTTGTAGCTGCCGAAGAGAGTTACATCTCTCTCAGAGGTAAGGAGGATCGTTGCCGGGGGTAGCTCTGACACATTTATTGGATACACAACGTCGCTCGGCTCGAATGGACGATTACAGTCACATATTTGAATCATCCACCCATACTGCTTTACATCGTGTATATTACGCTCGTGCAACCAGCGTATGTAGAGTGCATTCCACTGAGGCCTATCAGCGTGCTTTTTGTTTTTGATTTTTACACACACGCTGTCCCAGTATTTACGGTCCGGTACTCTAGACTTCACATTTTTAGGATTCTATTTTTCGGAACGGATTTTTTAGAATTTTCTTTTTCGTTTGGAATTTTGTATTGGGATTGACTTTCAATAGATGACTGTACTTTACAGATTTATAGACTGGCAACCTGAATCTACAGTTGCGCTATCCGGTACATTTTTGTGGATTTAACTTACTAGTTTTTGAGTTATTTAATGCACTATGGCCAATCGGAAAGCCCTGTGGGAACAGGCTGCTACTACCTTATTTGATAGTGCTCCTGGAACATCAGCGGCTTCGGATTCATCAACACGCACAGCAGCCACTATTATCTTTGAATTAGAAAAGGCAAGAATCCTAGAATTGAAAAAATGGTGGGAAATGACCTCGCTGACCAAATATATACAAAACGGTCGTGTGCCACGAGGTCTAAGAATTCTAATATTGCCCACCCTTGGTGATATAGATCCTGATCTCTTGGAACAATGGAGAGTACATACATCCGAATGTTCAGTTAAATTAATGGACACTTTGATTATTCAATCAAAACGACGTATGGAAGAACAAACCCACAAAATTGAACTTTTAACTGAAGAACTAGAAAAAATGGGTAATTCCTCAGAGATACAACAACTATTGATGAAGATGGAAGAACGCATCGCCAAAAAAGAGGATGAAATTAAACTCCGTAAGGCCTCCAAATTTAATAGAGACAAAAAAGACTAGGAAGTAGGTAGAATCTACACATTTGCTCGTAAATATAATACACTCAGAGCACAAGACAAAATCGCGATAACGGATAGCTCCAATGTAACAACCAATTTAGTAGAAGATAGTTCTGACTTAAGCTCATCAGCTGATGAAGCTTCTGCCAATAAACTGGATTTTCACGGGGAAATGAGACTATTACAATCAATCACGCCACAATCAAACAGGGGCAGAGGACGAAGTTGAGGAGGTTCAAGACGCGGAGGGGGAAGAGGCAGAAATCACAAATATCAAGACTAGAGGGGACTTTTCGATCTGACAATCCCAATATCATTGTAAATATTTCTAAAGTACAACTAACCTTGAATCAAGAACATATTCTAAACTTAGGGTTAAGTTTTTGCCCAGACAATCATTGGGATTATGTTGATACCAGAATAGAATTGTATAAATACACACGCAAGTTGCAGTTGTTGAAACATTTCTCTAAGAAAACACGGGCCACTACATCTGGTCCCAACACAACTGTAGACACTCTATCTGGGTTCCATATCAATGATGTGCCTGACTTAGTAGAAATTGGAAAGTTGAGTTGTGTAGATGATGCCAGTAATGATGCAGGTAAAGATAACAACATTTTGACTGATATGGGATTTGTTACAAATCAGACCACTGCCAGTATGTTAAAACCCTCCAGCAGATTCAATCCCCAATTACCGACGGGTAATATGATTGATATGTTCTATGAATTGGTTGTTGATGATATTGATCATTTTCGGAATAATTGGAAAAGCATCAAAATGAAAAAAGGTCAGAGAGTTCATTTTTCAGCCTCAGATTGGAAAGATCTAAATGAGCTTAAATCCAACAATACAATTGTCATCAAACCCTCCGATAAAGGAGGGAATATTGTTATTATGGACATTAATAGCTATATGAGGGAGGCTAATTATCAACTTTCCAATAAACAGCATTATCAAAAATTAACTACCAATCCTATCAATGAATATCAAACCATCTACTGGGAGATGCTCGATAGCTGGCACACCAATGATCTAATTGACCAAAATGAATACCTTTATCTCAAAGTCATGTTTCCTAGAACTCCCTGTATTTATTTTCTACCAAAAATTCATAAAAATACAAAACATCCCCCTGGTCGACCTATAGTCAGCATGAATTCATCCCTATTAGAAAATACTTCCTGTTTTTTGGACCTCTTCTTATGTCCCTTTGTCACTGAATTGCCCTCCTATCTTCGAGATACCAATGAGTTTTTTAGCTAAGATCCATAATGTTCCATGGCAATCCAATTATTTATTGGTAACCATGGATGTGACTGCACTCTATACCTCTATCAAGCATGAGTATGGTATCCAAGCATGTTGTCATTTTTTGGGCACTCGTAAAATTGAATTCCTTCAACACACCAACATGCTAGTTAGCATGCTAAGATTCTGTCTCACCCACAATGCCTTTCTATTTGACAACCAACATTATTTCCAGAAACAAGGGACTGCGATGGGAGCTTCATTTGCTTCCACGTACGCTAACCTTTATATGGGCTGGTGGGAGAAGGAGATAGCTTGGTCTGACTCCAATAGTAAATATATGGAACAAGTGGTACTATAGGTCAGATATATTGATGATCTCTTTCTCATTTGGGATGGTGATGAAGGTTCCCTCAAACAATATGTTAATATCTTGAATAACAACGAGTTTAATATTCATTTAGATTTAAATCATAGTGCCCAAACTATAGAATTTCTTGATGTCCAGATTTCTGTACAAAAGGACAGTTTACAGACAACTATCTTCCGCAAACCAACAGCCTGTAATTCAATTCTGCATGGTAATAGCGGCCATCCAAAAGCTTTGAAATGGAGCATTCCATATAGTCAATTTTTACGGGCTCGTAGAATTTGTTCTAACGATGAATGCTTTAATACTGAAATTGTTATTATGACACAGAGATTTCTGGAGAGAGGGTACCCCTTAAAGATTCTCAAAGATGCCAATTTGAGGGTCTTGAACATGTCCAGAGAAAAACTGCTTTTTAAATCTGGTAGCATCAATAATCAAGATCAAAATGATGGATCTTCACCTAGACTGTTTCTGGAATTCAATTCCCAACATTCACATCTAAATAACATCATACAAAAAAATTGCCATGTTTTGAGACATGACTCTGCTATAAAGGACAGTATAGGTCCTCATGCACATATCACATATCGTAAAACTCAATCATTGGGTGACCATCTCACCAGAAGCCTATTCCAAAGTTCCAAAGCTAATTCGTCTTGGCTAGCTAAGAAAAGTCTTGGTTTTTGGAAATGTGGACATTGCAAATCCTGTTTATATGCACAAAATACTCGCACATATACTACTTTTGAAGGGAAAATCTGTGATATAACAGATCGTGTCACATGTGAAACTGAATACGTCGTATATGTGATTGAATGTGGTTGTCATAAAAAATATGTAGGCAGTACCATTCATAAATTGAAAGTCAGGTTCTTACAACATCTCAGAGCTATCAAGAATCATGATCCATCTTACCCCTTAGCTAAACACTTTTGGGACGTACATGAAGGCAATTGCAGCTCTTTAACATTTTATGGTGTTAAAACCATTGCTGCTCATCCCCGGGGAGGGAACAGAACTGCGCATCTGAGACAAACTGAGTCTAAAATGGTTTTACTTCTAGGCACAGAAAACCCCTGGGGTCATAACTTGGATGCAGAGCTTCATGTCCATTTGTGAGATTTTAGATTTCTTTTCATACATATATATATATATATTTTTATATTTTTATATATATATTTTTTCCAGTAGAAAACATGAAATTCATTTGACATTTAAAAATATTGCTTTTTAGGATCCTCTATTGGTTAATGAAATTTCCGGATTGAAATTTAGTTCATTTTGTTATCTTATTTATCACATATTAATTCACTTTAGGGTGTTACACTCATCTAATTTACCTTTGTACTGTAATATATGCCCTTAGGGAGGGTCTAGCGGTGTGAATATATATATTCCTGTTGCTGAATTTGTTGGGTCTTGTTTGCAATTTCAAAATTAATGATAGATTTGCCTGTGATATGGATATAATAATTTTTTCCTTTTTAGAGTATATTAATATTCAGAGGATCAGGATTAATTTAATGAATTGTATTATGATCTATTTAAAATGGAATTTGATATTGTTATTAAGAGTAATTGAGATATTTATATAAATTGTATAGAATTTTGGTTATTAACATCCATTTATATATTTGTCCGTCTTGGATATAACTTTTATTGGTATCTCTTTCTTAGAATCGACTGGATTTATTCTACTTATTTAGTCATTTATTTATAGCTTGTATATAGATTGATTGTATTGTAATTAATTTATAGTACATATATTTATATATTTATTTATCTATATATCAGGCTTTTAAAACTATTAAGTAAAAAGTGGATAATATGTCGATATTAAGAGTGAAAGGAAAAAGGAAGAGAAAGAGATAAGAAACCTTATACATGGGGCTTTCCTTTCCCTGCATTTAACAATTATCAATTGTGATTATATATTATTCATGCATTTACAGGCGACCAGATCATATATGTGATATTGCAGTATAACATGAAAGAAACATACAATGTTATATTTGAAGTTTTTATCTCATCAAAGCACAGGATTATTAGTCTCTAACTTTCAAACTTAGAATTGCTACGTTACAAAATGGCCGCTCTGTTTGCACTTCCCGCGAGCTATGCAGTCAACAACAAAGAAGGACTATATGGTTTAAATAGTTGGGTGTAAAAATGTCTGCCAATGTCCTGTTGAAGGCTTCTGCCGAAACGCATTGACATCTGGTTGGGACAGCGTGTGTTTGTTTATGGTGGGCACATTATTGATTTCCTTTTTGTGCTTTTTTACCATTTTATGCGGGTCGAATTTACCTGCATTTAAACTCTTTTCAATAAATAGCAGCCGATGAAATTATTCATAAGTGGTTTTTGACTCTACTATTTTACAAGCTCATTTTGGATGATGTGCAGCCCTTGGTGTGCGATTATAATGCACCAGTTTTCTTGAATATATATATATATATATATATATATATATATATATATATATATATATATATATATATATCTCCATACAGAGTCCTCCTTATAGACTACTGACATGGTGGAATAGCACAGTCATCCACAGCCAAAATGGTGATGCAGGGTGATTATGATTTATTAAACGAACGCCATAATTCACCAAAAGTGCATAACAGCAATTACAAATGTAAACGGCTTACAATGTCAACTGGGCCTCACAAACAATTACAATGGACATCATTTATCATTTGGTCCTTTCTCAACCTCATTGGCCCTTGAGCAGTAGACCTGCAACCTCATATCATAGTGTCAGGTAAATTCATCATCCATTTACTCAATCTGGTATACCCATCGTCTTAGCGCAGCACATATAACAATGTCGTTTAGTCCTTTCTAAACCTCATTGGCTCTCCAATACTAGAACTCAAACCTCCTGCCACAGCTAAGTTCATCATCCATTTTCTAAATTTGGTGAACTCATAATCTCTAAGCATAGCTCATGTTTCATACATATAAACTTCAGATCATTACATCTGTTCATGTATGTCATTTGATGACTGCATATATCCTCATTCTCATTTCCTGCAATTTAAACACATATATTACTTGGGGATTTATGCAGGCGCAGCTTTCTTCACTCATAAGGGGTGGGTGCAGTGCATGGGGTGGGGGTGTTTGGGGATGGGAGGGGGTCTAAAATTTTATTTAAAATTTTTTATAAACTAAAATAAAAACGTGTCCGAATCAGCTATTAAAAAGTGCAAATGCATCCCTTACCGTACGTTGGTATGAAGTGCATGACGTACATGAAGTATATGATGTATATATCTGTAAACACCCATGTCTCAATGGACATCATTTATCCTTTGGTCCTTTCGCAACCTCATAGGCCCTCGAACACTAGGCCTCACATCATAGTTTCAGGTAACTTTTCATCCATTTACTCAATCTGGTAAACCCATCATCTTAGCACAGCTCATATTCCACTGTTGTTTACTCCTTTCTCAGCCTCGTTGGTCCTTCAATGCTAGACCATTTTCTCAATTTGGTGAACTCATAATCTAAGCATAGCTCATGTTTCATATATATGAACTTCAAATCAATATATCTCGTCATGTACATCATTTGATGATTTCACACATATCTGCACTCTCATTGCCTGCTATTTAAACCCACATCTTATTTGGGGACTCATGTGCTGATTTTCTAATCGTTTGTAATCACTGGCATCAACAACCTACACATCTACATTGTTTCTTAAAGAACTTTGAAAAGACCCCATCTGACAATATTCAACCGACTCATTTGGCAATTGCACAAGATGTGCAATCCAAATTTACCAACTCATTTTTCTAATTCAATGTGCTAATACATAATTATTCAAGTGTTCGTAATTTGAGGTATGTCGTACATTATTGTCAACTCTTTCATTTAATTGATATTCTGCTACATAATTATTGTATTAATATCCCAGGTGATCCAGGATCCATAATCTGTGTATGAAACAACTTTATATATAAGTCTACGTCCCAATATTCAAACCTGAGTTGTACGATTTATATATTTAAACAAATGTTATCGGAACTATTACAAGGAAATAAAATTATATAATGTATTATGTTATTCAAAATATAAATGCACGTGTACTTCCATTTGCAGACTTGTTGATCCAAAGTGCATAATGCATACATAGAATAACACCATCTTAATATCCATAAATAATTCCTCAATTTTAGAAAACAAAATGCATAAATATAAACCCACATTAGAAAATATTCAAGGTTCCTCATTCCACGGTGAAATAAAAGTCCTCTAGGGTACACTAATATAAAGTGTGTAACGTATCTATGGTGCATCCTGCTTATATGTAAGCAGGCATAATTCAAAGGTCATCCTTATTGAACAGTGCAAATGCATCCCTTACCGTACATTGGTATAAAGTGCATGGAGTGCATGAGGTACATGACATATATATATATATGTAAACAACCACGTCTCAAGAGCTATCCTGAGATCTCTTATTCAAAAGTGCTAATGCATATGTTTCCATGTACAGTACTTCTGATTTCACGTGCATAATAATACTTATAACAATTAATGTCCATAGACAACTCCCCTCACCTGAAGTGCATCATACATCTATATGAACAGAGGCATATCAAGGGCCACTTGTGGACCATTTACTAGGATGTAAAAGTTCAAATGCATGAATCTACCATGACAAGGGATTTCAAAGTAAGAGAAAAAGTGCTGTATGTAAATATCTCTTACTGAAAGAGCATATAATATCATCAAAAACATTCAGTTAAAACACAATTACTTTTAGTATTCCTGAAAAGTACAAACAAGGTAAGATGTAATCCAATGCTCCATTACAAATGAACATATAACTCAGCATTTGTGTTATGCCCTCAAGGTGTCTCTGTACCTAATATCGTTATTAATCTTTATTTTTTTCTCTGCAGTTCCTTCTCTCTGTCACCTCGTCTCTGGTGGGCCCTAATATATTTGATTCCATAGTATTTGAATGTTGCAAGGGATCGATCATGGTACTGCTCGAAATGAAAGACCATGGGGTAGCTCTTATCACCATTTATGATCATCTTTATATGCTGGAGGATCCTGATTTTTAATCTATTAATGGTGCTCACCACATACAATTTATCACATCCACATTTCAATATATACCATGTGCTCAGCATTACAGGCGATCCTGTCATTTATTTTGACATTCTGGCCCTCAAAGGTTTGATAATTCATGCAATCAAGCCTATATCGGCATGCCTTGCAGGAAGTGCATTTGAGGAAATCTGCAATAATTTGATAACAAATAATTTTTTCCTTTCCCAGGGTCAAAGTAGCTGGACATCAATATATCTCCCAGTGATTTAACTTTTTTAAAGGTTATTTGTGGGTGCATGCACACACTATCCCTCAAATGCTCATCCTTATTAAATACATGGCAATTCTTTTGTAGTATCTTTCTAATATTGGATTGAGCAATTTTATATTCCAGGAACAGCCTCTTCACCTTACTATAATTTTTGTTTGAGTTATTACCTGGTGAGTATAATAATTGCTCTCATGATTTCCCACTAACTCTATTCTTTGCATCCTCCAAAATGTTCCTGGGGTAACACCCCCCAGTGAATCTCCTCACCATATTGCACACCGCTTTATCAAATTATTCAACCGTCAAACATATCCTCTTTGCCCTCAAAATCTGGCTATAGGGGATGCTTCATCTATGGTTCCTGGGAGGCCACTGTTGGCATGTAACAATGAATTAGTGGCAGTCAGCTTCCTGTGTATTTTTTTCATTACTTGATTATTGATCACAGCTATCGCCACTTCCAGAAAGTCACAGTGAAATCTACTGTATGTGCTTGTAAATTGTAGATTCAATACATTGGTGTTAAGTTTTCTATTAAGGAACACAATTCAATTTCATCTCCTTCCCACAGAATAAATACATCATCTATAAATCATGTCCATAATACTACTTTCTGGACAAATTCTTCAGTTTCATCAGCCAAGACCACCCCATGAACAAGTTTGCGAAGGTAGGGGCAAAGGAGGTGTCCATCGCCGTACCTTACATTTGCAGATAATATTTCTTATCAAAGATGAAAATATTGTCAGTGAGGCAGTTCTTTAACATCTCCAATAACATTTGCGTGTTTTTAAATAATTCTATTGGTCTATCCCTTAAGAAATACTTGCATGCTTGAATTCCTTTATCACGATCAATAGATGCACATAATGATGTCACGTCAAGCATGACCGTGACATATTCCTGCTTCCATGGGTGCCATGCAATCTCTTAAGAATATGGATGGAGTCCTTCAAATATGAGGGCAGATTGATGACATAGTTTTGTAGGAACAAAACCAATTATTGTGAACTATTCTCTAGCAGGCACCTAATTGAGCTCACAATGGCTCTGCCTGGTGGAGTTTTGATGTCTTTGTGTATCTTGGGGAAAAAATAGATTATGTCAATCCTCACATGCTCCACCCTCAGGTATGCAGTCATCCCTTTCTAAGAGATTGCGGTCTTGCCACAATTTCAATTTTAGATTTTTAGATTATTTTTTCCATCTTCTCCATGCGTGTGTGTCTGTGTATATATATACATATATATATACACACACTCACACACACACAGAAAAAAAGGGTGTTCACTTGCCTCCGATATACTTATATTTTCGTTGTAAAGGTATGCGTGGTAAAGGCATATCCCTGGTGAAAATTTACGCTGTCAGAAACGTGTGGTAAACGCATATGCGTGGTAACGATATTGCATGGTAACCGTCACATTGTAACATTTGTTTCACATGCATGCACACACACACCAAAGAAAGCTCCCAATTACATTACATGTCCAGAAAGGAAATTGTGACCTATTCAATTTTAACTGTGGTATTAACGTATATTTGAAAGCAAAGATGAGTATGTTTCCAGAAGCTGATGCTTGAGGACAAAGTAAGTGCCATTCTTTCTGAGCTAAGGGAACTTTTTGTTGAAGTGCTTTTTCATTCATGCTGTCCCTTTTATATCTTGACTCTTGAGAGCATTTCTTCACCTAAGTTGATTAAACAAATAAAGACATGCTGTTTGAGCCATAAGTCTTCATGATTTACAGTGATATGTCTTGAAGATCTAACTAATTCTGTTGTCCACAGCCTTAGCTTATGAGACCTATGTTACTCCAGAATGTATGACTGAGACATGCAGAATAGAAGGATGGAGTTAAGTGGAATGAATGTGCTATGTTCAGTTTAATAACACACAGGGCACATGAGATGGTATAGGCATATTTTTGAATAGCTTCTAATACTCACGGGTTTTCATCCATTTTCTATTAAAATTATGCTAGAAAATGCACCGTTGTCCTATAGTTTTTTAAAGTTTTCTTGAGAAGTGTAAAACCCCAAGCTTCAGACTTGCTTGGCATGCAACGACAGCAATGCTATTAGAAGTGGCTCCATAGACTTTAAGCTTTTTGATACACTTAAGAGGAATTGATTATGCTCACTATTTGAGAGGCCAACATTTGCAACATCCCAGGAGCAATTATGGCTTGCTCACTTCACTCACTTTTTGCAATTTATACTGTGTTTTAACTGCTGTCAGAATATTTTATCCATCAATGTTTTCTGCTTCCATTTATAGCACCCATCATTTTGAAATGTCAACAGCTGGTGACTGACCTGCATGGCGCCGCTCCAGGACCATTTAGCCTTCTCTGGCACAAAAACCTGCCTCCACCATTGTGTTGCAAGCAGTTCAACTCACTGTTCTAAATAGAATATATCCGAATAAAGGTTGAACTTTCACTGTTAAGCATTATCTCAGTTTCCCGCTGGAAACAAAGGAGAGGAAGCATTTGCTTCTGAGAAGCAATAGTGATTGAAACCTGTACCTACTGCATGCCACGATCCAAAAATTTAAGATAAACGATAATAGTACATTTGGTCATTGTAAATTGAAAAATAATTTTCCTTAAGAACGAACTTCATACGCGTAGCTATGATCGATGGGAACTCTCAGTGTTCCCTAATTTAAATAAAATGGCTATAGTTTTATGAAGTCTTGTAGGCCCCGCCTTAAGCATAAATCGCAGCCGCCGTGGAGGAGCGGATTTCCCTCATGCAAGTTAATCGGCCTCACTGAATAATACAGTTACAGCTGTCATTCCAGATCCAGGCGGTGTTGACATTATGTCCACAAGAGCGTTTTAAGTCCTCCAGGCGACAAGAGCTCCAGGGCTGACGAACCTTTTCATCGGCAGCATAGCATAAAGTGCCAAATGCTGGTGGTCTCAGGGACAGAGTAAAAAAGCCTATTTACGTAAGCGCTAAAATCCTCTCCTTTATCATTTCTATTTTACAATCCCACATTGATTTCAAAATGTAAACACACCTGCTTAGTGAGAAGTGCACAGAAAACTGAGAGTTTAAGAGTGGTAATTCTTGCTGCAAGCTAATGAACTAGGGCGTGTGGGCGGAGGGTATTATTATTAGTTTTGCTTTTGGACACTGTATAAACTTGACTGATTCCCGAAGGAAGAGTGTGTTTAAAATGTTACTAGTTTTACTCAGCCAAGCATAACTTTGATTTCATTCCGTCTTTCTACCGGGCACAAGTTATTTCTAATGAATCACGCCTTCGATGGGTTAATATATATATTAGTTGCTATGGGGACATGTAGATCGCTGGAGTGATACCAAGTATCCAGGAAGTGCACTCGATTCGTAAACACTGCAACCCACTACAACATTTCATGATGTGACAGTGGACATCATAGACATATCCAGCATGTGGCATGTGTGCAATGAACGCTGTGCCTTTCGAATTGTTAATACAGAGTGACTCATACAAATTTGGCTTCATGGGAATAATCAGGAGAGGACTGGAAACCGTCGAGTGTCCTGACCAGATGCATCGATTGGCCCAGCCCAGGATGCATTGAGCAGCTCAGCACAGTGAACAAGAGCTAAACACCTGTGAGAAACGCTCGATACACCAAGTATCTTTAGAAACAAACATATATGCAGTGATACGAAAAGGAGGAATAGAAATGTGGGAAAATTGGGCAGATCGCAAAAAACACCCTCACTTTTTGCCCCCATTTTTAGCTGATACTGGTGTTTTCTGACTGTGTCCTGGATACTGCTAATCAATCCCAGGGCCAGTGCTCTAATTAAAATGGAAACTAGGCCTAGTTATGATTGGCCCTGACAACCTACATATAAGTCCCTAGTATATGTTAGGGCATGTTGTTTTAGGGACCCCAGTATAGTTAGTGCACCCATAAGTGTACTGCTGTTGTGTCCAGTGTCATTGTAAAGGCAGGCCTGTCTTGCTGGCTGCTTTAACCCCAAAGTCAACTTTAGAATTAAAAGTACTTCCAAAGTCTCAAACTACCTTATCTTTGCATTTAAGTTACCCCTAAGACCTGCCCTAAGTGTCCCCTAGGGTTGGGTACAGTGTAAATATATGCAGGGGCTTTATAAAAGGTGTTTTATAAGTCTTGTGAGGGAAATACAGCCATATTCATTTTTCCCCAATGTAGTCAATGGTCTCCATGGGCTAACATTGGGAGACTTTATTTTAAAAGTAATATAGTCTCATTTTTGACAGAGAGAAGCTAACTCTATCAAATGTGGCATCATAAAAAATCAACCAATTTGCCACGGTTTAATATGTTATAACTAGCAAAAAGAAAGAGTTTTAGGACTCTTTCTGAAAAGTTACCAAATTCAGCCCTGTAGTGCCCTTTCATGATTGGTCAGCCTCTGGCAGCCTGAGCCAAGCTACCTTAAAGGGGTGTGAAGTGGCCTGGGTTGAGACAAAGGAAGCATCTGGTGGGAGGTGGACTTCTGCAGCAGACAGCAGAGCAGGATGGGGGAAGAGTAGCCAAACTGGTCTTCAAAGGAGGAAAAGCCGCTTGGGACAGAAACTAGAGCTGTCCCATTTTCTGTTCTCCCAGCCAGATGTGAGTCCTAATAATTAGATAAGGAGAGAGGATGAAAGAGGTGTGTTAGAGAGACATGAGTGGGTGGACCCAGCCAGATCAAACCTCTAAGGAGGAATTTTCTCCATGTTGGATTTTTAGAGAATAAATAGATTTTTGTCACACTTCACAGACAGTCGTCAACTCAAAGGGCGGCAGCCTGCACCCCATTGGACAGCAGCAACCCCCTGCTTCCCATCACAGGAGCCAGGATAAATATGGCAGAGTTGCCCCACAATTCAGAAACCTGCTGGAAGAAGATATTGGAGAAGAAGGTCTCCACCTCTGAACCCCTGGTCTGCACCAAGAAGGGCTGCACTCACAAGACTGCATCAGCTGCACACTTAGAGCTTCACCAAGAGAATGACTTTGCTTCACTTCTGCAAATCCAGGAGTAGACTCCCTGTAAGATTCAGGTACAAAGGAGCTGACCAGAGTACCCTACATCAAGTCCTGCAAGAAAAGCCCAGCTGACCAGCGTCCAGTAGCTATTTGAGCTTCTGGAACCTTGGATGAAGTTTGTGGACACTTCAAGGACCCAAAAAGGACCTCTGGAAGAAGATCCAGAAGTTTTGAGAGGTTTTGAGCAACTGCTGTAAAAAGCTCCATAAGTTGAAGAGGTGCATTGTGGGACTTATAGTCCCAGACACCAAGAGCCAAACCAGAGCCTATGAACCACTGGCAGGTGCTATGCACCACTTTCCTGAATCAAGAAACACTTCTGAAAGTAAGTGTAACAATGTTACATTGTGGGTGGCATGAATTCTGGATTTTGTCCCTGTCCAGTGTGACCTTTTTTAACCCTTTGAGAACTATTTGCTTCGGAACACTAGTTTTACTTTTAATCTTAAAAAATTGGTGTCCCTTGATCCCTACATTGGATTTGTGTCATTCTAGTGTCATTGCAAAGATAGAAATATTTCCTATTTTTATAAATTGGTATTGTATGTTATGTTTTACTTATTTACTACTTTGTTGATATTAACTGCTTTACACACCTGTCTCCTAAGTTGATCCTAACTGCTTGTGGACCAAGCTACCAAGGGTTAAGCAAGGATTAATTTACTAAGACCTTGACTGGACCTAGTGGGAGTGTATGGCCTGTTGCTAAGTGTAGTTACCTACCTGTCCTTATCAATAACCCACTTTCCACAAGAAACACCTGCAGCAGGGTGACCCGCAACCATCATGGGACCAGTCCTAATGCAGCAGGGGATAGACTGAACGTTTTTCACTGCAGCCAGCCAGTTAATGGCCAGTTACTCTGAAGATGGAGCCTCCTACAAAAATCATGAAAGACATAATGGAAAATTAAATTATACATTTCTTTTACATCATAGGTGAGTAGGGGTATGCCATGAGATTGTACCTCGTAATACTGTACGTTCCCACTTTGGTCCCAGTTTATTAAGTGACATTAAAATTGTGCTTTATATTGTAATTGAGTAATGTTCACCTCCTTGCTTTGTACTGTGTACAGTAGAGTTAACTTCTGTCATTACTGGACGCTAGTCACAATTCAGGTGTTGGCTGTTTCCTGTTTGTTTTGTTGGTGCTGGAATTCTGAATATACAGTTATATCTGAATTTCCCTGGGGGAGGTGGTGGTCCCCGGTGCTGTGGGGGAGCTGCACGCACCAGTGTTAATTTATTCTTTTGCCCCAGGAGGTGGTGGTCCTCAGGGCTGTGGAGTGCTGTGCAGGACACCCTTTGTTAATTTAATCTTTAGCCCTGATGAGGTGGTGGCCTTCGGGCTCTGAGGGAGGCCATATGGGCTTCCCCTATATCAAATTATTGTTTTGCCCCGGGGAGGTAGTGGTCCCCTGGGCTAATGCAAGCCATGGGGCTGTCATGTAAAGGAAGGGAAAGATGGGCACGCCGCCCCCTACCTGAACCTCAATAGGCATTGGGGACCCCATCTCCTGTGGACAATTCCATAATAAATTGGAGGGAGCATGCAGCACCCTTCCCTTATGCTTATTGGCCCCTCCCCAACCCTTAATATGTTCTAGTGACCCCATCCCCCAGGGCCAAACCTAAACTGAAGGAAAGGGGGGCATGCAGTCCCCCTCCCTGAAACTTTAAAGGCCCTGAGGACCCCATCTCCTGGGCCCATCTCAATTACTTTGTCCTGGAGAACCCACCCCAGGACACAGTAGTTTCCCTGCCCGCAATACCACAGGCATGGAAACATATGTCTGTTTCCCTCTGGCAGGAGCATTGTTAAAGCTCCCGACAAGTGGGAGCTGACGTGCCTTGACCTGCCCGCTGAAATGTGGGCAGGGAAGGCATGTCTGCTCTCATTCGGGGGGAGCTTTTTAATGCTTTCACCTGGTGGGAGTAGTCTCTTGTTTCCCTGACTGTGTTCTTGTGGACAGAAAAACACACATTGCTCCCACCCAGCGGGAGCAAACAAAAAGAGCTGCTCTCGCTGTGCAAAGCAATGCTGGCTTCCTCTGCACCCAAGGTGGGTACATGTGTGGGGTGGGGGGGTGGGGTGGGCTGGGGTTGGGGAGGCACTGGGGCTCCCTTAGCAGCCCCTAACTTACTCTTTAGTGAGTGCCCCATGTAGGCTTTGCAGTACCCACCCACGAGCACCCAGGCCCAAGGGGATTCAATCCCTGAGGTGACTATAGGCTCAGGGATGGGGGGGTCACACACAACCCTACCCTTCAGGTGAAGTTCATCTCTGGGGTGATGGGGTCCAATTAAGATTCGGGGAGGAGGCTCCATATGTTTTGGCAGCTGGAGCTCAAAGGTGAATGCATCAGCTGCTCCCACTGAATGAAGCAATGCTGGCTTCCGTTGCACCCAAGGTGGGTACACGTGTGTTGTGGACCTGGGAGGTCTTGGGGCTCCTCTAGCACCTGCCATCTTATTCTTTGGAGAGTGCCCAAGGTGCGCTTGGGGGCACCCACCCACAAGCACCCAGGCCCAGGAGGATGGGATCTGATAGGGACAGAGTGGCCAATCAGGGCAACAAACATTCCAATGGGTTAAGAGTTACATTTTGCTATAATTCTTAAAACTTTATTTCGGCATCCAGGGCCATAAAAGTACAACACAGAAATACATACAATAGAAATAAATACATCGATAAAATAGTTTGTAAATACAAGGATAAGAATATGCAATCAAGGGGCAGTATCGGGATGAGCAAGTAAAATGTTTTATTTAAGGATCCACATAGCTCCAAGGAATTTAGTGACAGAAACAGCTAAAACCTGACGAGAGTCTGATTTAGGAATGCGAAGAGCGGTGGAATGCCTACAAACACCTAGTAACCTACAAGTGGGAGCAAGCCAATTCCTGCGAGGCACTGTATAAGCAGGACAAACAAATATGACACGAGGGAGATTTTCTGTGTGGGTGGTACATGCTGGACAAGTCAAAGCTTTGTATTTGTACACATATTTAAAATCGATAAAATCATATGTCAGCCTAGAACGGCCAGCACCACACAACTCATCAGAGTCTATTGCCCTCCGATAATGCTTCTTTAAATCTCCTGTAGAAGGGAAAAGGGCGAAACTAGGACAATCCCATAGCTCACACAGCCCAAGCCTGTATAATGCTTCTTTGATGTTTCTAAGCCAGGGGACAGTAAGAAAATGATCAGCTTTCAACACAACCTCGAGGGTGGCCACATAAGGGCCTAGTCTGGAGTAGTCCAAAGCCGCCTCCAATAAAGGAGTGGGCACAAGCAAGCTTTAGACCTAATTCTCCTGACATCCAAGTCCTTGAAAAGAGGGAGCAGCAGAGTATTCTGAGGGAGAGACACAAGATTCCTCATTAAATTGTTTTTGATTGAGGAGAAGTCCTGAACATTGGAAAAGCCCCATAATTCTGCACCATAAAGGGGCGAGCCCATAGCATTAGCTTCATGAACCTGAAGTGCCGGGTGAAAAGGTTTAGTGTAAGAGGACACAAACTCCTTGATAAGAACACCTGTGACCTGCTTATGCTTTAGTGCTGCCTTGGCAATGTGAGCCTTCCAAGACATCTTCTCTGAAACGGATAAGCCTAAATAGCTAAAGGATTTCACCATCTCAAGTGGGGTGCCTTTGTGGGCAATGTTCCCTTTACATGAATTATGCGGGTTATATGACATCAATATGGCTTTCGCAGACTTGACCTCCAGGGCCCTGGCTGAACAGAACTCATCAAAGCGCAATAGAATTTTCTGCAACCTACTCGGGGTCTTGGAGATCAAAAGGATGTCATCCGCAAATAACAGAACGGGAATTTTGGCTGCCCCCAAAGAAGGTGCATCTGTCTCTACCTGTGCCAAGAAAGTTAAAATTCATTGCTAACTTTATGATGATCTGACAGGGACAGAGTAGCCAATCAGGGTAACAAACATTCCAATGGGTTAACAGTTACATTTCTCTATAAATATACCAGCTACCTTTAGCCCTCACTGGAATTGTCTGTTCCAGAATACAATCCTATAAGCCTCTGGGATAACAGTTGCAAGATCTGGGCAGTATGTACTACGTAGCCGTGTTTCGGGGAGGAGGAGAAAATCTCCTATTCTGCCCTGCCCTAGAATATGAATCTAGCACTGGTGTTTAAGGAGCGAGCAAAAATTAAACAGAGTGCATGTCAGGAACATCCCTTTTCAAACTTCTTCAATGTACTGGGATTTGCGCAGTCCACAGTGTTTATTTTGGAAGGAGAAGTCAAGCTTGCATGAGGTGTTAAAGTACCTGTATTACTGTTGTAGAGCAAACATAATCTCTCTTCTGTAATACTATCCAGCTCATAAGATTGAAAAAACAGAAGTCACTATTAATATGGGTGAGACATCTAGTGTTCAATGTGCTAATGAGGACATGAAAGAGAGGGGTCAGAGAGTCACCAAAGGTCACAGTTTTGTTAGATATCAACAACATTAGGAATCTCGCAATAAAAAGGTGTTCTGTGTTGCCCGGCACAAAAGGCCGTTTGTTGCAAAATACCACTCTCCTGCCTCTCCTTTCTGTAAATTGATCAGCCAAGAGGAGGATGACTGTTATTGCTATATTATTTTGGACAGTCTTATGTGTGAAGAGCAAGACCAACCTGTCAGAAACATTCAGCTTACTTAGAGAAGTAATAAGGGGCATCTTTAAGAAAAGTGGTGCTGCTCACAGTGCAGCACCACTTTTCTTGTGCCCTTTAGCGCTCCTGTACCGCCACCATGTGTGTACTGTATTTAAAATACGGTGCACCATGGTGCAGGTTAGGGGGCAATAGCATCATGTTTCTTGATGCTATTGATGTACTCTGCAGGAGTAGCGCCAAAAGTTTGGCACTACTCCTTCAGAGTACATAGGGGGGACATTGTATTTAATGACATGTCCTCTCTTAATTCCTGCTCTGAGCAGCCATCAAAATTGCCGAAAAAAATGACTGAAGGAAATCTGTTAGATTTCATTGTGCTCTTTTTTCGGCCACCCTAATGGGGGAACGCCCCCCTCTGCATACATTATGGCTGGCACAGGCATAATGTAGTGCAAAGGGTTACAAAGTGACGCAATGCATGCATTGCGACACTTTGTAAATATGGCGCAGTGTTTTTGCCCTTCTAACGCCACATCAGCATAAAAAATTACGCTAATGTGGCGTTAGAATGGCACTAGGGGCTCTTAAATGTGCCCCAAAATATTTGTGTCCAAGGGCCAGATGTACTAAAGGGTTTTACCCATTCTGTGTCTATGGGAAAATGTGTTTGTACATATGGCTCCTAGGGTGTTAATTGTTATTTTTAAACATGTCTGACAAAAGTTTTATTGTCTCACTGAAATATTTCTTGAATTTGCCGGAGTATAAATATATAACAGAGGAAGAGTGCTCTGATTTAATTCTCATAATAATCATTAACCTTTTGGCTTTCATCACATCCAGAATTGTATCCAAATTTTAAACAAAAGCTTCAATAGTGTCTGGTTGCCAGTGCCACACTAGTGGTCAACATCCAATCAGCCATATTTTAGAGACCGAGCCAGATCAATCTTCTTATAAACCGTTGCAAGTCTTTGTTCTGTGCAGATCCTGGTTGCCTTCTTTGTGAGGGCAAGCAGGTGTTTTGCATCCAAATTTATTCTGACAGAAATGCCATAGGAGAGGAGCTTTTTTGGATGAGAAGAACGAGTTACTTACCTTCGGTAACGACTTTTCTGGTGGATACATTAGCTACCTGTGGATTCCTCACCTGATGAATACTCCCATGGCGCCAGCATTTGACGGAAATCTTCTTACTAGTCTCTGCACGTCGACGAGGACGTCACTTTAGCCCACGCGACGCCGTCTGACGTCATACAGGCAATAAGAAGTCCTCGCCGACGTGCCGATGACAGTACCAACATTTTTTACGTGCATGAGAATAATAATAATAACCCAATGCAATGAAAGAGCAAAGCAACATCTCTTAATATTGTAAATCACACAACATTGCAATAAAATAGCTATAGATTTAATATAACTTTTTTTTTTTTTTTTTTTAAACAAATAAATATATTTATACATACGAACCATGTATATACCCAATATATATATAGATTTATATATAAATATACACATATATACAAATATCATACATGCAAAATGTATTGCAACTTTGAATACCAAAAGGAGCACACTCAAGGATTGCTTGGAGAGACCAAAAAGGCAACGGGGAGGCGGGTGGGACCGTGAGGAATCCACAGGTAGCTAATGTATCCACCAGAAAAGTCGTTACCGAAGGTAAGTAACTCGTTCTTCTGATGGATACAACTACCTGTGGATTCCTCACCTGATGAATAGAGTCCCAAAGCAGTACCACGCCCGGCGGTGGGTGCCTAAATGGTCAAACCAAGAAATCCTGCAGCACTGACCGTGCAAAATGACCGTCCCTTCTGACCTCAGAGTCCAAACAGTAATGTTTCACAAAAGTGTGAAGGGACGACCAAGTTGCGGCCTTGCAGATGTCAACCACAGGAACACCCCTGGCCAAGGCCGAAGAGGCCGACTTAGCTCTGGTGGAGTGAGCTCTAATGCCCTCAGGCGGATCCTTCTTTGCCAAAGAGTAACAGATTTTAATGCAAAGAACAACCCACCTGGAGAGTGTTCTCTTGTGGACTGCCTTTCCTCTCCTCTTGCCCACGTATCCGACAAACAGCTGATCCTCCAGCCTGATATCCTTCATTCTGTCGATATAGAAGCTCAACGCCCTTTTTGGGTCCAGGCGATGTAGTCTTTCTTCCTCCTTTGAAGGATGAGGCGGAGGATAAAACGTGGACAAAGTGATTGTCTGAGCCAAATGGAAGGGTGAAACAACCTTCGGAAGGAAAGCAGCCTTGGTCCTCAACACCACCTTATCCCCATAAAACGTTATATAAGGGGGTTTAACCGATAAGGCCTGCAACTCACTCACTCTCCTTGCAGATGTTATAGCTACCAGGAATACTGTTTTAATAACCAAATACCTTAAGGGGCAAGAATGCATAGGCTCAAAAGGGGACCCCATAAGGAAAGTCAGGACCAAGGACAAATCCCATTGAGGCATAACGAATGGTTTTGGAGGATATTGATTCAGAAGACCTTTCAAGAATCTGAGAACAATAGGGGATTTAAATAACGATGGTTGGTCTGGAAGACAAATGAAGGCTGACAAGGCCGACAAATAACCCTTAATGGTAGCTACTGCACAACCTTTCTGCGCTAGAGACAGTGCAAAAGACAAAACATGTGACAGATGAGCATGTAAGGGATCCATCTGTCTCTCTCCACACCACATAACAAATTTAGACCACCTATTAGCGTAGATAGATTTAGTGGAGTGTCGCCTGGCCGCTAAGATAACATCCACTACATCAGGCGGGAGAGAGAAGGAACTCAGGTTGCCCCGTTCAATCTCCAAGCATGTAGGTGCAGACTCTGGAGGTTGGGGTGTAAAACCTGCCCCTGCGACTGCGAGAGGAGGTCTGCCCTGAGAGGGAGACGGAGCGGAGGGCACAGTGAGAGTTGGAGAAGGTCGGAGTACCATACCCTCCTTGGCCAATCCGGAGCTATTAAGATGACTTGGGCCCGGTCTTGGCGAATTTTCCTCAACACTCGAGGAATCAAGGGTATGGGGGGAAACGCGTAAAGCAACTGGTCGCACCAGGTTATCTGAAACGCGTCTCCCAACGCTCCCTGCATCGGATACTGGAGGCTGCAGAATAACGGGCAATGCGCGTTCTCCCGAGTGGCAAACAGATCTATCCGAGGAAACCCCCACATCTGGAAGATTAAACAGACTTGATCTGGATGGAGACGCCACTCGTGGTCTGCCGAGAATTGGCGACTGAGACTGTCCGCACGTACATTCAAGACCCCGGCCAGATGATTTGCCACCAAGCAAATCTGATGGTCCTTTGCCCAGGACCATAGCCGAAGAGCTTCTCTGCAGAGAAGGTACGACCCTACTCCTCCCTGTTTGTTTATGTACCACATCGTGGTAGTATTGTCCGTCAGGACCTGTACCGACTGACCACGAAGGGATGGGAGGAAGGCCTTGAGAGCCAAACGTACAGCCCGTAACTCCAACAGATTGATATGAAACACCTGTTCCTCTGGAGACCAAAGCCCTTTGATCTCCAGATCCCCCAGATGAGCTCCCCATCCTAGGGTGGAGGCATCCGTTATTACCGTGGCCACTGGTGGCGACTGCGCGAACGGCTTCCCCTGTGAAAGATTGTTGCCCGCAATCCACCACTTCAATTCCACAGCAGCATCTCTGGAGATCTTGACAGTACCTTCTAAATCTCCCTTGTGTTGAGACCACTGCCTTCGGAGGCACCACTGAAGAGCCCTCATGTGCCAGCGAGCATGCGTGACCAACAGAATGCAGGAGGCGAACAGACCGAGCAGACGAAGGACCTTGAGGACTGGAACTACCGCTCCATTTCGAAACATTGGAACCAATTCCTGAATATCTTGAATCCGCTGAGGCGGAGGAAAGGCTCGACTCAATGTTGTATCCAGTACTGCCCCTATGAACAGGAGGCGCTGAGAGGGCTCCAGGTGAGATTTGGGCACGTTCACCGAAAAGCCCAGGTCGAACAACAACTGGGTTGTTGACTGCAGATGATGCGACACAAGCTCCGGGGACTTGGCTTTGATCAACCAGTCGTCCAAGTAAGGGAATACTGCTATCCCCCTCCTTCTGAGCTCCGCCGCAACCACTGACATCACCTTTGTGAAGACTCGAGGTGCTGAAGTAAGACCAAACGGGAGGACCGCAAACTGATAATGCTGCGACCCTACCACAAACCGGAGATACTTCCTGTGCGACTTGAGTATCGGGATATGAAAGTAAGCATCCTGCAAGTCGACAGACACCATCCAATCTTCCTTGTTCAACGCCAAAAGCACCTGTGCTAGGGTCAGCATCTTGAACTTTTCCTGTTTGAGGAACCAATTCAAGATCCTCAGATCCAGGATTGGTCTCAACTGACCATCCTTTTTGGGAATCAGGAAGTATCTTGAGTAACAACCTCGACCCTTTTCCTGCTCTGGGACCAACTCTACCGCGCCCTTTGAAAGGAGGACTTGAACCTCCTGTTCTAGCAACAGGAGGTGTTCTTCTGAACAATAAGATGGGCGGGGCGGGATGAGGGGCGGGAACTCCCGAAAGGGAAGGGCGTAGCCTTTTCCCACAATGCCGAGAACCCAAGTGTCCGTTGTGATAGACTTCCACTTGTGGAGAAAACGCTGTAATCTTCCCCCTACAGGAGAGGAGTGAGTGGGAGACGGTGGAAGCCTAAGGCTGCTTCCCCTGCTGCACCCCTCCAGAGGACGAGGAAGAGGCAGAGTGCTGTTGAGAGGCTCCTCTGGTACGGACCCCACCCCTCCCCCTCCCTCTAAATGACCTATAGGGGAGGGAAGAGGCGGGTTGCTGGAACCTCCCCCGAAAGGAAGAGGAATAAGAGCCACGCCCAAATCCCCGAAACCTCCTGAAAACTCTAGAAGAGGCAGAGGAAGAAGGAGCTTGCAGTCCTAACGATTTGGCTGTGGCTCTGCTCTCCTTAAATCGTTCCAAGGCTGAATCTGCCTTGCCTCCAAACAGTCTGTCCCCATCAAACGGGAGGTCCAGCAGGGTCGACTGCACATCCGCAGAGAACCCTGAGTTTCGGAGCCAGGCCTGTCTTCTTGCCACCACAGCCGTGCCCATCGCCCTGGCCACCGAGTCGGTCGTGTCCAGCCCAGACTGGATAATCTGGGTCGCGGCAGCCTGGGCGTCCGAGACCACATCCAAAAGACCCTGGGGAAGCTCCGTGAATGAAGACGAAATATCATCCATCAGCGCATGGATGTACCTCCCCAGAATGCACGTGGCGTTGGTGGCCTTCAACGCCAAACTGCATGACGAAAATATTTTCTTGGACTGCGCATCCAGTTTCTTGGAGTCTCTGTCTCCAGGCACCGTCGGGAAGGAACCAGGCGCTGACTTTGAGGAACAGGAGGCTTGCACCACCAAGCTCTCCGGCGTAGGGTGTCTAGAGAGAAAGCCAGGGTCAGATGGTGCAGCTCGATACCTCCTGGCCACAGCCCTATGAACGGCCGAGGAAGACACCGGCTTCTTCCACACCTCCAACACCGGATCCAGCAAAGCCTCATTAAATGGCAAGAGAGGCTCAGCTGCAGCAGAGGCCGGATGCAATACCTCTGTCAGCAAATTCTGCTTTGCCTCTGCCACCGGCAAAGGCAGGTCCAAAAAGCTCGCTGCCTTCCTCACCACAGCATGAAAGGAAGCAGCCTCCTCCGTATATTCCCCTGGAGATGAAAGGTCCCACTCAGGGGAAGTGTCCAGCCCACTGGCTGTATCCAGACCATGCAGTCCGTCTCCAGAGTCCTCAATCTCTCCCTCCTCTAGGACTCGCTGGTACTCTTGCTCTTCTAAAAGACGGAGAGCACGCCTCCTCGAATGAAGTCTCTCCTCGATACGCGGAGTCGACATGGCCTCCGCCGACGTCGAAGAACGGCGCCGATCTCCAGAAGCATCTGACGCCGCGTCCGGCGCCACAGGCAGCTTCGGCGCCGAGGCAGGAGCCGATGGACCAACCGGAGTCACAGGGCAAAATCCTGACTTCGACGGAGGGGCAACCTCCGGGGCCGAAACATCCGAAGCCACCGGAGCGGCCACCGACGCCGGCACCGGCGCCGAGCCCACATTCCCAAAAGGGAGAAAGGGCATAAAGGGTGCCGGCCGAAGAGGCGCAGGATCACCCAACGAAAAGGCCAAGGGCCCCGAAGGACCAGCCGGAGCAGCTCCTGGAGCCATCTGCTGAAAGATGGTATTCATCGCATTAAGAAACGCGGTACTATCAGCTCCAGGAGTGGGAAAAGCCGGATACTGGGGTGCCTGGATCGAGGGCGACCCCGACGCCGGCCTCGACGTCTGCGACGCCGGAGAAAACACAAGAGGCTGCACCACCTCAATCACTGACGCCTGACCAGGTGAAGTCGGTGACGCCGGAGAGGGCAACGGCGTCGATGGATGCGGCGTGACCGTGGGGCTGACCTCCCAAGTCCTCCGACGCCGAGCCGAAGGTGACCTCGAACGAGACTCCTTGCTGGAGTGGCGTCGTGAGTCTCTACGGCGCCGGGAGTCTCGATGACGCCGGTGAGACCTTGGCGAAGAAGACTTCTTATGATGTTTCTCCTTCTTCTTTGACTTTGCCATGAATAACTTGGCCTCGCGCTCTTTGAGGGCCTTCGGATTCATGTGTTGACATGAATCGCAAGTCGAGACGTCGTGGTCGGAGCTCAAACACCATAGACAGTCGGAGTGAGGATCTGTAACTGACATCTTGCCCCCACACTCTCGACAGGGCTTGAAACCCGACTTCCTCTGAGACATTGTTACCGCAGAGAAGACTACGCAGCAGACAATACACTGTAACCACGAAGGTAACAGTAACTCCCTCGAAGATAACCGTTTCGAATGCACGGAAAAAAGGGAACTGTCATCGGCACGTCGGCGAGGACTTCTTATTGCCTGTATGACGTCAGACGGCGTCGCGTGGGCTAAAGTGACGTCCTCGTCGACGTGCAGAGACTAGTAAGAAGATTTCCGTCAAATGCTGGCGCCATGGGAGTATTCATCAGGTGAGGAATCCACAGGTAGTTGTATCCATCAGAAAAACTATTCAACTAAGATTTACTATGCCTTTGCACCATCACAAAATGACACAAAGTGATGCAAGTGAGACAAATTGACATATGGGCATGTGCATTCCAGCGCAAAAGGTCTTTCACACTGGAAAGGATATTTTGCGTGCAAAAGGTTCAATTTTTTTCATCGCAAAAAGTTAATTGTTTTGCTATGCATCAATATGGTGTTAATTGAGAGTAAATATGGCAGATCAGTCCGAACACCTTTAGGTTTTGACTCAAAACGGTACTCTCTAAGATAATCTGACCATGTTTAGCCTCAAAAGCTATTTCCTCCTTGAAGCAGGAATTGACATTGGAAATGTTTTAATTTGTTAAAAAAAATGTTTTGCATGTGTACTGAAGTGCACTCTCACACATGCATCCAGTCCTTCAGCTAAGGTTCCTATATATGGGTGCGGGGTTGCGCCCCCTCATCTTTTATGGATGCCCTATATAAGAGCTTACTTAAACAAATGAATTAAAAAAATAATCTTAATTGACAGCTTCTGCAAGCCCATTGCTCTGAGTAACAGTCAGATAACTAGCCATTTTTAAAAAAGGTCCTCTGCTCCTGCATGAGCATGTCGCAGCTTCAGTGATGCAGTACTGATATAGCTTGCCCACGTTCAGCCTTTGTCTTTTCTCTCAGCACTATCATCCCTTTCATATCCCCTCTTCCACCCAGATCAATGATGGAGAACAGCCTTGGGTGTTTTTGCTTTTAAGCCCGGGCTGTACACATCTGGATTCCACTCAGCACCCCACCCTTTACAATCTTACCACAGGGTGAGGTGTGGCCATCAAGCTCCACTGACCACACCCCACCCTGTGACGAGAAGGGAAAGTGTGGGTTTAGGACGCATGCAAAAGACATCACAGACCAACATATTTCATCGGTCTGTGGTGTCAGACAGTAGCAGCTCCTCTGCTGTTGGAGGAGGAGCATCGCTCCCCCCGCCAGCAGCAACCGCTGCAAACTATGCTTATTATCCTTTCATTGTTAAAGGGGTGGAGGATTGGGGATGACGAGCACTGAGGGGAGTGCACCGTGCACTCCGCTCAGTATGCATGTATGTTTGGACGGTCGTCTCTGGCTGGCCAAACACACATGAGCACTGTGTTCTCTCTAGCCCGGCACTGTGTTGCTGGGCTGGAGAGAGCAGGCACAGGCCCCCAGTCTGCCTGGGAGTGCCCAGGCTGGGTGCTCCCAGCCAATCCTAACACTGCTTTGAGCAGCATCAGGACTGGCCACAGGGCAGATTGGGAGCCTGTGCCTGCCTGCTGCTGAGGCCGATGCGGATTGGCGGCATAGCGATAAGTTTTTTATTAATTGTTTTAATTTATAACTCCCCCCCGTAACCCTTGTGAGCTGTGATGGGTGTCAGGTCACGTTTTATTTCATGTACAAGTGTGACATTGTTAGAAAAAGAGCCCATACTCTAGGCCACCACATGATGTCAAGATCTAATCCTGCAGTGGAGACGAGTGTGACCTGACATGACCTTTTCCAGTACAATTACCAGTAAGTTGGAGGGTGGAGGGGGAAACTGTTTGCTATGCTCTCCTTTTCTTTTGCAAACTGCTGGTCTCTCTCCTCTGCAGCATCAATGGTGGCCTCAGTGCCAACCTCGTTATTTTCATTATTTAATATACTTGTTTTTTCTCTTTTGGATATAGATGCTAATTGTGACAAGGGACAGCTACATGTAAGCTGCTGGGAAAATAAAGCAATCATTATCAAAGCCACTAAGAGTATCCTTGTACTAGTGGTCATGCTGCTTACTCAGTGGGTCATGGTTTGTATGTTTGTGTGAATGGGTGAGTCATTGATTGTGAGGGTTGACTGAGTGGGTGGGCAAATGTGATGAGTGTAATGAATGTTTATATGAGTTAGGTGAATTGCAGTGCAGAACTTGATGCAGATGGGTGAATATGAGTAGATGTCTGAATTTCCACAGATAAGTGACAGTGAATGAATTGTGGAATGTGGGTGAGTAGATGAGTAATCATAAGTGAACAAGTAACTGGGTGGGTGAATGTGGGAATGATAAGGGGGTAAACAGAAGCTCATTGAAACACCATGAATTGACTGAAAATCAATTTGCTTCATCAATAACACATTTTAATAACTGAAAGTACAACAGTGAACGGGTGGTTGAATGTGAGTTAGGTGAATGAGTGGGAGGGTAGATAGAGGAGAATGTATAAGTGAGTGGATGAATAGGAGTATGAGTGAGTGGGTGAAACAGAGTATGGGTGATTCAGTGGTGATGAGTGTGTGGTTCGTTGGGGGAATGAGAGTGTCTGGGTAGGTGAGCGAATGTTATGTGGTGGGAAAGTGGGTGGAACAAATACTGGTATTAATGGTGAAGGTTTTTGCCGGAGGTCTTTCAGTTTGGTCATTCACTGGATTCATGCCTCTTATACAGAGCTGAAGGCTTATTTGATTGATGCATCCACTATTATTCCAGACCAAGCTGTCACGATCTGTGTTTGGCCCATGTTTAGTCCAACTCTGGCACTCCATTCTGTCTTTCATCCTCTCAATGTTGAACAAAATGAGAACTATTGAGCTGGATAAAAATTAACATCTGTAAAGCTCCCCAGAAAAACCCTCCTGAGAAGATCAGGCAGCAGACTTGCTCTCTATTCTCACTTTCATAATGAAATTCTGTGAATGGACTTACAGCTCACCATTTATTTGCAATCACTGGCCACCACTGGCATGCTTCCAGTATAAATCCTATGCTAGACGAATCACACCACCTCTGCAACATGGTGCAAGGATATGCATCACACAAGCCAACCTAATTAGAACATCAGTTTATAGAATGATAGTAGCAGCAGACCAATCTTGCTAGATATGTCTATGGGCAGTTTTTTCCCTTTTGCACCACAATGCACAGCAAATGTGGTTTCTGCACTGCATCAAAAATTAGTCAATCTTGTAACATGTAATGATAATCACCGATATTCTGAACAAAGTCAGTCCATTCACCTCTAAACCAACATGCACAGTTTCTTGTTCTAAGCTTTTCTACAAATAACAGTGTCACTGTCAAGGGATTGCCAAATATGTACTTTATACTCCACCAAATTCAGATGGTTTAAGGGTGCTCAGATATATCGCAAACAATGAAAGCCCAGTGCAAATATCTTTGTGGAAAGAAACATCTTCATAACCAAATAATGCACAACTTGCAACTATGTTATAAGAATTTTGTATCTAACAGGCTAGTGATAATGGGGGAGGTTAAATTTATTTGGGGTACCTTTCTTTCATCACACTAAAAGAAGATGCAGAATGTCTCTGAAAATAACACAGCCCTGAAGCCCATGTCTTATCCTGCATTGCTTGCGTTAATGTCGTGATGCCCAGCAGCTATGCAGCGGTCAAACTAATGAGCACAAACATGAAGGGAATACATAAAATGAGAACTGCACACCTCACCCTGCGGCCTCTCTGCCTGGGTGCCAGTGAATATATTCAGAATAGCATAAGTGGTAAATAGTAGGGACAAATGCACAAAATGACTTACTCGCAATTAACTTATCAATTGGTCATTGGTAATGTATTTAAATTGCAACAAACATTTTACAAATATCCAGGACAAAAAAATCCTAAGTGACAAACAAACGTGAAGATCTCTACAGGAACCTGGCAGTGCCGGCAGTTGGACCGTGGCGGCTCCGCCACGGTCATAATAGGGCAGTCGGACTGCCCCTGTCGAAATGAGGACCCAGGTTCTTACCTCAATTTGGGCCTTCTTAGCCCGGAAGCTCTGACCAGCTTCAGTACTCTAATTACACCTGTATAAATACCGCTAAACCTTCATGCTCGGGCAAGGGTGACATGCGCAGTTTGTTTTCTTTCTCTTACTGTTCTCTCAGGTGTTTGAGTTACATGTGCCTTAAGTACGACCGGAGAGAAGTGAGCAGATTCCAGTCACAGTGGTCGCACTTCCACAGGATGCTGGCCTGGCCATTGTTCTTTAGATTGGTTCCTACTACCCGTAAATGTTATTAGAGTATGCAGTAAAAATACATATAGAGAAGCTGATGGCAGAAGAACTTCAGCACTGCACCGCATGAGTGCAGAGGACAAGGTTTAGCAAAACATGAAAATAACTTTTTACTTCCAAGGTGTCAAAAACCAATTTGTCCAAGCACTTTTAAAGATGGTCAACGAGAGCCCTTACCTGCGAAAAGCAAGTTGGAATTTAAATGAAAAAATAACAAAGGGAGAAAGACCTGAAATAACAAAATATGTTGTATGGTGTTAAAATTAAAATGTTCACAGAGGTCGTAAGTAAGACAAAATAAATCGCTATTCTATAAGGCGTTCAGATCTTTAAAAGCTCAGCGTTTGTCACTCTGTGACATGCGACCAAAGTCACCCAAAGGGCATCAAATTGCCTGCTAGACCTACTGAAGCCAAGGTAAGCTGTACATAAGCTACAGTTCTGGTGTTCTACTCTCTTTCCTAAATGTTTGGATTACCTCTTTTCAGCCTGGTAGAAAATGTTGTCTTTCAAGGCATGCGTGACTAAGTTCCACATTACAAGTTGGACAGAGCAGTATCTCCAATCGATTCTGAAAGGCAAAGTGTTCTCACATCTAAATTTAACAGGTGGGTGACTCTGGCATTTACACCTTCTCATAGCATTTAGAAACTGTCAGAAGTAAAGGCCCCAGAATCGAGAATCGTTATGCTTAAAAGAACTTGTGTTCCCATCCCAGGTCTGCATGTTATTACACATTCCAGGGTCTCTTAAATGCCCAGATTCATGTGTGGAAATCCCAGCCAGAATAGTTCACTCTGGCCTCCGTATCTGACTCCTGAGTCCTGGGCAACTTGTAACAAAGACCTTTGTAGTAACTAAGTGGAGAGTTCTCATCTGAAGAGCAATAGTCACAGAAAAAATGTTCATCTATACAGAAAATGCCCATTCTGCCATGAATCACTGGTTCATCGAACTAGGAAGTAATAGGGCAGACTTATATGGCATTGATTAATTCATACAAAGTGAATTTGCAATGAAAAACAATGGATAATCAGTGGTACTGGTCCACCCTAGAATGCTCACTTGTGCTGCTATGTAAATCCCATAGCATGATTAGAAAAACAGCTGTGACTGCAAAGCAAAGAATTCTGAAAACTAAATAGCGTCTGGCCGCTTCCTAACACAGAGCTAAAGTTCGAATACACCAGTGGCAGATAAAACGTGGTTCCTACTAATTTTCTAACACAGATGGAATATTCCAACACCTGATAGGTATACAAACAAGCATTTGCAATGCAATGAGTCTCGCATTTTCTTGCCATGTTTTGGTGGTCATTGGCAGCTACTGACATCAGAAATCACAAGCCCTTGAAGAGAAACGAGAAGATTATTGCACTACCTCGAGTTGTGTAAACGTATGAACAGAAACTGGAAAATAAGGCTGGAAAAGTATTTTCTTTTTATTTTATTAGAATGAAAAGTCCTGAAAGCATTTTTGCCTCACATTTCAAGGAGCAGAGATAAGCATTACCCTGTGTGCGATGTCATGATTGCTGACAGGGAGGGGCTCTGGAGAGAGAGATTCGAGATGCGATGTGAGGCTAGGCAAGTTTCATGTCATTGCTTCTAGGTTTAGTTACATTCCACCAGAAAGGGCATGGCATATTGTGGCTTTCTTGAGCAGTGAGCCCAGTATTTTAGGAACCAGAGGTAAATGAGTACAGCACTGGAATAAAGCCAAGACAAATGTCAGCAACACAGGAAAAGATGGGAGGAATGGAATGCTGCAATAAAACTCAGGCAGCTACCAATCTAAAACACCCACAGTGAAAGGGAAGCACCAAAGAAATAACAAAAATAGTCCATCACAAGCAACAGATAAAGAAACCAAAGTGGAATAATATAGTAGTTGGTCACTAATCTGAAACAGAAAAAGGAGGGAGAAAAAGGCAGAACTGACCAATAGCAAGCAAGAACTTTTAAAGGACACTGAAACCAACAAATTAAATTGCTTTCAGCCATAAGAAGTATACTAAAAGTATGTACCAGGTCAAATGCTTAGGCTTGACATAAAAATGACAAGCGCTTACACACCCTCATGACCGTCTGCAAGTATGTACTGTATTCATGCCTGAGTGACAAGCAAGTGATGAAGTGTCCCATATTTTACAGACGTTAAGATAAATGAATCCAAGCATAGCAGTTAGCAGTGTTAACAAATGATTATGTAGGCTGGATAAAAACACTTTTTAGGATTAAATTAGGTATTGACAGAAATAGGTGCAGATAATTCTCTGGCTAATATGTAAAATGAATAACTACAAATTGAACAGTGAATAATGTATAAAGATGTACCAGAAATGAGAAATATGATTAAAGATAGGGTGTTAATTGTCTGCATTAATAAATAGATTAAATAAAGAGGCTTTACTGGAGGGTGAAGAAGATTTTTGCAGAATGATTATTAAAGACAAGAATAGACACATGGATGGCATTTTGATCCAAATGGTTTAAAGTAGAAAATCCATCTATTTCGTATGTGTCCCCCCAGTGGTGTAACAAAGACCTGGGCAGCCTTCATGGTGCAGGGGCCTCCAAGCTCCAGGGGTCTCCCTCAGCACAGTACTTTGGCCTGCCAGCCTCAGAGTGAGTCCAGAGGGCTCATCATATTTGTCAAGATGAACTCGCTGTGGCTCAAACATAATTGTACCTAATAACATCTAATTTCCACTTGGGCCACAGTGGCCAAACATCTGTGTTCAAAGGTCCTATGAGACAATGAGCTGAAGGCAGGGATGACTATCTATCCACTACCCAGCTCACATTTCATCCTGAAGGGAAAGAAAAACATCTAGTGAGAACACCCCACTCAAATGCAGACACCTTCACATCTTGGCAGCAAAAAGGTGGAACAAGCTACCTGTTTGTCCCAGGAAAGAGGGAAATCTCAGACTTACAGACTTGGGAAAGTAATAAAATCTTGCTTTACCTAAAACATCATCAAGTTTTGATGTCTAGAGGTTAGGTGGTCCAAATAATTACATTTTTTGTTGTCAGTGTCAGAATACCCTTTTTTGGGGTAGCAGGTCTGTGCTTTATAAGTAGCATAAGAATAAACATGAACACTGATGAGTCACACCATTTTACAAGGAAACAGGACACTTCAGAGCTGCACCAGCACACACACAATCTACATTCTCAGTTGCAGCAGCATCTGTGCAAGCTTATCTTCCCACCTAACTCATCAAGATGAGTGCAAAATGATACATAACTACTGAAATTTACTTGCAGTAATGTATGAAAGCCCAGAGGAGTCTGATTTGGATCAGAAGCATCAACCTACTTTCTGAAAATAGTATGCTGCAAGAGAGCAGTGTGGGCAATGTTTAGTGTGGCTTTGAAGAACTCAGATTAGAATTAGACCTGGATGTAATTTAAATTCAGGACCGGCTTTAGCATTGGTGGCTCCTGGTGTGACAATCTTCTTTGCTCCCCCTCATACCAACATGACCTTTCCTCTGGATTCCCTTACTACCATCATGCAAAAGTGCCACTCACCTATCCATGTCCCCTCTCTCACATACATTTAATTTGTTTTAAAGCACTGGTAAAATCTGGCTTTACTAATACACTCAGCTATCCACATAAAATACACATCTGTTCTTTGCAGCAGATATATTAACTCTCTGCACTACTTTATAGCAAGACTGCCATTAGACAAAACTGTGACCTCTCTGTTTAGCAGAAACATGGATCACAAGTGTAATTTTGACATTTTTATTGCAGCTTGAAAGCTGGTCTTTCAGGGAACTCTGAAGCATGTGCTTTTAACTTGCAAGTTATTGCTAAACACAGCACCCTTTCCCTGAGGTCAGTGGCCCCCTCCCGGTCAGCACCAATTGCAGCCACACTGCCCTAAAGCTAGCCCTTTTTCATTTACACTGGTGTGATTTTGGGTGACTTGCTTAGTTTTGAGAATTTTGCATTACGCTTGTTATGATAAATCCCTGATATTACGCCATTATGCCACCTTGCGTAATTACGTACCATTTGAGGTAAAGAGTTATAGTGAAATACACCATTTGGGGTACAAATTAAGCTGCACCCACTCCGTCATGAATGGGAAAGCTCAGCCATGCATGGTCTTTGGCCATATGCCTTAGAAATGGGGCCCTGCGCCACTCTTGTTAGTGGAGTGCAAACCTCCCACTTCACGTGCAGCCAAGCCCTGCTCCCAATCCACCATGGGCATCAAGCTCAACTGTTTGCAGCCTTTTGCCATGACTTGTAAGCAAATGTCCCATAAGTCACCCCATCCTGGATTCCCCTAGATCTCTAAAATGTGCAGGCCTGTTAGGTTTATCTAGGTGCCGGCTGAGCTACAGGCCAAAATCCACAGCTAGGCACTTTGCAAAAAACACATCTGTTTTCATTGGAAAAATGTAGTGTGTCCCAGCTGTGTTTTGGGGCATTTCCTGTCGCAGGCACCATGAACTAGAGTCTAGAGTAAGGGATAGTTTTTAGCTTACTAATTGGGAAACAATGTTTCCATTTAAAATGTATATTGCAAACAATGATTGACTCAGAACATAGTTAACTGCATGCATACAACTAGTCTGCGTAGGTATTACTGCATGTGCGCTGTGTGCAGACTACAATCTCTGTGTGCAGTGTTGCAGTGTTTTGTGGTGTAAATTTCACTTGCATGCCCCCAGCCCGTTCTGTTGTGACATACTCGCAGAGGGGAGCCAAAGGAAGTTAAAGAAAGTCTCCTCTTCAGGATTAAGCTTAAAAAGGTACCATCACTCAGGTAAGATTCACCTGGGTATTTTGCTAAGTTTAAACAAGTTTGGTCATGGATAGCATGCCAGAGTTAGTTAAGGATCCACAGCCCGGAAGAATGCCCCAGACCTGTTAAGGCTAGTTAAGAGGGCAGAAACATGTTGGCTAAGGAGGATGGTTTAAGTCATTGACCTCAAAGACACTGTCGAAATGTGTTTTTATACACACCTGAGGACCCTACTATTAAAGGTGATACACCAGGATTCCTCAAGGTATTTTTGATTAATCTAGATCCCATATTTGTCCAATAGTTTTTAAATAAGAACTCCCTCCTACTCTGGTTAGTCTAAGGTTTGAGTCCACCGTGGTGGCATTGTCCTACCAGTGTGGGGGGAGGCCTCCAAGGATGAAACATGACACCAATAGGTGTGTGAGGCTTCCTCTTCCTTAAGGATGGTCTTCCCTTGAGTCTTGTTGCAACAGAAGTTCTGGTGCAACCCTACTTGGGATCCTTATCTTTGTATCCATACTGGAACATGTCTGTATTTCTATCTTTGCTTATATCTGTTTGTGGTGGTGCATCTATCTATCTATCTATCTATCTATCTGTCTGTCTATCTATCCATCTATCTATCTATCTATCTATCTATCTGCTTCAGTGATTTTATTGTACAAACTGCAATGGCATAAACGCCCATATTTCACACTGGAATCATGAAATATGGGAAATAGTTCATGGTTCATTCTGAGATACAGGTTTACCACTCATAATGAAAGCCCTAAAACAACTCTCCAGACCTTTACCATTGTCAGGGCCACTAGACCTCCATGTCAAAGTTATCTAAATTATGTAGCAAAAAAGTCAAATTATGCAGCACATTTCTGGTAACATTATTTATATCTTTTTGGATGAGAAATTGTTTTTACAAAATCTGCAAATCGGGAATTTATGGAGCCGATTATATGTCAAACACAATAAATCTATAATGATGTGTGAAACACTGCAGTCACAGAATCACCAATAGCTATTAGCCTTTCCCAATGCCTATTGTATTAGTAACACTTTATTTATGAACTTTACCCCTAAACATTTTAATTCCAATCAGTGCCCAGTATTAAATGCACGTTGAAGCAAACACATTTTTCAAACTAAAAACCCCAAATAAACAAGTAATATAAAAAAATACATATGGAGCTACCTGTGTAATATAGTTCTGTATTGCTGTTTTGGGGTTCTGGTGACATTTACAAGTCATTTTGCTTTTAGCCTTGTGGTTTATGATGTAACCAAAACCCCTCAATACCAATAATGAACAATGCTATAGATTTATCCCAAGGATCCCAGGTCTGTGCATGATTAGCTGCTCTATTCTAGGCTTTCTATTTGCTTTATGGAACTTCTAGACTTGTTTACTCCATTATAAATGAAGACTACAAGTAACAAAATGAAAAGGACATAATTTGTGTGGGACTTATGGACTCATTAAACCTGGCAGCTATGCTACGAGCAGGTCTGTTTCCTTTTGTTTATATTGATGCAAAGAAGTGGTGAAAGTTGAACATGTCAAACATTTGTGTCTTTGTCTTTTCAAATAATCCCATTGCAAATATATTTTTGTTTCACGGTATGCTTACCTAGGTCGAGATTGCTGGTGAAAATGGCAAAATGTGAGCACACAAATCAGATATATTAATCCAGTCTCAGCAGATTCCCATATCCCAGGATAAAAAAATGTGGTCTGAGCCCCAGTGAGAGACTCAAAAACAAGATTACCACACATAAACTCCATATTCTTGTCAACTTCTCCTTCACCTAGTACACAGGTATGATCCATTCAGCACTTAATTTGAAGGAGTGGTTGCAGCTAGCGCTCACTGGCATCCATTTTTAGGGACTGGCACTTATTTCTCCTCAACAGTTTTTGAACCATGGCAAGAGAAAGAAAAACACAAAATGGGGAAAGACGGATGAAGAGAACTACAGAAAACATCCAGAAAGGAAAGCAGGGATGAAAAGAACCTTCAAGAGGAGGAGCCAAAATGGCGGCCGGGAAGGACGCCTAAAGTGTGAGATCCGCACCGAGCTCACCAGATTTATCCTGAAAGGCGCCCTCAGAGTGCTCCTGGATGCCCGCGGACACAGGATTCGACCTGGGGGAGCCTGTGCTCTGCTGCGGAGCCAGGAGGCGCCACGGACAATACTGTGCTGTCGGCAACTGCTCCACGAAGTTGCTCCGACATCGAGGGACGACTGAAACCTGTGGAGGCCCGGGAGGAGCGCGCCGCTCCTTACGGATTAGACCGTGCTGCGACGGGAGGCGGTGAGTGGGCGTGCTGGGGGGGCCCCGACCCGGAGGGCCCTGGACGGATCGCGGCACTGCTCCTTTCTCTTCCCCCCCTTGCTCCCCCTCCCCGTGCCGGTCAGGGACTGCAGCCGTGCAGTGCGCACTCTGGCGCACTGCAGTCGGTGAAGCGCGCGGAGCGCTGGAGCTGTGCGCCGCTCTGGGGCTGCTGACTGTGGTCGTGATATCTGCAAAGTGGGGGAAAAACAACCCACTGAAGAGGAGCTCGGCTCGGCCGCATGTATTTGCGGGCTGGGCCACATCGAGTCTCTGCCCGGGCCCGGAAAAAGGAAAAAGGGGAACGACCTCCCCCTAGAGCATAAAGGTGGACCCCTTCCCTGCACTCTATCACCCAGTGGGGAGAAGACCACACGATCCCGCCAAGAATCCGGGTGGGGGAGCGAGGAGTGAGGCCTTCCCCTCCCGCCGTTGCCCTCTGTCTGCTGCGGGATCCTGTTCCCCCCCCTTCCCTCTCCGGCCATCGCCGCAAAATATACGGCACACATCTCGAGGGACGGCTGGGGGGCCTGATGGAGCATCTGAATTTCTGGCCCAGGAAACAAGAAAATTGGAGGAAGGGTCCCCTACCCAGCGGGGAATGCCAAAATTGTTTGAGCTAAACAAAAGTATCACCTGTATAGAGGGGCTAGCGAATTGAAAGTAAGATTGTTGTCTAAGCAGCACACAATCAAGTTGCCCTGCACATCGTAAGCTGACCCACAGTGAAGCAACATGGCCAGTAAATCCAGGTCCGCAAAGAGCCAAGATCGAAACACACAAGGACTGGCACCCAGCGATCATCAGTTAATACCAACCCTACAATCACTGGAAAGCACACTCCAAGCCCACTCCACACAATTTGAAAAAGTACTGCAGGCAATCATGGACACTAAGGCCCTCATTCTGACCCTGGCGGTCCTAAACCGCCAGGGCCGCGGGCAACGGAAGCACTGCCAACAGGTCAGAAAAGGGGATCCGGCGGTTTCCCGCCGGAATACCCCTGGCAGGGCTGAACCCCCTTCCCTCCAGCCTGTTTCTGGCGGTTTTGACCGCCAGGAACAGGATGGCGGGAACGGGTGTCATGGGGCCCCCTAACAGGGCCCCAGCATGATTTTCACTGTCTGCATAGCAGACAGTGAAAATCGTGACAGGTGCAACTGCACCCGTCGCACCCCTGCAACACCGCCGGCTCCATTCGGAGCCGGCCTCTGTGTTGCAGGGCCTTTCCCGCTGGGCCGGCGGGTGCTCTTTTGGCGGGCGCCCGCCGGCCCAGCGGGAAAGCCAGAATGGCCTCCGCGGTCTTTTGACCGCGGAGCGGCCAAATGGCGGTGACCACAGAATGACAGCCTAAATCCTCCTTGGAGAATAGAATAGACACGGTATCGCAAGATCTGAATTTACTTATAGTGGACAACCGCAAGTTAGCCTAGAGAGTGAAATCAGCAGAAGAGGTGTTCAATGACATAACCCCTACGGCCATGGATAACCAAAAACAGATCCAACGCTTGGACGCGGAGGTGAAGATCTTATGGCGCCGAGCTGAAGAAGCGGAAGGTAGATCACGCCGCAATAACGTACACTTTCTAGGGTTCCCCGAGAAACTACCGGAGCAGAGCTTGGAAATATTCCTAGAACAATAGCTACTCAAAAAAGTGCTGAACGGGGCCCCATCAAAGTTCTTCTCTGTGGAAAGGGCGCATAGAGTGCCGGGGAGGCCGCCAGTTCCGGGCCAACCATCCAGACCGCTGAGAGCTAGATTCTTAAATTACAGAGATCGAGATGCAAAATTGCAGCAATTCCGTAGCAAAGGCCCATTCAGACACGAGGACGCAGTCATCAACGCCTACCCAGATTTCACACAGGAGGTACAGAAACAACGTAACTCCTACACAAACATTAAGCAACGCCTTCGCGAGCACAATATCAAATACGCTCTATTGTTCCCGGACAAACTTAGAGTGACCTCAGACGATCGCACACATGTATTCACTTCACCGGAAGACGCCTGGACGTGGCTACACGTCAAGGGCCTTGCACGCTCACCGGGGATGCGGAGGACGGGGAGGAATGGCTCACCCCCTCATCTCGGAAGCACTCCAGAAAACGACTGAAGGGGCAACCCACTGTAAAACAGGCGGCAGAAGAAAGGGCAAAAGTTTTGCAGGAAACTTCCCTGCACACATAGAACTGTTTCGGGGCGCTCCGGCCGCCCCCCCACAGACAGCCCGGAATCCAACTCGGCCAGTTCAGACTCCACACTAACAGAAGGGTTAAAAGGCCCGAAGATCACCCCTAGATCAGCGGATGAACTATAATTGCAAGTTATTAAGCCGTCTCTCCTATCGAACTGAGGCACCAACTGGAGAGTAGGCACAGGACACTCGGGTGCGAACTCTCATGAAGGAGGCTGATATGTAGTACTAGAGGGGCAACTAGACGGGAGACAACTAGCGTTAATCGGGATATACGCCCCCAATAATGCGATAGCTGAATTCTTGGGCACACTCACTCCAGCACTGCTGGTAAATCCTGATACTCCGGCCATATGGGATGGGGACTTTAATAGTACACCGAATGTAGCGATAGACAGGTCGAATATACACCCGAAAGCGGCAACAAATAGATCTGCTAGAAGTCCTCTGCTGACATGGGCGGGCGACATGGGGCTTCACGATTTGTGGCGCTTAAAACACCCACAACAAAGGGAATACTCATTCTATTCAATACCCCATAAGGTACATACCAGAATAGACATAATTTGGGGAACCCAAGATATTAGCGCCTCGATCGGCTGGGCAGAATACTTAGTCAAGACACTATCGGATCACTCAATGCTTAGAATTACAGTGAATAGGGGCCCGAAACGCACAGTAATTCCCTCCTGGCGGCTACAGGTTTAAGCTCTCCAGGATCAGGCATTTGCAGAGGGACTGAAAATAATACTGAGACAGTACTGGGAAATAATTCAGATTCCACAGACTCAAGAGCAGTAGAATGGGAAGCGCATAAGGCAGTAATAAGAGGCCATTGCACCTCAACCACTTAGGGAGTAAGACGCACCCTACATGCGGAGGTCAGCAAACTGGAAAAGGAATTGAGAGTAATGGAAATAGCAGTGGCACGCAATGATACTCCTTACATAAGGCTGAAAGAAGCGCACACAAAATATAATGAAGCGGACACCCGATTACGCCGCCACGATCACAAATACCACTTAATGCGGTTGCAAACAGAGGGAGACAGATCGAGTAGGCTGCTGGCGTGGCTCCTTCGCGAGGACCACCTGCGGTCTCCCATAGGGGCTATTAGAGTAGGCGTAGACACACTGGCCATCACGCAAGAAGAAATAAATGGGGCATTCAAGGATTACTACACAAATCTTTACACCAGTCGCACGAGATGCACAGCCCAACAACCTGAGCTTTTCCTCACAGGTTCACCGCTGGCCAAGCTGTCGCGGGCAGATAGGGAGACGCTGGAGGGCCCTCTGTCACTCGGGGAGTTGGAATTAGCGTTAGCACAGATGCCCAGGAATAAAGTGCCAGGCACAGACGGCCTCCCAATAGAATATTACTCTGCTCACTCGGCCAGTTTAAAGTTACATTTGTTAAAAGTATTCATCGAAGCATGGTCCAACAAATTTCTGCCTCCAACGCAAAGAGAGGCAATGTTAGTGGTCCTCCCCAAGCAAGGGCGCAATCCCACAGATGTCAAATCTTACAGACCACTCTCGCTTCTGAATCTAGACTGCAAAATACTAGGCAAAATACTGGCCAACAGGTTAGCACTTATCATACACACCTTGATACACAACGACCAAAATGGATTCATCCCTAGGCGCAATACTTTCCTAAATATCCGGAGACTGTTGAGCGTCATCGGGGACACCCCACCGGACGCACACGAAGAGATGGTACTCTCATTAGATATTGAAAAGGCATTCGATACGCTAGAGTGGGAATTTCTGTTTGCCACCATGCAGCACATGGGAATTGTCCCTAACTACATACGCTGGGTACAGACATCGTACACCAAGCCACAAGCTAGGGTTAAAACAGGAGGGGTTGTACCCGACAGCTTCCCGGTCGCCAGGGGCACCAGACAGGGTTGCCCCCTCTCTCCCCTGTTATTCGTCATGGCGATGGAACCACTGACGACCCGGATACGTGCAATGAAAGACAGATGGGGAATACTCAGAAATGGGGCATATCACGTTATATCACTGTATGTGGATGACGCATTTATATATGTACGTAAAGGGAGCGAGGTAATGCCATTGGTAATATCGCTTCTGTCCGAATACGGGGGGGATATTGGGTTTAGTGGTGAACTGGGAAAAATCATGCGCATTCCCACTGACGAGATGGCCCCAGTCAAGAAGAGAAAATGCCCTGCAGGGACGCCTGAATTGGTGCTTCGACACGTTTAAGTACCTAGGGGTTAATATATACCATAAAATCGAGGACCTCAGAGATGGCAATCTGGGGAGAGCATTGATCGCTATAAAGGGATCGCTGCGCTTCTGGAACAAACTACCACTGTCGCCCCTGGGAAGGGTGGCGATAGCGAACATATTGGTATTGCTCAGGCTGCTATATTACTTTGCGGCACTACCTATTACTGTCCCCAAAAGCTTTTTCCGGAACTTGAATGCAGTATTGCTGCAGCTGATATGGGGAGGGGGCAGAGCGTGTGTGGCACTCTCCGCACTGCAGCGCCCAATTAGCGCAGTGGGACTGGGAGCCCCCAACTTCGAATACTACCACACAGCAGCACAGCTACAGTGGGTACTAAATTGGATACACAGGCCTGAGCTTGCGGAAGCTTGCGGAATCCAAATGGCTGCTGGCGCGACTGCAGGGAGAGCCACTGCTTACATGGCTATCAAATAAAAAACTCAAACCTGCGCCCATCAACATATTGATGGGGGTGGCACACCCATGCTGGTGGAGGTATGTACTAAAACAGCAGAAAACACTCCTATACTCACCGCTCATCCCACTGGAGCTGGTCCCTGGGTGGACTACGGCCGGTTTGCACCCACTCACGACCTGGGCAGAGGTGGGCATACAACTGGTAGGAGATTGCTTCGAGGAAGGGAAGCTGATGACTTTCGAATCTATACAAACGCTTACAGAAGTTGGCCCAGGGCAATTTTTAGCTTACAATGCACTATGTCACTCAATCAAAAAGACATGGGTGGCGGAAGAACGAGAGCCAGCGATTTCCCCTACACTACACCACATGCTGCAATATGACGAACCAATAAAAGTAGTAGCAAACCTGTACAAAATTCTCAAAACGCCCTCTGACCCAAACCTCGAGAAAGTGAGGGATAGGTGGAACGCTGTCCTACCCGACCCGATATCCCAAGAGGACTGGACGAATGTCCTGCACCACACCAAAGGGGTTTCAAGAAACCCCAGATTCCGTTACACACAATTCAATTACACACACCAAACATGCCTGTCACCAGCCAGGATCAAACGCATGTTGCCGGGCTTGGATCCAACTTGCCCTAGATGTAATGCCCCGCTGGCGCATTTCTTTCACATGGTCTGGGAATGCCCTAAAATACAAAAGGAGTGGAGCGAAGTGGTGGAAACAATTACAGAGTTGACGGGTATTGCAATGACAGTCGATCACAAGCCCTGTCTATTAGGGCTGAGAACAAGAGATAAGTCACATAGACACCTACATAAGTTTGCAGATCTAGCATATGTGATGTACAAAAGATTGATAGCCATGAATTGGAAAGCATCTAAAGCTCCCGATTTGAAAACATGGCATATCCTAACGCTGCGCTGATCCCGCACCGAACACCAGGTACTGAGGAAACTAGCGCGGGAGGGCCAACAACATACAGGATGTGAAGCCTGGGAAATATTAGTAGCGAGACTAGAGGCTAAAAATGACGAGAAGCCACCATGAGCAATACGCTCTATTGCCTCTTGGACCCTTGACCTTCAGAAGAAGCAACCCTTAATGAGGATTCTGCCTGCCACCTATGCTCTCAGATCAGGTGCCAAGAGTTAAAGTCAGAGTGTTAATCTTTGCTGTAAAACAGGAAATATCAAGACATTTCTATCTCATTGCTAAATTACACAATGTGAAACTACAAGCAAAACATGAAATCATTTCTAACCCCTTCGCTTGATCAAACTGTTTGATCTGAAGATAACTTTTGTTTCACCATGCCACCTTATTCTCCATTTTTGCATATGAAAACACCTTCAAATATGGGAGTCGCTGTATAAAATCCTATTGTTTTTCATATATTTAATAAGCTATACTATTTCTTCACATACAATAAAAATATAGGGTACAGTGACAAATGACTTGCCTTTTAGTGCTTAGTAATGGCATTGGGGAAGGAATGTTTTTAAGATGAAGTTGTAATAAATACTTCTCAAAGTAGTGACATAATCTGATCTTTTAAGGGAAACTCTTCCACAATTCAGAATTTAGAATTAAAGTCAAAGCATTAACCACTGACTTCAAATAACCATATGAAAGAAAGGGATTCTGCTAGAAATGGGGTCTTTGGTTGGCAGTCAGGTTACCACTGTCAAAGCAAGGACCCTCACTCTATTCAGGGTAAATCACACATAATCCAAATTATTCTGTGCCCACCCTCTGGTATCTTGGCACTGACCAGTCAGGCTTAACTTAGAAGGCAATGTGTAAACTATTTGTGCAATAAAATATGCAATAACACAGTGGAAACACCACAAAAAGACACCACACAGACTTAGAAAAATATAAGATATTTATCTGATTAATTTAAGGTCAAAAATAACATTGGATAATCTCAAATTGAAAATATAAATTTTGATATCAATGAGAATAGTCTTAAATTCTTAAAAGCAACAATTGTCTCTTGCAAGCAGAAAGTACCTGGTTGGCGTCAAAATTACACGCACAGAGGAGGAGATGCATGGAAAACAAAGGGTGTGCATTGATTCCTTTCCACGTGGCAAGGGCTTTGCATCGTATTCTGGCACACAGGCTAGAATCCTCTTTGCAATGCGGGGTCTATTGACACCCAGGGATGATGAGGAGAAATCCTGGGTGCGCAGAACAAAGTCACAGGGGGCTGGGTCGATTCGGTGGGCAATGCATCAGAGTTTCTGTACCACGGCAGGCGCTTCGTCGATTCTCCACGCAATGCGTTGATCCGGTGGGCTCGAAGTTCCAGTCGCAATGCTGGTGCTGCGTCGATCTCCACTTGGGGAGCCGGTTTGCGTCATTCCGGGTCAGTGATGCAGTGATTCTTTCACCACGATGCAGGCTGTGCATCGATTACGGCAAACTGTACGTCAATTTCCGCCACACAAGGAGTTTCTTTGCAGAGATGAAGTCTTTTTGGCCCTGAGAATTCAGGAACAGGAGGCAAGCTCAATCCAAGCCCTTGGAGAGCACTTATCCACAGAGCCAGAGGCTAGCAAGGCAGCAGGGCAACAGCAAGGCATCAGTCCTTCTCAGAAAAGCAGTCCTGGTGAGTCCTTTGGGCAGCCAGGTAGTTCCTTCTTGGCAGGTTGCAGGTTCTGGGTCAGAGTGTTCTGCACCAAGGAGTATCTTGAAGTGTCCAGTGTCTGTGTTGGTAGGGTCAGAGACCCGGTTTAAATACCCAAATGTGCCTTTGAAGTGGGGGAGACTTCAAAGAGTGGCAAAGAAGTGCACAAGGTCCCCTTTCTATACAATCCTGCCTGCCAGGGTCCCAGTAGGGGGTTTGGCAGTCCATTGTGTGAGGGTAGGTGTTAGAAATGGGGTCTTTGGTTGACAGTCAGGTTACCCCCTGTGCAAGCAAGGACCCTCACTGTAGTCAGGGTAAAGTAAATCACCCTCAGCTAACCCCTGCTTACCCCCTTGGTAGCTTAGCAGAGCAGTAGGCTTAACTTCAGAGTGCTAGGTGTAAAGTATTTGTACCAGCAAACACAGTAACTTAATGAAAACACTACAAAATGACACAAAACCAGTTTAGAAAAATAGATAACATTTATCTAAACAAAAGAAGACCAAAACGTCAAAAATCCACAATACACAAGTCAAGTTATCAATTAAAAAGTAAAAAGAGTCTTTATGTAGTTGAAAACACACACTAACACTGTTAGTGTGAAAATGTACCTTGGGTGCGTCAAAAAGGGGCTTGCGATGTGTCGATTTACTCACGAGCGAGACCTTGCGTTGTTTCTCCTTTCGCCGGGTCGGGGCACGAGGCTCTCTGCAAGAGAGCGATGCGTCGACCAAGTCAGCACTCTCGGGTCCGAGCAGGCCTTGCGTTGTTTTTACACGCCCAGCGGTGCTTGCGTCGGAAATCCAGCCACACGATAATCCGAAAACCACACAGCGTGGGTTGCAATCTCCCAGCCTCCGTCAGCAATGTTGCGCATAGTTTCTCCAACTCAGTCGCGTTTCAGGCGAGTGACAATTTTCAGCTGCGGAGCCGGTGGCGTGTCGTTTCTACAGCCGCAGATCGGAGTTGCGTTGATCTTTTCCCCGCACGGCGCTCTGTGCGTGGATTTCCTCCTCTTAGGCTGCCAGCTTCTCCTTTTGGGGTCCCAGGAACTGAATGGGCACCACAGGGCAGAGTAGGAGTCTCTCCAGGGACTCCAGGTGCAGCGGAGAGAAGTCTTTGTTGTCCCTGAGACTTCCAACAACAGGAGGCAAGTTCTAAATCAAGCCCCTGGAGATTTCTTTTCAAGTCCAGTCTTTTCCCTCTTACTCTGGCAGAAGCAGCAACTGCAGGATAGCTCCACAAAGCACAGTCACAGGCAGGGCAGCTCTTCTTTCTCAGCTCTTCATCTCTTCTCCAGGCAGCGGTTCCTCTTGGTTTCCAGAAGTGTTCTAAAGTCTGTGGTTTTGGGTGCCCTTCTTATACCCAATTTCCCCTTTGAAGTAGGCCTACTTCAAAGTGAAGTCACTTTTGAATGTGAAATCCTGCCTTGCCCAGGCCAGGTCCCAGACACTCACCAGGGGGTTGGAGACTGCATTGTGTGAGGACAGGCACAGCCCTTTCAGGTGTAAGTGACCACTCCTCCCCTCCCTCCTAGCACAGATGGCTCATCAGGATATGCAGGCTGCACCCCAACTCCCTTTGAGTCACTGTCTAGTGTGAGGTGTAACCAGCCCAACTGTCAAACTAACCCAGACAGGGAATCCACAGACAGGCAGAGTCACAGAAATGGTAAAAGGCAAGAAAATGCTCACTTTCTAAAAGTGGCATTTTAAACACACAATCTTCAAATCAACTTTACTAAAAGAGGTATTTTAAAATTGTGAGCTCAGAGACCCTAAACTCCACAGGTCCATCCGCTGCCAAAGGGAATCTACACTTTAATCAGATTTAAAGGTAGCCCTCATGTTAACCTATGAGAGGGACAGGCCTTGCAACAGTGAAAAACGAATTTAGCATTATTTCACTGTTAGGACATATAAAACACATTACTGTGGCGGTCATTACAACATTGGCGGTAAAAGCCGCTTACTGCCGTGCAGAAGACCGCCAACACACCGCCGCGGAATTCCGCCACAGCTATTATGACCCACATCTCGGAATCCGACAAAATACAGACACCCACACAAGTCCGCCACACCAAAGGTCAGTGATAATACGGCCACACTATCACGACCCACAAATCCACGCGGCGGTCTTTCAACCGCGGTATTCCATTGGCGGTACACACCGCCGCGCTCAAAATACACACACATCTCCAAAACACAGCCACATTTGACAATTTGAAATAAACACACCTGATACACATACACACACCACTCCCACACACCCAATACAATATAAAACACACACCCACATCATCCACAAACCCCTACGAACACTATTACAGAGAGAAGGCCAGAGAGAGACACCACCATCCACAAACTAGCATCCACAGGCACACAACACCATCACCCACACAACTTCCACGTACAAAACACCACACACCACTACATGTCACCACACACACCACCCCACACATCACCTACTCCACCCCATGGCACGGCAAAGACACCCCAGGTTCTTGGAGGAGGAGCTCTGGGTCATGGTGAAGGAAATCATACGGGTAGAGCCACAGCTATTTGGATCACAGGTGCAGTACACCTCAATTGCAAGGAAGATGGAGCTATGAAGAAGAATAGTCCACAGGGTCAATGCTGTGGGAAAACACCCAAGAAATCGGGACAACATCAGTATGAGGTGGAATGACCTACGGGGGAAGGTGCGTTCCGTGGTCTCAAGACACCACCAGGCGGTTCAGCGGACTGGCGGCGGACCCCTGCCTCCTCCCCCACTACTAACAACATGGGAGGAGCAGGTCTTGGCGATTCTGCATCCTGAGGGCCTTGCAGGAGTTGGTGGAGGAATGGACTCTGGTAAGTCAAACCTTTAACTACCATATCCCCCACCCTACCTGCATGCTATCACATACCCCCACCCTTGCCCCCACCCCTATCACTCCAACTCCTCACAAATGTACCAATATCACAAACCACCCATCCCAACACCAAGCCCTGCATGCAACACCAACGCATGGACACCCATCACTAAAGCATGCCCACTGCACATACCCATACACCCCCCTAAACCATCATCACACAAGCCCCCACACAGGAATGCCAGCACTGGTGGACACGGTCACCCACCCATTGCACACCATGACACACACAGATGCAATAATCATGCCTTTCCACCCCTGCAGGATCACTACCCAACGTCACCAGACAGGAGGGTCCAGACATCTCCACTCCACCCACAGAAGAGGCCCACAGTGATGACAGCACCTCTGTCCACCTGGATCTAGATGACCAGCCCGGACCATCGTGGGCCTCGGGACAGTCGGTTCCCCTCACACTGGCACAGGCCACCACACACCTTCCCCCCTCTGGAAACACCAGCACAGCACCCACCCAGCGGGCCCATACCACCGTCCCCAGGACACGTCAATCAGCTGTGTGTCCACCACTACAGGGAACCTAGGAAAATCCACCACCCCAACAACAACAGGGAACTGGGGGCAGTGGGCACACGGTCCAGGGGACGGAGGCCGAGGAACACAGGGGAACTGGGAGGGCTGCTGTGCGACAGGGGGTGGACAGGACAAGGGAACCCACTCTCCACGAGGCCCTCTCCTCCATCATGGGAGCATACCACCACTCCCAGGAGACAATGGCAACGGTACTGGCCAAGTTTCAGGAGACCCAGCACATGCAGGAGGAACAGTATTTGGGGTTCAGGGAGCAACTCAGAACCATCAGCTCCGCCCTGGGCACCATCGTAGGGGTGCTGAAGGAAGTACTCAACACCAGGAGGGGCACTGTGGCACTACAAGGGGCCCCTGACACTAGCATGGACGATGAACTGCCCACCACCTCCGCCGGCTCTAGTGAACAGGAGGCACCGCCACAGGACCACCACACCAGCACCCCACCCCCTGCAGAGGGAGAACCACCCCGCAAACGGTCCCTGAGATCCAGGAACAAGACAGAGCACGATGCCAAGACCCCTGCCAAGAAATGAGACCACCCTGGTTGTCATCCCACTGTCCCACTTTGTCACCCTGTCCATATTGAAACTGCCCCAGCTCCACTTCCTATGTCCATATGGGCAATGCACCTGTGAGACTAATAGACTGGACTCTGCCATGGACACTCCTTCGCCATCACCGCTCACCATTTAACTTCCCCCTCCAATATTTTGTATTTAAATAAACACACCTAAAGTACCAAAAGATCTGGAGTCTGTCTGCGATTTCCAAATAGTGTATTTGCAATTACAGTGACAAAATGTTCAGGAAATAGTAATGTCAACATACCTATGTCACACAGATCTACTCCTTGAGGGATCTAAGCAGATGGGACCCACACCTGTGAAGCCGTAAGGGAAAGTGACAACTCAGTGACCATATACTGGGTGAAATCGACAGACAGGATAGAGGTAGAAGTGTAAAAGTACATGTAGTAGGCAGGAATGTATTCTCACCTGTGTTTCACTGGAAATATTGCTTGATGACTGAGTCCCTGTTCTGCATGTCTTCTTCCTCTGCTTCCTCAGCATCACTGTCCACAGGCTCCACTGCTGCCACAACACCGCCATCTGGACCATCCTCCTACAGAAAAGGCACCTGTCGTCGCAAAGCCAAGATATGAAGCATACAGCAGGCCACGATGATCTGGCACACCTTCTTTGGTGAGTAGTATAGGGATCCACCTGTCATATGGAGGCACCTGAACCTGGCCTTCAGGAGGGCGAAGGTCCGCTCGATCACCCTCCTAGTTCGCTCATGGGCATCATTGTAGCGTTCCTCTGCCCTTGTCCTGGGATTCCTCACTGGGGTCAGTAGCCATGACAGGTTGGGGTAACCAGAGTTTCCTAATAGCCACAAAAGGTGCCTCTGGAGTTGACCCATCACATAAGGGATGCTGCTATTCCGCATGATGTAGGCGTCATGAACTGAGCCAGGGGACATGGCATTCACATGGGAGATGTACTGGTCTGCCAAGCATGACATCTGTACATTCATGGAATGATAACTCTTCCGGTCCCTGTACACCTGTTCACTCCTTTGGGGGTGGGGGGCAAAGCCACATGGGTCCAATCAATGGCACCTATGATGTTGGGGATATGTCCAAGGGCATAGAAGTCACCTTTCACTGTAGGCAAATCCTCCACCTGAGGGAAAACGATGTAGCTCCGCATGTGTTTCAGCAGGGCAGACAACACTCTGGACAATACGTTGGAAAACATAGGCTGGGACATCCCTGATGCCATGGCCACAGTTGTTTGAAAAGACCCACTTGCAAGGAAATGGAGCACTGATAGCACCTGCACTTGAGGGGGGATTCCTGTGGGATGGCGGATTGCTGACATCAGGTCAGGCTCCAACTGTGTACACAGTTCCTGGATTGTGGCACGGTCAAACCTGTAGATGATGATCAAATTTCTTTCCTCCATTGTCGAAAGGCCCACCAGCGGTCGGTACACCGGAGGATTCCTCCATCTCCTCACATGTCCCAGCGGACGGTGCCTATGAAGGACAACAGCGAGCACAGAGTCAAGCAACTCAGAGGTATGTACCCACAGTCTACACAGAACACCATTCATACACAAAATGTGGGCTGTATGTGTGTTGAGAGTAGGCCTAGGTATGTGTGACTCAGTTGGTAATTAGGCCATGTGGGCCCCTGAAATGGCGGCTGCCTGACCTCTAAAGTGGGACAATGGGATGTGAGGTAACTGCGCTGGCGTTGTACACCGTCGCGGTAGGCGGTCGAAGACCGCGGTGCAATGCTGCATTGGTTAACATTGGACCCTATGGGTCCCAGGAGCCAATGACGATGTACGCCGGCGGTGATGGTACGCACCGCCGCGGACGTGACCGCCGCGGACGTGACCGCCATTTTCTATCTGTTGAATCACTCGATACCTGATCTTCGACAGGAGAGGACCTACACTACAAGTGCTGCTGTAACCTCGGTCTGGAAGAGACAATGGCTCGTGCGTCAGTGGAAAGGGCCCCTGCCTTCACATCGGAGGAGTTGGAGAAGCTTGTGGATGGGGTCCTCCCCCAGTACACGCTACTCTACGGTCTTCCAGACCAACAGGTAAGTACACAGGGAGCATGTTGTATGGGCTATGCCTGTGTGGAGAGGGCTGGTTGTAAGAAGGAAGGGGGCAGAGTTCTGAGTGCATGAAATACGGTGGGTGCATGTGCCACATGGCAAGGGTAGGGATGGGGGCCACTCACTTTGACGGCGCAGTTGGTAATGACTTCTCTTCTTCCCCTGTACATTTCATGTAGGTCAGCGCCCACCAGAAGAAGGATATTTGGCGTGCCATCGCCAAGGACGTCCGGACCATGGGGGGCCACCACAGACGGAGCACCCACTGCCGGAAAAGATGGGAGGACATTCGCCGCTGGAGCAAGAAGACGGCGGAGGCTCAGCTGGGGAAGGCCTCCCAACGTGGGAGGGGTGCCCGTCAAACCATGACCCCCCTGATGTTCCGGATCCTGGCGGTGACCGAGTTGGATGGGCGCTTGAGGGCATCACAGCAGACACAAGGGGGTGAGTAGACTCTCATTCAGCTGACTTTGCGCACAGTGGAGGGATCTGGGTAGGGGAGGAGGGCTGTGGGTTTCCCTAGGCCAGGGCGAGTTCCGTAGGCTAGGCCCCTTCGTAAGGCATGGCCCTGTGGCCCCCCAGCCCACCTCTGTAAAGTGCCAAGTACAGCTATTCATGCACCTGTGTCATCTATGTGTGCATTTGTCGTCCATACCCTTGTAAGCCATTTCCCAGGAATTGCACTGTAGAGCCCAACAGCGCGATGTAGTGCAGGGGGCTTCTGTGTCTGTCTTGTCCGCCAACGGTAGCAGTAAGCCATGCACTCAACCTGTCTTTCTTCTGTTTCCCCCCCCCCTTTTTTGCGGTCTCCCTGCTCTTGTGTGCATTAGCATCATCAGGCGGAGGAGCAGTGGAACCGGAGCACGAGAGAGCTGCATCCCACATGGCCAGGGAGGACCCATACGGACTCTGAATACACCAGTGGGACGGAGGGCGAGGGGAGCACCACGGCGGTGACAGGAGCTGAAACCAGCGGCACGGACTCGTCCTCCGATGGGAGCCCCCTTGTGGTGGCAGCAACTTCTGTGCCCCCCCCACTTCTACAGGTACAGCCGCCACCCCCCCCCTACCAGCACTGCCCTCCCAGCAGCCCCTCAGCCTTCGCCCGTGCCCGCTCACCCAGGAGGGTGGGCATCACCTTCGCCCCAGGCACCTCAGCCCCTGCCCCTGTCACCTCTGCTGCCCTCAGTGAGGAGGCCATTGACCTCCTCAGGTCCCTCACTGTTGGGCAGTCTACCATTTTGAATGCCATCCAGGGTGTAGAAAGGGAGTTGCAACAATCCAATGCATTCCTGGAGGGCATTCATTCTGGTCAGGCGGCCCTTCACCAAACCTTTCAAACTCTGGCTTCAGCACTGATGGCAGCCATTGTCCCTGTGTCTAGCCTCCCCCCTCCAACTTCTTCCACCCAGACCCAATCCCCTGTACCTCTGCCTATCCCAATCACACCATCAGACCAGCCTGCACACACCTCACCACACAAGGGAAGCTCAGGCAAACATAAGCACCACACATCCCACAGTCACTCAAGCAAGCATCACACACATACAGACACACCAACATCCACTGCCTCCACTGTGTCTACACTCACACCTGCATGCACTACCTCTACAGCCATTACGTCCCGCACAGCACACCCACCACCACACCCCGCTCACGTGCACTCACCACCCCCACTACCATTCACACGTCCCCTGTGTCCTCTCCAAGTGTGTCTGTGACGCCCCCTCCCAAGATACACAAACGCAGGCACACACCCACCCAACATACATCCACCTCACAACAGCCTCCAGCGCATGCACCTGCACCCAAAGCCACAAAAGTTACACCTCCTACAACCACCACCTCTTCCTCCACTCCCAAACCCCCTCCAGCTACCCGTCCCAGTGTCTCCAAACAACTTTTCCTGTCCAACCTTAACCTATTTCCCACCACCCCCCGTCCAACTCATAGGTCCCGAACTAGCACCTCAGCCACAAAATCTCCGGGGCCAGTGGTGCCTGTTGTCACAGGTATGTGGAGTGCACCGGCCACCAGGACAGCCAGTGTGTCACGGAGCCAGAGCACAGCCAGTCCCCCCCTGTGAAGCACCAGAAGTTGGCCAGTGCCCGGCGGGAGAGAGGGAAGTATCCAGCCACCCAAGCCACTTACAGGGGTCCCGGGGGGAGTGTGGACTCAGCTGTGACTCCTCCCAAGGTGGGGAAGGGCCAGAAGAAACCCGGCAAGTCTGGGAGGAGCAGCACCGCGGAGAAGACCGCCATCATCCCCGCTGGCCAGGAGGGCCCTGCCAGCCCCATTGTCACTGCCTAGGAGTCCACCGCCAGCCCCATCGTCGCTGCCCAGGAGGCCACCGCCAGCCCCATCGTCGCTGCCCAGGAGGATACCGCCAGCCACAGCCCAGTTGCCCAGGATGGCCCTGCCAGCCACAGCCCAGCTGGGCAATGAAAGACTGCCAAGTCAAGCACCGCTGAACAGGGCAAGCACTGCTGAACAGGGCAAGGACCGCCAAGTCAAGCACCGCTGAACAGGGCAAGCACCGCTGAACAGGGCAAGGACCACCAAGTCAAGCACCGCTGAACAGGGCAAGCACTGCTGAACAGGGCAGGGACTGCCAACTCAAGCACCGCTGAACAGGGCCAGTACCGCTGAACAGGGCAAGGACCGCCAACTCATGCACCGCTGAACAGGGCAAGGACCGCCAAGTCAATCACCGCTGAACAGGGCAAGCACCGCTGAACAGGGCAAGGACCGCCAGGTGAAGCACCGCTGAACAGGGCAAGGACCGCCAAGTCAAGCACCGCTGAACAGGGCAAGCACCGCTGAACAGGGCAAGGACCGCCAAGTCAAGCACCGCTGAACAGGACAAGCACTGCCAACTCAAGCACCGCTAGCCCATGAGCGGCAGGGGCACTGACGCAACAGGGACCGTCACGGGGTGAGTGATGCACTCTGGGCACCAGTCCCCCTCCAGAACCAGTGGAGACATGCATCCACTACGTCTGTCCTTGGCAGGATGAAGCACTCTGGGCACCAGTCCCCCTTCAGAACCAGTGGAGACATGCATCCACTACGTCTGTCCTTGGCAGGATGAAGCACTCTGGGCACCAAGCCCCCTTGAGAACCAGTGGAGACATGCATCCACTACGTCTGTCCTTGGCAGGATGAAGCACTCTGGGCACCAGTCCCCACCCAGAACCAGTGGAGACATGCATCCACTACGTCTGTCCTTGACAGGATGAAGCACTCTGGGCACCAAGCCCACTCCAGAACCAGTGGAGACTGTTATCCACTTAAGAGATTGTGGCTTTGCACTCCCCAGGATAATGCAGTGGGAAAACCACCCACTGGAGAGACTTGAGAGACTGTGGCTTTGCACTCCCCAAGATACATCAATGGGCATGGAGGCCCCTCGTGGAACTGGCGTTGTGCACTCATCCGGCTGAGGTGCCCCCCTTTCCCTTCCCCCTGAGGTGCCTGTTGTATTTCTATCTGATGCTCCAGCACGGTTCTCTCTGTTTTGATCTGGTATTGTGTGTGGGCCTCACCCATGCATTTTGGGCCCAGTGGTTCACGGACTATAAATGGTGCAATACCTGGACTACTCATCTTGGTGTATATTTTGTTAATAGTGTATATATGTATATTTTTGCTTACTGAATTGTGATATATTGCAATGGTTACACTCATTTCCTTTTGTCTTTGCATTCTTCCGGGGGGGTTGGGGGGTGTAACTGTAATGTATAAATATGCATTAGTGTGTGTGTTGTAGTGGGTGGGGGTGGGGGTGGGGGTGTTGCATGTGTGTGTCCCTGTTTTTTTTCTCCCCCCTCCCCTGTGTCGTAGGTGCAGTACTCACTGTGGTCTGCGCCGCCGGCGTTGGTGCTCCTGGTACAGGAGCAGGAAGACTATCGCAGGAAGAAGATGGAGTTCCGGCTCCATGGTGTCCTCCTTCCTCGTGGAGTGTGTAGAGGTGAGCGTTTTCCCTTCGAAATTCCTGTTTCCGCCGTGTTTTTATCTGCGGTGAATCCGCCCCGGAAAAGGTGGCGGATTGGCCTGTCATAATAGTGTGGGCGGTACATTGTCCTCCGCCTGTCTGTTGGCGGTGACCGCCGAGCTGTTTGTTTGTACCTCCGTGGCAGTCGGAGTGTTAAAGTGGCTGTCTTTGTTGGCGGTTTCCGCCACGGTCGTAATTCCCAAATGTTTACCGCCGGCCTGTTGGCGGTCTTACTGCCGCTTTAACACCGTCCGCCAGGGTTGTAATGACCCCCTATATGTCCTACCTTAACAATACACTGCACCCTTCCCTTAGGGCTACCTAGGCCCTACCTTAGGGGTGTCTGACATGTAAGAAAAGGGAAGGTTTAGGCCTGGCAAGTGGGTACACTTGCCAAGTCGAATTTACAGTTAAACCTGCACACACAGACACTCCAATGGCAGGTCTGAGACTTGATTACAGAGCTACTTATGTGGGTGGCACAACCAGTGCTGCAGGCCCACTAGTAGGATTTGATTTACAGGCCCTGGCACCTCTAGTGCACTTTACTAGGGACTTACAAGTGAACCAAATATGCCAGTCATGGATAAGCCACTTACATACACATTTTGTACAGGAGCACTTACACTTTAGCACTGGTTAGCAGTGGTAAAGTGCCCAGAGTAACAAAAACAGCAAAATCAGAGTCCAGCACACATCAACAACTTGGGGAACAGAGGCAAAAAGTTAAGGGAGACCACGTGAAGGATGAAAAGGCGAACAGTAGGCCATTGTCCTCTGACATGTAAGTGTCAGGCCCTCCACCCTCCCAGCCCAGGAAGACCCATTCAGTATGCAGATGTGTGCAGGTGTGACTGAGCATCCTGTGTTTGGAGTTGTCTGAGTGAAATGCTCAAGGGAGCTGTCAACTAACCCAGCCAGACATGGATTGGAAGGCACAGAAGGATTTAAGTGTAGAGAAATGCTCACTTCTCAAAGTGGCATTTCTAGAATAGTAATATTAAATCCAACTTCACCAATAAGCAGGATTTTCTATTACCATTCTGGCCATACTAAATATGGACTTGTTACCCCTTTCAGATCAGAATCTACCACTCAGCCAGTATATGAGAGTAGCCCTAATGCTATCCTATGAAAGGAGCAGGCCTCACAGTAGTGTAAAACACATTTAGGAGTTTTACACTACCAGGATGTATAGAACACACATGTTCATGTCCTGCCTTTTACCTACATAGCACTGTGCCGTATGGGCTACCCAGGGCCTACCTTATGGGTGACTCAATGTAGAAAAAGGGGAGTTTAAAGCTTAGCAATTACTTTTAAATACCAAGTCAAAGTGGCAGTGAAACTGCACAAACAGACCCTGCAATGGCAGGCCTGACACATGGTTAAAGGACTACTTATGTGGGTGGCACAACCAGTGCTGCAGCACACTAGTAGCATTTAATTTACTGGCCCTGGGCACATGTAGTGCACTTGACTAGGGACTTACAAGTAAATTAAATCAGCCGATTGGGTATGAGCTAACGTAACCATGTTTTAGGAAGACAGCATATGCACTTTAGCACTAGTTGTCAGTAGTAAAGTGCGCAAAGTCCTAAAGCCAGCAAAAATGAGGTCAGAAAAAGAGAAGGAGGAAGGCAAAAAGTTTGGGTGTGACCCTGTAGAAAGGCCATTTCCAAACAGATTCCCATCTAGTTGCTAAATTGCACAGTGTGTAACTAAAAACTAAAACACATGGAATCAGTCTAGGCTTCCCCGCTTGACCAAATTAAACGATCCTAAGTAAATATTTAATTTCCCGAGCCACCTTTTCTTCATTTTCGCATATGAGAACACCTTCAAATATGCGAGTTTAGGAAATGTTTGATTTAATGAACTATGATGGTGCGCCATGTTTAATAAGAATCTAGGGCATGTATAGCAACTGACTTGTTGCTTTGTGTTCACTAATGACATTATCCTCTGTGTGCGGTGCGGGGGCAGGAATGATTTTAGGTGGAAGTCTAAAACGATCAGTTTTAATAAATGCCTCTCAATGCTTTGACACTATCTGATATTTTAAGGTGAAACGTTTAAAAAATGCACGCTTCAGTCTTGACGAGATTTTATCACTTTTAAAATTACTGCATAATTTATATGACAGATATTTTCATGGTTCTCTGTTGGTGCACAGAGTCATTAGAGCCAAGTCTGACCCTTGGCTCGGCTCTTGTATGACTCCCTCTGCATTTATTGGTTCACCAACCTCTTATGAGAAAGGAGTCCTTTCTCATTTTATGTCAATTACTTACTTGCGGAGCAGCAGGCAACCCTTTCTCACTCATTTGTTCGGTACTGAGGGCCGGAGACTCCATGTCCGGATGGAGTGCCCTCGCCACCTGTAGCTGGCCTGGACACTGATATTGAAAGCAATACCCTGCAAGTTACTTCCATGCCAGCTGCTGTAGTACCTAAAGGGCCTAAGGGTCTCAGGCCCTGAAATGGGCAGTTCCGTAGCTCTGCCCGTGCCAGTAGAAGAATGCTGCGGTTATGGCACATGCTACAGGACGAGACAGGTCTCGCATTAGCAGGTGGTAAGATGAAAGAGAGGGACAGGATGCAGATGCATTAAAAGCAGCACCATCTTTCCATCCTGTGCTGCCTGGGAAAGTGACAGAAGCTGTTCCCTGAGGTGCTCAGAACACGTGCACAGACTCCAGGGCACTGTATCGCCAGGTTGTTGATTTTGTTTGCCGAGGAAGAGCAGCGTGAGCAAAGGTCACAGAGGACACGCTCCACAGTCCCTCCTTGGCTTCTGTGTGTGTGACTACACTGACTCTCCCCGGAGACGAGTGCAATCTGCTATTATGCCCATTCCAGGATCAGGCCCACACAAATTCAAATTATAATGTGAAAAATATGTAAAACAAGAGGAAAGACTGTTAGAAATGGGGTGTTTGGTTGGCAGTCAGGTTACCACCTGTCCAAGCAAGAACCCTCACTCTAGTCAGGGTAATAGAGAATCACCCTAAGCTAACCCCTGCTTACCCCCTTGGTAGCTTGGTATGAGCGGTAGGCTTAACTTCAGAGTGCTAGGTGTAAAGTATTTGTACCAACACACACAGTACTTAATGAAAACACTACAAAATGACTCAACACAGGTTTAGAAAAATACAAAATATTTATCTAAACAAAACGAGATAAAAATGTCAAAAATCCACAATACACAAGTCAAGTTATCATTAGAAATGCAAAAAGAGTCTTCATGTAATTTTAAACACAACGCTAACGCTGCTAGCGTGAAAATGTACCTTGGGTGCATCAAAAAAAACACGCACAGACGAGTGTGCGTCAAAAAGGGCTTGCGATGCAGCAATTTCACTCATGAGCGAGACCTTGCATCGTTCCTCCTTCAGTCGGGTCGGCGTGCGTTGTTTCTTCTCTCCGCAGGAGAGCGATGCGTCGATCCGGTCAGCACTCTCGGGTCCGGGCAGGTCTTGCATTGTTTTTACACACCCAGAGGTGTTTGAGTCAGAAATTCAGCCTCACGATGGTCTGAAAACCACGCAGTGTGGGTTGAGATCTCACCAGCCTCCGTCAGCGATGCTGTTCGTCGTTTCTCCAGCCTGGGGTGTCGATCATCTGGTCGTGTTGCAGACGAACGCCGGTTTTCAGCCACAAAGCTCGGGGCGTGTAGATTTTTCAGCCGTAGATCGGGGTTGTGTCAATCTTTTCCCCGCACAGTGGTCTGTGTGTGGATTTCTCACTCTTGGGCTGCCAGCTTCTCCTTTCAGGGTCCCAGGAAATGGATGGGCACCACAGGGCAGAGTAGGAGTCTCTGCAGGGACTCCAGGTGCAGCAGAGAGAAGTCTTGCTGTCCCTGAGACTTCAAACAACAGGAGGCAAGCTATAAATCAAGCCCTTGGAGATTTCTTTTCAAGATGGAAGGCACACAAAGTCCAGTCTTTTCCCTCGTACCCTGGCAGAAGCAGCAATTGCAGGATAGCTCCACAAAGCACAGGCAGGGCAGCTCTTCTTCCTCAGCTCTTCAACTCTTCTCCAGGCAGCGGTTCCTCTTGGTTTCCAGAAGTGTTCTAAAGTCTGTGGTTTTGGGTGCCCTTCTTATACCCAATTTCCCCTTTGAAGTAGGCCTACTTCAAAGTAAAGCCTCTTTTGAATGTGAAATCTTGCCTTGCCCGGGCCAGGCCCCAGACACTCACCAGGGGGTTAGAGACTGCATTGTGTGAGGACAGGCACAGCCCTTTCAGGTGTAAGTGACCACTCCACCCCTCCCTCCAAACACAGATGGCTCATCAGGATATGCAGGCTACACCCCAGCTCCCTTTGAGTCACTGTCTAGTGTGAGGTGTAACCAGCCCAACTGTCAAACTAACCCAGACAGGGAATCCACAGACAGGCAGAGTCACAGAAATGGTATAGGCAAGAAAATGCTCACTTTCTAAAAGTGGCATTTTCAAACACACAATCTTAAAATCAACTTTACTAAAAGAGGTATTTTTAAATTGTGAGCTCAGAGACCCTAAACTCCACATGTCCATCCGCTGCCAAAGGGAATCTACACTTTAATCAGATTTAAAGGTAGCCCTCATGTTAACCTATGAGAAGGACAGGCCTTGCAACAGTGAAAAACGAATTTAGCAATATTTCACTGTTAGGACATATAAAACACATTGCTATATGTCCTACCTTAACCATACACTGCACCCTGCCCTTGGGGCTACATAGGGCCTACCTTAGGGGTGTCTTACATGTAAGAAAAGGGAAGGTTTAGGCCTGGCAAGTGGGTACACTTGCCAAGTCGAATTTACAGTTTAAAACTGCATACCCAGACACTGCAGTGGCAGGCCTGAGACATGATTACATGGTTACTCATGTAGTGCTGCAGGCCCACTAGTAGCATTTGATTTACAGGCCCTGGGCAACTCTATTGCACTTTACTAGGGACTTCCTAGTAAGTCAAATATGCCAATCAAGGATAAACCAATCAACAGTACAATTTACACAGAGAGCATATGCACTTTAGCACTGGTTAGCAGTGGTAAAGTGCTCAGAGTTCAAAAGCCAACAAAAACAGGTCAGAATAAATAGGAGGAAGGAGGCAAAACGATTGGGGATGACCCTGCAAAAGGGCAAATTCCAACACAACCCCCTACTAGCCTAAAGCCAGGTGAGAACAATCAATACCTTGATGTACTTCCCTGATTAGGGTGATAGAACAAGGACCCAGGCCCACAACAGCAGGGGCATGTTCCAGTTCTGCGCCTTCCTGACTCCAGTTGGATCCCTCTGTCCATACTCTCAGGACCCACTAAGCTAAACCATGGGGAACCCTTCTCCACATCTACAGATACCATCTGTGCAGCTCCTAACTTTACTTTGCTTTCAGATGTATCCCAGTGGGCAGATAATACCACCAGGTCCAACACAGTGGTGTTGCCCACTCCACCCCTGGGGTTTGACTCTTGTACCACCCCAGACACAACTCTGTCCACCATGACAGCAAGCCACAGTGACCCCCGACAACTGTCAGGGATGAGAGCCCGACCTCAGGCCTCTCCAACCACTGTGACTGTGGAGAGTGGGGGGCGGTAGTCCCAGGTGCCTAGCACCCTTTGACCACTCTCCCTTCCACCAGGTCAGGGATGACAACCTGACCCTGGTCCTCCCCTCTGGGGCTCTGTACCCTCCCTCCAGGAGCGGCACCCCAGAGTCAAAAATTGTCAGGGTGCTTGTAGAAGCAGTCCTGCATAATTCTTCCACCAGTCCAGGGATGTTAACTTGCAACCGGTCCTCCAATCTGGGGTCTGCACCTTCAGGTTTGACCAGGGCCAGGGGTGAGGCTTTTCCTCAACCCCTGCCCTCCCTCCTGGGGTCCTGCATCCCCCCAACTAGGAGTGCCCCCCCCCAGAAGACAACATGGAAGTGGCACTGTTAGCAGTAGCCCCTCCCTCCAGGTCAGGGGGGACACCCTGAACCTGGTCTTCCAATCCAGGGTCTGTACCCTTAGATTGCACTGGGGTCAGGGGTGACTCTCTCCCTCCCCTTCCCCTACTCCCAGGGTTCTGCACCCCCCCTCAGGATAAGTACCCCTAGAAATCACACCAGGGGGGGTGATTGGGCAAACCGCCAGCCCCCTTCAGGTCAGGGTTTACCCCCTGTACCTGATCTTCCAGTCCAGGGTCTGTATCCTCAGACTGGACCACTGCCCAGCAACCCAGGACTTCCTGGGAGGCACACCTACCCCCCACTAGGTCAGAGTTTACTCTCTGAACCTGGTCATCCAACCCAGAGTCACCACGCTGGGGTTGAACCACTGCCTGGCACACCAGGACTTCCTTGGGAGCACACCTACTCCCCACCAGGTCAGAGTTTACCCCCTGAACCTGATCATTCAACCCAGAGTCACCACCCTGCAGCTGAACCATCGCCTGGCACAACAGGACTTCCTGGGGGGGCACACCTACCCCCCACAATAGACACACCGTCCCCAAGGGCCACACAAGAGTCTGGCTGGTGCAGGTCTCCTGCCCTCTGCCCATCTTACAGAGTCTGGATTCCCCCAACCCAGAGATGGTTTCACCAAGGTCATTCCTGGGGGGCTCTGCTCTCAATGCTGACCCCTGACCATCCAGGTTCTCCACTGGGGTCCGCAACCCCCTCTCAACCCCACTGTCTGGGCTTCTGCACCCCCTCACTAAGAGTGGTACTGCCAGACACCAGAACTGGTGGGATGCTGGCTACAGCCACCCCCCCCAAGTTCTCCTGACACTGTAGGGTATCCCTCAGCAGATGGCCCTACAGTACAGGCTAGGCTCCCTTCCTGGTGTTCCCTCATGGAACCCTCCAGGACCTGGGACTGGATTTCAGGCACCCCGTGCCTCAGCCCATCTCCATTCCCTCTGCTCTGAGACTGGGCATGGGGTCCCTCACCTGCCCCACTACACTGGGACCTGCCTGGGACACTGCAATCCTTCCCTACCTCACCTGGTTGGAAGATACCTACACCGCTCCCTTCAGGAGCACCCCCAAATGCCTCTTCAGACTTTCTGGTACTCACCCAAAGGTCTGCCTCCAGTGTAAGTTCCCTGGGGTCAGAGAACTCACACTTCACCTGGTGTTGGCGTAGCTCTGAAAAGTAAGGACTAGACATATGCTCTCCAGCAATTACATCACACAGCCCCTCACATGAATTAACCAAACTACCCTTCACCCAACCATCCAGTGACTCAGCCTTGCAAATGTACCTCACATCACTCTCCTGAAACTGGTGAGACAGTAGCTGACTGTCCCTGGCACTCAACCCACACTCTTCTGGGATGTCTTCACACTCCATAACCTGGACTTCTACCTGGGGGGAACCCCTTTCCCTGTCACTCTCACCTAGAGTCAGTAGAGTGTTCCTCCCACCAGTAGGAATATGACTCCTCATGCCAGTTCCACAGCCCACCTCATGGACCCTGTGCATCACTGGAGCTACCTCATACCCCTGGACCTCCTGGTGTGTGTTAACTCTCTCCTTCAAGCAGGGCACCATATCTCTGGGCATGTGCACTTCTTCAGCAGCACTGAATATAAAATTGTTGCTGCCACCATTCCAGCTGGACTCAGTCCTCATGGCTTCCAGCTTTTTCAATCTTAGCTCATAAGCCAAGGTTATCTTTTTTCTCCTCTAAGGCCATCCTTCTCAGTTCTATCTTGAGATTGAGCTTCTTCAGCTCCAATTGGTACTCCCTCTCTGCCTGACTGTCCTGTAACTCTTCAGGAGTCAGACCCTCAGAGGACATACTGCTATCCATCCTGGAAACCTTCCCCCCAGGCGTAACATGTACCTCCACTACACCATAGTGTACCCCCTTCACTTCCTCCTCTACATCTTCCTCCTCTGTGTGCCCCGGCCTCCTTGGCTGGCACCCAGGCCCTCAGTGCCTTTTGCAGCTCCCCCTTCTTGGTGGAGCTCTTAACGGGACAGGCAAGATGTTTACAGAACTGTTTCAATTGAGCAACTGAGTACTTTTTCAGTTTCCCTAATTCAAACACAGCTCCAGCTGGTGCATCTCCAGATGGAGACATGATGGCAAACAAGTGCAAAGTTCCAAAGGCAGAAAACAAGTTCCCAATGAAGTTCAAAGAGTCAACCAGGGGTTCAGTAAAACATGGAAGTAGAACAAAAGATTCCCACAAAAGTGGCTGCAGCGGGCTATAGAAATGCCAAATAACAACAACAAATGCTACATTTTTATCGGAATAATCCTGACAACTGTTAGTCATGGGCAGCTCTTTATTTCTTTGTGGCATCCACGGACGGTGATCCCTGTGCATTTCGTTTTGCTCGACAGCACGAAGAATCAACGTTGACATTAGCACTACCTTTTAGAAAAGAAAATATGGATAGTCAAGGGTGCTGTGAACTAACCGCTTCAGCAGGTGCAGCGGGAAGGAGGGCAGGGTTATTTCCTGTTGGCTACTGTCAATTCTGGCAGATTCAATTATTTAATTCCTCCTTACGCCCTCCTTGTCTTAGATTAGAGACTCAAAGACATCTGCAAAGACGATCATAGATAATCTGAAATAGAACAGCAAGACATGGGTGATGAACAGGGGCCTACCGATGACCCTGAGAAGGTGTGTGGAATGAACAGATTAAGCTAGAAGGGCAATAAAAAGAAAGTGTGATTGAAAGATAACAGCTCAGGGGGTTAGAGACTGCATAGTGTGAGGACAGCCACAGTCCTTTCAGGTGTAAGTGACCACTTCTCCCCTCCCTCCTAGCACAGATGGCTCATCGGATATGCAGGCTACACCCCAGCTCCCTTTGTGTCACTGTCTAGAGAGAGGTGTAAACAGGCCAATTTTTTTAAACTGACCCAGACAGGGAATCAACAAACAGGCAGAGTCACAGAAATGTTTTAAGCAAGAAAATGCTCACCTTCTAAAAGTGGCATTTTCAAACACACAATCTTAAAATCAACTTTACTAAAAGATGTATTTTTAAATTGTGAGCTCAGAGACCCCAAACTCCACATGTCTATCCGCACCCAAAGGGAATCTACACTTTAATCATATTTAAAGGTAGCCCCAATTTTAACCTGTGAGAGGGACAGGCCTTGCAACAGTGAAAAACAAATTTAACAATATTTCAATGTCAGGACATATAAAACACATTACTGTATGTCCTACCTTAACCATACACTGCAACCTGCACTTGAGGCTACCTAGGGCCTACCTTAGGGGTATCTTACATGTAAGGAAAGGGAAGGTTTAGGCCTGGCAAGTGGGTACACTTTCCAAATCGAATTTACAGTTTAAAACTGCACACAGAGACACTGCAGTGGCAGGTCTGAGATGTGATTACAGGACTACTCATGTGGAGGGCACAACCAATGCTGCAGGCCCACTAGAAGCATTTGATTTACAGGCCCTGGGCAACTCTACTGCACTTTACCAGGGACTTAATAGTAAATCAAATTTGCCAATCATGGATAAACCAATCAACAGTACAATTTATACAGAGAGCATATGCACTTTAGCACTGGTTAGCAGTGGTAAAGTGCTCAGAGTTCTAAAGCCAACAAAAACAGGTCAGAAAAAATAGGAGGAAGGAGGCAAAAAGATTGGGGATGACCCTGCAAAAGGGCAAATTCCCAAAAAGACAAACAAAATTATGGGCTGGTCCGGCCTGCTCGCCCGCAACCCCCATAGATACGACCCTGCTTGTAAGGGCTTGGGCACAAGGCCTGACCCGAAGCTTGGAAAAGCATGCAGTCTGCCACAAATGGACAATCTCTGCTGAGCACAGTAGCGACTGGCATGCATAATGGTTGGCCATTAGTGCCTGACCTTTTAGCAGGACTTTCATTTTAAAAAAAAAATCTGATTCCCAAATCCTAAAACTGGATTTGCGAACCTGATGCTATCTTCATGCCGTGAAGCATTTTGAATGTACATTTTGGCATCTAATCTATTTCTGAATCGCAAAATGGGAAGCAATTTGGTATTAGGAAGGGGCATGCCATTCCTACTAGTGGGTTGCACCATATGTAGGAATGTTTTGCGACCAGGAATGCGGTCGCGAAACATTCACAGTTATTACCAACTTTAAGATGGTGGTAAGCCATTCGCAAATGGGGAAGCATCCCAAAGGGACCCCTTTCACTTTGGAAACGGGGTGCAAACATCTTTTAAGAGCAGGCAGTGGTCCCATGGGCTATTGCCTACTCCTAAAAATGGAAGGAAAACTTTGTTTTTTGTAATGCATCCTGTTTTTCTTTAAGTGGTTTGGTCTATGGTTTGTGATATCTGCAAATAAGGTATATCATGGCTTCTCCATTGAGAACACATCACCTTTGGTAATATTAGAGTGGTGTCTAAAATAGACATATGTGCTGTATTAACTTCTGTTGTTTTGTTAATCTTACACATATTGTCATTTTTCAACTACACCAATGCCTCCTCCCGTGATGTTGTCAGGGTGAAAGCATAAAAACCGTTCAGGCTAAGGCTGATTGAGTGCTACTTGCCAGTAGCCCTAGACATTCTTGGCCCACATTATAGCCCCACTCCTGCCACAACAGTAAAATGTACTAACTGGCAGCTCCTCACGCATTACTTGACGTGGTAGCATTGGCATGCTCCTCTTCATCTCAAGACTCTGTTGGCAGGTACTCAGCTTAGACCGCTTCTGCTCCAGTGGGTTTTAAAACCAATGAGAACAAGCCCACTAGCCAGCGCCATGCTTCTCAGGATAACCTAAGACTAATTTAGCGGCTAAAACTACCAATGCGGAGCATGCAGAGAGGCTTATACCAATACTGTGGTCGAAATTAGGTACACACACACTACTGTTCCCCTGTACTGCTTTATGACATTTGCACTCCTATGTGCAGCATTAATGTATACTTTTCAAAGCTGGGATCGAAATCTCCCGTACACAACAAACTAATTCTGCTCTGAAACACACAAATGTATGCATGCACGTGCGCATTTCCGTCGATGCAGCGCTAAAGGACAAACTGCGCTAAGAGGCCAGACAAGCAGCAGCAGCGCAATGTAGAAATGTGAAGTACCATCCATAACACAAGTTAATTTAAAAAAAAGCCACAAAAGTGGCTGCAGCGGGCTATAGAAATGCCAAATAACAACAACAAATGATACATTTTTATCGGAATAATCCTGACAACTGTTAGTCATGGGCAGCTCTTTATTTCTTTGTGGCATCCACGGACGGTGATCCCTGTGCATTTCGTTTTGCTCGACAGCACGAAGAATCAACGTTGACATTAGCACTACCTTTTAGAAAAGAAAATATGGATAGTCAAGGGTGCTGTGAACTAACCGCTTCGGCAGGTGCAGCGGGAAGGAGGGCAGGGTTATTTCCTGTTGGCTACTGTCAATTCTGGCAGATTCAATTATTTAATTCCTCCTTACGCCCTCCTTGTCTTAGATTAGAGACTCAAAGACATCTGCAAAGACGATCATAGATAATCTGAAATAGAACAGCAAGACATGGGTGATGAACAGAGCTACCGATGACCCTGAGAAGGTGTGTGGAATGAACAGATTAAGCTAGAAGGGCAATAAAAAGAAATTGTGATTGAAAGATAACAGAAAGAAGGTCAGAAGCAGAGAAATGGTGTAAAGAAATAAATAAGGTAAGATGTAATGGAGAGAAAGCAAAGATGGAAAGAAAGACAAAAAAGGATTTCACTACGAAAAACAAGGTGGGAACAGAAGGAACATGAACGAAGGAAGGAGTAGGTAAACATGGATGAAAGCAATCTCCCAAAAATAACAAAAAAGTAATGGAAGGCAGAGGACAAGACAAAGAAAATGGAAACAAAGATATAAAAAAAAGAAACTGAATGAAACAAAGAAATCTAGTAAGAAATGAGGAAAGAAATATGAAAAGAAAAAAATAGGGGCAAGAAAGAATGAGAAAGCTAGAGAAAGAAGAAAGGAGGTGGAAGCAAAGAAAGGTATTCTAATAAGAAACGATTATTTGCCGAGCTTGAACAAAGCCATTCAGGATATAGTTTAACCGAGTTTTATTTTTCTGGCTATTCCCTTGTGCACAGTTATTATGTAACTCTGCAGTATGCTCAATCACACCCAGAGTTGTGTCCACTCAGACGAAAAAGAAAAGAGACTGAACATTCTCCCTTCATATGAAATATTTTTACACAGTACAATTCACAGTCAAAGAAAAGATCGGAAAGTATTTTGAAAGTTGCGGACTTTATTTAAGCCCTTCAAATGCTTCTCTTCAGCTTGAGAAAAAATGAGATTACTACATGTTTGAAAGAGACATATGTAACTCTCTCTGCCCTTCTACAAACAACTGCGAGGGTAATGTGTCCTTGACTACAGGACTCGTGAGATACTCCTCAACTACTGCTAGAGAAGCAGTTATCAGGATTCATAAACAGAAGGCAATCTGTCACCAGAAGACGTGCCAGATTTTGAGTGGGTTGTGTGGAGCGAGGGAGTCAATTCTAGAATGCGACAGACCATGCAGTAACATATGAACACACGTGGCTAGGTTTCAAAGGGGATCTGTCCTTTGTTAGCTGGAAAGTCAAGCACAACAATATTTATTCATGGGCCTGGCGTTAGAACAGTATGATTACTATTAATGAGTCGCTCTGCTCCAGCATGAAAAGAGCCCGGGGTCCATCGAAAGCAGAGCCTTCAGTACTCAGGAGTCATATTATTGCTGGCTTTATCTGTGTTCTCACACTTTATATTAGGGGTGGGCGATAAATTCTGCTCAGTCAGTGGAGTTGGCAGAGTTTTGGCCACTGCACGTTATGCATATAACACAGAGTTCTGGCCAAATGCATCCGACAACCACATGGTGGAGTTTTTTTTTTCGTACACAACATATCAATGGTAGGTTGACGAGTGCAAACAAGAACTGACATCCACTACCATTATTTTTGGGTGCTAGGAAAGCACCAGTGAGATTTTCCCAATGCAGGCAGTCACGACTGTTTGCAGTGAGAAAGCTTCTGCTTGAATAGAAAATCCACTCGAGCGGCAGCAAAACCAACTTGAGTAGCAGTGCCCCCTGGCACACCGTGTGGTGCCGTTTGAACTGTCATTTAATTATAAAACAAGCTTCTGGCACAATCAGCGTGGGCAGCACGATGTACAGATTTCTGCCCACTTGCAGAACTCCATAGAATCTCACACAGTTTTCAAGTAAGTTCCACGCATCCCTACATTGTACGAATACCATAAAAAAATTAATGGGCATCATTGTCCATATAATGCATGATACCTGCTGCACACTGTGGCTGCAGACTGGAGGCATCAGAATCTAACACTGCGTGCTGTACTCTTTCACTTAGTTCAAGTGAATATGGGATGCTCTGCCTTTGCGGCAGGCCCCCTTACCACACACATGCCCCACCCCGAATAAATACATACTTGTAGGTGCACATCTGAGCCTCCTTGAATGCCTTTTGTGAAGTACCATATTGTTTCCTTGCATATATATACTTTAATCACATATACACCAGTGGGAGAGAAGATGTTCTCTAGTGAGGGGACCTTATAATGTTCACAAGGAGATGATAAGATATTTTAGCAGACTCTCTGAGTCTAGATGCTTAAGTGTGTGAAAGCAGGATACATTGAATATCATGGTATCATGTCGGATTTTGGAACATTGGAATGTTGAGAGCTTCGAAGACAATGGAGTGGCTCATGGCCACAAATGGCTGGTATGAGCCTTCTGCTCAACATCCAAGTGTGTCTTTCTGTTTTTCCCCTTTTAAATGAAAACTTTGTTCCTTTAGTGGGTGGAATGTTCTAAAAGTCGTATAGCCCCTCTGTCATGGGCTATACCTGTTGTTGAAGGCCCTCTTCCTCCTTATAGGCCTTCATCTGCAGTTTAGGTTTATAACTAGAATTCAGGGTTGTTAGACTTTTCATCCTTGGTGCGGTCTCCCTTAACTTTTTGCATCTGTTCCCCAGGTTGTTGATGAGTGCTGGACTCTACTTTTACTGTTTTTGTTACTCTGGGCACTTTACCACTGCTAACCAGTGCTAAAGTGCAAGTGCTCCTTTACAAAATGTGTATATAATTGGCTTATCCATGATTGGCATATTTGGTTTATTAGTAAGTCCCTAGTAAAGTGCACTAGAGGTGCCAGGGCCTGTAAATCAAATGCTACTTGTGGGCCAGCAGCACTGGTTGTGCCACCCACATAAGTAGCTCTGTAATCATGTCTCAGACTTGCCATTGCAGTGTCTGTGTGTGCAGTTTTAACTGTAAATTCGACTTGGCATGTGTACCCACTTGCCAGGCCTAAACCTTTCCTTTTCTTACATGTCAGACACCCCTAAGGTAGGCCCTAGGTAGCCCCAATGGCAGGGTTTCACTGTTGCAAGGCCTGTCTCTCTCATAGGATAACATGGGGGCTACCTTTAAATATGATTAAAGTGTAGATTCCCCTAAGGAGTAGATGGACATGTGGAGTTTGGGGTCCCTGAACTCACAATTAAAAAATACATCTTTTAGTAAAGTTGATTTTAAGATTGTGCGTTTGAAAATGCCACTTTTAGAAAGTGAGCATTTTCTTGCTTAAACCATTCTGTGACTCTGCCTTGTTTGTGGATTCCTGTCTGGGTCAGTTTGACAGTTGGGTTGTTTTTCACCTCGCACTAGACAGTGACACAAAGGGAGCTGGGGTGTAACCTGCATTTCCTGATTAGCCATCTCTGCTAGGAGGGAGGGGTGGAGTGGTCACTCTCATCTGAAAGGACTGTGTCTGCCTCTGACAATGCCGTCTCCAACCCCCTGGTGTGTGTCTGAGGCCTTGCCTGGGCAAGGCAGGATTTCACAAGTAGGTGTGAGTCCCCTTTGAAGAAAGGTGACTTCAAAGACTAAAATGAGTATAAGAAGGGCACCCAAATCTACAGACTTTAGAAACACTTCTGGAACCAAGAGGAACCTCTGCCTGGAGAAGAGCTGATAGCTGAGAAAGAAGTGCTGCCCTGCCTGTGACTGTGCTTTGTGGAGCTTTCCTGCAGTGCTGCTTCTGCCAGAGTAAGAGGGCAAAGACTGGCCTTTGTGTGCCTTCCATCTTGTGAAGAAATCTCCAAGGGCTTGAGTTTGAGCTTGCCTCCTGTTGTTTGAAGTCTCAGGGACAGCAAAGACTTCTCTCTGCCAGCACCTGGAGTCTCTGGAGAGACTCCTCCCCGACAAGTGGTGCCCTATCCAGTCCCTGGGCCCTTGAAAGGAAAGCTGGTGGAATCCAAGGAAATCGACTTCGGACGACTTCGGACCGACGCCGCTGCTGAATACGGTAACGCCGCCTGCACCTGACGCCGTGACCTTCGCTGGAACGCAACGCTCTTCGCAGGCCCGACACCGCAGCAGCCCCGCTGAAGTCCGCGACTCCGTGGAAGTCGCCGCACCACGTCGTGACCGACGCCGCTCGAAGTGCACGTATTCAACGTTTTGCACAGACGCCGCGAACCCCGACTTCGCGCATCGGCTTGTTTTCACTCTTCACAAAAGGTACTGTACTTGGGGGTCTACACGACTCCGTGTCCGGCGCCGCTGGTGTCGGCTTGTTGGGAACGACTCCGTCACAACGCTGTGTTAACATCTCATCGAAGCATTTTTGTTTCTAAGCGCTATTTTTAAGTTTTATCTCTAAAAATTCATAACTTGACTTGTGTATGTTGGATTTTTGTCATTTTGGTCTTGTTTTGTTTAGATAAATATTTCCTAGTTTTCTAAACCGGTGTTGTGTCATTTTGTAGTGTTTTCATTAAGTTACTGTGTGTGTTGGTACAAATACTTTACACCTAGCGCTCTGAAGTTAAGCCTACTGCTCTGCCAAGCTACCAAGGGGGTAAGCAGGGGTTAGCTGAGGGTGATTCTCTTTTACCCTGACTAGAGTGAGGGTCCTTGCTTGAACAGGGGGTAACCTGACTGTCAACCAAAGACCCCATTTCTAACTTGTTTGGTGATCAGCGGTTGGGATTTGGACTTGTATTTGTACTTGACATACAGTAATTAAGTGTACATTACTGTTTTGATTTCAGACCACTACATGACCACATACTACTTGTCTTGTGATTCTGCTTTTTGTTCTCTGATGTCCTCCTGGAAGTATTGCTAATATTTTTGGACTTTGTTTTTTGGTTGTGAAACCTTTGCAGAATGGAAGTCAATTTCTGGCACCTATTAATGTATAAAAAGTGGCAGCTTAAAGCATTCTGCATGGAAAGGGGACTGGCTGTGAACAAGAAATCCAGAAGGGAGGATCTTGAGTCAGCCCTGTTCCAGTATGAATTGAAATGTTGTCAGGCAACACCACCAAATGAGTCTGAGGAGGAGGACTACTCTGAGGAGGAGGGCAGTGGCCCTGAGGAGGGAACAGAAAGAGATGATTGGCTCCTAGCTCGAATCCGGAGTCTGGAAGAGCTAGATGCAGAGCTTGAGAGGGCTGAGGAGAATAGAGCCTTAGTCCTGGAAAAAGAAAGGATTACAGCTCAAGAGATGAGCTGTGAAGAGCTGAAGCTGGAGGCCATGAGGGCTGAGTCCAGTTCAGATGGTGGCAGCAAAAATCTTGTATCCAGTACTGCTGAAGAAGTGCACATGCCCAGAGATGTGGTTCCCTACTTGAAGGATGGAGTTAACACACGCCAGGAGGTTCAGGGGTATGAGGTAGCTCCAGTGATGCACAGGGTCCTTGAGGTGGATTGGGGAACTGGCATGGGGAGTCATATTCCTACTGGTGGGAGGGACACTCTACTGACTCTAGGTGAGCGTGACAGGGAGAGGTAGAAGTCCTGGTTATGGAGTGTGAAGACATCCCAGAAGAGTGTGGGTTGAGTGTCAGAGACAGTCGGGTACTGTCTCACCAGTCTCAGGAAGGTGATGTGGGGTGCTTTTTTAAAGCAGAGTCACTGGATGGTTGGGTGAAGGGTACTTTGGTTAATTCATGAAAGGGGCTGAGTGATGTAATTGCTGGAGAGCATATGTCTAGTCCTTATTTTCCAGAGCTACGCCAACACCAGGTGGAGTGTGAGTTCTCTGTCCCCAGGGAGCTTACAATGGAGGCAGACCTCTTGGTGAGTACCAGAGAGTCTGAAGAGGCATTTGGGGGGGCTCTTGAGAGGAGTGGTCTAGGTATTTCCCAACCAGGGAGGTAGGGAAGGATTGTAGTGTCCCAGGTAGGTCCCAGTGTAGTGGGATGGGTGAGGGACCCCATGTCCAGTCTCTGAGGAGAGGGAATGGGGATGGGCTGAGGTCCAAGGTGCCCGAGATCCGGTCCCAGGTCGTGGACGGTTCCATGAGGGAACACCGGGAGGGGAGCCTAGCCTGTACCATAGGGCCATCTGTTGAGGGAGATCCCCCAGTGTCAGGAGAACTTGGGGGGGTGGCTGTAGCCAGCGTCCCACCAGTTCTGGTTTCTGGCAGTAGCACTCCTAGTGAGGGGGTGCAGAAGTCCAGACAGAGGGTTGAGAGGGGGTTGCGGACCCCAGTGGAGAACCTGGAGGGTCAGGGGTCAGCTCTGAGAGCAGAGCCCCCCAGGAATGACCTTGGTGAGACCATTTCTCGGTTGGGGGGAATCCAGACTCTGTCAGATGGGCAGAGGTCAGGAGACCTGCACCAGCCAGACTCTTGTGTGGCCCTTGGGGACAGTGTGTCCCTTGAGGGGGGTAAGTGTGCCCCCCTGGAAGTCCTGGTGTGCCAGGCAGTGGTTCAACCACAGGGTGTTGACTCTGGGTTGAATGATCGGGTTCAGGAGGTAAACTCTGACCTGGTGGGGGGTAAGTGTGCTCCCAAGGAAGTCCTGGTGCGCCAGGCAGTGGTTCAACTGCAGGGTGGTGACCCTGGGTTGGATGACCAAGTTCAGAGGGTAAACTCTGACCTGGTGGGGGGTAGGTATGCCCCCCAGGAATTCCTGGGTTGCCAGGCAGTGGTTCAGTCTGTGGGTACAGACCCTGGACTGGAGGATCAAGTGCAGGGGATAAACCCTGACCTGAAGGGGGGGGGGGTGGTTTGCCCAATCACCCCCCCTGGTGTGATTTCAAGGGGTACTCTCCCTGAGGGGTGGGTGCAGAACCCTGAGAGTAGGGGAAGGGGAGAGAAAGACTCTCCCCTGACCCCAGAGCAATCTAAGGGTACAGACCCTGGATTGGAAGGCCAGGTTCAGGGTGTCCCCCCTGACCTGGAGGAAGGGTCTACTGCTAACAGTGCCCCTACCATGTTGTCTTCTGGGGGGGCACTCCTAGTTGGGTGGTTCAGGACCCCAGAAGAGAGGGCAGGGGGAGGGAAGCCTCACCCCTGGCCCTGGTCCAACCTGAAGGTACAGACCCCAGGTTGGAGGATCAGTTGCAGGTTAACATTCCTGCACTGGTGGATGAATTGTGCAGAACTGCTTCTACAAGCACCCTGACAATTGTTTACTCTGGGGGTGCCGCTCCTGGAGGGAGGGTACAGAGTCCCAGAGGGGAGGACCAGGGTCAGGTTATCTTCTCTGACCTGGTGGAAGGGAGAGTGGTCAAAGGGTGTCAGGCACCTGGGGTGACCGCCCCCCACTCTCCACAGTCACAGTGGGTGGAGAGGCCTGAGGTCAGACTCTCATCCCTGACAGTCATCAGGGGTCACTGTGGCTTACTGTCCTGGTGGACAGAGTTGCTCCTGGGGGTGGGACGAGAGTCACACCCCAGGGGGTGGAGTGGGCAACACCACTGTGTTGGCCCTGGTGGTACTATCTGCCCATTGCAATACATCTGTGAGCAAAGTAAAGTTAGGTGCTGCACAGATGGTGTCTGCAGATGTGGAGAAGGGTTCCCCATGGGTTAGCTTAGTGGGCCCTGAGAGTATGGACAGAGGGATCCAACTGGAGACAGGAAGGCGTAGAACTGGAACATGCCCCTTCTGTTGTGGGCCTGGGTCCTTGTTCTATCGCCCCAATCAGGGAAGTACATCAAGGTATTGATTGTTCTCCCCTGGCTTTAGGCTGGTAGGGGGTTGTGTTGGACTTTTGCTTATGCAGGGTCATCCCCAGTCTTTTTCCTCCTGCCTCCTATTTTTTTCTGATCTGTTGCTGTTGGCTTTTCAACTCTGAGCACTTTACCACTGCTAACCAGTGCTAAAGTGCATATGCTCTCCGTGTAAATTGTATGTAATTGGTTTATCCATGATTGGCATATTTGATTTACTAGTAAGTCCCTAGTAAGGTGCACTAGAGGTGCCAGGGCCTGTAAATCAAATGGTACTAGTGGGCCTGCAGCATTGGTTGTGCCACCCACACAAGTAACCTGATAATCATGTCTCAGACCTGCCACTGCAGTGTCTCTGTGTGTATTTTTACACTGTAAATTCGACTTGGCAAGTGTACCCACTTGCCAGGCCTAAACCTTCCCTTTTCTTACATGTAAGGCACCCCTAAGGTAGGCCCTAGGTAGCCCCAAGGGCAGGGTGCAGTGTATGGATAAGGTAGGACATATAGTAATGCGATTTATATGTCCTGACAGTGAAATACTGCCAACTTCGTTTTTCACTGTTGCTAGGCCTGTCTCTCTCATAGGATAACATGGGGGCTACCTTTAAATATGATTAAAGTGTAGATTCCCCTAGGGAGTAGATGGACATGTGGAGTTTGGGGTCCCTGAACTCACAATTAAAAAATACATCTTTTAGTAAAGTTGATTTTAAGATTGTGCGTTTGAAAATGCCACTTTTAGAAAGTGAGCATTTTCTTGCTTAAACCATTCTGTGACTCTGCCTTGTTTGTGGATTCCCTGTCTGGGTCAGTTTGACAGTTGGGTTGTTTTTCACCTCGCACTAGACAGTGACACAAAGGGAGCTGGGGTGTAACCTGCATTTCCTGATTAGCCATCTCTGCTAGGAGGGAGGGGTGGAGTGGTCACTCTCATCTGAAAGGACTGTGCCTGCCTCTGACAATGCCGGCTCCAACCCCCTGCTGTGTGTCTGAGGCCTTGCCTGGGCAAGGCAGGATTTCACAAGTGGGTGTGAGTCCCCTTTGAAGAAAGGTGACTTCAAAGACTAAAATAGGTATAAGAAGGGCACCCAAATCTACAGACTTTAGAAACACTTCTGGAACCAAGAGGAACCTCTGCCTGGAGAAGAGCTGATAGCTGAGGAAGAAGTACTGCCCTGCTTGTGACTGTGCTTTGTGGAGCTTTCCTGCAGTGCTGCTTCTGCCAGAGTAAGAGGGCAAAGACTGGACTTTGTGTGCCTTCCATCTTGTGAAGAAATCTCCAAGGGCTTGAGTCAGAGCTTGCCTCCTGTTGTTTGAAGTCTCAGGGACAGCAAAGACTTCTCTCTGCCAGCACCTGGAGTCTCTGGAGAGACTCCTGCCCCGACAAGTGGTGCCCTATCCAGTCCCTGGGCCCTTGAAAGGAAAGCTGGTGGAATCCAAGGAAATCGACTTCGGACGACTTCGGACCGACGCCGCTGCTGAATCCGGTAACGCCGCCTGCACCTGACGCCGTGACCTTCGCTGGAGTGCGACGCTCTTCGCAGGCCCGACACCGCAGCAGCCCCGCTGAAGTCCACGACTCCGTGGAAGTCGCCGCACCACATCGTGACCGATGCCACTCGAAGTGCACGGATTCAACGTTTCGCACAGACGCCGCGATCCCCGACTTCGCGCATCGGCTTGTTTTCACTCTTCACCAAATGTACTGTACTTGGGGGTCTACACGACTCCGTGTCCGGCGCCGCTGGTGTCGGCTTGTTGGGAACGACTCCGTCACGACACCGTGTTAACATCTCATCGAAGCATTTTTGTTTCTAAGCGCTATTTTTAAGTTTAATCTTTAAAAATTCATAACTTGACTTGTGTATGTTGGATTTTTGTCGTTTTGGTCTTGTTTTGTTTAGATAAATATTTCCTATTTTTCTAAACCGGTGTTGTGTCATTTTGTAGTGTTTTCATTAAGTTACTGTGTGTGTTGGTACAAATACTTTACACCTAGCGCTCTGAAGTTAAGCCTACTGCTCTACCAAGCTAGCAAGGGGGTAAGCAGGGGTTAGGTGAGGGTGATTCTCTTTTACCCTGACTAGAGTGAGGGTCCTTGCTTGAACAGGGGGTAACCTGACTGTCAACCAAAGACCCAATTTCTAACATATATATATATATATATATATATATATATATATATATATATATATTTATATAAAATGCCACCTTGTAAATACGACCCCAACACATGCAGCACTTTACATGTAAGGGGCTGGGTGTTGCTGTGGTTGTGCCACAGCAATACACATTGCATTTTGAAGCATTTTGCAGCATCCTCAGATTTACGAGTTTTCGTAAACATGAGGAAGCGCCAAAATCTAACACCACCCCAGGGGTGGCGTTAGAGCAGCACAACAAAGAGAAATGCCTTCATTTCTTCTAATTTTATGCTCTTTCAATGTGTGCTGCATTCTCCACAACACTTAGAAAGAACAAATCATCATTAATATTATTTTTGTGACGGAAAGTGCTCCTTCCTGCACAAAAACAATCTCCCTCTCAACGCAGCGATCCTTGCACTATGGCACAAGGGTGACTGCGTTGGCGCACAGCAGCAAATTGAGCACCAGCGCAGGGGTAAACACAGGGGTGCACCGAATTCCAGTAAACAGAGTGCATCCCAGCATTTTGAAAATGACGGTGCGTATTGCTGCTGAATTTGGTGCAGAGTTGCACACCGTCATTTTCAATTAAATCTGGCCCAAAGTTTTTTGCCATTAATACAGCAAAGCCTTTACACATAGGGTTAGCACAGTGCCATCCACGCTGAGCTGTACAATGACAAAAGCCTTTCACCACTCTAGGCACAGTATTACAGCTCTGGATTGGTAAAATGCAATCCAAGCCCCCTGTAGTGAGCAACAACAACCCTAACAAGTGTTCTTCTGTCATTATAGCTCTTCAGAGAGGTTTAGCTTCGTCCAGACACAAAGGAGCATCCAGTATAAGTCAAAGCAATACTCATTCATTCAGAGTGACACAGAAATTATGCAAAAAAGAAGAGAGAACTCTGGGTAGTTCCCATGTTTATGTGGAGAGCAGCTCCAGTATAGAGCACCCTACAACACCAGTGACATTCTAAATTTGCTCACCACAAATGTCTGTTTTTCTAGCACAGTTTATGATATACAACTAAATGTTACAGGTAGGTTATAGGTAGGAAATAGAATTTTAAAGAAACTTAGAAATCCAGACAGCCAAGTGACTGGCAAACTAGTTTTGAAAATGTTGTGAAGATTCATCAAATGGCACCAAAGTCATTTGCAAAACAAAAAAACCAAAAACTATATATATCTGGATAAGAACACATCTTCTTACTGTTTGAGATACCGCACCGTCATCTCTGGGGCTAAATTTGTATCAGGGTGTAGCCAGTGCTTTAAATGGAAAAATAGAAGTGCCGGTACTCTGTAATAGAGTACCTGCTTGTTTCTGAGAAGTGCCGGTACTCTCCAATTAAAAGTATTACATTTTTCCTGAGATATGCCGGTACTCTCCCTCTCAAAATAAAAAAGTGCCGGTACTCAGTACCGGAGAGTACCGGCCCATTTAAAGCACTGGGTGTAGCTGTGTGGCATAAACCTAACAACCATCAGTGTTTTTATTGATACTCTTGGGATTTTCCTTGTCACGTTCTTCAATACTGTCCCACCAGCTGATGTCTTTGCTTGGACTTTCCCTCTGTCTCGTCTCTCACCCAGGTAATGTTTCTCGCCCTCGATACCATCCCAGGGTAGACACCCTTGGAATAAACCACACAAAAGTTATCACTAGGGGTTCTCCTTTTTCTCTGTTTTTAGTGCTCCCCACCACCTTTCTTCTGATTTATTGTTTACTCTGTGGTCCTTTCATTGTTCTCTGTGCCCTCCTCCCTTACCTCATTCCACCCCTTGCAGTGAGATGCTGTTTTTCCCACTCCCAGTGTTACCCCCCACCACTACTGTATGAAATGTAGAAGAGGCACTTGCCTGTAGCCATGATCCCCCAACCCTGAGGGCACTGGGGGAGGTACTTGAAGAGTCCCTCTGCCTCCCTGGGCTGCTGGGTTTGTAAGTGGTGTATTGTGGGGGTTTTCTCCCCACCCCGCCGCTGTTGCTGCCACTCTCTCCTAAGGTCATGCTGCTGGGATTGTCCATGGTGTCCTTGGGGTTAGTCCTTCCCTTCCCATGGCTGCCACTTCCCGGTCATGCTCCAACCTCGTTACCAGCTTCCGCCATAAATGAATCACTGCATCCAGTTATCGCTGCCTCTTCCCCTATCTTCCTTTCTTGAACTCTGTTGTCCTTCCTTGCTTTTTATATCCTTGTCCTCCCGCAGCACCTCGCTGTCAACTCTTAGAAAAATTCAACCGTTGCTCCGCCTTCCTCCATGGAGCAAGCTGGTGGCCATCTTGGCATTCTCGCCACACTGGGTTTTTAATCAATAGCAGAATCCCATCAGTATACATTGATAACACCAGCCATCTATTCACAAATGTTATACCCCTGTTGGTGTGATATTCCTGCTGGGCCCTTACCAATATTAAAAAAAGCATTTAATAAAAGCAACAATATTTTGTTCGTCATCCATTCCCATTATATAGTCCCTGCCACTGAAGATAGTTATTTTGTGTGTGGATGTTCTCCTTGTAAAAGAAAAGAAAGCCATGTATACCTCACAAATACGTGAGCCAAAGTCTGCACCCTATGCTGTATGCTGCAGAAGGCAGAAGAAAGATGTGAATCCACAAAAGACCAATGGGTGAAGAGAGTTGATTGAAAGTCCCTATTAGTACGTGTAGCATACATGTAATTTCAGTAACATCAAAAGGCCTTGGCTAACTCTACACCTAAAAAGCTATGAGGTAAGCAGAATCTATGTCTAGCCCCCTATGGATCTCAAAGGTTTGAGATAGGCATCCAGTAATTCTGACTTTGGCAATAATATCAACATAAACCAATCTAATGACTTCTAGACAATGCTCGCCTATTGCCTACTCAAAGTGACAATGAAATAGGACCATTATGGTGTATTAAAGGCCTTTTAAGCATATAAATCAACTGCAACTGCACTTAAATTCGGGTTCATCTGGTTTCCTACAGCAAATAAAGTCTGTAGGTTTAGAGTTGTCAAACTTCTGAGGACAAAGATAATCTGGTCTGGCAGCATCATTTGCCTCATTGGTAGCTCTGGCATTAATGCACTTCTTTTTAGGCAGATGTGCACATGTAATCAGGCAACCAAATGTACCTCACACTGCAAAAGAGCCAATGGCAGATGTAGGATGCCCCACCGCCCGATCCTGTACACTGTGGTGGACAGAAGAAATATGTGACTGACAGTTACAAAGTTGAAGAGGGATTACCCAAAGCCTCTCTATGTATGCATATACTGTTGGTTTTGATTATACAAGGCTAGGGAACACCTTCAGCTGCCTCTTGACAGACCTAAGAAGTAATTGCTAACTCTTTAGCTGCCACAATAATGACATATGTGTATATGTTATAACGCAGTGTTATCAGGATACCTTCATTATGTATATAGATGCATTTTGTAGTGTGTGTCCCTAAAGTTGACACCTCTGTTTTGAAAGTTTTTTTTGGCCCCCTGGCAGGGACAAATGTCTCCTGGGACTAGGGGTGGGGAGAAGTAGTTTACCAGTTCTGTATTCTTTCTGGGTATCGGCAACGTCTCAAAAAAGATGGCCTGTTGTTCATTTTTCAGCCCCTCAATAATATGCATTGATGTTACTCGTGCCATCACAAACACATACAGGTGGACCTGGGAAGGATTCCATGGCCTCTCTTAGGCCTATCTAAGGATCTAACTGGTGGGTGAGGCTATGGGAGGAGCTGAGAAAAGCTGTAAATGCCCTCACCTCCTCACTAGCCATGCCCATGTTGGAGCATACATTTTAATAATGCTTTAGTGCATCAAAAATCAGCATTTGATGACATATATAGTCACATTTAAAAAGCCTAACATAGAGAGAAAGCTGCATTAACATGCATTTTAAAAGTGTTAACATATCACATTTGTGAATGACATTGTGCCTACCAAAATTAACAATGCACTAACAGGATTTAAAGCAATTTTTAAGTATATCTTAAATCAATCATTACTCTAATGCAGTGGTTCCCAAACTGTGGTCCGCGGACCCCCAGGGGTCCATGACACATTCCCAGGGGGTCCGCAGGCCTGGGTTGGGAGGAAGGCACTTCTCCGCTGGTGCCTCTGACAAACACGTGCATGCGTGTTTTTATATTTATTACTTCCTTTGTTGAGCAGTTTTAAATGCACTGCAAAGCTTCTTGTACTGCAAAAATAAAAGCGTCAAGCTAATTCAAGTGATTAATGTATCCGCTGGAAAGAGATGGGAGTTTTGTACAGTGGCAATTTTGACTCAAAGGTAGCGCAGATGGTTAATATGCCTGCTGCAAAGAACGTGAATCATGCAAAGAACATCATTTTATGTGCATGGCACAGTGGGTTACTGCTTTTGTCACAGAGATTACTTTGCTACTGTGCAGTCCATAATCGTAATCTAGCACAGTGAGCTGTGAACTGCCATTAAAGAGATGCATGCAGACCGCGTGGCACAAATTAGAAAGTTGTTTTTTTCCTAGTCTTTCACTTTCCTTATGCTGCTAAAAAAGGTTTGCTTGTGTAGAAATACATTCTTATTGCTAACGTCATCGCTAATCACTGTGCTGTGTTCTGAATCCTAAATTTGTGCTTCTCCGGACCAAGCACTCTTAGAAAATGCATAACAGTGTGGATGACATGTGGATCCTACACCTTGTAGTACCCTGTAAAGAGCCCTGATACCCTACAGTGGTATGAGAGGTGCTATAAAACAAATCAAGAACATGTGACAGAGAGGCTAGGGAGAGATCAGAGGCCCTTATGGTTTACTTCCTTTCCCCTTCACTTATTTATGTGAAAAAGCTTCTCAGATCTTGCATACCTAGAAAATAAAAACAGAAATCGCTTCGGAAATGTAGAATCCGACCTGAGGATTCACCTTTCCGAAATAAAACCAAACATTGAAAAGGTAGTTGCCACCACCACCAACCTTTCAAATAAAATGTTTCGTTTTTTGCATATTTTTTCAATATAAAATAAAAAAAAAATTTTGATTTGAGCATTTGTTTGGTGTGTACTTGTTATATTTTTGCGAATTACTGTTTTAATGTTTGAAAATTAAATCGTACGAATTGCTGGGGGTCCCCGGCTTCCAGTAATGATTCATTGGGGTTCCTCAGGAGTCAAAAGGTTGGGAACCACTGCTCTAATTAATTATTGCTAGTAGAAATGAAGTAGATTCCTAATGTTTTATGTGATTATTAGTATAACGTTGCATGTGTGCAGAAAAATCAGTGCACTTCTCTGTCATACTTTAATGTAATGCTTTAACAAAGATTGCATTTACTGATTAAATGTGTTTGCATATTTGATCATATATTATTAATGCTGCATTTGTAAGTTTGAATAGTATGCATGTTTAATTAACTGCTATATTAATGTGTTTCTGTTTCTTGTGTTAGCATAACTAGGTCTGAAGCCTTCATATTTGCAGCCACGTAAAAGTGTTGAACCATTCTTCTTTTTTTTTTTTTTTTTTTTTTTAATAAATATTTTTATTAACATTTGCCATTTACAGGTTGCATTATTTACTACATGTACAGTTTCAGACATTCTTTGTGCTTCTACATCCCCCTCTTTTTTTTTTCCTTTTCAGCTTGCGTCATTGTTATTCGTTTCCTATATGTTCGATGTCTAATTTTGCATTCAGTTTAGTGAGGTGCAGTCATTGATTGGTCCTTGCTATTATAGTCGGCTTACCTAAACTTAAACATGAACTTAAACTTCCTGGTGCCATTTTCCCAAATGTCTTTTTATGTGGGTGCAGTTTAGAGCATTGTCTTATTCCATCCTGCTCTTGATTAGTTCTTACCCCTTCTATTGACAAGTTGGGTCATTTACTATTCATTGGTCCCTCAGCTCCTCACATCACATCTTTTCTGTTAATGTGCAGTTTATTGCTTCTTGTGAGTCATATATAATTTCGTCTCTCTCTCTTTGGTGTGACGGCTCTATCGGAGTGTGTTTCTTGCTATGTCTTATTTCACTTGCCAGTTGCTAATCTGAGCCTTCTGTGTCCTTGCTTTCTTCCATTACTTCGCTTCTCCAATTTGACAATATCTCTTCCCAGGCCTGGGCTATTGTTTTTTGGCGCAACCCTCTTGCTTCCTCGCTCTTCATGGCCTGTAATTCAGCCCTCGCCCATCTCTCTACATCCCGCCTCCACTCAGTTATTACTGGGGCCTTAGTGGATTTCCAGCCTGCTGCTATTAGCCGCCTTTATAGTGCTAGCGCAGTATCTATGTAACGCTCCTGCACCTTCCCAATTTTGAGGTCTTGTTTCAGGCCTACCAAGCATATCGCCGGGGTCTGTGGCATTGGGCATCCCATTAGCTTCTCTAGGTCATTTGTCACCAGTACCCATCCAGTTTGGATCTCTGGGCACTGCCATACCATATGGTCTAGATCGGCACTCACCACACAACATCTGGGGCATTCCGCCGGGGTGCCCCCATATATACGGGTTAAGCACTGTGGGGTGAGATATGTCCTATGAGTGTAGTTATACTGGTTATTTCTTAAACGGGTATTTCTCGATACTTTCTTTGGGTACGCCAGTATTTTCCTCCACTCCCAGTCTGTGAGGTCTTTTCCGAGTGTTCTTTCCCATTTATCTCTCAATGGTCTCAATTGGTCTAATGTGCCTTCAATTTGTGTTTTGTATAGCTTGGTGATTTGGTGGGCTTCTGTCCCTATTGTCAGTAGTTGGTGTAACATGCAGTGCGTGGCGGGTTCTGCGTTAACCGTTTCCCAGTATTCTTGTATAATATGGGTTAGTCTTTGGTGCACTAGGAACTGACCTCTGGGAACCCCTTTTTTTCTACTAACTCGGTGAATGAGCTCAGTACCCCCTCCTCAAATAGGTCTCCTATCGTCCCTATTCCAGCCCTTGTCCAGGGCCATAGGTCTGTGTCCATCCATTTCCCATCAATTGTCTCTGCCTTCAACACATGTAGTGGTAATGTCGGGGAGTAGGGTTTACCTATTCCTATCCTCTTTAAACATCTCTTCCAACACATCAATGCTACTTTCGTCAACATGCTTTTTTCTTGTAACTTCAACTTTCGTCCTATCATTTCCGATATGATCTCTTCCATGCTTAACACTCTGCTCCCCGTGTGTCTTTCTAGCTTGCCCTCCCCTGCATTCCATCTGGCTGACCACTGTAATTGACAAGCTAAATAATATAACTCAAAGTCGGGAACTCCCAGTCCTCCCTCAGTAGTTGGTCTACATAATGTAGATAGTGCTGTGCGACTTCGGCCTCCGTCCCAGACTAGCTCTCTGAGTAGTGAGTTTAGTTCGTTAAACCATTGCATTGGGATCAATATCGGTAAGTTAGTAAAATAGTAAAGGAGGCGAGGTAACATGATCATTTTGGTTAGTGCTGTTCTGGCCATTATGGAAAGTTTCAGGGTTCTCCAGAACCCTACGGATGCTCTTAGAGAGCCGAGCGCCCTGCCAAGGTTACCTTCCCGCAGATCCCTCTGATTATGAAACACCTGGATGCCTAGGTACCTAAATGTGTCAGGAGCCCATACCACTGTCTCCGGGAATGGCGCTGGCTGGGTACAGCCCTTTGTGATCTGAAAAACGTATGTTTTGCTTCTATTAAGTTTTAGGCCTGATAGCTCAGCAAATCTATCCAGGGCCTGTAAGGCCCATTGAAGTCCAGTGTCCCCGTCATTAAGGTAGATTAGGATATCGTCGGCATAGAGTGAGATATTGTGTTCACTCCCTCCCCATCTCACCCCTCTGTCTTTACCCTCCCTACGGAAGTAGGTGGCTAGCGGTTCAATGGCCAGGGCAAACAGTAGCGGCGATAATGGACATCCCTGCCTGGTTCCCCTATGAATGGTGTAGGAGGTTGAGATAACTTTCCCTGTCTTGACTCTCGCTTGTGGGGCTGTGTAGAGCAGGTCTACCCATTTTACCCATTTGTCTCCCATACCCATCTTTAGCATTACTACTCTTAGGTAATCCCAGCGGATCGAGTCAAAGGCTTTCTCGAAGTCTATAGCCAGCAACATCCCTTTGGGTGGCTTTGCTGCTGCTGGCATCTGTAAGATGGCAAAGAGTCGTCGGAGGTTGAGTGATGTGTTGCGATTCGGTACAAACCCGTTTTGGTCCACATGTATCAGATCTGGTATATGTTGCAGCAGACGGTTAGCTAGGATTTTGCTGAGGATTTTAAAATCGTTGTTTAACATTGAAAGTGGTCTAAAGTTGGTGACTGAGGCCTCGTTAGACTTTATTTTGGGCAGTGGGATCACCACTGCTTCCCTCAGTGTGTCTGGGAGAAGGCCTCTGTGTAGTGCCTCTGCATAAAGGTCTACCAGCTGTGGGGCCAATAGCTTGGGGTATTTCTTGTAAAAGTCCATTGGCAACCCATCAGTCCCTGGTGTTTTGCCTGGGGTCAACTGTGTGATAGCCTCCAGTACCTCTTCCTTCGTAATTGGCCCCCCTAGTGTTTCACCTTCTCCCCTGTCTAAGGTCGGGAGCGGGAGTGATCGTAAGAATTCCGTTAGTCTGTCTTTCACTAGTTCGTCTGGTTCCCTATATAGGTGAGTGTAATACTCTGTAAAGGCCTCGTTAATGGGTCCAGGTTGGAATCTGTGGTTTCCTCTCATGTTGCGTACGCTCACTATAGGTGTTCCCTCTCCTCCCGCTTTCACCAGCCATGCTAGCATCTTCCCCGATCTACCCTCTTCTGCTTGTACTGTGGCTAAGTGTTTCTGGAAACAGTGGCATCGTAGCTGTTCCTCAGCGCAGGAGTAAGATTTCATCACCTGTTCGTACTCTTCCCTTTCTTGTGCACTCTTGTGCACTTTCTTTTCCCAACTATGTATTGCGTCCTCAAGCTTGATTACTTCTTGTTCTAGTGTGCGCTTAATCCCAACCGTCTGCCCTATAATGTAGCCCCTCACCTCCACCTTTAGTGCCTCCCATTCTAGATACCTAGAAGACATTGATCCTTTATTTATGTTAATTTGGTCTGCTAGGTGGGATCTAAGATTTTCTCTAAATGTCTGATCTTCTAATGCTGTTGGTGGAAGTCTCCAGCTCGGAGTGGGGGGCCTATCCTCATCTAGTCTCCATCTCACCAAAAGCGGGTTGTGGTCTGCTATTGTTCGTCCCAGGTATTCAGTATGAAAGATACCTCTTGCTATCCCAGTAGTACATACCACCCTGTCGATTCTAGTGTGTAATTGGTGTAGTGCAGAGTAAAAGGAGTAATCCTTTTCGTTTGGGAGTTGTTCTCGCCAGATATCTACCATTCCCCACGCTTCTATCCACTCTCTTACTTTCTTCGTTGTTTTATGTGTCACTGCCCCCTGTAGTGGAGGTAAAGAGCGATCTAAGTCTACATTTATGACACTATTAAAGTCTCCCCCTATGAATAAGTCTCCATTTTGTTGGCAGGTGATGCGGCTCGAGAGACGCTGCAAGAAGGGTGCTTGATCTTGGTTGGGGGCATAGATGCTTCCCAGTATTATTGGGATCCCATGTAGTCGTCCCTCCACCACCACAAATATGCCCTCCCGATCTACCTCTATTGACCTCCCTTCAAATGGCACACCAGCACGGATCCAAATCAGCGCCCCCCTGGAGTAAGACGAGTACCCGGTGGCAAACACCTGTCCTCGCCATCTGCATTTTAACTTTTCTACCTCGTTCGTTGTCAGGTGGGTTTCTTGGAGCATTGCTACATGTATGCCTCTTCGTTTCAAGTAGGCCAATACTTTGTGTTGTTTTGCCGGTGACCCCATTCCCCGTACGTTCCATGTCAGGATGCTATAGTCTGTCATCTGGGTATATCTGTGAGGGATGCTGGTCCCACCCCCTCCCATTGACCTCTTCTCTCTGTTGTGTGTTCTGGCGACCCACGTGTGTATGCTATTTTCCGTTTATGCACCTATTGGTTCCAAACTTACGCAACCCCAACTCCCCCGCCCCAGGGCCCCTCCCTAACTGTAGGGTGCCCAGAAAAAATGTGCCAACGAGCAACTTAATACAACAAGTCTGTCTAGTTCTCGCCATTCTACTGAATAGGCGAGAAGTCTGTTGGGGCGGCTGGTATAGAGTCCATTGGGGCCTTACTTCTGGTCGGTGTGCCCCACATTGGTGCGCGGCTGCGACACAATCACCCTAATTCGTCCGCCGTCTGCGGTGTCACTATCGGCTGGTTCTCTGTGCCGCAAGTGCTCTCAGCAGATGATGCTGCTGTGTCGTCCGATTCATTGTCAATTTTCCTCTTTGGTAAAGTTTCTTTGTTCATTGAGGCCGCTGCCCTTAGGGCCTCTTTTTCACTCAGGTTTTTCTGAGTCTGTGATGGTCCAGCTCGTGAGTGGGGTCTGCGTCTCGTCCTCTTGTTCCCGCCTCTGGCTGGGTAGGTGGGATCACGCCCTGGGCCCTCAGTTTGCTTTCCGCCGCTTCCTCGGGCCTCCAGCCATTCCCAGGCTTCCTCTGGACTATGGAAGAACTTGGTGCTACCGTCGATCATCACCTTCAGCTTGGCCGGGAAGATGAGTGAGTACTGTATTCCCTCTTCTCTCAGTGCTCTCTTTACTGCCATAAAGGAGGCTCTCCTATTTTGAACCTCAAGAGTAAAGTCTGGGAAGAGGGTCACTTCTCCGTTGCCTACTCTGTGGGGGCCCATCTCCCTAGCCCTCTGGAGCAGGATGTCCCTGTCTCTATAATGTAGCAGATGTGCTACCACCACCCTTGGCGGTCGACCTGGTGCCGGCTGTCTCGCAGGAACTCGGTGCGCTCTCTCTAGCACGAAGAACGGTGTCAGGCAGTCTGGAACTATTGTCTCCTTCATCCACTTCTCCAGGTATTCCACCATGTTTGTGCCCTCTGTTCCTTCTGGCAGACCCACCACTCGTACATTGTTCCTCCGGCTTCGTCCCTCTGCATCTTCTGCTCTTTGTTCCAGCCTTGTTATTCTCTCCGTCAAGTGCAGTACAGTGGATTCCAAGTCCTTTTGTCTCGGGGTTATATCTGTCAGGACCTTCTCTGTGTCTTTAACCCTGTCTGCCAGCTTTTGATGATCTGCTCGGAGGAGACCCACTTCCACTGCGACCTGACTGATGTTGTGTTGCAGTGTGGTTTTTGTGTCTTCTATCGCTCTTGGATTTGGTCCAATTTTTCCTGCATCGTGGATTGTGTTGGTTCATGCTTGTCTCCACCTCTACTACCATCAAGTGCCTGACGCTCCATTTGTTTCCCTCCTCGGCGGCTTTTTGATGTCATCAGCGCTGTTATATCGGGTTCCAGCTTTGGATATCACTTGTACCTCGGGCCTTTGTGTGCTTCTATTGCCACCTGTTTTAACCCCCCGGTGGTTCTGTTGGGAGCCGTACCACTCGCCTGAGTTGTTTGTGCGTATGTGGTGCTGCTCCTCAGTGCGCGGGGTGCGTCACAGGTCCGTTTCGCCCTTTGCCAGGCTCTCCCTGATTCCTGCTCACTCGGTTCTTTTGCTTGTGGGGTAGTCGTCAACTATCTCCCCATGTCTTTGGCTTCCTCATGCCCCCCACCTCAATCTCAGTGATGTTCGTGGGCTCGCCCCCGTTAGGTCGGGGTCCCGTATCGCCTCTTTATTATTTGTTCAGCTTCTCCGTTTCTCTCCGATGCGCAATCATAGTCTCTCTGGCCGTGGGCCTTGGGGGCGTCCTATCAGTTCCAAATTCTTCCTGGCGTACTTTTGTTGTCCTTTCTTCGGTTGTAATCTTGGGTGCTCCCCCCTTCCATGGCCCTGGCTGGGGCTTCGCTCACCTGGGTTGCTGTGTTGTGCGGAGTAAGCTCTTCAGCATCGGATCCTTCCCCGCCCGGACCTCCTCTGTGTCGGTCCTCCTCTTCTCCTCTTCAGGGGGCCTCAGCTGGCAGGCGGCGTCCACCCCCGTGTCACTGTGTTTTATCTTCCGGGCCCAGGCCCGTTACTTGCAGAGGGTTGGGCCGTTGCTCCCCGCCAGGTCCTGCCCCCGAATCCCGGCGATTTACTGCACCTCGGGGGGGGAGAGCTGACAGCATCCCCTATGCTCAGGGGCAGGCCCGCTCCCTCCGCTCCACTTGTTACGACCTCAATAGGCAGACGTCACTCCCTCCGTTCGGCCAAGCGAGGGTAGTCGTCCCCCGTTCTGCTCATTCACTCGGGGGCAGGGGTCACTAGCGTTCCACTCGCCTTATATGTCCGCACCTCCTCTGTTCAGTCGTTCGAGCCCTGCCGTTCGGCATCTACGTTTACTCGAGCTCCCGGTAGGCCCCAGGTGCGGCGGGGTTTCTGGCTCCAGGTCCCCCCAAGTCAAGCGGCTCTTCCTCACGCGACACCGCTATCTCTAGCAGCAGATCAGCACTTCTCAGGAGCCAACAGCGTCCCCCACGCTCAGGGACAGGCCCGCTCCCTCCGCTCCGCTTGTTACGACCTCAATAGGCGGGCGTCACTCCCTCCGTTCGGCCAAGCGAGGGTGGTCGTCCTCCGTTCTGCTCGTTCACCCGGGGGCAGGGGTCGCTAGCGTTCAACTCGCCTTATATGTCCGCGCCTCCTCTGTTCAGTCGTTTGAGCCCTGCCGTCCGGCGTCTACGTTTACTCGAGCTCCCGGTAGGCCCCAGGTGCGGCGGGGTTTCTGCCTCCAAGTCCCCCCAAGTCAAGCGGCTCCTCCTCACGCGACACCGCTATCTCTAGCGGCAGATCAGCACTTCTCAGGAGCCTACAGCGTCCCCCACGCTCAGGGGCAGGCCCGCTCCCTCTGCTCAGCTTGTTACGGCCTCGATAGGCGGGCGTCACTCCCTCCGTTCGACCAAGCGAGGGTAGTCATCCTCTGCTCTGCCCGTTCACCCGGGGGCAGGGGTCGCTAGCGTTCAACTCGCCTTATATGTCCGTGCCTCCTCTGTTCAGTCGTTCGAGCCCTGCCGTCCGGCGTCTACGTTTACTCGAGCTCCCGGTAGGCCCCAGGTGCGGCAGGGTTTCTGCCTCCAGGTCCCCCCAAGTCAAGCAGCTCCTCCTCACGCGACACCGCTATCTGTAGCGGCAGATCAGCACTTCTCAGGAGCCTACAGCGTCCCCCACGCTCAGGGGCAGGCCCGCTCCCTCCGCTCCGCTTGTTACGGCCTCGATAGGCGGGCGTCACTCCCTCCGTTCGACCAAGCGAGGGTAGTCGTCCTCTGTTCTACCCGTTCACCCGGGGGCGGGGGTCGCTAGCGTTCCACTCGCCTTATATGTCCGCGCCTCCTCTGTTCAGTCGTTCGAGCCCTGCCATTCGGCATCTACGTTTACTCGAGCTCCCGGTAGGCCCCAGGTGTGGCGGAGTTTCTGGCTCCAGGTCCCCCCAAGTCAAGCAGCTCTTCCTCACGCGACACCGCTATCTCTAGCGGCAGATCAGCACTTCTCAGGCACCAACTTTACTCTGGCGGGGCTCTGTTTTTGCGGATAATTGCAAGGCCCTGTCGGAGCACACGGACTACGCGTCCGACATCTTGGCTTCCCTAGCCACGCCCCCCGAATCATTCTTCTTCTTTAACATGATTTTTTCCCATTAGTTTGTTTCTCATGAAGTGGTAAGGAGCCCTATTGTATTATATGTAAGTTTTATTCACAGTGTCCTTGACATTGTTAGATGAGGACCTAAGGACTGAAAGTAAAACAACAGAACTGTGAAAATCATCATCTACCATGGGAAGTAATGCAGATTGCAACAAGTGATGTACAAATTGTTGAACTATTTGATTCACACGGAAAGGGTAGGTGGCTTCTCACCAAGCCTGAGAGTTTTCATGGATGTTGCGAATTTGATTTGTGAATTTGATTGGGCATTGCCCCTTGTGCATAACAAAGACTCATAAAACTGACCAATCAACTGTTTAGAATAAATGTAAAAGAGAGATAGACTTGTAAGTTTCAGTCAGAGTCCCTTTTAGAATCTTGTTCTGTTAACTTGCCCCTTCGATGTTTCCTGATTTTCCATGGGCAGCCCGCGTTCTACACGTTCCCCTGATGGTGCTTCTAACGGATTTTGCTGATGATCCTCATGCTTTGCTACTAGAACTGAATTGAATGCTGAACCTATGAGAGGTATATTCTATTGCAAGTGTTCTTTTCCCATGACCAGTTTTTCTTAGTAGAAGTTAGCATGCGGACACCTCTCTATTTGGTGTGTGTTTTGTTAGTTTAACTTAATCCATGGTAAAATGCTTTTCCAAAATATTTTTGTCTTTTCTTTTCAACTTTTGCCTGAATGTGTTAGCCTGTTCCCACACATGCTTGTTTTAATTTGGTTAGCAGTAAGGAGAAACTATGTCCAAAATCTTGACTCCTAATCTGTGTAATCTGGTTTAACTAATGTATTTCTGGTCTGATTAAAAGAGTGTTTCTGTTTCTCAAATTGTGTCTTTATTAATGTGAATTCTTCTTCTTGAATGTCTAATGGTTTTGATTGTGAGTAGATTAAACCAGTTTCGTAGATTTGGTCAATTTATGGTGTTTATTTATCTTTACAACTCGATCTTGCACATCATTTATGTGACTTTCACTTTGTGGTTATAAAATAGAGCTTTAAAACTCTTTATTGATGGAGTATTCTTCCGTGCCCACATGTATCATTGATAGAAATGGGGTATTTGGTTGGCATAAGGTTAACCCCTGTCCAGGATCCTCACTCTAGTCAGGTAAATCACACACAATCCAAATTATCCTGTGCCCACCCTCTGGTAGCTTGGCACTGAGCAGTCAGGCTTAACTTAGAAGGCAATGTGTAAAGTATTTGTGCAATAAATCATACAATACCACCATAGACCACCACAAAAATACACCACTCAGTGTTTAGAAAAATATATAATATTTATCTGAGAAGATGCAGATTAAAACGATTAAAATTCAATAAGTATATGTTGAGATATCACTGAAAGGTGATGTAAAGTGTCTTAAGTCTTTTTAAAGCAGACAAAGGGGGTCATTCTGACCCTGGCGGTAAAATCCGCCAGGGCCAACGACCGCGGGAGCACCGCCAACAGTCTGGCGGTGCTCCCTTGGGCATTCTGACCGCGGCGGTACAGCTGCGGTCAGAAACGGAAAACCGGCGGTGTACCGCCGGTTTTCCGCTGCCCTGGGGAATCCTCCATGGCGGCGCAGCTTGCTGCGCCGCCATGGGGATTCCGACCCCCATACCGCCATCCTGTTCCTGGCGGTTTTGGCCGCCAGGCACAGGATGGCGGTATGGGGTGTTGTGGGGCCCCTGGGGGCCCCTGCAGTGCCCATGCCAATGGCATGGGCACTGCAGGGGCCCCCGTAACAGGGCCCCACCAAGATTTTCAGTGTCTGCCGTGCAGACACTGAAAATCGCGACGGGTGCAACTGCACCCGTCGCATCCCTTCCACTCCGCCGGCTCCATTCGGAGCCGGCATCCACATGGAAGGGTGTTTCCCGCTGGGCTGGCGGGCGGCCTTCTGGCGGTCGCCCGCCAGCCCAGCAGGAAACCCAGAATACCCGCGGCGGTCTTTTGACCGCACAGCGGTATTCTGGCGGTCCCAGCCAGCCCGGCGGCTTCTGCCGCCGGCCGGGGTCAGAATGACCCCCAAAGTCTCTTTCAAGCACAAAGTACCTGGTTTGTGTGAAAAAGCTCCTCAAAGAACCGCAGAGGAGGAGAAGCATCAAAACAAATGAGCATGCGTTGATTTCTCGGGCCGCACACAGCGATGCATCGTTTAGTTTTCACGCAGGGACGGCTGTGCGTTGATTTCCGTCGCTTTGTCATGGATCCTCTTCGGGTTGCAGGGTTTTCAGATGCCCCGTGGACGATGCGTTGATTTCCAGCGCTGGCAGGATGAAGTCACAGGAGCTGCGTCGATCCGGTGGGCGTTGTGTTACATTTTCTACCGCACAGCAGGTGCTGTGTCAAATCCTCTCTGGAAGTCATCATTCCAGCTCGGCTGTGCATCGATCCGGTGAGGTCGTGTGACTAATTTCCGGTCGCTACGCGGGCACTGCAGCAATCTTCTCATCGCGAAGTCGGGCTACGTCGTTCCGGTTCGGCGTGCAGTGACATTTTCACCGTGGTGCAGGCTGTGTGTCAAATTTCACCGCACAAGGAGTCCTTCTTGTAGAGATGAAGTATTTTTGGTCCTGAGACTTCAGGGAACAGGAGGCAAGTTCTATCCAAGCCCCTGGAGAGCACTTCTTCACCACAGCCAGAGAGCAGCAAGGCAGCAGGGCAACAGCAAGGCAGCAGTCCTTCACAGAAAGCAGACAGGTGAGTCCTTTGAGCAGCCAGGCAAGCAGGTCTTCTTGGCAGGATGCAGGTTCTGGTTCAGGTTCACTTCTCCAGGAAGTGTCTGAGTTAGTAGGGGCAGAGGCCTTGTTTAAATACCCAAATGTGCCTTTGAAGTGGGGGAGACTTTAAAGAGTGGCTTAGAAGTGCACCAGGTCCCATTTCAGTTCAATCCTGTCTGCCAGGGTCCCAGTAGGGGGTGGGGCAGTCGTTTGTGTGAGGGCAGGCTACTGTCCTTTGACATGCAAGTGTCAGACCCTCCACCCTCCCAGCCCAGGAAGACCCATTCAAAATGCAGATGAGGCTGAGTATCCTGTGTTTGGGGTGTGTCTGAGCGAATGCACAAGGAGGTGTCAACTAAACCCAGCCAGACGTGGATTGTAAGGCACAGAAAGATTTAAGTGCAGAGAAATGCTCACTTTCTAAAACGGCATTTCTAAAATAGTAATATTAAATCCAACTTCACCAGTCAGCAGGATTTTATATCACCATTCTGGCCATACTAAATATGGCATTCCTACTCCTTTTAGATCAGCAGCTACCACTCAAACAATATATGAGGGTAGCCCTAATGTTAGCCTATGAAGGAGCAGGCCTCACAGCAGTGTAAAAACGAATTTAGGAGCTTTACACAACCAGGACATGTAAACTACACTGGTACATGTCACTCCTTTTGTCTACACAGCACCCTGCCCTATGGGTTACCTAGGGCATACCTTAGGGCTGACTTATATGTAAAAAGGGGAGTTTAAGGCTTGGCAAGTACTTTTAAATGCCAAGTCGAAGTGGTAGTGTAACTGCACACACAGGCCTTGCAATGGCAGGCCTGAAACATGGTTAAGGGACCACTTATGTGGGTGGCACAATCAGTGCTGCAGGCAAACTAGTAGAATTTAATCTACAGGCCCTGGCACATGTAGTGCACTCTACTGGGGACTTATAAGAAGATTAAATAAGCCAATTGGGTGTGAACCAATGTTACCATGTTTGAAGGGAGAGAGCATATGCACCTTAGCACAGGTAGCAGTGGTAAAGTGCGCAGAGTCCTAAAACCAGCAAAAACAGTGTCCAAAAAGTGGAGGGAGGCAGGCATGAAGTTAGGGGTGACCACCCTAAGGCTGTCAGGTCTAACAGTCATGGTGTTTACATTTTGTGTTTGAGTTTGAATTAGTTGTGTATGGTTACCACACTCAACACTGTGTTCAAATATCCCATCGCCCTTGGGGAAAGCTTTTTTGAATCCTGCGAAGACACGTTAGCACGTACCACCTCAGTCCACTACTTTGTGTTGGTGGGAGGAATGGAGGTGCATTACAGAAGGGGTAGCAGCCCAGCAACTACTTCCTTCCCTGCCCCCAACTCTTCTACCCTACCAACAGAATAATTGAACCAGGACATGTGGATTGGACAGGGATCAAGAAAGATTGTTTCTAATCCCTCCACTGCCAACACCCATTTCCTGATTCAGTTTCACACAGGTTCCTCATTTCACAATGCTTTTATGCAAAAGAGAAGTACTGTGAAATGAAGGAACACTGTATCTTTGCCCCAGCAAAATCCAAGAACTCTTTGTATATTTTTTAGACTAAGAACAAATCCAAACAGCTTCTGGATCCTTACTGGGCACAATGAGGAGGCAGGCACTGTTTGGATTTTTTCTTAAACTAGGAAAAATCCAATCAGCATGGAACTACACATTTGTGTTATAGCAAGATGCTTGTTGAATGTTTCCAGACCCTAAGAAAAATCAAAAAAGTATCTTGCTACTCTCAGCACAGAGTTGTGGAGGGAAAAATTTGCACTGCTATCGTGGGCATCCTAACTGGATATATTTCTTCTTATCCTACCTCTTCTGTACTCAGACTTGAGGTCTGTTTTGATCATCGCCTCTCACTCTTCTGTCAGAACGACAGTCTCTGCCAACCACTTACTGCTGACTACGTTCTTCAGAAAGATTCTTCCTTTCATTCCTCAAGCTTCCCGCCATTTCTCTTCACCTTGGCCCTATTTCCTGTAAAGTTCATTGCATGGAAGGCATTCCAAAAGCAGCAGTCACACTCCTTTTAGTCTCCCTTTTCACACACATTTCTCCCCATATGCAGTCTTTTCATTGACTGCCGGTATCCCAAAAAATCTTTTGAAATCACTGTGTTTGGTATATTGGATTTACCTTATAACTGGACCCCACTAGCTGCAAAATACGTTTTCTCAGTACATTGCCACCCATTCTCTCTGGCAGGCTAATCCAAATATTCCAGCATCACAGCATTCACGTGGGAGGCCGTGCCTTCTCCCTTCTAGCAGACAGGTTCTAGAAAAATGTGAATACTTTCCCACCTACGTGCCCATGGTCAGACCTTCCCTTTTTTAAATCTTTAAAAACTTGATTATCTCCTGACTAGTTTCTTTCTTTTATTCTCTTATGGTGAGAGACTGCAAGTCTCCCTCAGTGTAAGACAAACGTTCTAGTAACCATACTCTCAATAAATAAATAACTATCTAAATTCACAAATAATTGCAACATTTATCTCCGCATGTTAACACCATGCACATGTTTTGCAGATTCAGGCAAACAAATGCATAGGCCAGCCTACGTATTCTATTTTCTATATTTAAGAAACCCAGAACTGCAGGGATTCCCCTACAGACATGAGATGGGTATGCAAATCTTCCATTCCAGGCCCAATATTGCTTGATCTCCTCACCGAGGTCGAAACTAAATCATTAATATTCCTAAAAGTCCTGAAAACGTTTACCTCTGTCCATTCTTCGAGCTCCCATGCCCTTCTTGCTTTGGTCTCATAAGATTTAGCTGGTGCTTTGTTATATGATATGTGACTTTTCTATTACTGTATGCCCTGCAAAACCTGACAATTCTTTGGCTCAGTTCCAAAGACTGCAAAATATGTAGCCTTGGTCATGCTCTTCCTGATGCACCTGAAAACATCAGCCCTGCATTGATTTTATTGTTTTGCCAACCAATAAACAACGGATCGAGTTCAAGGCTCTGCAGCCTGACCAATGCCCTTTGTGATGAAGCACCTTCCTATCTCACCCGCTTGTTCTCGCCATAGCCATGACCAGGCGCTTAGGCCCTCATTACGACTTTGGCGATCTATGACAGACTCTATTCCTCCAACAGATACAGACATGCTGGTGGCAAATCAGTGCATGCTGATGGCTTCCAACTCTGGAGCTTGCTTATCGTGCTCCTTCACAACGAACATTGTGATCTAAAATGTAGGAAATCCAACAGGAAACCTCACACTTTATTATGTCAATTTAGTTTTTTCTCATTATCCCTTAACCGCCTCCCTGCGAATTCCCCTCCCTTTAAGAGCGGTTTTAGACATCCTCTGGTCGAAACTACAGGTTTATGAAAGAAAAGTATATAAAATAAAATAAATAATGATGAAAGTGGGTGCAACCCAAGTGGCTATCACACAAGACGCCAAGCCAAGACCACCCAACATATTTAACTTAGCACATAGAAGAGCACCAAGGTCTAGGTAAAAACCCCGAGACTACACAAAGAAACAAGGTGATCTCTTGTCGAGGTGCAGCTTGCGTCCAACTTGAAAAAGGCAGAATTACAGTGTCATTTGGGCTATTTTCAAACCTTTAAAACACCGGTTTTTTATTTTTCCTTTTGCAGGTTGCAGAGGTGAGCTTCTGAATTATAAGAACAATTAGTTTTTCTAACTTCAAGACAAAATATGTGCTTTCGTGTTCTAAAAACGTAGCAGTGCTCGAGGCTTTTGTTTCACTTCTTGAGTGTAATCACATCCTTAGCACTTCCATTTCTAAGTAAGGCGCCGCAGATTTGTTTCATGCAGTATGAATCTGCAAACGTAATTAAGAAGCACTCCTTGGAACATTTAAATCTTTTAGTGACTTATTAACTTACCGGATTGTTATCCTCCTAACTCCAGTGTAGTAGTTTGCATCAAGGTGGCACACTGCATTGTGGTGTGGCAACTCACATACAATGTCTCCACAAACTATAGCTGGTATCTTTGGCTAACACAAGATGTATTTTGTATAAGTAACTATTGTTCAGTGTCACACGTGCAGTAGCTGAAGGCAGAAAATGTGTAGAACAACCTTAGAGCCACATTTACAATAATTTCATGCAACACAGTGCAGCAAGGAAACTTGCTGCGTTGAGTTGCTTGTAAGGGAAAGAGCAGAAATGCTCCATGTTTACAAACGTATCACTTATTAAACCCTCCGCTGCCAGGCCTTTTCCCTCTCATGTGCTAGGCCTTTTTTTGGCTATTTGGGACAGTTTGCGCTTAGGCCCTCATAACTTTTTGTCTACATAAGCTACCCATGCCAAATTTTCGTTCTATTTTTCCAACATCCCAGGGATTCCATAGGTACCCAGAGTTTGTGGGTTCCCCTGGAAGAGACCAAGAAATTAGCAAAAATACAGCAACAATTTCCTTTAAAAAAAAAAAAAATGGGAAACAAGAGCTGCAGAAGAAGGTTTGTGTTTCCCCCCCCCCCCCGAAAATGGCATCAACAAAGGGTTTGCGGTGCTAAAACCACCATCTTCCCAGCTTTCAAGAACAGGCAGACTTGAATCAGAAAACCACAATTTTCAACGCAATTTTGGCATTTTACTGGGACATACCCAATTTTTACTATTTTTTGTTTTTTTAGTCTCCTTCCAGTTAGTGACAGAAATGGGTGTGAAACCAACTCTGGAACCCGGACAGCTAAACATTTAAAAAAAGTAGACAAAATTCCTCTTTGGTTCTGGAGTAGTGTGCTGCTTGCCGAAAATCGCTTCAATGCCTCATCAGGGGTAGTAAGTGTTATATGAATACTATTACTATACAATTCAGCAAGGGGTCATTTGTGTTGATCCTACAAGATTTTCTTGCAGAAAATAACAGCTGAAGTAAAAAAATATTGAAATTGAGGTAAAAACACAGCCACTTCTCTCCACGTTTTACTCTGTAACTTTTTCCTGCAATGTCAGATTTTCAAAAGCAATTAACCGTTACATCTGCTTGACTCTTCTGATTGCAGGGATATGAAGGGCTTGTAGGTTCTTCAAGAACCCTAGGTACCCAGAGCCAATAAAGAGTTGCACCTTGCAATGGGTTTTTCATTGTATACCGGGTGTACAGCAAATTATTTGGTGAAATATAAAGAGTGAAAAATAGGTATCAAGGAAACCTTTGTATTAAAAAAATGGGCACAAGATAAGGTGTTGAGAAGCAGTGGATATTTGCACATCTCTGAATTCCGGGGTCCCCATACTAGCATGTGAATTACAAGCATTTCTCATATAGACATCTTTTTTACACACTGTCTTGCATTTGGAAGGAAAATATTTAGAGAAAGACAAGGGGCAATAACACTTGTCCTTCTATTCTGTGTTCCCCCAAGTCTCCCGATAAAAATGGTACCTCACTTGCGTAGTTAGGCCTAATGCATGCAACAGCAAACGAAACATAGACACATCAAATTTTTACACTGAAATCCGACGTGGTTTTTGAAAAGTGTCTAGCTCTGGATTTTGGCCTGTAGCTCATCCGGCACCTAGGGAAACCAACCAAACCTGTGCATTTTTCAAAACTAGATACCATGGGGAGTCCAGGATGGGGTGAATGATGGGGCTGTCTCACCAGGTTGTGTTACCTTGAATCCTTAGTAAACCTCAAAATTTGGCAAAAAAAAACACTTTTTCCTCATATTTCGGTGATAGAAAGTTCTGGAATCTGAGAGGAGCCACACATTTCCTTCCACCCAGCATTCCTCCGAGTCTTCCGATAACAATGGTACCTCACTTGTGTGGGTAGGCCTAGTGCCCGCAACAGGAAATGCCCCAAAACACAACATAGACACAAAAGAAAACTGACCTGTTTTTTGCAAAGTGCCCAGCTGTGGATTTTGGCCTTTAGCTCATCCGGCACCTAGGAAAACCTAACAAATCTTGACATTTCTGAAAACTAGACACCTAGGGGAACCCAGGATGGGGTAACTTGTGGTGCTCTCACCAGGTTCTGCTACCCAGAATCCATAGCAAACCTCAGAATTTGGCATAAAAACACTTTTTCCTCATAATTTGGTGCTGCAAAGTTCTGGAATCTGAGGGGAGCCACAAACTTCCTTCTAAACAGCGTTCCCCCAGGTCCCTCAATAAAAATGGTACCTCACTTGTGTGGGTAGGCCTACTGTCCGTGACAGGAAATGCCCCCAAAACACTATGTGGACACAAGTTATCAAATACAAAACTGCGTGTTTTTGTTTGGTGGGGGGCATCTGCGTTTTTGGTCCTGGGCTCAGCAGCCATCTGGGGAAACCTACCAAACCTGAACATTTCTGAAAACTAGACACCCGAGAGAGTCCAGGGAGGTGTGACTTACATAGATTCCCCAGTGTTTTCTTACCCAGAATCCTCAGCAATACTCAAATGTAGCTAACAAATTACATTTATCCCATATTTCTGTGTGGGATCACCACACCGGTACACATTTCCTATCACCGAACGTTCCCCTCAGTCTCCCAGTATCTAGTAGGCTTTCTGCCCCCCCAGTCTGCTCACCAGTGGGCAGAACAACTTTGTCCCCATTTATTTGGGGTGTGGGTACGGCCATGCCCCCACCACCTTTTTTGAAAAAAAATCTTCCCTGGTCTCTGCTGGGCTTTCTGTCCCCATCAAGGGCAGATGTGCCTTCCAAAAATAGGCTGATCTGCCCCCAAGAGGGCCAGAAATGGCCAACAGTAATGTGTCTCCATGGGGAGCGACCCTTGGCCAGAGGGCTGCCACCCCAAACAAAACACTCAGACATACAAAAATCCCTGTTGCCTAAGTGGTTTCTGCCCCCCCGGGGGCAGATCTGTCTAATAAAAATAGGCCAATCTGCCCCCAAGAGGGGCAGAAATGGGCTGAAAAAAATTTCCCCTCGGGTGTGACCCTTGCCTAAGGGGTCGCTCCTTTTGTGTGTAACTGACATAAACAAAATCCCTGTCATCTATTGGTTTCTGCCCCCCTTGGGGGCAGATTGGCCTAATAAAAATAGGCCAATTTGCCCCCATTGGAGACAGAAATGGCCTTGTCAAAAAATCAAACCCCCGGGAAGCGACCCTTGCACAAGGGGTCATTCCCCTTATGTGTAAATATGAAAAAAATAAACTCCCTGGTGTCTAGTGGGCATTTCTGCAGCCCGATATTTTCACGATCAGGCTGGCGAAATGCTCACAGAGGCATGAAAGGAAAGGCCTTTCGTTTCCTTTCCTGCCTCTGCCTGTCCTGCTTTTGCATTTCTCTTCCGAGCGCGCTGGAAGCTGAGGTCACTGGAGGGCGGCGGAGGGATTGGGGGTAAAAGGGAAGCTTTTCACCTTCCATCGCTGACGGGGGTGTGGGCGGGCCGGGTGCAAGACGAGCTAGTCTTGTCCTCGGCACACAGGAACCGAGGACGAGACCAGCTCGTACCAGGCACCCTGGGGGGTAAGTGTAATAAAGTTACCCAGTGTTAGTCCATCATGGGAGAGATGCCCATGCTACAGTGAAAAATGACGTTAGGTGTTTTTCACTGCCAGGACATGTAAATGTTAAGGGCTACGGGCTGCAGTGGCAGGCCTGAGATATGTTTTACAGTGCTGCCTTAGTGGGTGGCACAACGTGTCTTGCAGTTCACGTATATAATTTAATTTACAGGCCCTTGGTACGTGCAGTGCCTTAGACTAGGGACCTAAAAATAAATTAATTGTACCTATTACATGTTCAATAATTTTACCATGTTTGGAAGGGACAGCACTTTCTCACCGGGTAGCAGGAATACAATGTGCAGGTCATAATGCCAACAAAATGGGCTAAGGAAAACTAGGATTGCGAAAACAAAAATCATTGGGGAATACCACATGCAAGATGGTAATTTCCAACAGCCATATACTGGAAGAAGTTGGAAGGACATCTCAATGTAGAAGGTGATGACGAGACTGGGAAACATCATGCAGAATATTTTGCTATTCATGGTGCCCTCCATGGGGATAGTCGACATCCAACTCTTAGCTATACCTTATCAACATGCTCAACTGAAGATTAAACAGTGGTAGAGAGAGGTCTTGACACCTACTGATCTGAACATTACCTCAATACAGCATTTGATATTCGGTGATTGAACTAACATTTCGAGGCCCAAAAGGCTGTTGTCTAACAGGAAATTATTACAGGGAAGTGTAGTAGTTTTGCAATAAAAAAAATAGCTTCCACATCCAAGCTGACCTACCAGACGAATTCTATGTTTCTATTAACTCAATCAATAATTTTGAATCACTATCATGATTAGATTATTACTGATGACCAGGTTTTGAAAATACCTTTTTCAATTTTTCAGCATATTGCCAAGTGTGGACCCTGGTTACCTGAAAACGCTGTGCCTGCTCTATCCAAAACACCTACTTCTTCTCTCAGCATTTATTTCTCCAATCTTATCTCCCCACCCCCAGGGCATACAGGTTGGATGTGCAGATAAATTGGTGGAGAGACAAAGGTTACTTTTCTGTTCTTCCTCCTACTTCAGGCCCAATATGACTGGGAAGGGCCTAGGACAAGTCCCTATCCTTCTCCCCCATTCTCCTATCTCACCTCAGTCTAGCAAACTCAGCTCGTGCCTCTGCTCAATGGGCCATAATTCCTCAGCAGTTCTGGGTCTCCAAAGACCCATAAATACCCTTTTAGCTGGCAGGTGGTCCCTCATCTGCGCAAACCTCACCTTGGGAGGATTCTCTAGATTCTAAAAAACTAAACAATTTCTCTCATTGAACTCCACCTTTGCCACTCTTGAGGGAATCTCAAGATCTCATAGTATACTTGGAAGCTTGAATCTGTGGATTCTGGGTCTTCAACGAGCCTCAGTTAGTTTTTACCATTCTGTTATGGATATCATTCTCAATCAATCAATCATTTGGAGAGTGTGCTGCTGTCTCCCCTGGGGATATCTGGGCACTGGGATGTGATGTCTCTGTTGAAGAGCCAAGTCTTGAGTCACTTCCAGATGTCTGCCAGTGAGGGTGTAGTTCAGAGGGGAAGGGGTATGTTGTTCTAGGCCTTGGTGGCGATGTAACAAAAAGAGTGGCCACTGCTCTGGCCTCGCCGGATTCTGGGTGTGTGCAAGGGCCAGGGAGGAAGAACTCAGGTGTCTGGTGGTTTGGTGGAAGTGTTAACAGTGGTTGACATAGTCTGGTCCTTGATCATGTAGGGCTTTTTTATGCATATATGAGGAGCTTCTGGATGGGGAGCCAGTGGATGTTTCTGAGGTGTGGTGATGTGGGTGTGTCTGGAAAAGGTCCAGGATGAGTCTAGAGGCGGTGTTCTGTATTGTCTGGAGTCTTCTTAGGAATTCAGAGAGCATGCCGGCGTAGGGAGTGTTACTGTAGTCGCTGCAGCTGGTGACCAAGGCCTGGGTGACAGATTTCCTCATGTTGGGTGGGATCCATCTGAAGATTCTGTGGAGCATGTGGAGGGTGTTGAAGCAGGATGAGGTGACTGCATTGATCTTCTGATTTATGGTCAGCTCATTGTTGAGGATTATGACAAGGTTGCACGTGTGGTCTATGGGTGTGGGAGTGGGGCCGAGTTCAGCTGGCCACCACCTATGGTCCCATATTGAGGTGTTTTCCTGGAAGATCAGGACTTCTGTCTTGCCGGAGTTGACCTTCAGGCAGTTAGTATTCATCCAGTCGGCCTCAGTGGTCATGGTGTTGAGGAGTTTAGTTCTGGTGGTGGAGGAGTCTTCAGTAAGCAAGGCATCAGTTGAGTATCGGCTGCGTAGGAAATGATGTTGAGTCCATGGGATATAGCGATGTCGGCTAGTGGGGTCATGTAGGTATTGAACAATGTGGGGCTGAGGGATGAACCTTGGGCTACACCGCAAATAATGATCTTGTTTGCAGAGGTGAAGGGGGGTAGCTGGACCCTCTGAGTGCATCCTGTCAGGAAGGAGGTGATCCATTTGAGAGCATCACTTTGTATTCTAATGCTGTGGAGTTAGTTGATGAGGGTGTGGCGGGAGAAGGTGTTGTGTGCAGATGATAAGTTGAGGAGGATCAGGCCAGTGGGTACCCGCGATTGAGGAGTGCTCTGATGTCATCAGTGGTGAAGATGAGTGCAGCCTTGGTGCTGTGGTTGGAAAAAACCTGATTAGGAGGTGCTGCACTGACCTCCTGGTCGGTGTCTGCTGCTCTCCCCTGCTTCTCTGGCTGCTACTGACTTCTGCCTTTCTTTTCTATCATTTGCCTTTTCTTTTCTTCTCACTGTCACTCTTTTACTTTTGCATTTTCTGCTTTTTTCTTCTATCACCCCTCATTTTTCCCTAGTGCTTTTTCCTTTCTCCCCTCTTCCTCTGCTCCCCTCCCACCCTGCGAAGCACCTTTCTCGCACTCCTGCCTCCCAGCTGACTGCTCCCCCGCCCCCCTACCCTTCTTAATGGCGGCCACGGCACCGTGAAAGGGTAGCTGCACTGAACTCCTGGTCGGTGTCTGCTGCCCTCCCCAGCTCCTCTGGCTGCTGCCTTCTGCCTTTCTCTTCGATCATTTGCCTTTTCTTTTCTTCTCTGTCGCTCTTTCACTTTTGCATTTTCTGCCTTTTTCTCCTGTCACCCCTCTTTTTTCCCTAGTGCTTTTTTCTTTCTTCCCTCTTCCTCTGCCCTCCCTCCTCTCAGCAAAGCACTTTTCCCACTCTCCCGCCTCCCAACTGACTGCTCTCCCCTTCCCCCTTCCCCTTCTTAATGGTGCTCTGCATCGCTGTGAGACGGCAGCTGCACTGACCTCCTGGTCAGTGTCTGCTGCCCTACCCAGCTCCTCTGGCTGCTGCTACCTTCTGCCTTTCTCTTCTATCATTTGCCTTTTCTTTTCTTCTCTCTGTCGCTCTTTCACTTTTGCATTTTCTGCATTTTTCTTCTGTCACCCCTTTCTTTTTCCCTGGTGCTCCCTCCTCCCAGCGAAGCACCTTTCCCATCCTCCCGCCTCCCAGCTGACTGCTCTCCCCGCCCCCTCCCCTTCTTAATGACGGACACGCGTAGCTGGCACGCCGAAGTGCGCCAAAGGCAAGCCCGTCCGAGCCTGGACCGCACCCAGTGCCAGGAACCCTGGTAGCTTTGGCTGAGGTCCCTCCCCCCAGCGCCTTGAGACCCTCACAGGTGAGTAGCCATGCTTTGTAAGCATTGATTGATTGATTGATTGAGGAAGTGCCCAGTAGATTGTTTTTTCCAGGTAGCTGATGAGCTGCTGATTGATGGCCTTCTCAAGTAGTTTCTCTGGATAGGGGATTAGAGAAATCAGTTGGTAATTCTTGACTTTGTTGGGGTTGGCGGAGGATTTCTTTTTAGGAGAGGTTTGATTTCCGCATATTTCAATTTGTCTGGAAAAGTTGCTGAGATGATGGAGGTGTTGGGGATGCTGGTGAATTCCGTGCAGATAAGGATAGTTCCTAGGTTGAACAAGTGGTGAGAGCATGGGTTGCTGGGCTACTCGGAGTGAATGGATGACATGATGGCTGAGGTGGATTGAGTGGTGAGGCATGCCCATGTGAATATTGTGCTGTTGGTGTGCGCCCGGGGGGTTGAGATAGCTGAAGTTGGAGATCATGAATTGAGGGCCGAAGTTGTTGTAAATGGTGGTGATCTTGCTCTAGAAGTAGTCTGAGACGGTATTGTAGAGTTCTTGGGATGGATGGATGGTATTCTCTGTGGCTGCCAGGTGGGAGTTTTCTTTGACTATTCTGAAAAGTTATTTCGTGTGGTTGGCTGCTGAGTCGATGCAGGTTGTGATGGGTGCTCTCTTGGCCTCCTTGAGTTGTCGGATGTAGTTGCTGAGGGTTGCAGTGCACCACTTTGTCACCCTTTATGCTACATTATGCCTGTGCCAGGCATAATGTATGTATATGGGGTGTTCCCCAGTTAGAGGGGCCAAAAACATGGTGCAAAGAAATCTAAGAGATTTCTTTGCATCATTTCTTTTGGCACTTTTAACGCGTGTTCAGAGCAGGCATTAAACGGAGGCACACCATTGTTTACAATGAGTCTCAATGGGCTCTGCAAGATTAGTGACAAACATTTTTACGCTAATTCTGCAAAGCTCTGAACTATTGTCAAAAATTATGATGCTATTTCCCCATCTACCGCCATGGAGACCGGTATTTTAGGTACGGCGTACACATGTTGGTGCTATGGGAGCACAAAGTGGTGCTGCACTTTGTGCAGCACCACTTTTCTTAAATGACGCCCGAGTCTTTCAGTAGTCTGTGCCATTGCCACTCTTGGGTGGACATCAAAGATGATGAGGGAATCTCACCCCCTACCAATTAAGCACAAAACTTAGTTGCTCTTTACTAGACCAAGGCAAAATTATCACTACAAAGGTAAAATCTTGTTCATTCTGTAATGTACACGTATGGCAAACTGCTCAAAATGTTTGCCATTTTGAATATCACAAACGTTTGTGTGCTATTTCCCCTCGGGAGACTGGTTTGATTGGAAAATTTCTCAACGGAGACCTATTGACTTCAAACCAGTCTCCAGCTGGTATGTACACGGCCTTTGAACACCTTGTATGCCTTATTCACGTGAAATACCAGGTAACGATATTCTGCATAGTATACTTAATTTGGTTTATGTTTTGCGAAAACTATGCACATTTTGTGAAAAAAATATCAGAAAAGTTGTACTCCACTTTTTCTTCTCCAAAATTGTAAATGATAAAGACAACATCGCATTTGGGACGTTATATTTAGTCATGCAGCACATTAAATCTTTATCAGAAATAAATACTAACGGATAAGGGGAGCTGCCCCTTTGGCAAGGGCCACTCCCCAGGGTGGGCGAAATATTTTTAGGCCTTTTCTGCCCCTCCCGGAGGCCCCCAGGTGGGGCAGAAACCTCTAGACACCAGGGATATATATATTTTTTATTTACTTTATGTTTTTATGTATGGGGAGCGACCCCTTAGACAAGGGTTGCTCCCCTGGGGGCAAATTGTATTTAGGCCATTTCTGCCCCCCTTGGGCAGAAACCTCTAGACAGCATGGATTGGTGTGTGTGTATGTGTGTGTTTTGTTTTGGGGGACAGCCCCTTGGGCAAGGGTCGCTCCCCATGGGGGCACATTACTGTTAGTCATAACTGCCCCCCTTGGGGCAGAGTGGCCTATTTTTGGAAGGCCCATCTGCTCCCAAGGGGTGCGGAAAGCCCACCAGAGACCAGGGAAGATTTTTTTTTCAAACTAGGAGGTTGGCGGTATGGCCATACCTCCACCCCAAATAAATGGGGCCAAAGTTGTTCTGCCCACCAGTGGGCAGATTGGGCAATTACCCCCGATCCACACCCTTGGGGGACAGAAAGTCTACTAGATGCCAGGGAATAAAAGCAATAAAAGAAATTGTCGGGTGGTGGCTACCAACCAGTATGGGCCTGGTTATGCCCCCACCCGAACTGAAGGGGCTAACAGTCATTCAGCTCCCCCCGCACACTAAAACATCTTATCCCATGGCAAGCAGGAGGACATTTTATTTTTTTGGCTTTTGTTCTACATTTGGGCCATGAGAGCTTGGTAACTCTCAAAATCGTCCCACTTGGAATGGTGAGGGCTGCACTTTTTTTTTACTTTGAGACGCTGCCATGTAGAAAAATCTACAAGACCTAGACACATCTGAAAACTAAACTTCTAGTTGATTCCAGGGTGGTGTGCTTCACATGCACCCCGCACCATTTCCTTACACACAATGCCCTGCAAACCTGCAACTTTGCTGGAAAGCACACATTTTTCCCACATTTTTGCGGTGGAATCTTCCGGAATCTGCAGGAATCCACAAAATTCCTACCACTCAGCATTGTCTCATCTATACTGATTAAATTTCTGCTGCACTTGCCCGCCTAAAAATGTTTTTTTTCAAACTGCCCTTTTGGACCCACTTTGGTTCCCCCTCAATTTCGACGTGTTTTTGGCTCTTCCCTGTCACAAACACTTGGCCCACCTACACAAGTGAGGTGTCATTTTTACCAGGAGACTAAGGGGAACGTTGGGTGCTAGGAAAGTTGTCCCGGTGCAGTGAACCCACACAGAAATGTGGGAAAAATTTGTTTTTTTAGCTAAATTTGAGGTTTGCTGAGGATTCTGGGTAAGAAAACATTGGGGGATACACGCAAGTGACACCTCCTTGACTCCCTCGGGTGTCTAGTTTTCAGAAATGTCTGGGTTTGGTAGGTTTCCCTAGATGGTTGCTGAGTCTAGGACCAAAAACGCAGGTGCCCCCCGCAAAAACAGGTAGTTTTATATTTGATCATTTCTATGTGTCCAGATAGTGTTTTGGGGCATTTCCTGTTGCGAGCACAAGGCCTACCCACACAAGTGAGGTACCATTTTTATCAGGAGACTTGGGGGAATACTGGGTGGAAGGAAATTTTTGGCTTCTCTCAGATTCCAGAACTTTCTGTCACCAAAATGTGAGGAAAAAGTGTTTTTTTTGGCCACATTTTGAGGTTTGCCAAGGATTCTGAGTAGCAGAACATGGTGAAAGCCCACAAGTCACCCTATCTTGGATTCCCCTAGGTCTCTAGTTTTAAAAAATGCACAGGTTTGGTAGGTTTTCCTAGTTGCGGCCGAGCTAGAGGCCAAAATCCACAGGTAGGCACTTTGCAAAAAACACCTCTGTTTTCTTTGAGAAAATGTGATGTGTCCACTTTGTGTTTTGGGGCATTTCCTGTTACAGGCACTAGACCTACCCACACAAGTGAGGAACTATTTTTATATGGAGACTTCAGGGAATGCTGGGTTGAAGGAAATTTGTGGCTCCTCTCAGATTCCAGAACTTTCTGTCACCGAAATGTGAGGAAAAAGTGTTTTTTAGCCACATTTTGAGGTTTGCAAAAGATTCTGGGTAACAGAAGCTGGTTAGAGCCCCACAAGTCTCCCCGTCTTTGATTCCCCTAGGTCTCTAGTTTAAAAAAATGCACAGATTTGGTAGATTTCCCTAGGTGCCGGCTGAGCTAGAGGCCAAAATCCACAGGTAGGCACTTTGCAAAAAACACCTCTGTTTTCTGTGGAAAAATGTGATGTGTCCACGTTGTGTTTTGGGGCGTTTCCTGTTGCGGGCACTAGGCCTACCCACACAAGTAAGGTATCATTTTTATCGGGAGACTTATGGAAACGCTGGGTGGAAGGTAATTTGTGGCTCCTCTCAGATTCCAGGACTTTCTGTCACCGAAATGTGAGGAAAAAGTGTTTTTTTAGCCACATTTTGAGGTTTGCAAAGGATTCTGGGTAACAGAACCTGGTGAGAGCCCCACAAGTCACCCCGTCTTGAATTCCCCTAGGTCTCTAGTTTTCAAAAATGCACAGATTTGGTAGATTTCCCTAGGTGCCGGCTCAGCTAGAGGCCAAAATCCACAGGTAGGCACTTTGCAAAAAACACCTCTGTTTTCTGTGGAAAAATATGATGTGTCCACGTTGTGTTTTGGGGCATTTCCTGTTGTGGGCACTAGGCCTACCCACACAAGTGAGGTATCATTTTTATCGGGAGACTTATTGTCAAAGCCCAGCTCACCTGAGTTCTTGTTCAGTTCTGATGGAGGTTGAAGACAATCCGACCCCACCCTGAAACTGCTTGTTCCAGCACACTAGTTTTTAAAACAGTGCACTAAGAACAGAAGCTCAAGGGAAGGGGGGAAGTGGATAAAATAAAAAAGAGAGACAACACCGTTCTTGCGTTTCCACTGTTGAAGTGCTGCACAAATCTGCGGCCCTTTCTGACTTCTGTAGAAACTGGTGCCTAATGAAACATAAACAAAGAACAGATAAGTGCAACCTATTCCTAAATGGATTCCTGACTATCCCTTTATTTATTAGAAATTCTCTTCTAAAAGTACCTCTTGGATCCTGGTCTCTAGTTTCCAGGTTTGGAATGTGTTACTGCTCTGGGATGTGTTTTCTATTATTGTAAAGCTTCTAAAACATTAAACAAATACCGTTATCAGAATTACCAATATCAAACATTCATCATAATATAACTAAAGCCTAAATTCCCAATAGCAGACTCACTTTTCCCATATTTCCAGAATCTTTTATAAAACAAATACTGTACTTTTACATCAAAATACAGCATGTAATTTGTGCAAGTCCTTGATTTACTGTTTGCCTTGCTGTTAATGGTTTCCACTGTTCGATTCTTAAAAGTTCCATGAGAAAAAACAATGTTTGCTTCACAAAGTTCTGTACACGAATCCAGAAATTGTTGTCAAAGTTCTTTCAGGTAATAAAAGATTTTGCACTTACTTGTTGCTGGCAAGAGATACTGATCAGTCTAACCTTGTCTTCTTTCTCTTTTGCAGGTTACTCATAGAAGAGAGGCTGAAGCAAGGAGGAACCGGAAACCGGAAGAAGGAAGAGCCAGAAGCTGCGCCCATTGAAGTCAATGAAAGTCTGTAAAGAGCAGGAGTGCCAGCGCCGAGGGATCTGTTCTCAGGTAAGCGGGAGGTAGACGAGCACAAGCACTGGGTGAGGCTCGGGGGATGCCTTTTATAGACAGGGCTGGGTGTGGTTTGAAGGGCTGGGTGTGGTCCTCACATGCTGCACATGTTCTTGGAAGGTGTGCAGAGCTGGGTGTGGTTTGAAGAGCTGGGTGTGGTCCTCACATGCTGCACATGTTCTTGAAAGGTGTGCAGAGTTTCAGTTATTATACAAATGAGTTGGATTAACACATGGCCTAGGGAGGAGTATTTTAAAGAAGCCTTGGTAAAAGCAAGGCCCAATGTGTAAACAAAACAGCACATTAAACAACATACACAGAAGCCTGGGGGGGGGAAGGTGAGATAACAAGAAAGGCTTTCAATAGTAAGTTTAAAAGGGAGCTATTACAGAACCCACTAGTGCAGTGAGAGGGGACATGCTCTTTGCTGTGTACAAACCCTAACAGTTGCCCCCCTCAAAGGCCCTCCTACAGGACGGGGTTTTCCTGGATTTTTTAAATAAAACCGTCTAATCAGCTGTGGGGCATGTACATATGATGCTGGTTCCCATGAATTCTCAGATTCATCATATCCTTTCCATTCTACTAAATAAAACAGACGTCCACTAATTCTTTTTGAGTCTTTTATGCTTTTCACTTCATATTCCAGATTTCCCTTAATTGGTATGGGTGGAGGTGGTGGTTCAGGTCGGGTTTTTGAGTTGTACGGCTTAAGCAAGGACACATGGAATGTAGTATGTACTGGATATTCTTTTGGTAAATCTAATTTTACTGTTACCGGGTTTACTATGGCAGTTATACTAAAGGGTCCAATGAAACGTGGTTGCAGCTTTCGGGATCCCTCTATGTTTAGGTTCTTTGTGGAGAGCCATACCTTGTCACCAATTTTATACATTGGGGCCTCAGACCTGTGTTTGTCTGCTTGTCTTTTCATGCTTTCCTTGTACTTTAATAAATGTTTCCTGGCTTTGTCTTGTATGTCACCTAACCTCGTTAGTCTATCCGTTACTGTAGGCAACAGGGAATCTTCTAACAAAATGGGTATAGCTCTTGGATGATACCCCTGCAAGAAATAGAATGGTGAGCAAAGTAGAGCTGAATGCTCAGTATTATTATAAACAAACTCTGCTACAGGGAGAGCTTCCAACCATTCACTAGAATAATCAGCCAATAAACAACGTAGCGTTTGAAGTAAGGTTTGGTTCAGTCGTTCAGTCTGTCCATCTGTCTCTGGGTGGAAAGCAGTGGATAAGGCCACATCTATTTTCAGTTTTTCACATAATTTTTTCCAAAATCTGGAGTTGAACTGGCTCCCTCGGTCTGACACCACTTTGCTTGGCAAACCATGTAAACGCACAATTTCCCTTATAAAAATATCGGCAAATTCTGCCGCCGTGGGTAATTTCCGTAATGGTACAAAATGTGCCATTTTAGATAAAAAATCCACTATAACCAACACTGTTGTGAAGGATTTTACAGGTGGTAAACCTACAATAAAGTCTACGCTCACAGTGTGCCAAGGTTGTTTGGGTGTTGGCATTGGTATTAACAAGCCGTCAGGAGCCTTATGAGAAGATTTATGTCTTGCACAAATTGGACAGGTAGTGACAAATTGCTTAATGTCCTTTCTTATAGTGTCCCACCAAAAGTGTTTTTGCACATTTTCCAGGGTTTTTACCCAACCAGGATGACCTGCCAACGGTGAGGCGTGATGCCAAATTATCACCTGTGTTTGTAATTCAGAGGTGGGCACTAACAGCATGTTGTCGTGATACAATAAACCTCGTTGTATTGTGTTATGGGAATCCTTTAACCAATCCTGAGGTGCTATTTGCATGTGTGCATTATATAGATCTGTGATGAAATCCTTCTGTTGTACTGGTGCCAACAACTTTTGGGGAGGAATAATGGGTTCTCCTATTTTATCTTGTTTCATGTCTGAGGTATGTCCGTATCTAGATAACACATCAGATTGAATTTGTTGTGCACCTGGTCTATAGGTTATAACAAAGTCAAATGTGCTAAAAAAAATTAACCAGCGCATCTGACGTGGTGTTAGTGCTTTAAGTGATCCAAAAAACTGTAGGTTCTTATGGTCAGAAAAGATTGTAACTGGGTACTTGGCTCCCATTAAATGGTGCCTCCATTCTGAAAAGGCTACTTTGATAGCTAGTAGTTCCCTTTCAGCCACAGTGTAATTTTGTTCAGCTGGCAATAACTTTTTAGAATAGAAGGCTATAGGATGTAACTGGCCATCTACTGCATCTCGTTGAGAGAGAACTCCTCCTAAAGCTACTTGTGAAGCATCCGCTTCAACAAAAAAGGGCAAGTCAGGATCAGGATGTTTCAGAATTGGGGCTGAAGTGAATTTTTGTTTTAGGAGTTGAAAGGCGTGTGCCGCCTCATCAGTCCAAAGAAATCGTTACCCTTTCCGCAACAAGGTAGTTATTGGGGCCGCAATGTCTGCAAAATGTGCAATAAACCTCCTATAAAAATTGGCGAAACCCAGAAATTTCTGAATATCTTTTACAGAGGATGGTTCTGGCCAATCAGCAATAGCACTGATTTTCTTTACATCCATAGTTATTCCTTGAGGTGACAGGCAGTATCCTAAAAAGTCCACCTTGCTGACATTAACATTAAAAGTACACTTTTCTAACTTAGCAAAAAGATGATTTTCTTTTAACTTTGATAATACTGCACGAACATGTTGGGTATGTTCTTCTGAGTTCTTAGAGTAAATGAGGATGTCGTCTATGTATACTATGACACAAACGTCCAGGAATTCGTGTAGGACCTCATTTATAAAGAACTGAAAGGCCGCAGGGGCATTACATAACCCAAAGGGCATTACTGTGTACTCAAATAAACCAAACTTTGTCTTGAAAGCTGTCTTCCACTCATCCCCCTCTTTTACTCGGACCAGGTGGTAAGCTCCCCGCAGATCTAGTTTAGTGTAAACAGTAGAATGTCTTAACTGATCCAACAACACAGGTATTAGAGGAAGAGGATATTTATTCTTTATTGTAGCCTTATTTAGTCCTCTATAATCGATACACGCGCGCAGGGATTTATCCGGCTTCGGTATAAAAAAGAGTGGAGATGACACCGGAGATGTGGAATGACGGATGAACCCAGACTGTAGTAGGTCATCTAGGTAGGTTCTTAAGTATTTGGTTTCTTCGTCAGTCAAAGCATATACTCTGTTATTAGGTAAAGGGGCCCCTGGGATAAGATCTATACGGCAGTCATAAGACCGATGTGGGGGCAGCACACTAGCCTTTACTGGATCAAAGACGTCTTTAAAGTCAGAATATTCAGGAGGGAGACTTGGTTCATCTTGTGTAACACTAGCACAGTGTAATACTGTGCTCTGTTCTGTACCTGCTTCTTGATAGCAATTGGTTCTACAGAAAGAGGAATCCAAAGTAACAGTTCTATTCACCCAATCAATTTTTGGGTTATGAGTTGTTAACCAGGGTACCCCGAGAATCAAACCAAAATTAGGAGTATCTACCAGATCAAAGCTAATCACCTCTGTGTGCCCGTTCTGACAGACCATAACAAGTGGACTTGTTTGTTTTGTGATTAATCCAGAGGTCAATTCTGACCCATCCACTGCACATACTGCTTCTGGACAAGGCTTTAGGCACATAGGAAGTCCTAAGATTTCAGCTAACTTATTATCCACAAAATTTCCTGTCGCGCCTGAGTCCAGTAGGACAGGGAGAGAATGCCTCACTTGGGTAGTAACAATTAAAACGACCTGAATTATGAAATGTCTAGGTATGTGCGGTACCCTGAAGGCTGCAGCATTAGAGGTTTGATTAAGATGTTTTCTCGAACAAGTAACCTCTCCCCTTGTCGAGCTTAATCGTTTCCCGATTCCGTTGAGGAGGTGGAGGAAACAGCACCCTTTCGTGGAGTTTTAGGCTTTACTGGACATTCTCTGGCAAAGTGACCTGCCCTGCCACAATATAAACATAATTGAAATTTTCTCCTTCTTTCTTTTTCCTCTGATGTGAGTGGACCTCTGAGTGTCCCTATTTGCATAGGCTCTGGTTCAGGGAGTTTATTATCTGTGTCTTTCTTCTCGTGTCTAATAAAAGTTAACCGTGATTCCAGTTTGTATTTATCTCCCTTTCTTTCTCCTAGTCTATGTTCTAATTTCACAACTAAATCTACAAAGTCCGAATAGTCTTTTGGCAAATCAACGATATGAGCCAGCGCGTCTTTTAACTCGTCTCTCAAACCTTTATAAAAAAGGGAGACACGCTTTTCTTCTGGCCACTGTGTCTCGGTGAGTAAACGATTAAAACTAGTGAGATAGGTCAATAAATCCTTGTTGCCTTGTTTAAGATTTAAAAGCTCATTATCACTTGCCTGCATGAAAGTGTGTTTTGCAAAAAGGCTGGTCATGGTACGTTTAAATTGATTCCAATTATGGAGGATGGGATCATCTCTATCCACGAAAGGAATTGACCAATTGGCTGCTGTGCCACCCAAATAAGACAAGACGAATGCCACTTTCGTATCATCAGTAGGGAACTGTTGTGGCTTACAAATGAAGTGTAATTGACATTGATTGATAAAAACATGGAATTTGTTACTATCTCCATGAAAACGTTCAGGTGCTGCTAAGGGCACAACATTAGGAACATTAACAGTAACCTCAACTGGGGAAGGCAAAGTTGTATGTTTTGATGGCGCCCCTGTCTCTGAGGAGGTTTTAAACAAAGGCGTAGAAGCTGTGTTCCACTGAGATCCCCTAAATTTATACCTGCTTAAATCCTGTTTTAAAGAGGTATTCTCCATCTTTAATCTCTCTATTTCCTCTTGCATATGTTGCAAGATGCCAGACACTGATTCATTATGAGCCAAGTCCTCATTTAGGGCCTGCGCCATATCCATGACGTCAATGCCCTCTATTTCTTCCCCGGTATTCATCGTCCACCAGAACTGAAATTTTTTACGGCTTGTGCTTCTGTCAAAGCCCAGCTCACCTGAGTTCTTGTTCAGTTCTGATGGAGGTTGAAGACAATCCGACCCCACCCTGAAACTGCTTGTTCCAGCACACTAGTTTTTAAAACAGTGCACTAAGAACAGAAGCTCAAGGGAAGGGGGGAAGTGGATAAAATAAAAAAGGGAGACAACACCGTTCTTGCGTTTCCACTGTTGAAGTGCTGCACAAATCTGCGGCCCTTTCTGACTTCTGTAGAAACTGGTGCCTAATGAAACATAAACAAAGAACAGATAAGTGCAACCTATTCCTAAATGGGTTCCTGACTATCCCTTTATTTATTAGAAATTCTCTTCTAAAAGTACCTCTTGGATCCTGGTCTCTAGTTTCCAGGTTTGGAATGTGTTACTGCTCTGGGATGTGTTTTCTATTATTGTAAAGCTTCTAAAACATTAAACAAATACCGTTATCAGAATTACCAATATCAAACATTCATCATAATATAACTAAAGCCTAAATTCCCAATAGCAGACTCACTTTTCCCATATTTCCAGAATCTTTTATAAAACAAATACTGTACTTTTACATCAAAATACAGCATGTAATTTGTGCAAGTCCTTGATTTACTGTTTGCCTTGCTGTTAATGGTTTCCACTGTTCGATTCTTAAAAGTTCCATGAGAAAAAACAATGTTTGCTTCACAAAGTTCTGTACACGAATCCAGAAATTGTTGTCAAAGTTCTTTCAGGTAATAAAAGATTTTGCACTTACTTGTTGCTGGCAAGAGATACTGATCAGTCTAACCTTGTCTTCTTTCTCTTTTGCAGGTTACTCATAGGAGAGAGGCTGAAGCAAGGAGGAACCGGAAACCGGAAGAAGGAAGAGCCAGAAGCTGCGCCCATTGAAGTCAATGAAAGTCTGTAAAGAGCAGGAGTGCCAGCGCCGAGGGATCTGTTCTCAGGTAAGCGGGAGGTAGACGAGCTCAAGCACTGGGTGAGGCTCGGGGGATGCCTTTTATAGACAGGGCTGGGTGTGGTTTGAAGGGCTGGGTGTGGTCCTCACATGCTGCACATGTTCTTGGAAGGTGTGCAGAGCTGGGTGTGGTTTGAAGAGCTGGGTGTGGTCCTCACATGCTGCACATGTTCTTGAAAGGTGTGCAGAGTTTCAGTTATTATACAAATGAGTTGGATTAACACATGGCCTAGGGAGGAGTATTTTAAAGAAGCCTTGGTAAAAGCAAGGCCCAATGTGTAAACAAAACAGCACATTAAACAACATACACAGAAGCCTGGGGGGGGGAAGGTGAGATAACAAGAAAGGCTTTCAATAGTAAGTTTAAAAGGGAGCTATTACAGAACCCACTAGTGCAGTGAGAGGGGACATGCTCTTTGCTGTGTACAAACCCTAACACTTATGGAAATGCTGGGTGGAAGGTAATTTGTGGCTCCTCTCAGATTCCAGGACTTTCTGTCACCGAAATGTGAGGAAAAAGTGTTTTTTTAGCCAAATTTTGAAGTTTGCAAAGGGTTCTGGGTAACAGAACCAGGTGAGAGCCCCACAAGTCACCCCGTCTTAGATTCCCCTAGGTGTCTAGTTTTAAAAAATGCACAGGTTTGATTGGTTTCCCTAGGTGGCAGCTGAACTAGAGGCCAAAATCCACAGGTAGGCACTTTGCAAAAAACACCTCTGATCTCTTCGGGAAAATGTGATGTGTCCACGTTGTGTTTTGGGGCATTTCCTGTTGCGGGCGCTAGGCCTACCCACACAAATGAGGTACCATTTTCATCGGGAGACTTGGGGTAACACAGAATAGCAAAACAAGTGTTATTGCCCCTTGTCTTTCTCTACATTTTTTCCTTCCATATATAAGACAGTGTGTAAAAAAGAAGTCTATTTGAGAAATGCCGTGTAATTCACATGCTAGTGTTGGCACCCCAGAGTTCAGAGATGTGCAAATAACCACTGCTCCTCAACACCTTATCTTTTGCCCATTTTGGAAATACAAAGGTTTTCTTGATACCTACTTTTGACTCTTTATATTTCAGAAAATGAATTGCTGTATACCCAGTATAGAATGAAAACCCACTGCAAGGTGCAGCTCATTTATTGGCTCTGGGTACCTAGGGTTCTTGATGAACCTACAAGCCCTATATATCCCCGCACCCAGAGGAGTCCAGGAGATGTAACAGTATATTACTTTTAAAAATCTGACATTGCAGGAAAAAGTTACAGAGTAAAACGTGGAGAAAAAGTGCTGTTTTTTTTCACCTAAATTTCAATATTTTTTTATTTCAGTTGTTATTTTCTGTAGGAAACCCTTGTAGGATCTACACAAATTACCCATTGCTGAATTCAGAATTGTGTCTACTTTTCAGAAATGTTTAGGTTTCTGGGATCTAGCATTGGTTTCACACTCATTTCTGTCACTGACTGGAAGGAGGCTGAAAGCTCAAAAAATCGTAATTATGGAGTATGTCCCATTAAAATGCCAAAATTGTGTTGAAAAATTGGGTTTTCTGATTCAAGTCTGCCTGGTCCTGAAAGCTGGGAAGCTGGTGATTTTAGCACTGCAAACCCTTTGTTGATGCCAATTTCAGGGAAAAAAACACAAGCCTTCTTCTACAGCCCTTTTTTCCAATTTAAAAAAATAACGGAATTTTCACTCTATTTTGCCTAATTTCTTGGTCTCCTTCAGAAGAACCCACAAAGTTTGGGTACCTCTAGAATCCCTAGGATGTTGGAAAAAAAGGACGCAAATTTGGCGTGGGTAGTTTATGTGGACAAAAAGTTATAAGGGCCTAAGCCCCAAATAGCCAAAAAAAAGGCTTGGCACCTGAGGGGGAAAAGACCTGGAGGCGAAGGGGTTAAACATTATATGCCAGCCTGAAGGTCGGAAAATCTGAAGCTCACCGCCTCCCCTCCGTCCTCACCAATCTTACTGACTGAGTTTCTCCCCCAGTTGGGAATTATGTCACAAGGGCTATAAATCTCGCTGCTTTGAGGGCATAGTACACTCGCTGTCTAAAACACAGTGCTTCTCCCACATGTAAATGGTGAGGAACCGAGAGTTAAGCAGGTGAGGGAGTTACTGATTTATGGCAGATCTTAAGTGCTTTGTTTTTTCCATGTTTGTATATTAATGCAGATTGTAGGAGGCTGGCCTGGCTTATAGAGGGTACCTTGTAGTACTTACACCCTGTACCAGGTCCAGTTATCCCTTATTAGTAGAATAGAGGTGTTTCTGGCAGCTTAGGCTAATAGAAGGTAGCTATGGCAAAGCAACTTAGGCTGAACTAGGAGACATGTAAAGCTCCTACTATACCACTTATATCATATAGCACAATATCATAAGAAAACACAATACTCAGAGTTACTAAAAATAAATTTTATTTTTATGACAATATGCCAAAAGTATCTCAGAGAATACCCTCACTTAGGAGGTAAGTAATATACACAAGATATATGTACACAAACAGGTAAGTAACAGTAAGAAAAGTAGTGCAAACAATGTAGAATCACAGTGGGATGCAATAGGCAAACATAGGTCTAGGGGCAACACAAACCATATACTCCAAAAGTGGAATGTGAATCACGAATGGACCCCAGACCTATGGGAGTTTGTAGAGGGTCTCTGGGACTGTAAGAAAACAGTCAGGGTGTCCAAGATACCCCACCCCAAGACCCTGAAAAGTAGGAGTAAAGTTACCCTACTAACCCAGAAAGACACAATAGTCGTGATGGGAGATTCTGCAAGAACCACAAGCACCAGCAAAACACTGAAGACGGATTCCTGGACGTGAGGACCTGCAAGGCAAGGGGACCAAGTCCAAGAGTCACGATAGTTTACAAGAGGGGCAGGAGCCCAGGAAGAGTAACAATAAGCTATTATCGAGTTGCATGTTTGTAAACAGATAATGAAGTGTTGGTTGTACCACTATTTTTATGACAGAAGTCTTGCCAGCCAGTCTGACTGACAGCCGTATCTATCTTTGATGGGCGCTTCTCCATATCTTGCTCAGAGTGGTCAATGATCACCACTCACGTTTTCTATTCCCAGATTTTTGACCATGTCTTTGCACCTTCTGAGAGGATATTTATTCATCATAATAATTTATTCGGTCTAATACCATAAAAGTATAAATAATAAAAACACAGCACATACGGCACTTAGTCGATAGTTTGTGTTTACATAAAAGCAACAGCTAAAATAGATACAATCAGTAAAACCATGCATAATAAGAATCACAGACAAATAGATAAAAAGAAGGATATTTACATAACTATAGTAGCCCATTGTTTGATAACACATTGTATATAAGTGGCTACTAAAAAGCAAATCCTAATGGAAGGCAATGTTGCAAAATGGCCAATGTAAACCGACCGGACCGTATATCTGCCTTCTTTAGGAAAGGTAGAATGTAGCGCTTCCTTAAAGCAGAATACAACCTACAGAAAAAGATGAAGTGCAATGTGCATTGTACAGAATGATCGTCACAGGTCAACACTAGTAAAATTGAAAAGTAGGGACCCTGCAGAGGGAAGGGAGGCAGAAAGTGCACCGTGCCTAACATAAATCTAATGAGGAAAAACTTGTGGTCCACACTAATTGCCCATGCAGAATACGGTGTGACATCAGTACTGCTGGAAATACCCAGGTATGCTTGGACAGTTGGCTAATGCACCCTTCTTCTCACCCCAAGTTCCAGACAATTGGCCAGAAACTATTTTTTAAAGAGCTTAGAGAGCTTGCCTTTAAACTACTCCATGAGAGAAACAGATCTTTAAGGCGGAGACTAAGCCAGGTGTTGTGAATGTACTTAATCCACCAAATGCTTAGGGATCTGTCTAGTTTTAAACAATCATTAAGGACAGTTCAATTAAATGAGGATTGACTCCTCATCCACATTTTAAACCACAGAAGCGGAGGTTGTAATTTAATAAAGTCATTACTATATCCTGAGCCCATCTCCGAGTGGCAGACAAGAGAGCTAGTGCTGTGAGGCACAGAAAGTAGTATTTTAATAAAGTCGTTTTCAGCTCTCTTTCTAGCCACCTTGATCATTAATGCCTCAGACCACGGCCCAAGGGAAGCAATAGCACAGCACTTAGCTCTATAGATGGCCACACTTTTTCTGACAGGCTTACAACCTAATCTGCTGGCAAAACTAATTACTGCTTCCACAGCCTCAGTGAAGATGGTGTCTCTGAAGGTTTTCAAGGAGCCCCAGAGGTGTTTATCAAAAAGAATACCTAAATAAGCAAATGTTGGGACAGGACCAACTTACTTTGTTACAGTTAACAGTGAAAACAGCATTATCATGACTCTTGGCACCGAAAATCATAACATGCATCTTAGCCTGATTCACATTCAAGTCCAGACCCTCCATGAACTTGCAAAAACGGTCTGGCAGATGCTGTAGCCCAATGACAATCCTAGCTATGAGGACAGTATTTTCAGCATAGACTAGGATTGGTACACTGTGATCTCCAACATGGGGACAATCTGCCCGAGCTCCAAGGGTCTCCCTCTAAATCATTGTTATTTGAGAAAAGAAATGGTGCCAAGTTGTAGCCCTGATACCCCTCGAGCCAGATTGAAAGCAGTTGTAGTTTTGCCCTCAAGGGCCATACCTTACACTGGTGGAGACTTCATTGTGATGTTCCCTGAAGAAGTTGATAATGTACTGATCCCCCCATACCTGAAAAGATGCTCCAGAACTTGGCCTTATTGACTGAGTCAAAAGCAGAACTCAAGTCCATAAAAGCCAAGTACAGCTTGCCCTTCCTTGCCACAGTATATTTGCTTATGAAAAGATACAAATTAAGTGATGTTTCCACTGTACCAAGACCAGGTCAGAACCTAAACTGTACTTCCATAAGAGCATGGTGATCATTAGCTCCAGGACTGCAGATGCTCCAGCAAGATGTGCCTCATGATTTTGTCTGTCAAATTAATTAAGGAAATGGGATGGAAGTCATGGAGATCACCCTCAGAACCCTTCTTACTTATAGGTACAATTACAGCATGTGACCAGCTCTTCGGGGAACCTATGGTAAGGATGACATTAAAATCATTCTTTAATTTTAAAAGCGGAGCCCACAGTGTGATATTGGACTTAAACAGGTTTGAAGAGGCTATAGCGCAGAGGTCAGAGCAACCACCTTGGGACCTAGAGATATGGGTTCGAGCCTCAGCATCGGTGCAACTGCTGTGATTCTAGAAAAATCATTTAATCTCCCCATGCCCATGAACAGAACCTTGAGAGCCTCAAGGGTGATAAGCCACACTATAAAAATCCACATTTCATTTAATTTCAATACCATCTGGACCTGGCGCATGTCCTGCCAGACAACTAGCTACATCTCACAAAACCTCACTCAGCTCAACCTCTGGAGCTGAATGAGCATAAGCCAAAGACTTGAGATGGGAAAAAACCACACCCCCAGGGAACAGTGACCACAGCATCAGGGATAGCATTGAGTTTCGAAAAATGAGAGACCCACTACTCAGGAGAGATCACAGTATTGAGGCCCAAGTCCTTGGAGTCCTCAAAGTAGTAGTTACGATTCACTGTCTGCCAAAACGCTCTGCTATCCCCGAGTTCACTAGCTTGTAATAGAGAGGAATAAGCAATAAGCCTCTTACAGAATAGCTACCTTCCTGACTCTAAAGGCATTCTTATATAAAGCTCTTTGGGTGCTCACCAGCTCCTGGTTCCTTGGGGATTGTTTGAGGATCTCTCCGAGTTGGTTGTGGGCATTAGTAAAATTGCTATCAAACCACTTATCAGGCTTTCTGCCCTCTGACTTTATGGAGACTGGTAGCAAATTATGGGCCAAGCTCCAATGAAACCTATCTAAAAGCTCCTTGCCCTCCCCGTGCTTAAAATCATCAAGAAGGCATCTCAGGAAGTCAGAGAGTGAAGCAACCACCAGATTTTCTTAAGTAGCAATCAGCGTCAACCCTTGACCATTTGCTAATCACCCCTCTATTCTTGGAAACTTATATGTGGCTATGTTTGCTCTCAGTAGGCCTCTTCCAACAAAAGTTGGTGTATCGACTGGGACCAAGCATAAAGAATCATGGAAAAAATTCAATTATATTTGCTCAACAAAATGTTAAACTCATTTCCGAGGGGGCTGTGCACAAAATGAGAAGTGGGGTCTCCTTTGAAATCCATCAGCCCACAAACATTTGCTAAAGTGTGCCAACAGAGGCGTAGATTAAAGTACCCCAAAAGTATCATCACATGACTTCCCTGAATGTCACTAACATAGTCATTAATATCCATAAGCAGCCTGCTTGTCAAGTCTACCTTCGAAGTGTCAAACACATTGTTATAGACATTAATAAGTAGCAGTGAGGTATTTGCACATTGCAACAAAATGAACTGGTAAAACACAGAGGTACACTGTGTCATTAGGACCTTGGCAGGAAATAATACAGACACAAAAGTAATAAGCTTGCCCTTGGCCCTGCCCACAGAACTCGGGGTGGCTGGAGCAAGCAAAAAAAAGTAACAAAACCATCCATAAAAACAGAATTAGTAAGCCATGTCTCTTGTAGGCAGATAATGTCATAGCGGTCATCCAACTTGTGCTACTCAGGGCTCCCCCATTTGCATGCCAGGCCAGCCACATTTCATGAAGCAATCCACAGTGCAGGGCAATCGCTGATATCCAGTGCTGGGTTGAGAGAGGGACAATTGTTAGGGGCTGGAATAGTGGAAGAAACCAAGTCAGAACTAATAGACCTTGACTGGGCCGACAAAGTGTTGCAACTGATGAAATTGGGGACCTACAAATTTGGGGTAGTGATATGACTCATGTCAAGCCTTACAGGCCCCTTCAGGCCGTCCAGACATCACATTCAGCCATGGGCTCAAGAAATCAATCCATTTGATCCAGATAAAAAAAAACAGCAAATCTGTTGGAAGTAGACAGTGTGAACCTCGATGACAATGATTCAGGCAAGTTAGCCTGGGGTGTATAAAAATAGCCAAGTGGTAGTACTTCAATGGATGGAGAAGATGGCTCAGCAAGCCTCAACGTAGCCGGAGTAGCCTTGGCCACACCCCTGTCCTTGAAGTTGACAACAAAGCAGTCCGTATTATCAGGATTAGGAGTTTGACCTATTCATTGGACTCTGCGAACAAGGTTAATCTGGTTCTGTAGCAATAATGGTCCTTTCAATCTGCTCTTAGCCCAATGGACCACTTTGTTAACCAACTGATCGTGGTCTTCACAAGAATTGCAAGCTAACGGAGGAACGTTCTTTATGATAACAACAAAAGGGGTGGCCTGAGGCTGAAGATGCAATGACACAGCCCTTGACGGTAAGGATGCATTGGTGTACCCGGGGCCAGCACTTACAACACCAACATTTCCCAGTCTCTCCAGACCAGCATGTAGAGGGCAGGCTTCACTGACTGTGGTATAAGTAGCCTGGGCACCTGATGCTGTAGCGGACCCTAGACCATCCTGGCAGTACTTGCCCCAAGGTCATAATAGTCAAAGCCATAGGAGCGGGATGTCATGGGGTAGGTCCAGAGTTAGAGACCCCTTCGGGAGGGCTAAGAGTCAATGGCTTGGTGTGATGTGATACCAAAAAGCCACCCCTAAGATCATTTAATGCACCTTCTACCAAATCAAGTGGCGTCAAAATAGGATCCAGTACTGGTGTGAATAAAGACGCACTTCTTTTGCACAGTAGGTCACCAAAATCGGTGGTATAGTTAATATCATGGCAGTTAAGACGGTATCAGGTAGCACAGTTAGAAGCCCCAACAGGGCAAAGCAAGGCTACTAAAGGTCCAAAGCAAGGGTACTTTGAAATGTCTTGCCTTTTCACTCTTTTCCCCTTCCCCTTTGAGTTTTTAAACTTCTCTATATTAACAGGGCTACTGGAGGATTGGAGCATAACAGAAGAACTATCAGGTGCAGCAGGAACAATAGAATACGATGCCAGGCTCACAGCATTGGTGGAAATGCCAGGACCAACATGATGTTCAGGGAGGGTAGCTGGCGGGATGAGAGAATCTGGTGCAGGGGAAGCGCAAGGGGGCCATCTACTTCCCATTAGAAACCCTCTGCTTCCCCATGGTGGGTAGAAAAAAAATGAAAAGAAAATACCAAGCACAATACCTTTCGATGTAAACAAAAGAGAGGTGGCCCAGCCTCATCCAGGCATGGACAGGTGGAGATGGGTCCGGTCTTGGCCCAGTCTTCATCTCGGTGCATGCCTGGTTGCGACCCAGTGGCATCCTGCGTCGCAGTGCAGATGAGGCACTTCTATTGTGTAGGGTGCCTCCTCCTTCCAAGACAGAGCCTGTTGGAGGACACAGTCCCACCCCAGCAAGTAGCAACATCAGGCAGAGCCAGGATAGAGAAACGTTTCAGGTGTATCCTGTGCAGCGGTGCAGATGAGGTGTTTCTATAGCGCGTAGTGCCTCCTCCCTCCTGGACAAAGCCGTCTGGGGGATGTAGTCCCAACCCAGCAGGTAGCAGCAACAGGCACAAACAGTAGCAGAGCAAAGTTTCAGGTGTGCCCCACGCCATGGGGTTGATGAGGATCTTCTATAGTGCATGGTGACTCCTCCCTACTCAAGCTTCTGTGAAGCAGAAAGGACATTGTCATCATTAATGATTGATTACGTATGATATATGGCAAAATATTATACCTCCACCTCTCAGTCCATTAAAGATACTGATGTCAACAGTATACTATCCATGAGGGTGAATAATGAATGGCAGAGTTACATGGGTAGTATTAACCTGGCAATTTTGTTCACACCAGATGACCAAAATACCCATGACTTCCAGCATTGCTCTCGGGGCTGATGCATGTTGTCTCTTCATCAGGCTTGATTTGTCTAAGTGGGGATGTAGGACCAGATTAAAGGCCCCCAATTATGTTTTTAATCTTAATCTGCCTACACATATCTGTCTGACCAGATATGTGCAGGTCCCCTTTGGGGCCAACACACCTGACCGTACTCTGCAAGATGGCTGCGGTTGCACAGTGGGAATGCGAGGGCCAGCCGCAAGAACAAGTAGAGTGGCGCCGGGGCGAAGCAGAGCCCCTGACTGTATCAGACCCATCTGGAAGTTTCGGAGGTCCTGACTGGGTGTGCTGCAGGGCCGGAGACCAGAGGAGAGCAGTGTGACCTAACACCAAGCACCTGCTGCCTGGAAGAGACAGTGCTGCAGAACTGGCATAGCCTAGGCTTCTGATGGACTGCTCGGGGGAGCTGCATGGTGATTCATTGCTCTAGTGCCACGCACTGCAGACCCTGGAGACCCCTTCTGAGAATGAGGTCCCCCTGTGGCCTACTGATGATGGCGAAGTCGGAGTAACAGGTGGTAATGTAGAGTGGTAGAGGTTCCCTCCTGTGGACCTGATGTCTGCTGCACCACACAGGAGTGAGTGCCGATAGGGCAGATGCCCTGAGATGCTTGTTTAACTGCACACAATACGCAGTGGACATTGCAATGGTTAGGCATACCTCATAGATGGCCCACTAGCACTAGCAGGTGCTGATGAGGGGCCCCAACCGACTGGCAGCACAATCGGCCCAACTTGTGTCTGAAAGAGCAATGGACTCAGCTTTGATTCAATCCCTAAAGCTCCTGCAAGTCTTTTATATCCCATGCCAGTCTGCACAACTCAGCCTGATGTACGCTGTCACAGGCATAGGAGCTGGGCCCCTCAGCGAGGGTAAAGAAAGATCCCGAGATTCACTATTGGACTGCTCAAGAGGTATATGGAGAGCCCTGTCGGAAACCAGAGGTCCTGGTGGATCGAGGACAGTACCTGCAGGTTGCCTCAAGGCAGAAATCAACCCAGGACCTATCATGGCATCAGCAAGGGGAAAAAAGGAACGCTCGCTGAAAAACATGCTCAAACTATCAGTTGGAACGCCGGTTGAAGAGTGCCTCCAATCTTATTGACCTGTCCCAGCCACAAATGGGGGAAGAGGAGGCTCTGTGAGCGAGGTTGTTTATGGAGGTGCTCTTCACATCCTTCATGCTGATATTGAAGTGGTGAATCAGGAGCTCACGCAGGACATTAAGAAGGTCAAACAAGATCTGGCAGAAGTAGGCAACAGAGTGTCCACACTTGAGGACAATGAGACCGCACAAGACGAGGAGATCAATTATCTACAACAGTAAGTCCTATGATTGCATGAACAGCAAATAGCCCTTCAGGCCCACGCCAAAGATCATTAAAAAACGTTCCTGCAGGAGCAACATCTGCATTTGTGGGGCACCGGATGGGTCTGAAGGTGTGTACATTGCAGCCTATGTTAAGGCTCTCTTCCTTCAGATAGTGGATTCACAAGAAGAATTGGAGGTGCAGCTAGACAGGTTCACAGAGTAGCCCTCTTGAGGGCAGAAGGGGGATGCCTACCTGACATACTTGCCTGTGTTCATGACTGTCAACTAAAAGAGATCCTACTGCATAAGACAAGGGACAAACAACCCATACAGTTTTGAGGCCACAACTTTGCATTAAACCAGGACTTGACTGCTTTAACTCTTCAGAAATTCAGGGCCTTCTGAACAGTCATGATCTTCCTCAGGAGAAAAGAGACTTCTTACAATAAGGACCACCCCTTCTGCCTCATTATCCACTGGGAAAAGCCTCATTAAATTAAAACCCTAGCAGAGGCCTGTTGACCTCTAAACATTCCCCAGGGGGAGGAGGTGAGGCTCTCTGCGTGGATCCCACAGGCACAAGGAGAAGCAGTGCAACCGATGGAAAAGAATGCACAAGGGACTTCACCCAGATCCAGCAACCCTAGCCTTGGAGAGGCAGGTGGTCATCGACAGCCTGGCTGGTGACCCGGATAGAGAAGAATTGAACTAAGACACTTCAGGACCTGTGGCCAGCATGGCTTTCTTGCCATGCTGGTGAAGTCTTATCTGGCTCTTGGGGTGGGGGGAGGGGCGATCTCACATCATACCATTCATCAGAGGCCGACTTTGCCCGCCCCCACATGAGAGCACCATCTGGACCTACCCGGCCACCACTGCCTACTTCTTGCTTATGGTTTCATTCAGTTTATGTTTGGGGTGTTTGTTGGGTGGGTACTCACTCTGTTCTCATCACACTGATGCATGCAGGATAGACATCAATTGATCAGACTGTTTGCCTCATATAGTGTTCATGTACTGTGTAGCTCGCAAAACCACCCGTGGGCCTGCAGAAAGGTTTTAGCCCTAACCACGATGACTTGAAGATTATCATCCTAAAGGTGAAAGGGCTTAACAGCCTGGTCAAAAGCAAGGTAATTTTGTCCTACCAAGAGCATGCTGGAGGGGATGTCTGCCTCCTGCAGGAGTCACCCCTGACACTGCTGCTGGAGACTGCAAGGGCACAGTTCTGCAGTTTAGACTTAGATAGGGCAGAAGTGTTCCGCTTTCATCCCTCCATCAATGTAGGGAGGATAAATGTGACAGGCTATTGGACAACAAGATACGAGCAAAACAGCAGGCTGAGAGAGTGGACGCCATCCTTCAACTGGATGGTAGTTAAGTTATGGGTGAGGTATCTATAGCAGCCACCTTTAGGGATTTCTATATGTCGCTATATGAGGCACAGGACTTACAGACTGCTGATTCCTGGGCCTAGGGTGCAACAATACTCCAGCTGACATCCCAACAGACTGACTCCCTTGAGCAGCCCACTTGCATAGATGAAGTCATAGCGGCCATTGCACACCAGAAACTTCTAAAAACCTTTGGTCCAGATGGTCTCCTGCTCATTCTACCAGTCACCCACACCGATTCTCAATAGACTCCTTAACTTACTTGCTTCTTTCACCGTTATACCCAAACCTAGGTAAAACAGGGGGCAGTGTGGCTCGTGTCAGCCCATCTCACTTATAAACGTGGATGGTAAGCTGTTCCCCAGCATTTAGCAACCAGGTTAGGGTCCGATATGCCAGATCTGTTGGATCCCGATCAGACAACAATAAACAAATCACCTACTTGGTGGACAAAGCTATGCTCTTGTGGAGAGAAATAATGTTTCTTACCAGCAACGCTCAAAAAGCACTTGATCAAATGCATTAGCCATATTTAGAAGTGATGCTGACCCATTTTGGCATGGATAGTATGTTTCACGCCTGAATCCTTAGCATCCTGAATCCTGAATCTGTGTGTCCGTTGTCACCCCTGTTATTTGCTCTGTATATGGAGCCCATGGCGCAGAAGGTACGGGATAATCCCTGTATTACTGGTGTGAGGTTTGGTGGAGGAGCATACCATTAACCTCTATGCAGATGATTGTGCTCGAAGACCTGTTGCAGGCCCAGCCAGCCTTCCTGGAGGAGCTGGGACAGTTTGGAGAGGTCTCGGTCTTCTGCACCAACCTTCAAAAATCACAGGCTCTCAACCTCCCCGTCATACCTCCTGTACAGGAACAGCTCGTTAACCGATATCCGGTAATGTGGACGGGCTCCTTGGTGACATACCTTGACGTTCAGATAGCTACTACTGTGGGGGATACCATGACCAACATTTGCCAAGCCTTTTTTCAACAGGTCTATGCAGATCTCGCTAGGTGGAAACACTACCAGCTCTCATTGTTTCTTTAGGTGTCCCCAGAGGGAAGCTTCAATTGCTCAAGATGAAAATCAACTGCTTTGTTTTGGAGGGCCAGAGGGCATGTATGAACTGCATGCAGATTCATCGCTCGGCCGGGGAGAATGGTCTGGAGGTTTTTACCCTTTTGCACTACTACTAGGTGGCACAACTTCACTTTCTGGTGGAGTGGAATCGTAAGAAGTCCGAAAAACATTGGTGTTTCATGGTTAGGGCAATAGCAGGAAAACATCTCTGGAGAATTCAATTTTTGCGAAGGAAGCAGAGAGCATGGGAGCTGTACTCCTCCCCTGTTACTAGAACCACTCTCAGTGTTCAGTAGTGAGATACCACTCAAAGGGCCTTGATTTCGTTCCCTTGATTATTGACACCTATCTTAGGTAACACAGAGTTTACCCCGGGTATACATCCTTCTGCTTTTGCAGCCTGGAAGGCGTCCTGCTGTTGATCTACTGGGCACATATTTGATGCTGCAGGCCCCACTCACTTTAAATAACTCAAAACCAACTTTGGATTGCCAGGGACAGTCTGCGATACCTGAAAGTTGGCCACTGGGTCACCCATCTGGATATTCGAGGGGGGTGCAATGTCCACTCACACCCTTTGAGACGCAGCTGTCCAAGGAAAGCAACCGATACCTCATCACTGAATTATTTCGTTTTCTGCTGCAACTCCATACTGAAGAACAAACCACAGGTTATAAAAAGTTGAAACTCGAGTTTGGGTGGACTCTGAAATATAAGGATTGGGGAGATCTATCATAGGGCATGCCATACCACATGCAACATCGTAAGTATAGAAACTGCTACTAAAATTGCAACTTAAACCCAATCGCAGTGCAGATTGCTGCAGGGGCTGAGGGACCCCTTCGACATTGCTTCACCTTTCCTGGGTACTCACACAGTACTGGGGTGCAGTCTTGACTGAAATTGACACGTTTTGACACACAGCTGCCCCGCTTCCAGAATGCATTATCTTGGGGCGCTCCAGCACCCTGACTGTTCCTCTTAAATCTCGAAGGGGCAGCATATTGGTCTGGCATTGGGAGCAGAGCTCCAAGCCATTCTCTCGCACTGGGGCAAAGAGAAACCTCCGACTGCACACAATAGCTCCATAGGATATGGTGTTTACTGAGTACGGAACATCCGACTCTTGCACTGACTCATCAGCTAGACACCTATCACTGTGGCAACCATACATATCGCTGGTCTCTGCCACAAAAATGTATGAACTGACATGCCCTATATACCTATGCTTGCTGTGATTGATGGCTCTAATTGAAGGGGTGCGGCCGGGGCAGGAAGACGAGCAGGGCACGGGAGGGTCACATGACACCTGAACGCACTATGTCAGAATGAGTATGAGGGGAGGAAAGGGGGAGTGGTTGTGTAATGTTTTGGTGTCTTGTAACTCTTTCTTTCGTGCAACACCCTAAAGCATGTGTTGGCTATGTACAATATTTCTGTATTATTTTGCATTGTAATAACAATAAAAGTAGGTAGATGTGAACTATGATACTATTGTTAGCCGTCTAGCATAAGAACTATATGAAGCAAAGTATTTATTATAACTCCATCTCTGGGCAATGTGTACATGTCTTCTTGATGTGTCCCTTGTATTAGCATAATGTTTGCCCAATTTATGTATGCCAAGACTTGCTTTGTTTTTCTGGGGTTATTGAGCCCTTTATGTTCCATGTATTGAGGGATAGCATTTTACCCAGGTTGTGTACCATCCTTGACGTTCTTTCATCATACCTTGTATTTTTTCTATCTATCCTGGATCCATATTCCATCACCTCAAAATGCCTCAAATATATCTTTCACCACAATCAACTGAAAACGTCTATTAACCAATTCCCTTCCCCACTTACACTGATACCCCAACCAGTCAGCAAATTTACCGTGAACATAAAACATTAAAATTTCCAATCCCAATGTACAGCTTGCTGCAGTACATAGCTTGGGGACTTGTAAAGACCCTTCCCTTCTCCTAAGCATTACCTCATATATCAAACAGTATTCTGGAAACAAGATAGTTAATCAGAAATGGTGAGCATTAACCTGCTGCAACACTGCCAACATGACATAAGAATCTTCAAAACATACATCATTTGGAAGAGGCTGATTGCTTATTGTCAAGAGCTGGTCTAGTTAGCAATGCTTAGTAAGTCTTCTTTGTTCGTAGGTATGGCCTTCTATCTACAGAGGCAGTGCCAGCTGCTAGATGGTAATTGGGAGTCTAGTAGTGCTCCAGAAATAATATGTCCAGCAGGAAGGAAAAAGGGCTGAGAACCATAAAAACCTTCCAGCTGCCCAGGCCAAGCAGCAATGCAAAAAGCAGGACAAAAGCACACAGAAACTGAAGAAAGTGGAGTACCCAAGGAGTCCAGGGTGCGAGCAACCTTGCAGAAACAATTGTGATGCAACTGGACTTAGAAGGGATCTCCTTTAATAGTGCAAAACAGGATGTGAGGTACTCTTGGGAAGAGTTTGACCATCTTGGATTGGGAATAGAAAAAGAGTAAAAAAGAACTCTTACCATTTGATAGACGTAACAACAGAGAAAATAGTGCATGGGACAGTAGTTTCCTAAAAGACCAAAGAGTAAGGCATAAAAAGCCATTGAGCAGAACTCTGTATAAACTGATATTTATGATAATCTCTTAGGGAGAAGCAGACATGCAGGAAGAAATTGCCCTACAAAGCCTTGCATCAGCTCAGTGAGCTGAGATGCATCAGGGACCACAAGATGGCTGCCAGCCCGACTCAGGAGAAGCAACCGTGACTCCAAATCCCGCAATGAAGAGAGGCTGATGGATGGCTGCCACATGGCTGCAAATGGCACAGAGGAAGATTTCAGCAGCCAGAGACAGCTGCGGAGAGACAGATAAGGAAAAACCTTTACACTTATGACTACAGCATTTGAAGCCTAACTTAAGTATTTATAACCAACAGTGTTTATGCAGTACACCATAGAAAGGACAATCTTAGTCATTATCAGTTTTAGTGGCATGGTTAGTGTGTGTTGGTTTTTATAATCTTCCATTAATTATTTGCTTTTGGCACCGTGGGCTTTGATACATATATGCACCTCTGCAGTGTTGGTGAAGAAGAAGACATCAGCATCCATCTTCAGTCAACAGTTAGCCTAGTACATCATAGTCTATGATGGCTTGTTTTTCCTATATACGTTTTTCACATCTTGAGGCACCTTTCTGACCCCTGGTTCAACTGGAGTGAAATTTGGGTAGATGGAATTTGTCTACTCCATGTTTCTGCTTACTCTTTTCTCTTGCAGGTGAGAGAGAACAAGTTTTTATTAATAATTTAGTGGCATAGACATAGCATATGGCAACTCATACATCTGCAGTTCTAAAAGCCTAACAGAGAAAATAACGTAGAAATGAAAATGTGCATGTTTAAATTGTGGTGGATATTTGTGCCTACCATTCATATTTTGACATCACGTTTCACATGAACACATTGTGCATTCATAAATGAGTGAATTAATAATAAACATATACCTGAAATAATTATTTCTAAGTAAAAACAATAGAAATAAAAGGCATTCTGAGTACTGAATGAATATGAATTAAGCACACTTGTACTGAATTAAATAGACTTCATTATTATGAAGTATGTGTTTAGAAAAATAACTACATGTTTAAAATTGCTTTGACATAACATGAATGATGTTTTAGACAAATAAGTTGCTTTGTATATTTGATTTGAATTTAAGGCGTGCAACAGGTTTATTAATGTATTAATCTTATTAATGTGCATTTATGCTTTTAACTCGACTAGGACTGAAGGTTCATTTTACAAGGAGTAATGGAAAAATACTTGTTTATTCTGTCCCCTCTGACCTGAATTATTTTCTTAGGCAGCTAATATAATGTTGAATGTTCTATTGTATTGCAGACAAAGAGCATGTTTCAAATGTAGTTAATGTAACAATATTTGTTCTAGCTGTTGACCTGGACAGGAAACTACAGTCCTCATGTGAAAGAATATTAGCTTAGTTTATTGTGTGTCTTGAGAAAGGAACTGTAAGTAGCAAATAACTAGAGAATGTAATATTTTGTTAGTCACATGCTAGGTCACCAGATGACAATGCACTTTTGCTGAGAAGATTCTTAAAAGTATCAGAAATTGGTGGCACCACTGCTTGCTTTTGGATGCTGAAACTGATGCCCATAATGTGCCCACCTGAAGAACCAATGAATTAATTTGGCATATTTTAATTAGTGAAGAACTTTGAAACTGCAGTCAGTCCACCTCCAGCTATTCTGAAAATCAGTTCTATGTTTGCTTGCGTCTACTGTCCCATTCTCTTCTCTAAGTTCCCTAATGAGTTTTCTCATCATAGACATAATTGCCTAATGCAGTTCAGTACTAATGTGGCCAAATAATTCTGAACTGCTGAATTGTCCTATGTTTAGCCCGTGTTCTGCAGCATCTTGATGCTGCTATCATCAGATGCTGGAAGAAGGTGACGGTTCCTGTGGAATCATCCTGTATGCTGTCCCATGAGGAGAGGTATAACTAAATGTGGTTTCTTGTTTCCTTTTTAACTTAGTCACCAGCATATTTTTATAGTGAGTTATCTTAGGTAGATGTTTTCCAAATTATTTTTGTCTTCATTTAGTTTTGCTTTTGTCTGCAGGTGTTCGATCCTTCCCACACATGCAAATCTCAATTCTGGTTAGTTTTAGGAATGTTCCAGCTCTGAAATTATTTGTTAAAACTGCATTTTGATGATTTACTGATGTCACCATCATCTACTTATAACTCTGATAACAATGTTAATATGGTAATGTTACTAATCTATATCATTCCTTTCGAGTGTTTAACAGTATTAATGTTTAGCAGGTTGAATCTTTTCAAACGTTTTGGTCAGCCTACGGTTTTCATGTATGTTTATAACTTAGTTTTGCATACCATTTATGTGACATTGATTTTGGGATTGTAATAAAGCTTTGAAACTTTATTTAATTTGGAGTTTGATTTAATGTTATTATTCATAGTGTTTAAATATTGTTTATGGTTTCATGTTATTGGTTTGTTATTGAATGATTTTGACTACTATATCCATCACCAACTCCCAAAATCTAGTTGACTTCTAGGGGCGAGCTTTGTGATGGTGTCTCATCCTCGCGCCTGTGGTTTCTGAACCTGAGGCAGGAAGAGGACCTCTGCGGGTGCACCAGCTGTTTTTGGTAGCAGAGTTATGGTTATGTCTTGTGAGGTGGAGAGTCAGAATTTGCCCACATTGTGAGTTGTTCTTTGGTGTAGTGTAGGAATTGATGAAATCTCAGCATTGTGTTACAGTTGTACAATATGTGTTTTGAGTAGAGTGTGCGCTTGGGGCAATTTTGCAAATCGCAGTGAAGTGTGATGTATGAAGTGAAGTAGGGAGTTTGCGTACTCCACGGTAATTGAGTAGTGAGTTGGCATACTCCAGGTGTGAAAGTGGGGTGTTGGCGTACTCCAAGCGAATGTGATGCTTTGTGCTCAAAAATTGCCTACACGGTTGTTTTTATCGGGTCCTGTGTGGCCTAAGACTCTGGAGTAGTATTGTATAAATGTATGGAGACACTGGTTAATTAATTGTCTGCAGGTCAAGGTGTTGGCTGATTGAGCACTGCCAACAATACCAGTAGTATTTTCCTTGAGTGTGTGTGCTGTTGGTTGGTATTAGGTGAATCCTGAGTTCACATGGAGGATCTGTATCAATCAGAGTGAGGTTTGTGGGTGAAATCTTAATTGCATTTGTGAGAAAGCCGTGGTTTTAAGAGTGCTGTTTGTGTGAAAGGCTACAGTTGAAATTTCCTTACAGCTTCTGAAGTGTTTGAGATCTACTCATAGTGAGCAGACAGGTTTTGTGCTTGCAATATTTTGTCTTTAGGTTGCGTGAGAGGTGTGTGAGAAGGCTCTGAAGTGAGTCGCAGCTGCTGAACAGAGTGAGTGTGACGTAATTTGGTCAAGGCTGGGATAGGTCGGTTGGTGAAAAAGCTTCACACCGATTGGTGGACAAGATTGTGCAGCTATTGGTTGAGAACAGCTTGTGAAAAGGATTGTGGGATTGAAAATTACTTCTTTGTTTCATAGAATTTGTGTTTGTGAATGAATGTTGTGTAAAAATGAAGTTTGTCAAAGCTTTAAGGAGTGTGTTTGGTGGGTATGTTTTTATTCCAGTTGGGCAGGGTGAACCTACTCCACCTAAAGGTACCCCAGCATTCAAAGTAATGGAAGAGAGAGAAGTTTCAGCATGCCTTTGGGTAAATTAAAGGTGCAAAATAACCGAGACGGAAGGCACCTTAGCTTTTCCTAGTTATGGAACTTTTAATTTGAGGATGTCAGAGAATGTGAGGAGGGTGCTATACGAATCAAACCCACTTCCTAGACTTGCACAATTTGAAGCACTTGCTATTTGGGAATTAGTTATGAGAAAAAAAGAGGCTCAGAAATGTGAAAGGAGAATGAGAAAAACAGAGGAGATGGTAGCAGAAGCTAGATGGGATGCAGAGCAGAGAATGTGGAGAGCAGATACATTACACACCGTGAAGTTATTTCCGGTAATTACACAGGAAAATGATGGAAGTGTTAAGCCCAAAGCCAAAAAGAAATCTGAGGTCGATACCAGTTTTTGCAGAATTGTCTCCCACCATACAATGCAGTCAAATCAGTAAACCAGAATGTAGTCACGAGGGTTGCCACAGCCCCAGTTGCACAAAGTCAGATTTAGATTACTCCAAATGTGCCTCCTGCTAATGTTGTACAGGTGCCAGTGATTTGTCCGACAGTTCCAAATGTTAACTCAGTCTGGAATGTCACAGTTCCAGTTATGCCACAATCAATTCAGAATGCAGGAATGACTCAGTCCACACCTAATGGACAGACACCTGCACAAGAGACAGACCATGCTTATATATTCCCCAGTAACAACACCACAAACTATTGCCCAGAATCAGTCGAATCAAGCTTTTGGTACAGTATTAACTGGCCAAAGAAAAGGATTAATGTTCCCACAAAGTCAGTTGAATTTGTAAGGTGCAGAAGCATTAGCAGCTCATGTAACCATAGGTCCAGTAGTCCGTTGTATGTCCAGGGTAATAACAAGAGTGGCCCCCAGATTCCAAATCCAGTATCAGCAATGAATTCACCTTACAGAGCTAATGCTAAAATGTAGAATATGAGCACTATTGTGCCAGCTATGCCCCTATGAATTCTGTTGTCTCAAACCATGCTCAATAGGATCATCTGTGATGGCTCAAGAGCAAGTTATAAGAGCCCCATGCAATGTTCCACAGTTTATACCCCGTGATAGAGGTAATAACATTAGCTCACAAGGATTGACAGCCCAACAGTTGACTGAATGGTTAGATAATTTGAGCAGAGCATCAGTTCCAGGAAACACACCAAAGGGAGAAAAGACATTGAACATGGCCAGATTAAAATTGGAATTAAATTAAATGATTGAGGGAACCCTTGAGTTGGACAGATTGGATTCTTACAATGAAAATGAATTGTACTACATGTGCAAGGATGTTACTCTTAGAGCAGGACATGTTTATGAGAAATTGAATAATTTTGCTGAAAAATATGAAATTGAAATGAATAGATCCAAACAGTGAAAGAGTAGTTACAGATTAGAATTCAATTTGAGAGACATTGCAAACTTGAGATCACCTGGAATGAACATTCACACTAAGGAACTGATTCAAGCATTCAGACATGAGGAGCATTAGATAAATTGGATGGCAGATGGGCAAAGAAAAGAGATCAGAACAAAAAAGCCGACTGCATCTTCAAATGATGTACATTAGACTGAGGAAGCTGTAAAAATGATGCCAATGAGGAAAATTCTGAGATGGATTTTTGTTCATGTCCCTTGGAGGAGAAGTGACATGCTGTCATTACAAATGATTACCCAAAGATGAGGGAGAAACTAGTGGAGTGGTACCAGCTGATGTCACGCTTGCAAAGTGCCTGTGGGAAGATTTGAATTCTTTATTTGAGATTGTGGTTCCAGGAGATTTGTGGGTTGAGTGTAAGCGGGGCATTGATTGGCCAACGTGTGAGCTCCCAAGAGATCCATTAACAGGAGCGCCATCTGAAGAGGTGATGAAAAACTATTACAAGGTGATTGGGTTTTTGAAGATTAGAGTTTCCCATAAGAACATTGATTGGCAAAGAACTGACAGCACATCTCAGGAAGCAAAGGAGTCTGTTCATGCCTACTATGAAAGGCTGCTGAAAGCATTCAGACAATACAGTGGCACAGAAATTATTGAGCCCAGAGACATGATTCATTTTGTGTTTATGTTTGTTCAGGAATTGAAGCCTGAAATCAGTAACATGATTAAGAATCATTTGATTTGCTGGCAAGGAAATCCGATTGATGAAGTGCTGCAATACGCAAAATACTGTAGTGATGAGACTGATATGAACAAGAAAAGGTTGAAGTAAAAGGTAATGGTGATGCAGATTAAGTCAGCACAAGCATGTATGCAGAAATCACAGAGTATGGCGAACGCAGGAGGAATGCTAGAGATGCAACAGCAGGGCAATATGGTGCCTCAGTTCAGAGGTAGAGGTTGTGGAGTTCGAGTAGATCTGAATGGGAATGTGGCTGCTGTTCAGAACAGGAAGAAAATGCTGCCTTGTCATGCATGCAACAGCGTCAGACATTGGAAACAGGACTATCCCAATAGAAATTTAAATAATTTGGTGCAATCTGGTGGTGTTGAACAGAAGGCTGTTTCAAAATCAGAGAGTTCAAAGGCCCTGAAATCCAAACATGAATGTTCCTACAGGAGCAATCCAAATGCAGGTTTCCCAGTAACAAGTACAATTACCCCAACAGCAAATTCATGTCCCACAGCAGATGCCAATACCACAAACCTTGACGGCACAGCAATAAGTGATGGTTCCTCAGCAAAACATGAACCAAAAGAGTAAACGCAAATGCAAATCAGATAATCAGACAACACCCATTGATTGAAAGAATGCATGAGTGAGAGTTTAGAAGAGGAAGAGTGTGTGTTGGCTGCCTCATTGGCGGTAGATCAACATGGTCCTTTTGTTAATGGGAGTGTAGTGGATCATGATGTTTCATTCCTAGTTGACACAGGAACAACTCATTCTACTCTCAGATCTACAGAAGTCCCAAATGTGCCTCTTTCAGGAAGAACAGTTCAGGTTGTAGGAGTAACAAACCAGCTTTTGGTAAATCCCATTACAAAGCCCATTCCAGTTAAAATTGGAACCTTTGAGGGTCTGCACTGATTTGTAGATTGTGATTTGAATGCTATGAGTCTACTCAGAAGATACTTACTATGCAAATTAAAATGTTCCATCACTTGTACCCAAGAAAGGATAATAATTTAAACCAATGGTGCTGATGAGACTTGCAGTCAAACTCATGAGATGTATCCTCTCATTACATTGTTTCCTGTCATGACAGTTAAATACTCGCCTGAGGAGTCGCAAGAGACAGTAACACTGAGAGTTTGAGATCTCTCTGGAAAAGATATTGAACTTATTTGAGATGTTGAACCAGTAAAAGTACATGTTAAGCCAAATGCAGTTTTCCCCAGAACGCCACAGTAATACATGACACCAGAAGTGATTGAAGGTATTATCCCAGTAATTGCAGATTTGGTTGAGCAGGGAATGTTGAAAGAATTGATGAGCAGCCCATGTGATACATTGTAGTATCCTGTTGTCCCATAGTGCCAAATCCAGCAGTGATTTTATTCCAGATTCCATGTGAAGCAGAGTGGTTTTCAGTTAACGATTTGTCACAAGCATTTTTCTCAGTGCCATTGCACGAGGATAGTCAGTTCCTCTTCTGCTTCCCATTTGGCAACCGTGTGTACTCATGGTACCGTACTCCACAGAGGTTTTGGATTCTTCGTCCATTTTTAATCAGATCCCGAAGAAGAATCTAGAGTCTTTGAACATGCCATTTCAGTCTGCTTTAGTGCTGTACATAGATGGCCTGATGGTTGCCCCCAATTGACATGAAGCTCGTAGACAAGATACCATATAATTGTTGAATCAT